>NW_027361754.1:0-600000 GCF_039654945.1 Dendrobates tinctorius
GGAGGGAGAGAGAGAGAGAGGGAGGGAGAGAGAGGGAGGGAGAGAGAGAGAGGGAGGGAGAGAGAGAGAGGGAGAGAGAGAGAGAGAGAGAGGGAGAGAGAGAGAGGGAGGGAGAGAGAGGGAGGAGAGAGAGAGAGGGAGGGAGAGAGAGAGAGAGAGAGGGAGGGAGAGAGAGAGAGAGGGAGGGAGAGAGAGAGAGGGAGGGAGAGAGAGAGAGGGAGGGAGAGAGAGAGGGAGGGAGAGAGAGAGGGGGAGAGAGGGGGGGAGAGAGGGGGGGGAGAGAGGGGGGGGAGAGAGGGGGGGAGAGAGGGGGGGGGAGAGAGGGGGAGAGGGAGGGAGAGAGGGAGGGAGAGAGAGAGAGGGAGAGAGGGAGAGGGAGAGAGGGAGAGAGAGAGGGAGAGAGAGAGGGAGAGAGAGGGAGAGAGAGAGGGAGAGAGGGAGGAGAGAGGGAGAGGGAGAGGGAGAGAGGGAGGGAGAGAGAACTTTTTCTGTTCGCCAGAAATGATTTCAGGGTTAAATTTCCTCCTGACTTCATTCCTCTGGGCATGCGCTGTATAAAAATGCGGTTCCTGCAGTAAAAAAAAGAAAACGTTGCATGGTCCGTCCAGGCATCTCGGTGGACGCAAAAAAATTGACGGATCCGCAAAAAAACGGATCCAACGGTTGGCCATCTGTCAAGATCCGCTGGTAATGCAAGTAAATGGGGAAAAAACGGATCCGCCAAAAAAAAATGGCGGATCCTTTTTTTTGCAAAAACGGCGGATTTTGACTGATGGTCAAAAACGGAAGTGTGAAACAGGCCTAACAGGAGCTTTCTGCGCCCGACGTGTGACAGACACAAACATCGGGAGGAGAAAAAGGCACTGATTGAAGCTGCAAGTCAGACGGCAAATCTGCGGAGAAGTCGTCGGTCGCCATCACCTCTCTGCACAAGTCTCCCTCATACTGGTCTCCACCAGTCTCTCCTGTGTCATACTGGTGAGATCATCCATCACACTCACGGCCATCACTGCACCTCATTATCAGCCGCCATGTGAGTCTGCTGCAGAGCGGGAGAATTAGTCGCTGACTAATGAGTGATGCATCCATCAAACATTCACTGTAACCGGCAGTAATCCAGCACGTGGCGAGGTCACCAGGTGTGAGGACATCACTGGATGCACAAGAAACGTTCGGAATTTTGTGTCATCTTTCTCTCTTCTCTTTCCTACTCTCTGCGGAGCCACAAAACCTCACAATCATCGCATGATCAGGAGACCTGATCACTGAGGGCTGGGAATCCAGTGGATCTAGTTTTAACGCGCAGCATCCACCCGACTCTCAGAGCAGCAACGTGCAGTGTCAGTGCTTCACGTGCTGAGAGGTGGCTTATGGACTGTGTGTCGGTCTTCTGTCAATCTGTCACATTGTTGCAGTCTTGTGTCCCTCTGTGCGCAGCCTGTCTATCCCTCCATGCGCGTCTGTCTCTGTCCTTCCATGTGCCGTCTGCCTGTCACTGTCTATCCCTCCATGCACCGTCTGTCTGTCCCTCTGTGCACCATCTGACTGTCACTTTCTGTCCCTCCATGCACCCTCTGTCTGTCCCTCTGTGCGCCATCTGTCACTTTCTGTCCCTCCATGCGCTGTCCGTCTGTCGCTCCAGGCGGCGCCTCCTGTCCACCTGTCGCTCCAGGCGCCGTCTGTCTGTCGCTCCAGGCGCCATATGTCTGTCTTTCGCACCATCTGTCTGTTGCTCCAGGTGCAGTCTGTTTGTCGCGCCGTCTGTCACTCTCTTTCCCTCCGTGCGCCATCTGTCACTGTACGTCGCTCCAGGCGGCGCCGTCTGTCAGTCGCTCCAGGCGGCGCCGTCTGTCAGTCGCTCCAGGCGGCGCCGTCTGTCTGTCGCTCCAGGCGGCGCCGTCTGTCTGTCGCTCCAGGCGGCGCCGTCTGTCAGTCGCTCCAGGTGGTGCCGTCTGTCGCTCCATGTGCCGTTTGTCTGTCGCTCCAGGCGGCGCCGTCTGTCACTGTCTGTCGCTCCAGGTGCCATTTTCCCCTCTGTGCACCGTCTGTCACTGTCTGTACCTCTGTAAGCCATCTGACACTGTCTGTCGCTCCGTGCACCATCTGACTGTCACTATCTGTCGCTCCGTCTGTCACTGTCGCTCTGTGCGCCATCTGTCAGTGACTGTCTGTCCCTCAGTGCGCCGTCTGTCACTGCCTGTCCCTCCATGCGTCGTCTGTCACTGCCTGTCGCTCCAGGCGCCACCTGTCACTGCCTGTCGCTCCAGGCGCCACCTGTCTGCCTGTCGCCGTTTGCCCCTCTGTGCACCGTCTGTCTGTCACTGTTTGTCCCTCCATGCGCCATCCTTCCGTGCCCTGCCCGTCTGTACCTCTGTAAGCCATCTGTCACTGTCTCTCACTCCGTGCACCATCTGACTGTCGCTCCATCTGCCTGACACTGTCAGTCGCTCCATCTGCCTGACACTGTCAGTCGCTCCATCTGCCTGACACTGTCAGTCGCTCCAGGCGGCGCCGTCTGTCAGTCGCTCCACGCGGCGCCGTCTTGTCAGTCGCTCCACGCGGCGCCGTCTTGTCGCTCCATGTGCCGTCTGTCTGTCGCTCCAGGCGGCGCCGTCTGTCAGTCGCTCCAGGTGGCGCCGTCTGTCAGTCGCTCCAGGTGGCGCCGTCTGTCAGTCGCTCCAGGCGGCGCCGTCTGTCGCTCCATGTGCCGTCTGTCTGTCGCTCCAGGCGGCGCCGTCTGTCGCTCCAGGTGGTGCCGTCTGTCTGTCGCTCCAGGCGGCGCCGTCTGTCTGTCGCTCCAGGTGGTGCCGTCTGTCAGTCGCTCCAGGTGGTGCCGTCTGTCAGTCGCTCCAGGTGGCGCCGTCTGTCAGTCGCTCCAGGCGGCGCCGTCTGTCGCTCCAGGCGGCGCCGTCTGTCGCTCCATGTGCCGTCTGTCTGTCGCTCCAGGCGGCGCCGTCTGTCAGTCGCTCCAGGCGGCGCCGTCTGTCGCTCCATGTGCCGTCTGTCTGTCGCTCCAGGCGGCGCCGTCTGTCAGTCGCTCCAGGTGGCGCCGTCTGTCAGTCGCTCCAGGCGGCGCCGTCTGTCGCTCCATGTGCCGTCTGTCTGTCGCTCCAGGCGGCGCCGTCTGTCGCTCCAGGTGGCGCCGTCTGTCTGTCGCTCCAGGCGGCGCCGTCTGTCTGTCGCTCCAGGCGGCGCCGTCTGTCTGTCGCTCCAGGCGGCGCCGTCTGTCTGTCGCTCCAGGCGGCGCCGTCTGTCAGTCGCTCCAGGTGGCGCCGTCTGTCGCTCCAGGCGGCGCCGTCTGTCGCTCCATGTGCCGTCTGTCTGTCGCTCCAGGCGGCGCCGTCTGTCAGTCGCTCCAGGTGGTGCCGTCTGTCGCTCCATGTGCCGTTTGTCTGTCGCTCCAGGCGGCGCCGTCTGTCTGTCGCTCCAGGCGGCGCCGTCTGTCGCTCCATGTGCCGTCTGTCTGTCGCTCCAGGCGGCGCCGTCTGTCAGTCGCTCCAGGTGGTGCCGTCTGTCGCTCCATGTGCCGTCTGTCTGTCGCTCCAGGTGGTGCCGTCTGTCGCTCCATGTGCCGTCTGTCTGTCGCTCCATGTGCCGTTTGTCTGTCGCTCCAGGCGGCGCCGTCTGTCGCTCCATGTGCCGTTTGTCTGTCGCTCCAGGCGGCGCCGTCTGTCAGTCGCTCCAGGTGGTGCCGTCTGTCGCTCTGCAATGTTCTATTGTTTCCGTTATTGTCACATTGTGCAGTTGCCGTGGTTACCGGATACCGTGTCTGACCTGCTGTTTCCTGTGTGGGCGCAGAGGAATCGCTGTCTGCGCTCTGTCCGCATTTTGAGTCTCTTCAGAGTCAGACTGCACAACGTGTCAATGTTACCTGCGTGACTGCCGCATTCATCCAGCGCTGAGCGCGGACATCACAGTACGGGAGCCGCCGGGGACAAACCTCCTGCTGGCGCGAACCCATCTAATGGCTGACGCAGGCAATTACAGCAACCGATAGCAAAAATGGAGCTCGGCTGACCTCTGGCGGATAATTTTTGATAATGCAGCCTCAAAACAAAGCTCCGCTAACATCTGGTGGAAAACCTTTGCTATTGTTGTCACTGAATATGCAGTCACTCTGCTGACCTCTGGTTGAATATTTTTACTACTGCAGCCACACAGAATATAAAGCTCTGCTGACCTCCGGTGGATGATTTCTGCTACTGCAGCCATTGGATATGGTACTGTGTGGTTCAGTGTGCCGTCTAAATTCTAATTGCATGTGCAAACGTTGCAGATTTGCCTGCAGAACTTTCTGCACAGAATCTGCATCTCTTGGCAAAAAACGCAGGTAAAAATTCGCATAATTTCATGCCTTTTTTTCCTGCGTATTTGTGTGCGTTTTTGTAAGCTAAAGATACGTTCGTTAACAAAAAAAGGGTTGTAATGTCATTTCTTTGTCCAACCTCTTATTTTGCATACGCCATTACACACACAGATAGATCTATAGATATTGTAGATATATAGACAGATTGATCTATATTAAGTAGATGGATAGATAGATCTGTAGATAGATAGATAGATATATTATAGCAAGGCTGATGTTTATTATTAATATTTATTTATATAGCACCATTGATTCCATGGTGCTGTACATGAGAGGGGGTTACATACAAATTATAGATATCACTTACAGTAAACAAACTAACAATGACAGACTGATACAGAGGGGAGAGAGGACCCTGCCCTTTCGGGCTTACATGCTACAGGATGGTGGGGAAGGAGACAGTAGGTTGGTGGGTTGCAGCAGTTCTGGTGTTGGTTGAGATGATATCTCCGGTAGTGGTGAGGAGGTAGTGGGGTCATTGCAGGCTGTAGGCTTTCTTGAAGAGATGGGTTTTCAGGTTCCGTCTGAAGGATCCAAATGTGGTTGATAGTCGGACTTGTTGCGGCAAAGAATTTCAGAGAATGGGGGCTATTCGGGAGAAGTCTTGGAGGCGGTTGGGTGAGGAGCGAATAAGTGTGGAGGAGAGAAGGAGGTCTTGGGAGGACCGGAGATTACGTGAGGGAAGATATCGGGAGATTAGTTCAGAGACATATGGGGGAGACAGGTTATAGATGGCCTTGTAGGTCAGAATTAGTAATTTGAACTGGATACGCTGAGGGAGTGGGAGCCAGTGAAGAGATTTGCAGAGGGGAGAAGCAGAGGAGTAGCGAGGAGAGAGATGAATTAGTCGGGCGGCAGAGTTAAGGATGGACTGGAGAGGTGTGAGTGTGTTAGCGGGGAGGCAACAGAAAAGGAGGTTGCAGTAGTCGAGGCGGGAGATGATGAGGGCGTGCACAGGCATTTTAGTAGATTGAGGGTTGAGGAAAGGACGGATTCTGGAAATATTTTTGAGCTGGAGGCGACAGGAGGTAGAAAGAGCTTGGATGTGCGGTTTGAAGGACAGGGCAGAGTCAAAGGTTACTCCGAGGCAGCGGACTTCTGGTACTGGGGATTAATGAACCTGTTATTAATGAACAATATGTTTAATTTTGGAAAAAAATGGCGTGGGCTCCCGCGCAATTTTCTGCACCAAAGAAAGAAAGCCAACTGGGTCAGATATTCACAGCCTAAGCCCCCCCCCCGCTACAAACATCTGCCCCCAGCCGCTCCAGAAATCTCAAAGATGTGCCAATTCCAGCACTTAGCCGCTCTCTTCCCACTGCCCTGTAGTGGTGGCATATTGGGTAATAAGGTGTTAATGTCACCTTTGCATTGTAAGGTGACATTAAGCCCGGTTAGTAATGGAGAGACGTCAATAAGATACCTATCCGTTACTAATCCTATAGTTGTTAAGGGTTAAATAAATTCACACACAACCAGAAAAAAGTCTTTTAATGATATAAAACACTACATAGTTTTGCCATCCTTATTATACACCTAATCCATGCGATGCCCTCGATCTCCTGAAAAAAGCAAAAATAATAAACAAATACTCCCTGTTCCAACATAGTCCATTTAATAACGAGTGTCCCACGACAATCTCCCCTAGAGGGCTGTCACATCAGGAGATGTGATCTCTCTACAGTGCCTCCAGTGACACTGACAGGAGACAATGGCTCCTGCAGTGCATCACTGAGGTTACCTGAGTTCAGGCTCTCACTTTACAGCAATGCTGCGTGAGAATTAGGGTTAGGGTTACGGGACCTCTTTCCCGGCAGCGGAGGGATACACAGCGGAGGATTACCTCCGCCTGTCAGTTCATCGCGGGAGCCCCTGTAGAGCACTGACATTACCCAATGTCAGTGCGCTACATGGGAGATCATCGTGGGACACTCGTTCTTATCTGGACTACGGCGTATAGGTTGGTTTATTATTTTTATTAGGAGATCAAGGGCTTTGGGGACTAGGTGATAGGTGAGTATGTACTCTATGTGATATGTTGTATATACTGTCTGTAATGTATATGTATGTTCTGTATGTTTTTGTTTTTTTACAGTTGGCATGCATTGTCTGATGGGACTACTTTCCCATCATCGGCAATGCAGTAGTACCAATAGACAATGGCTGCTTACACAGCAGACACGCACACACACACACAGGACACACAGACACACACACACTCAGCCCCGCAAACCCACACACAGCCCCAAAGACCCCCGCACACAGACACAGATTCACGCAGACACCGGCACACACATACACGCAGACCCCCGCACACACAGAAAAGCACATATCTCCACCCACACACTTCCCTCCTCCCAATCTGCAACATTTCTAGCACCCACATCCACAGCAAATCTGCAGATCTTTTTTATATCTGCGGTTTTGCTGCGGTTTTTCCAGACTCAATGGAAGACAATGAGTGCAGAAACGCTGCAGATCCGCAAAAAAGAATTGACAAGCTGCGGGAAAAAAACCCGCTGCATTTCTGCGATAATTTTTCCGCAGCATGTGCACAACAAATCTCCATTTCATAGAATCATAGAATCGTAGAGTTGGAAGGGACCTCCTGGGCCATCTCGTCCAACCCCCTGCTCAAAGCAGGATTCGCTAAATCATCCCAGTCAGATGTCTGTCCAGCCTCTGTTTGAAGACTTCCATTGGAGGAGAACTCACCACTTCTCGTGGCAGCCTGTTCCACTCATTGATCACTCTGTCAAAAAGTTTTTTCTAATATCTAATCTGTGTCTCCTCCCATTCAGTTTCATCCCATTGCTTCTAGTCCTTCCTTGTGCAAATGAGAGTAAAAATTATCCTTCAACAATGTGACAGCCCTTTAGATATTTGTAGACAGCTATTAAGTCTCCTCTCAGTCTTCTCTTTTGCAAACTAAACATTCCCAAATCCTGCAACCTTTCCTCACAGGGTTTGCAGACCGATCACCATTCTGGTCGCTCTTTTCTGAACTTGCTCCAGTTTGTTGATGTCTTTTTTAAAATGTGGTGCCCAAAACTGGACACAATATTCCAGATGAGGTCTGACCAAAGAGGAATAGAGGGAAATAATGACTTCATGTGATCTAGACTGTATGCTTCTGTTAATACATCCTAGAATTGCATTTGCCTTTTTTGCTGCTGCATCACACTGTTGACTCATATTCAGTCTGTGATCTATTAGTATACCCAAGTCTTTTTCACATGTGCTGTCACTTAGCCCTATTCCTCCCATTCTGTATATGCTTTTTTCATTTTTATTGCCCAGATGTAGTACTTTGCATTTCTCCCTGCTAAAAACCATTCTGTTAGTTGCTGCCCACTTCTCCAGTTTATTTATAACTTTTTGAATCCTCTCTCTTCTCTAGTATTAGCTATCCCTCCTAGCTTTGTGTCATCAGCAAATTTAATCAGTTTACCCTCAATTCCTTCATCTAAATCATTGATAAAGATGTTGAACAATACAGGGCCCAGGACAGAGCCCTGTGGTACCCCACTTGAGACATTCTTCCAACTGGATGTGCAGCCATTTACGACCACTCTTTGGGTCTGATCACTAAGCCAGTTATGAATCCACCTAACAGTTGCCTTGTCCATTCCATTTCCCATAGGTTTACATTAGCTGTGCACTACAATGCGGACTTGATGCAAATCAGTGCAGCCAAAAACGCTGCAGATCTGCATCTAAATCTGCAATGTGTGCACATACCCTAAAGCAGTGGTCCCCAACCTTTTTTGCACCAGGGACCGGCTTGAACCAAGACCATTCTTCCATGGCCCGGCAGGGCGGGGATGGAGGTGTGACAGGGGCGGGGCTTTGGTCATAAGGGGGCGTGGCTATGGACGCGGTTGTAGTTTAGCAGTGCATATTTATCATTTAATTATAACATTTTTAATGTGACTCAACTCACCATAGGTTTTGAATGAGTGGGAGCACCAGGCTTGTTTCTCTGTTTCAGTGGGAGCACTGGGCTACTTCTACTGATGACCGTCACTGCTAATGATGATTGGAACCTACAAGGAAATGGAGCATTGAGCACTTAAGAACAATTGTACTGGAGTACTGTACATGCTGATTATTTTCTAATCATCAGAAAATGTATGTGTGGTTCCCCCCGTCCAGCTCTGTGTGGCTCCCCCTGTTGTATGCATGGCTCCCCTGTCCCATCCTGTATACATGGCTCTGCTCCCACTCTCCCATCCTGTATACATGGCTCCGCTCCCATCCTGTATGCATGGCTCTGCTCCCACTCTTCTATCCTGTATACATGGCTCCCCTGTCCCATCCTGTATGCATGGCTCCGCTCCCACTCTCCCGGCCTCCCTTGTATATATGGCTCCACTCCCACTCTCCCTCCCTTGTATATATGGCTCTGCTCCCACTCTCCCTCCCTTGTATATATGGCTCCGCTCCCACTCTCCCTCCCTTGTATATATGGCTCGGCTTCCACTCTCCCTCCCTTGTATATATGGCTCCGCTCACACTCTCCCTCCCTTGTATATATGGCTCGGCTTCCACTCTCCCTCCCTTGTATATATGGCTCCGCTCCCACTCTCCCTCCCTTATATATATGGCTCCGCTCCCATTCTCCCTCCCCTGTGTATATGGCTCCGCTCCCACTCTCCCTCCCTTGTATATATGGCTCCGTTCCCACTCTCCCTCCCCTGTATATATGGCTCCGCTCCCACTCTCCCTTGTATATATGGCTCTGCTCCCACTCTCCCTCCCTTGTATATATGGCTCCGCTCCCACTCTCCCTCCCCTGTATATATGGCTCCGCTCCCACTCTCCCTTGTATATATGGCTCTGCTCCCACTCTCCCTCCCTTGTATTGTATATATGGCTCTGCTCCCACTCTCCCTCCCTTATATATATGGCTCCGCTCACATTCTCCCTCCCCTGTGTATATGGCTCCGCTCCCACTCTCCCTCCCTTGTATATATGGCTCCGTTCCCATTCTCCCTCCCCTGTGTATATGGCTCCGCTCCCACTCTCCCTTGTATATATGGCTCTGCTCCCACTCTCCCTCCCTTGTATATATGGCTCCGCTCCCACTCTCCCTCCCCTGTATATATGGCTCCGCTCCCACTCTCCCTTGTATATATGGCTCTGCTCCCACTCTCCCTCCCTTGTATTGTATATATGGCTCTGCTCCCACTCTCCCTCCCTTATATATATGGCTCCGCTCACATTCTCCCTCCCCTGTGTATATGGCTCCGCTCCCACTCTCCCTCCCTTGTATATATGGCTCCGTTCCCATTCTCCCTCCCCTGTGTATATGGCTCTGCTCCCACTCTCCCTCCCTAGTATATATGGCTCCGCTCCCACTCTCACTCCCCTGTATATATGGCTCCGCTCCCACTCTCCCTCCCCTGTATATATGGCTCCGCTCCCACTCTCCCTCCCCTGTATATATGGCTCCGCTCCCACTCTCCCTCCCCTGTATATATGGCTCCGCTCCCACTCTCCCTCCCCTGTATATATGGCTCCGCTCCCACTCTCCCTCCCCTGTATACATGGCTCCGCTCCCACTCTCCCTCCCCTGTATATATGGCTCCGCTCCCACTCTCCCTCCCCTGTATATATGGCTCCGCTCCCATTCTCCCTCCCCTGTGTATATGGCTCCGCTCCCACTCTCCCTCCCTAGTATATATGGCTCCGTTCCCATTCTCCCTCCCCTGTGTATATGGCTCCGCTCCCACTCTCCCTCCCTAGTATATATGGCTCCGCTCCCACTCTCCCTCCCCTGTATATATGGCTCCGCTCCCACTCTCCCTCCCTAGTATATATGGCTCCGCTCCCACTCTCCCTCCCCTGTATACATGGCTCCGCTCCCACTCTCCCTCCCCTGTATATATGGCTCCGCTCCCACTCTCCCTCCCCTGTATATATGGCTCCGCTCCCACTCTCCCTCCCCTGTATATATGGCTCCGCTCCCATTCTCCCTCCCCTGTGTATATGGCTCCGCTCCCACTCTCCCTCCCTAGTATATATGGCTCCGTTCCCATTCTCCCTCCCCTGTGTATATGGCTCCGCTCCCACTCTCCCTCCCTAGTATATATGGCTCCGCTCCCACTCTCCCTCCCCTGTATATATGGCTCCGCTCCCACTCTCCCTCCCTAGTATATATGGCTCCGCTCCCACTCTCCCTCCCCTGTATACATGGCTCCGCTCCCACTCTCCCTCCCCTGTATACATGGCTCCGCTGCCACTCTCCCTCCCCTGTATATATGGCTCCGCTCCCATTCTCCCTCCCCTGTGTATATGGCTCCGCTCCCACTCTCCCTCCCTAGTATATATGGCTCCGCTCCCACTCTCCCTCCCCTGTATATATGGCTCCGCTCCCATTCTCCCTCCCCTGTGTATATGGCTCCGCTCCCATTCTCCCTCCCCTGTATATATGGCTCCGCTCCCACTCTCCCTCCCCTGTATATATGGCTCCGCTCCCATTCTCCCTCCCCTGTGTATATGGCTCCGCTCCCATTCTCCCTCCCTTATGGCTCCGCTCGGCTCCCCCATCCTCCCCATCATACTTACCCTCACGTCGCTGAACTTCCTTCCCGTCGCTGCACGTCCCTGCATCTCGCGGCGCTTCAGCTTCTTCCTGTGCGGAGCGGTCACGTGATACCGCTCATTAAGGTCCATGAATATGGACGCCACGCCTATGGGAGATGAGTGGCGTCCATATTCATGACCTTAAATGAGCGGTAGCACGTGACCGCTCAGCGCTGGATGAAGCCGCCGCGGGATGAAGCCGCCGCGGGATGCAGGGTGAGTATCAGCTGCTGCACCGCCCCCCGGCTCCCCTTGTGTCCGCGGACCGGCAAGGGCACTGCAACGGCCCGGTGCTGGGCCGCGGACCGGCGGTTGGGGACCCCTGCCCTAAAGCAACTCTCTAGAACAGAGATCCCCAACCTGTAGCTCGGGAGCCACATGTGGCTCAAGATCTCATGAATTGTGGCTCATGGCTGTCTGCTAGCTTGGTGCATTAGCTCCAGGTCTAGCAAAGAACTATGAAGAGCGCATCTCAAAATTGTGAATTTTGTGAGTAGTCAGGCACAGAACAGCAGATCTGGATGTACATATACTGGTCTTAGGGGTTTAAAGATAATTTAAGAATGTGCTGGAGACAGGATGATACTAGCGGTCAGTGGAGGTTCTTGAAGCTGGATATGACAGTGTGGTGGAAGTGCTTGATGGGAGAATACTGAAGGGGGGATTGTGGGAACCCTTGGATCTTGGTATACTGCTTCTGTGGAAAAGCTTTGGCTGTCATTATACCCATAATAGGGGCTTTGGTTGCCACTAAAGTGAGGGAGTGTGGGAGCCGAATGTGGCTTGTGACCATCTCTCAAAGCTGAACATGGCTCGTGACCCTCTCTCAGAGCTGGGTGTGGCTCTTAAGGTCAGAAAGGTTGGGGACCACTGCTCTAGACTATAGTAATGCTGGGTGCAAGTGCCCTAGAAAACAGTGCCCACATTTTGCCCACTAAAAACCTAAAAAGTTTTAATGCTCTCTGTGTGCCCCTTTGACAGTCACAGTAACCTGAGTTCCCCTATACAGCTCCCCTATACACAGTATAATGCTCTCTTATACACAATATAATGCCCCCTCACTGTATAGTACCACCCGCACAGTATACTGACCCCTTAGTAGCCACCAAACTGTTTAATGGCTCCAACACTGTATGATGGCCCCCTCACTGTAATCTCCACACTGTATGATGGCCCCCTAGATAGCCTCCATATAGTATAATGCACCAGATAGTTCTCAATATAGTATAATGCATTCTCCATTGGCCTCCATATAGTATAATGCACTCCCCATAGGCCTCCATATACCATGGGTATGGAAAGCAGACCCTTTTAAATTTTTCACTCTTTGTTTCTTTGCAGTCATTTGGTAAATTCAAAAAAGTTCATTTTTTTCTCATTAATGTACACTCTGCACCCCATCTTGACTGAAAAAAAAGAAATGAAATTTTTGCAAATGTATTAAAAAAGAAAAACTGAAATATCACATGGTCATAATTATTCAGACCGTTTGCTCAGTATTGAGTAGAAGAACCCTTTTGAGCTAGTACAGCCATGAGTCTTCTTGGGAATGATGCAACAAGTTTTTCACACCTGGATTTGGGGATCCTCTGCCATTCTTCCTTGCAGATCCTCTCCAGGTCCATCAGGTTGGATGGTGAACATTGGTGGACAGCCATTGTCAGGTCTCTCCAGAGATGCTCAATTGGGTTTAGGTCAGGGTTCTGGCTGGGCCAGTCAAGAATGGTCACAGAGTTGTTCTGAAGCCACACCTTTGTTATTTTAGCTGTGTGCTTAGGGTCATTGTCTTGTTGGAAGGTGAACCTTCAGCCAAGTCTGAGGTCCAGAGCACTCTGGGAGAGGTTTTCATCCAGGATATCTCTGTACTTGGCCGCATTCATGTTTTCTTCAATTGCAACCAGTCGTCCTGTCCCTGCAGCTGAAAAACACCCCCATAGCATGATGCTGCCACCACCATGTTTCACTGTTGGGATTGTATTGGGCAGATGATGAGCAGTGCCTGGGTTTCTCCACACATACCACTTAGAATTATCACCAAAAAGTTCCATCGTCCTCTCATCAGACCAGAGAATCTTAATTCTCATAGTCTAGGAGTCCTTCATGTATTTTTTTAGTAAACTCTATGCGGGCTTTCATATGTCTAGCACTGAAAAGAGGCTTCCGTCAAGACACTCTGCAATAAAGACCCGACTGGTGGAGGGCTGCAGTGATAGTTGACTGTGGAACTTTCTCCCATTGTTACGGCTTAAAAAAATATAAATAAACATGTTCGCCGCCCGGGGGTCCACCGTGCGGCAGATGGAAAAACCGCAGCTAGAAGACACACAGCACTGTGGCGGTAATGTGCACGGGGTTCTATATCACCCAGGTGCAATCAAGCAGTCTCTGTTAAGTGCACAGAGCTGCTACAGGAAAAAGAGAAAAGTAACGCTGAGCCTGTTAGTAACACAGGGACTCAGCGGCACACATGCGGTAGGCAAAAACCGGAGTAGTTAAAACGTCACTACGTCCGACACCTACCGTGGTAACAAGTGTGCTGGCGTCGCAACCGCGGACGCAGAAATAAGCTGCAACTGCAGCGCGGCGTGAACAGAGCCACAAGCAAGGCGCTGCAAGGACGCTGGCGCAATGCAGGACGCTTAGCTGCTGCACAAGGTATGGCTGGAGCGCGCTGGCGCTAGCGCTGCTACTGGCAGCTGCCCAATCACTCACACAATCGTAATATCAGAGGGAAGGGGTTTCATAATAAGTCATCCACCAGTCCAAGCATACATTACCATACACACAGCAGCAGTATGAAAACACTAGCGCATGGCGGAACAGCCATGCGCACTTTTTATAGTGTACGGGACCTTCCGGAAGTCTCCATAACCCTGAGCTGGACCAATGGAATCAGGAGCAGGACCTGAGCACCTGACTCCTGAGCACCAATGGGAGGTTGTCCCAGTAGCATGCTCAGAGTATGGAGTGAAGGACTTAGCCTCCGGAGAGAGTTGCTGAAAAGTAATCTCTTCTGCAATCTCTCCTGCAGTGGACGGATAGCAGGAGACTGCAGGATGTAAGGGTCCAGATCTCTGCATAGCCAGGGCAGAAATCTGACTCCTAACATTACCCCCCCTCCTAGGGTCCCCCCCTCCCCTGAACCTTCCGATCCACCAGCCTGTGCTTGACAGTGGCACAGGCCTCAGACTCGTCAAAAGGCGAGTCTGATGTGCCGGTAGGTGAAACCGAAAACCGGGATATACGGATGGAATCAGCGGAGGCCAGGTCGCCAGGTCTCAGGAGGGACACCCGGGAGATAATGGGAGTGGGAGTTTTAGGAGGACGCCGCCGTGTATCGACGGCCGTCGCCACACTCCGCTCGGGAAAACTATCCTGGGCACATAAAGTGCATGCCCGAATTAATTTTTTTACGTCCCGAGCCCTGTGCGGCCACCAATACGATCCGGCCAGAGACTTCGTGGTCTGCATATAGCCACGGTGGCCGTCCGCATTGGGCGCGTGTGCCCACGCGAGAATTTTAGGCCGCTGGCGAGGGGGAACAGAAGTCTCGCCTACCGACTCACAGTCAGACCATTGCGGGGGGCTGGCTTCCTGGGAAGCAGCGTGTAGGTTGTGGCAACCGCATATGGACCCGTGAGCCGGAGGTGTCTCTGAAATGGCGCGAAACACTTCCATGGGCTCGGGAGGTAGAACCTCTGGCTCGGGCAGCTCCAGAGGCTCAAAAAGGTTGGGAGCCGGGGTACCTCTCCGCTTGGAGTGAGCTCGCTCCATACCGCGCTCCGAAAAACGGAGATCGATACGGGAGGAGATGGAAATTAGCTCTTCCAGAGAGGTAGGGATTTCTCTAGTGGAGAGAGCATCCTTAACATGCCCCGCTAATCCTCTCCAAAAACAGGGATCAGTGACTTGTCGGACCACTTCAACTCGGACGCCAGTGTTCGAAATTGGACGGCGTACTGGCTAACCGAGAGAGACCCCTGAGACAAGGCAAGCAGCTGTAGAGAGGTTTCATGGGTGACCCGGGGACCGAGAAAAACTTGCTGATGGCTGTCAGCAAGTGGGCAGCGGTCCGAATCTCGGGATCACCCCGCTCCCATAAAGGTGTAGCCCATTCCAGCGCCTTGCCTGACAGTAGGGATATAATAAAGGCCACCTTGGCCCGTTCTGTAGGGAATTGCGCAGCCAGCAACTCCAGGTGGATGGAGCACTGGCTGATAAACCCCATGCAGGAGGCGCCATCCCCAGAATATTTATCGGGCAACGGGAGGCGGGTAACTGTCGGCGCAAGGGTGGACATGGACATCCGCCTGACCGCATCTGTAAGTGCCTGTTCAGCAGCATCCGTGGCCTGCGAAGCTGCGAAAGCTCTCTCAAGGGTGGTCAAGCGAGTCTCGAGCTGTCACACACACTGGAGGAGTTGCTGCTGTTCTGTCATCTCTAGCCAGACCCTGGCGCTAGTATTATGTTACGGCGGCGGAACACGCTTAAAAAAATATAAATAAACGTGTTCGCCGCCCGGGGTCCACCGTGCGGCAGATGGAAAAACCGCAGCTAGAAGACACAGAGCACTGTGGCGGTAATGTGCACGGGGTTCTATATCACCCAGGTGAAATCAAGCAGTCTCTGTTAAGTGCACAGAGCTGCTCCAGAAAAAAATAGAAAAGTAACGCTGAGCCTGTTAGTAACACAGGGACTCAGCGGCACACATGCGGTAGGCAAAAAC
The DNA here is from genome assembly GCF_039654945.1 of Dendrobates tinctorius. Lineage (NCBI taxonomy): Eukaryota > Metazoa > Chordata > Amphibia > Anura > Dendrobatidae > Dendrobates > Dendrobates tinctorius. Next base: position 15,681 of record NW_027361754.1, read on the forward strand.
CGGAGTAGTTAAAACGTCACTACGTCCGACACCTACCGTAGTAACAAGTGTGCTGGCGTCGCCACCGCGGATGCAGAAATAAGCTGCAACTGCAGCGCGGCGTGAACAGAGCCGCAAGCAAGGCGCTGCAAGGACGCTGGCGCAATGCAGGACGCTTAGCTGCTGCACAAGGTATGGCTGGAGCGCGCTGGTGCTAGCGCTGCTACTGGCGGCTGCCCAATCACTCACACAATCGTAATATCAGAGGGAAGGGGTTTCATAATAAGTCATCCACCAGTCCAAGCATACATTACCATACACACAGCAGCAGTATGAAAATACTAGAGCATGGCGGAACAGCCATGCGCACTTTTTATAGCGTACGGGACCTTCCGGAAGTCTCCATAGCCCTGAGCTGGACCAATGGAATCAGGAGCAGGACCTGAGCACCTGACTCCTGAGCTCCAATGGGAAGTTGTCCCAAGAGCATGCTCAGAGTATGGAGTGAAGGACTTAGCCTCCGGAGAGAGTTGCTGAAAAGTAATCTCTTCTGCAATCTCTCCTGCAGTGGACGGATAGCAGGAGACTGCAGGATGTAAGGGTCCAGATCTCTGCATAGCCAGGGCAGAAATCTGACTCCTAACACCCATCTCTCTACTGCATCTGTGGAGCTTAGTCAGTGATCTTGGGGTTCTTCTTTACCTCTCTCATCAAGGCTCTTCTCCCATGATTGCTCAGTTTGGCTGGACGGACAGGTCTAGGAAGACTTCTGGTGGTCCCAAACTTCCTCCATTTAAGGATTATGGAAGCCACTGTGCTCTTAGGAACCTTGAGTATTGCAGAAATTCTTTTGTAACCTTGGCCAGATCTGTGCCTTGCCACAATTCTGTCTGTGAGCTCCTTGGCCAGTTCCTTTGACCGCATGATTCTCATTTGGTCTGACATGCACTGTGAGCTGTGAGGTCTTATATAGACAAGTGTGTGCCTTTCCAAATCAAGTCCTATCAGTTTAATTAAACACAGCTGGACTCCAATGAAGGAGTAGAACCATCTCAAGGAGGATCACAAGGACATGGGCAACATGTGACTTAAATATGAGTGTCTGAGCAAAGGGTCTGAATACTTATGACCATGTGATATTTCAGTTTTTCTTTAACTGGTTTCTTTCTGGTTTTAATGTAACTTTATTCTTTCATGAGTTATTTACAAGTTTATGACACTTATAAAATGTGTTCAAAGTGCTGTCCATTGTGTTGGATTGTCAATGCAACCCTCTTCTCCCACTCTTGACACACTTATAGCAACACCGCAGAAGAAATGCTAGCACAGGCTTCCAGTATCCGATGTGTCAGATGCTGCCCATCTCGTATCTTCACAGCATAGACAATTGCCTTCAGATTACCCCAAAGGTAAAAGTCTAAGGGGGTCAGATCTTGAGACCTTGGGGGCCATTCAACTGGCCCACGATGACCAATCCACTTTCCAGGAAACTGTTTATGTAGGAATGCTCGAACCTGACACCCGTAATTGATGGTATGGTGTGGTGTATAAGGTACAAAGATAGTGGGGCCATGCTTCATCAATGGAAACCTCAATGCCACTGGATATCTGAAATTGCTACATGATGATGTTTTGCCCTCTTTATGCACTGAAGATGGCACGTTCCCTGAGTTTTTCCAGTAAGACGGTGCAGCACCACATTGTGGGTGTCAGGTCCGAGCATTCCTACAAGGAATCTGACCCCCTTAGACTAGCAATTTTGCGGTGTTGCTATCAGTGTGTCAAGAGTAGGAGAAGAGGGTTGCAGTGACAATCCAACACAATGGTCAGTACTCTGAACACATTTTATAAGTGGTCATAAACTTGTAAATAACTCATGAAAGAATAAAGTTACATTCAAACCAAGCACACCATTGTTTTTCTTGTGAAATTCTCACCACCCATCTTGCAATGTTTACCCCATCCCATATACTAATGTGCCACAAACAGGAAGTTGCTATCGCCAACCATTCCCATTTTACTTAGGTGTACCCATATAAATGGCCCACCCTGTGTAATACAGCCCCCCGTAGGCAGACTCTATAGTAGGCAGACTCCATAATGCACCCCCCCACAGGTAGACTCTATAGTATAATGCAGACCCCCCATAGGCAGACTCTACAGTGTAATGCAGCCCCCCATAAGCTGACTCTATAGAATATAATGCAGTCCCCCCCATAGGCAGACTCTATAGTATAATAGAGCCCCCCGTAGGCAGACTTTATAGTAGGCAGACTCCATAGTAATTCACTCCAGCACAGGCAGACTCTATAGTATAATACAGCCCCCCAGTAGCCATACTCCATCTATAGTATAATACAGCCCGCCCTGCAGGCCCGGATTGCTAATCTGCCCAGCCGGGCAGATGCCCAGTGGGCTGGCAGCTAAGTGGACCGCCGGCCCTTTAAAATGGCTGGGCAACCTCCAGCCCGCGGGCCACATGTGGCCCGCAGGCACTTCCCCACAGTCCATAATTCTCCGGCAGTAGCCCTGCCAGCCATTTGACTCTCAAGTGTTTGCAGCGTTCATTACAGAATGCTGCCTGCACTTGAATGATGACGACACCGAGGTGGGTGGGGTTAGCACCAAGGTGGGCGGGGTTAGCACTGGGGTGGGTGGGGTTAGTGCCGGAAGAGCAGCTGCTGTTAGCCAGAGAGAAAGTCCAGAGCGATCTCTGTGCTGGCAGCTCAGTGCATGCCTGCAGGTAATCCCTGTGCCTGATCTGTGCCCCTCAGCTATGTACCCCCCAGCTATGTGCCCCAATATAATCTTTGTGCCCCCCAACTATATGCACCCCTGTGATCTGTTCCCCCAGCTATATGCTCCCCTGTGATATGTGCCCCCCAGCTATATGCACCCCTGTGATCTGTTCCCACCAGCTATATGCACCCCTGTGATCTGTGCCCCCAGCTATATGCACCCCTGTGATCTGTGCCCCCCAGCTATATGCACCCCCTGTGATCTGTGCCCCCCCAGCTATATGCACCCCTGTGATCTGTGCCCCCCAGCTATATGCCCCCTATGATCTGTGCCCCCAGATATATTCACCCCTGTGATCTGTGCCTCCCAGATCTGTGCCCCCCAGATATATGCACCCCTGTGATCTGTGCCCCCCAGATATAATAACCCCCTGTGATCTGTTCTCTCCAGCTATATGCACCCCTGTGATCTGTGCCCCCAGATATATGTACCCCTGTGATCTCTGTGGCTTCCAGCTTTCTGCCCCCTTGTGATCTTCGTTCCACCCTGCTGTGTACCCCCTGTGATATGTGTGCTCCCATGTGATCTCTGTTCCCCCTGTGATCTCTGTGCCCTCCTGTGATATTCGTGCCACTCCCTGGTGATCTGTGCCCCCCAGCTATGTCCCCCCTTTGATCTTTGTGCTCCCCCTGTGATCTCTGTACCTCCCACCTGTGATCTTCGTGCCACCCCACGGTGATCTCTGTGTCCCCCCCGGTGATCTATGAGCCCCACCCCATGATCTGTGAGCCTCCCCAGCGATGCCTGTCCCCCCTCATTGCTGTATATCCCCCTTTTTTTGTTTCCTGCTCTACTCATCATCTGAGCCAGGGACCCGCTCCTCTGCAAGCCCGACGATGGTCGCACCTCAGGTGTTCATCCTCCCTCATCTCCATACCTGTGTGAGTCCCAATATGGAAATTTTGTGTATGTACAGCACTTGCACCATCAACTGTTTACTGTATATAGACTGCTGTGTATACAATATATAGGTGATACTGGCTGCTAAGTCTGTGTATAATCACAGTATCACCTATATAATGTATATACATCAGTCTATATACATTATATGGGTGATACTGCGACTCTGCTGTTTATACATTATATAGGTGATACTGGCTGCTAAAGCTGTGTATATTTCTCCTGTCCTGTATACATGGGGTAATTCTGAGTATCTGCTCTTAGTGTGTGTATGTGTGTGTGTGTATATATATATATATATATATATATATATATATATATATATATTAATCACTCTGATAAGTTGTGAAAAAAGTGTCGGACTCTTTATTAGCCAATGTGGAAATGTTTCAGATCCATAACATAACCTTTCTTTGCTGCCACCCCTCCCCGCTTGCTCAGGGCCCTGGCACTTGCGATACTTACCTCTTCCCACTCCTCCACTGCGGCGTCTTCTGTGACGTTTCAGTACTGAGGGTGCAGTGACGTCACTTCTGTGCTCCCTCTGCCTGAACAGTCACAGTGCAGAGAGCCAGAAGATGCAGGCCCATTATATATGAAGCATTATACAGGGCCCATTCTGTTTGGAGTTTGGATTAATATATGGGGCCCATCATGTACTGTTTGGAGCATTATATGGGGCCCATCATATTCTGTATGGAGCACTATATGGGGCCCATTCTGTATGGAGCAAGGTATGGGGCTGTATGGAGTATTATATGGGGCACATTATACTGTTTTGAGAATTACATCGGGATCATTATACTGCATGGAGCAATATATGGGGGTCATTATTCTGTATGGAGCATTGTATGGGACTCATTATTCTGTATGGAGCAATACATGGGGCTCATTATACTGTATGGAGCACTATGTGGGACCCATAATACTGTGTAGAGCATTATATGGGGCTTATTATTTTGTATGAAGCAATATATGGGGCCCATAATACTCTGTGGAGCAATATTTGGGGCATGTTATTCTGTATAGAGTAATATATGGTGCACATTATACTGTATGGAGCAATATATCGGGCTCATAATTCTGTATGGAGCAATATATGGGGCTCATTATTCTGTATGGAGCAATATATGGGGCATGTTATTCTGTATGGAGCGCTATGTGGTGCCTATAATATTATATGGAGGACTTTACTGTCTAATTTATGACCTATTGTAGAATGTACAATAGTTATCACTCATGTATTGTAAGAAGTGAAATCTTTGGCATTGTATACCTAGATTTCTCTGCTGTATCTGCGCATTAAGATTTGTGATACGTATTAAAGGGGCCACTGAGACGTTCACCTGGGGCCCACAAAAACCTGGAGCCAGCCCTGTATGCATACCTCCCAACTTTTGAAGGCAAAGAGGGAGAAAGGTTGCGTAGCGCACCGTGGCAAATTTTAGGCCATGACCAGACCACACTCATTTCACAACTAGTCACACCCATGTCCACACCCCAACCACACCCATTTAGCACTGCTGATCACACTGGTACTGAGGGCACAGTGGCACACTGACTGGTACTGAGGAAAAGAAAGAACACACAGAGAGAAAAAAGAAAACAGAGAGAGAAAGAAAGGAGAGAGAGAAAGAAAGAACAGAGAGAGAAAGAAAGAGGGGAAAGAAAGAAACAACAGAGAGGTAGAAAGAGGGGAAAGAAAGAACAGATATAAAGAAAGGAGAGAGAGAAAGAAAGACATAAAGAGAGAAAGAAAGAACAGAGAGAGAAAAAGAGGGGACAGAAAAAAAGAACAGAGCGAGAGAAAAAAGAGGGGAAAGAAAGAACAGAGAGGGAGAAAGATAGAAAGAACAGAGAGGGAGAGAGAGAAAGAAAGGGGAAAGAAAGAAAGAAAGAGCAGAGAGAGAAAGAAAAAAAGAGCAGAGCGATAGAGAGAGAAAGAAAGAACAGAGAGAGAAAGAAAGAGGGGACAGAAAAAAAGAAGAGAGAGAGAGAAAAAAGAAAGAGGGGAAAGAAAGAACAGAGAGGGAGAGAGAAACAAAGAGGGGAAAGAAAGAGCAGAGAGAGAAAGAAAGAAAGGAAAAAACAGAGAGAAAGAAAAAAGATTAGAGAGAGAAAGAAAGAGGGGAAAGAGAAAGAAAGAATAGAGCGGAAAAAAGAACAGAGAGAAAGAGAAAGAAAGAGGGGAAGAAAGAAAGAACAGAGAGAAAGAAAGAACAGAGAGAAAGAAAGAGGGGAAAGAAAGAACAGAGAGAAAGGAAGAAGAAAGGAAGAAATGGAGAGAGAAAGAAAGAAAAAGAACAGAGAGAGAAAAAAAGAAAGAGGGGAAAGAAAGAACAGAGAGGGAGAGAGAAAGAAAGAGGGGAAATAAAGAAAGAACAGAGAGAGAGCAAGAAAGAAAGAAAGAAAGGGGAAAGAAAGAACAGAGAGAGAAAGAAGGCGTGGACAGGAAAAAAGAACAGAGAGAAAAAAGAAAGAGGGGAAATAAAGAACAGAGAGGGAGGCAGAAATAAAGAGGGGAAAGAAATAAGGAACAGAGAGAAAAAGAAAGAAAGGGGAAAGAAAGAAAGATGGGAAAGAAAGAACAGAGAGAGATAGAAAGAAAGCGAAAGATAAAACAGAGAAAGAAAGAGGGGAAAGAAAGAGAACAGAGAAAGAAAGAACAGAGAGAGAAAGGAAGAACAGAGAGAGAAAGAAAGGAAGTTTAGAGAGAGAAAGAAAGAAAGAACAGAGCGAAATAAAGAAGAGAGAGAAAGGAAGAGGGGAAAGAAATAACAGAAAGAAAGGAAAGAAAGAAGAGAGAGATAGAAAGAGAGGAAATAAAGAACAGAGAGAGAGAGAGAGAAAGAAAAAAAGAAAGATTAGAGAGAAAGAAAGAACAGAGAGAGAGAAAGAAACAAAGAAAGAAAGAAAGATTCTATAAAGATAAAGATATAGCAGCCTGGCTCGAATTGTAATGCCCACCTGAGCCTCCTGAAGCAGAATATATCATGATCTGCTCACATGGCCAGCATCCCCGATTCCAAGGTGATCCCGCTGTCCGTGCTGTCGGAGGAAGACACAGTGATGGATCTGAAGCATTCCCTGAAGTGCCTCCATGGTTCCGTCACAATCTTCTCCCAAAATTACCTAATTTCCGGTCAGCTTCTAGTACGTCACTTACGGTGGAACGTCAAGTGTGAATTTTACAGTGCTCCTCGGGGCTACGCCCTGTACTCCTGAGGCCGCAGGAAAAGGACAGTGGGGCAGACTCTTTTTCAAAATCGGGACTGTCCTGCTGGATCCGGGATGGTTGGGAGGTATGAATACTCCCCACCATATACCTTGTACACGAATGGCTCCGCACACCTCATACACACACGGTTCCGCTTTGTATGCCTTGTACACACACGGCACCGCTCCGTACACCTCGCACACACGGCTCCAAACAGTACACACGGCTCCACTCCGTAAAACCTCATACACATGCGGCTCTGCTCCGTACACCTTGTACACACGCGACCACGCTCTGTACACCTTGTACACACATGGCTCCACTCTGTAAACCTTGTACACATGCGGCTTTGCTCCATACATCTCGTACACATGCGGTTCCGCTCCATACACCTCGTACACATGCAGCTCCACTCCGTACACCCCGTACACACAAGGCTCTGCTTCGTAAACACACGGCTCAGCTCCGTACAGTTTGTACACACAGGGCTCCGTTCCGTACACCTTTTACACACGGCTCCGCTCCATACACCTCGTACACACACGGCTCCGCTCTGTACACCTCGTACACATCTCCACTCCGTACACCTCATACGTATGCAGCTCCGCTCTGTACACCTCATACACATGTGGCTCCGCTCCATACACCTCGTACACACACAGCTCCGCTACATACACCTTGTACACACACACGGCTCCGCTCGGCACACCCCGTACACACGCGGCTCCGCTCCGTACACCTTATACACACACGCGGCTCCGCTCCGTACACCTTATACACACACGGCTCTGCTCTGTACACCTCGTACAAACAGCTCCACTCTGCACAGCTCGTATACACACAGCTCCGCTCTATACACCTCATACACACGTGGCTCTGCTCCGTACACCTTGTACACAGACATCTCCGCTCCGTACACCTTGTACACGCACGGCTCTGCTACATCCACACTATAAACCCCTCCTGACCCCACACATAAACTTCCCCCATCCAGCACCATGATGACCAGCACAGCAGAGTCCTGCATACACTGAGGCTTCTGATCATGTGACCCCTGACTCCTCCCATCCTGTGACCTCATTACAGGTCCTGTGCGCACAGAAGAGAACAGCCTAACGACGTCATCACAGGCTATGAGGGGCTGCGGTGGGTCTCTTTGAAGGCGAGGATGGGGTCGGTGCATGGGGGCATGTGTGGATTATCAGTGCAGTGCAGGAAAAATAAGCTCCCGCCCGGGACAGGCAGTCAAAACCGGGACTGTCCCACCAGATCCGGGACGGTTGGGAGCTATGCTGTATGCATTGCACAGAACCACTTCTCCTGTCCTGTTGTCAAAGAGGCGACATTGGACTTTGGGAGGATCAATATTGGTTTAGTAGTTTCAATATTACTATGGCCAAATAAAAATAAAATATTGGAAAAGCGGTTTAAATGGATTATCCCAAGTAATCCCTTCTCCTCTGGATAGTGGACAACTTTCCAATTCCTGGAGATCTGACTGCTGGGACCCCTACGATCCTGAAAATCTGAGCTCTGTAGAGCACCATGTAAATGCAGCTGTGGTCGATCATATGCACTGTGGCGCCAATCACATGTGGCTCTTCAAAGATCTCCTTTTAGGAGAGGGGAATGACAAAGTAAAGCAAAATTCACTAATTGGGGTGAGGAGTGTTATAGTTTGTGGGCTGGTGGGGTTTGTGTGGCAGGGGTTTGTCCCAGTCTGGCCCTGCCCCCGTTGGCAGACTCTATAGCAGGCAGACTCCATAATGCACCCCCCCCACACCCAGGCAGATTCTATAGTATAATACAGCCCCCCTTAAAACAATACTCACCTCTCCTCCTGGTTCCTCCGCTGCTCCGGACAGTGGACGCAGGGCAGTGATGTCATCGCGACCCCTCTCAGTGTCCGCATCAGTGATATCAGATGCTGAGAGTGTAGCGCTCCTTCTCTCATCAATGCAGTCAACTGCATCCAGCCCACTGTTGGCGCTGGGCCCAGCCTCAACTCCTCAGGGGCCCCATAGTGGCCGGGTGGCAGAGCAGGGAGATCGATTCTCCCTGCTCTGCCGCAGTGTAACTGTAGTGTAGCCATACCTCCCAACTTTTGAAGGGAAAGGACAAAGGCCGCGGCGCATGCAGCGGCAAATTTTAGGACACGCCCTGACCACACCCATTTAGCACTGCTGATCACACTGACTGGTACTGAGGGTACAGTGGCTGGCATTACGGGCACAGTGGTTGGTACTGTGGGCACACTGACAGGTACTGAGGAAAAGAAAGAAAGAAAACAGAGAGAGAGAGAGAAAAAATACAGAGATAGAGAGAAAGAAAGAACAGAGAGAGGAAGAACAGAGAGAGAAGAAAGGACAGAGAGAGAAAGAAGAAAGAACAGAGAGAAAGAAAGAAAGAAAGAAAGAAAGAGGGGAAAGAAAGAAAGAACAGAGAGCAAAAGAGAGAACAGAGAGAGAGAGAGAAAGAGGGGAAAAAAGAAAGAACAGAGAGAGAGAAAGAAAGGGGAAAGAAAGAAAGAACAGAGAAAGAAAGAGGGGACAGAAAAAAAGAACAAAGAGAAATAAAGACCAGAGAGAGAAAGAGGGGAAATAAAGAAAGAGGGGAAAGAAAAAACAGATAAAAAGAACAGAGAGAGAAAGAAAAAGGAAGAACAGAGAGAGAGAAAGAAAGAAAGAAAGAGGGGAAAGAAAGAAAGAACAGAGAGAGAGAAAGAAAAGGGAAAGCGAACAGAGAGAAAGAAAGAAAGAAAGAAAGAAGGGAAAGAAAAAAAAGAACAGCGAGAGAAAGAAAGAACAGAGAGAGAAAGAAAGAGGAGACAGAAAAAAGAACAGAGGGAGAGCGAAAGAAAGAAAGAGGGGAAAGAAAGAACAGAGAGAAACAAAGAGGGGAAAGAAATAGAAAGAACAGAGAGAGAGAAAGAAAGAACAGAGCGAGAATGAAAAAAAAGAAAGATTAGAGATAGAAAGAAAGAACAGAGAGAGAAAGAAAGACAGAGAGGGAAAGAAAGAACAGAGAGAAAAAAAAAAGGGCAAGGAAAGAAAGAACAGAGAAAAAGAAAGAGAGAAAGAAAGAACAGAGAAAGAAAGAGGGGACAGAAAAAAAGAACAGAAAGAGAGAGAAAAAAAGAGGAGAAAGAAAGAAAGAAAGAAAGAGAAAGAAAGGGGAAAGAAAGAACAGAGAGCGAACAGATAGAAAGAAAACAGAGAGAGAGAAAGAACAGAGAGAGAAAGAAATAGGGGAAAGAAAGAACAGAGAGAGAAAGAAAGAGGGGACAGAAAAAAGAACAGAGGGAGAGCGAGAGAAAGAGGGGAAAGAAAGAATAAAGAGAAAGAAAGAAAGAAAGAGAAAAAAAGAAATAAAGAACAGAGTGAGAAAGAAAGAAAGAGGGGAAAGAAAGAAAGAACAGAGCGATAAAGAGAAAGAAAGAGGAAAGAAAGAACAGAGAGAGTGAGAAAGAAAGAGAAAAAAAGAAAGAACAGAGAGAGAAAAAAAGAGGGAAAAGAAAGAAAGAACAGAGAGAGAAAGAACAGAGAGAGAGAAAGAAAGAAGTAAAGAAAGAAAGAACAGAGAAAGAAAGAAAGAGGGGAAAGAAAAAGAAAGAAAGAAAGAAAGAGGGGAAAGAAAGAACAGAGAGAGAACAGAAAGGTGGAACGTCATGAGCGACTTTTAAAGTGCTCCTCAGGGCTCCGCCGTGTACTCCTGTGTCCGCGGGAAAAGCCCGCTTTGTATGCCTCGCACACACTTGGCTCCATTCCGTACATCCCGTACACACACGGCTCCGCTCCACACACCCCATACACACACGGCTCCGCTCCGCATACACCATACACACACGGCTCCGCTCCATACACAAAGTACACACACGACTCCGCTTCGCACACCTCGTACACACACGTCTCCGCGCCGTACATCTCATACACACATGGCGCCGTACACCTCGCACACACGCGGCTCCACTCCGTACACCTCGTACATGCGCGGCTCCGCTCCGTACACCTCGAACAATCATGGCTTTGCTCCGTACATCTCGTACACACATGGCTTTGTACACCTAGTACACACGCGGCTCCACTCCGTACACCTTGTACACATGCTGCTCAGCTCCGTAAACTTCATACACATGCTACTCAGCTTTGTACACCTTGTACATACGCTGCTCCGCTCCGTACACCTCATACACACGCGGCTCTGCTCCGTACACCTCGTACACACACGGCTCTGTACACCTAGTACACACGCGGCTCCGCTCCGTACACCTTGTACACATGCGACTCCACTCCGTATACTTCGTACACATGCGGCTCAGCTCCGTACACCTCGTACACACGCGGATCCGCTCTGTACACACGCGGATCCGCTCTGTACACCCCGTACACATGCGGCTCCGCTCCGTACACATGCGGCTCCGCTCCGTACACCTCGCACACACGCGGCTCCGCTTCGTACACCCCGTGCACACACGGCTCTGCTCCTTACACCTCGTACACAGACGGGTCTGCTCTGTACACCTCGTACACACACGGCTCCGTACACCTCGTTCACACGTGGCTCTGCTCCGTACACCTCGTACACACGTGGCTCTGCTCCATACACCTCGTACACACGCAGCTCCACTCCATACACCTTGTACAAACACGGCTTTGCTCTGTACACCTTGTACACACGGCTCCGCTCCGTACACCTCATACACACGTGGCTCTGCTCCGTACACCTCGTACACACACGGCTCTGCTCTGTACACCTCGTACGCACACAGCTCTGCTACATCCACCCTATAAACCCCTCCTGACCCCACACAGAAACTTCACCTCATCCAGCACCATGACAACCAGCACAGCAGTGTCCTGCAGAGTGCAGACACAGAGGCCCCTGATCATGTGACCCCTGACTCCTCCCCCCTGTGACCTTATCACAGGTCCTGTGCGCACGGCCACAGAACAGCCTAGGACGTAATTGCAGGCTGCGGTGGGTCTCTGGGAGGGCAAGGATGGGGTCGGTGCATGAGGGGGCGTGGCGGCTCAGTGCAGTGCTGGAAAAATAGAGTCCCGGGCAGGATGCGGTGGGGGATGTCAAAAACGGGACTGTTCCGCGAGAATTGTGACGGTTGGGAGCTATGGTGTAGCCCCCCAAGTATCTACGCTATTGGAGGGACTGTTTGAATGCGATGAAGTCCTCGTTCGATTGCTCACCTCAGTTCTTGGGTCAGGCTGGTGTGCCAGGGCTGTCTGTTGATTTTGTGAGCTTTGGTATGTGTGAGAGAGGCCCAACCGATTGCAGAGCTGCAGAGAGAGCGGCTGCGGCATCCGCATAGTGTAGGGTACGTATGTTTGTAAGAGAAAGAAGGGATTCAAACAGTGAGTGTAGATTGAGGTATTTAAAATTTCTGCGTGCAAGTTTGTGGGGTGGAGATTGTGGACCTGGAGAGGAGAGGGAAGAGAATGTAAGTAGGTTGTGGTCAGAAAGAGGTGACTTATAGTGAATATGGAGCTCTGCTGTCTTCTAGTGGACAGATTCTGCTACTGCAGCTGATTATAGCGAATATGGAGCTCTGCTGACCTCTGGTGGATAGATTCTGCTACTGCAGCTGATGATAGCAAATATAGAGCTCTGCTGACATCTGGTGGATAAATTCTGCTACTGCAGCTGATGATATTGAATATGGAGCTCTGCTGACCTCTGTTGGTTAGATTCTGCTACTGCAGATGATGATAGTGAATATAGAGCTCCGATGGATTGACTCTGCTTCTGAAGCTGATTACAGCGAATAGAGATCTCTGCTGACCTCTGGTTGATAGATTCTTCTACTGCAGCTGAATATAGCGAATATGGAGCTCTGCTGACTTCTGGTGGATAAATTCTGCTACTGCAGCTGATAAAGTGAATATGGAGGTCTGATGACCTCAGGTGGCTGTTTTCTGGTACTGCAGCTGATGATAGCGAATATGGAGCTCTGCTGACCTCTGGTGGATAGATTTTGCTACTGAAGCTGATTATAGGAATATAGAGCTCTGCTGTCCTTTGGTGGATAGACTCTGCTATTGCAGCAGATTCTTTTGCAGCTGATTATAGCGACTATAGATCTTTGCTTACCTTAGGTGGATAGATTCTGCTATTGCAGCTGATTATAGTGAATATGGAGCTCTGCTGACCTCCGGCGGATAGATTCTGCTACTGCAGCTTAATATAGTGAACATGAAGCTCTGCTGACCTCTGGTGGATATACTCTGCTTGCAGTAGTAGCTGATTATAGAAAATATGGAGCTCTGCTGACATCTGGTGGATAGATTCTGCTACTGCAGCTGATTATAGTGAATATAGAACTCTGCTGTCCTTTGGTGGATAGACTCTGCTATTGCAGCTGATTCTATTGCATTATAGTGAATATGGAGCTCTGCTGACCTCTGGTGGATAGATTCTGCTACTGAAGCTTATAGAGAATATTGATCTCTGCTGACCTCTGGTGGATAGATTCTGCTACTGCAGCTGATTATAGTGAATATGGAGCTCTGCTGACCTCTGGTGGATAGATTCTGCTACTGCAGCTGATTATAGTGAATATGGAGCTCTGCTGATCTCTGGTGGACAGATTCTGCTACTGCAGCTGATTATAGTGAATATAGAACTCTGCTGTCCTTTGGTGGATAGACTCTGCTATTGCAGCTGATTCTATTGCATTATAGTGAATATGGAGCTCTGCTGACCTCTGGTGGATAGATTCTGCTACTGAAGCTTATAGCGAATATTGATCTCTGCTGACCTCTGGTGGATAGATTCTGCTACTGCAGCTGATTATAGTGAATATGGAGCTCTGCTGACCTCTGGTGGATAGATTCTGCTACTGCAGCTGATTATAGTGAATATGGAGCTCTGCTGACCTCTGGTGGACAGATTCTGCTACTGCAGCTGATTATAGTGAATATGGAGCTTTGCTGACCTCTGGTGGATAGATTCTGCTACTGCAGCTGTTGATAGCAAATATGGAGCTCTGCTGACATCTGGTGGATAGATTCTGCTACTGCAGCTGATTATAGTGAATATAGAACTCTGCTGTCCATTGGTGGATAGACTCTGCTATTGCAGCTGACTCTATTGCATTATAGTGAATATGGAGCTCTGCTGACCTCTGGTGGATAGATTCTGCTACTGAAGCTTATAGTGAATATTGATCTCTGTTGACCTCTGGTGGATAGATTCTGCTACTGCAGCTGATTATAGTGAATATGGAGCTCTGCTGACCTCTGGTGGATAGATTCTGCTACTGCAGCTTATTATAGTGAACATGGAGCTCTGCTGACATCTGGTGGATAGATTCTGCTACTGCAGCTGATTATAGCGAATATGGAGCTCTGCTGACCTCTGCTGGACAGATTCTGCTACTGCAGCTGATTATAGTGAATATGGAGCTTTGCTGACCTCTGGTGGATAGATTCTGCTACTGCAGCTGTTGATAGCAAATATGGAGCTCTGCTGACATCTGGTGGATAGATTCTGCTACTGCAGCTGATGATATTGAATATGGAGCTCTGCTGACCTCTGGTGGTTAGATTCTGCTACTGCAGATGATAGTGAATATAGAGCTCTGATGGATTGACTCTGCTACTGAAGCTTATTACAGCGAATAGAGATCTCTGCTGACCTCTGGTTGATAGATTCTTCTACTGCAGCTGATGATAGCAAATATGGAGCTCTGCTGACCTCTGGTGGTTAGATTCTGCTACTGCAGATGATGATAGTGAATATAGAACTCTGATGGATTGACTCTGCTACTGAAGCTGATTACAGCGAATAGAGATCTCTGCTGACCTCTGGTTGATAGATTCTTCTACTGCAGCTGAATATAGCGAATATGGAGCTCTGCTGACTTCTGGTGGATAAATTCTGCTACTGCAGCTGATTAAAGTGAATATGGAGGTCTGATGACCTCAGGTGGCTGTTTTCTGGTACTGCAGCTGATGATAGCGAATATGGAGCTCTGCTGACCTCTGGTGGATAGATTTTGCTACTGAAGCTGATTATAGGAATATAGAGCTCTGCTGTCCTTTGGTGGATAGACTCTGCTATTGCAGCAGATTCTATTGCAGCTGATTATAGCGACTATAGATCTTTGCTTACCTTAGGTGGATAAATTCTGCTACTGCAGCTGATTAAAGTGAATATGGAGGTCTGATGACCTCAGGTGGCTGTTTTCTGGTACTGCAGCTGATGATAGCGAATATGGAGCTCTGCTGGCCTCTGGTGGATAGATTCTGCTACTGAAGCTGATTATAGGAATATAGAGCTCTGCTGTCCTTTGGTGGATAGACTCTGCTATTGCAGCAGATTCTATTGCAGCTGATTATAGCGACTATAGATCTTTGCTTACCTTAAGTGGATAAATTCTGCTACTGCAGCTGATTAAAGTGAATATGGAGGTCTGATGACCTCAGGTGGCTGTTTTCTGGTACTGCAGCTGATGATAGCGAATATGGAGCTCTGCTGACTTCTGGTGGATAGATTCTGCTACTGAAGCTGATTATAGGAATATAGAGCTCTGCTGTCCTTTGGTGGATAGACTCTGCTATTGCAGCAGATTCTATTGCAGCTGATTATAGCGACTATAGATCTTTGCTTACCTTAGGTGGATAAATTCTGCTACTGCAGCTGATTAAAGTGAATATGGAGGTCTGATGACCTCAGGTGGCTGTTTTCTGGTACTGCAGCTGATGATAGCGAATATGGAGCTCTGCTGACCTCTGGTGGATAGATTCTGCTACTGAAGCTGATTATAGGAATATAGAGCTCTGCTGTCCTTTGGTGGATAGACTCTGCTATTGCAGCAGATTCTATTGCAGATGATTATAGCGACTATAGATCTTTGCTTACCTTAGGTGGATAGATTCTGCTATTGCAGCTGATTATAGTGAATATGGAGCTCTGCTGACCTCCGGCGGATAGATTCTGCTACTGCAGCTTAATATAGTGAACATGAAGCTCTGCTGACCTCTGGTGGATATACTCTGCTACTGCAGCTGATTATAGAAAATATGGAGCTCTGCTGACATCAGGTGGATAGATTCTGCTACTGCAGCTGATTATAGTGACTATAGAACTCTGCTGTCCTTTGGTGGATAGACTCTGCTATTGCAGCTGATTCTATTGCATTATAGTGAATATGGAGCTCTGCTGACCTCTGGTGGATAGATTCTGCTACTGAAGCTTATAGCGAATATTGATCTCTGCTGACCTCTGGTGGATAGATTCTGCTACTGCAGCTTATTATAGTGAACATGGAGCTCTGCTGACATCTCGTGGATAGATTCTGCTACTGCAGCTGATTATAGTGAATATGGAGCTCTGCTGACCTCTGGTGGATAGATTCTGCTACTGAAGCTTATAGCGAATATTGATCTCTGCTGACATCTGGTGGATAGATTCTGCTACTGCAGCTTATTATAGTGAACATGGAGCTCTGCTGACATCTGGTGGATAGATTCTGCTACTGCAGCTGATTATAGTGAACATGGAGCTCTACTGGCTGATTTCATGTACTGCACTCACTTATAATATTGCTCTCGTACAATATTTTTTATTTATTTATTTTACTCATTTATACAGCGCCATTAACTCCAAAGCGCTTTACATACATTATTGGCACTGTCCCCGATGGGGCTCACAATGTAGAATGCCTATCAGTATGTCTTTGGAATGTGGGAGGAAACCGGAGTACCCGGAGGAAACCCACGCAAACTCGGGGAGAACATACAAACTCCTTGCAGATGTTGTCCTATTACTAAGAACTCTGTATTACGTAAATGCACTTTTTCTTTTTATTTATTTAATTACTGCAGGGTTTTTTTTCTCATTTTGTCTTTTGTAGGTTTTGTTTTTTAGATGTTGTCCTTGGTGGGATTTGAAACCACCAAGGACAAAACCACTGAGCCACAGAACTCTACATTTTACAAATAAGGAGGGTACTCATTTTTATTACATTACAACAGTCCTGAAGGGGAATAGAGGGGTGACGCTGAACACCATGAGGGCAGAAGGTGGGACAGCAGGGTGACCCCGGCCCCAGGAGCTCTGTCTATGATCTGGGCCCCTCTATGTGATTGCATCAAGTACATTTGTTTCTCTACCTATTAATCCCACATGCAGTCAGTGACTATAAACTATATCTGGCTTTTACTGGGTGAAGCGATGATGTTGCACAATGTCATCAGTCGGGCGATGCTTCCTCCATTGTGTCGCTTTTGTCTCTGCAGCTTCGGTTTTTCTTTCATTCTAACCTTCTTGTTCTTTACAGAAAACTACTAATCACTAATTTCATCTGCTCTCAGCTCCCTCTATCACATC
Organism: Dendrobates tinctorius; assembly: GCF_039654945.1. NCBI lineage: Eukaryota > Metazoa > Chordata > Amphibia > Anura > Dendrobatidae > Dendrobates > Dendrobates tinctorius. The sequence continues at coordinate 32,920 of NW_027361754.1, forward strand.
CCTCATCACGTGTCAGTGTGCACCGACCTGCTGGCATTCTATTCATGACTCAGAACATGAATGAGAAGTGCTGCTCCCAATGCTTCCTCCATCCGCCCCGGGGTGTTGTGGCCTCTGAGAATTAATCACAGCACAGACGTAGCATCCTCCCCATGTCAGCACTCAGCACCCTGGACTCTGGCGATGCCAACTCCGCCTCAGAGGATCTATTCACTGCAACCTGAAGGTGAGAAATGATGGAGATTGCAACGATGCAGAAGAGCGGAGATTCAAGTCACCGTCTTTTACCATCAGTATATGAATGGACGGTGAATAATTGCAGAAAATAATGCAAAATAAGGCAATGGCGGCCAGCGGCTGCGATGGTCCCTCTCTGACATGATGACGTGAGTAAGGCCTGTTTCACACATCCGTATTTTACCATCAGTCAAAATCCGCCGTTTTGCAAAAAAAAACGGATCCGCCATTTTGCTTGGCGGATCCGTTTTTTCCCCCATTGAGTTGCATTACTGGCGGATCTTGACGGATGGCCATCCGTTGGATACGTTTTTTGTGGATCCGACAAAATGTTGGCGTCCGCCGACGTGCCTAGACGGACAGTGCAATGTTTTTTCGGGTGGCCGGATCCGCATTTTACATTGCGCATGCCCGGAGGACTTGCCTCGGCCGCAAATTTATCCCTAAACTCTGTTAGGGCAGCTGAAAAATTCTCTCTCTCACCCTCTCTCCCTCTCCCCTCCCCAGACAGCGGTTCCTTTAATTTTCTTCCTTCGCCGGATCCGTAAAAAATAACGGTCCGGTGGCACACGTTCATCTCCGTACACAGGCGGATCCGTTTTCCGCCATTTTGGCGGATTACAACTGACAGTAAAAACTGATGTGTGAAACAGGCCTTACTGGTCAGAGGCGTCTGATAATCGAAAATTTCTTAGACTGAATGCAGCCAGAATCTGATCTATGGGGGAATTTACTATCAGATTTACGTCAAGCTCTAATATGGGCGCCATAAACATTTTCACCAAAAATTTGCATTGCTTTGCACTTTGTTCTTCCTTTTTCAAAAGTAACAAGTGGGCGGCCTTTATCAGAAGAGGGTGGAGCCTAGAGTAGGAAAACAGATTTAACCCCTTAGTGACGGGGCCAATTTTTTAAATTCTGACCAATGTCACTTTATGTGGTAATAACTCTGGAATGCTTCAACAAAGCCCATTGATTTTGAGAATGTTTTTTCGTGGCACATTATAATTTATGATAATGGTAAATTTAGGTTGATATGTTTTGTGTTTACTTATAAAAAATATCAGAAAATTGACAAAAATGTAAAAAAATTGCAATTTTCAAACTTTATTCCTTTAATCCAGATAGTCATACCACACAAAAACATTAATAAATAACATTTCACGCATGCCTGCTTTACATCAGCACCATTTTAAAACGCTAATTTATTTTATTAGCCTTTTAGGAGGTTTTAAAATGTAGCAGTCTCATTTTTCATTTTTTCAAGGAAATTTCCAACATTTATTTTTTGAGGGACCTGTCCAGGTTTGAAGTGACTTTGGGGGTCCTACATATTGGAAAACCCCAAACGTGATACCATTTTAAAAACTGCACCCCCTGACATATTGAAAAACTTCTGTCAGGTAGTTTATTAACCCTTCAGGTGATTTTCAGGAATTAATGCAAAGTGGTATAGCAGGAGTGAAAAAGTGTTTGTTTACCACCTAAATGTCGCTAACTTCTGAACTGACCACTATAGCCGGGAGTCTCTAAGGCCGCCATTTGGCCATGAACTGCTATGGCAAACATCAGGACCACACAATCATAGTCTCAGTGTGTCAATAAGATTAAAGCAGAAGCCCCCACAATCTATTAACCATTTATTTGATGTAGTCACTTTTGACAGCAGCAACTAAGGGGTTAAAAAGATATGGATGGTGCCAACACTGATCATTTGTGATACAGCAAGTTGTCAGCTATAGTGGACAGCCGAAAGCTGCTGGATTGTCACCTGCATGGGGATGATATTCTCTTATATCTCAAGTCAGTAAAAAGACGTATTGGCTGTCATTAAGGAGTTAATGCACTTTATGCCAGAAATTGGCGTTATCAATGGTGCAAACCTCATGGTGCGAGAAGCTGACGGAAAACACATGTAGAGGAGACGTCAAAATGAGCGCACAGACAAGCATTTAATATAGCTAATAATAAACGTCGCTTTAAGCCATGATTTACTGAATAAAAGGACACAACATATTGGAGGATCCATCATTTATTTTCCTCATGTCTAGCTTCAGACAACAGACAATGGTGGGTTGATTATGAGTACGCGGTGCAGCGCACAGTCCGGCTTCAGACAACGGACAATGCCAGGTCGATTAGGAGTACGCAGTGCAGTGCACAGTCTGGCTTCAGACGGCGGAGAATGGTGGGTCGACTATAAGTACGTGGTGCAGCACACAGCCAAGCTTTAGACAGTGGAGAATGACGAGTGGGGTACGAGTATGTGGTGCAGCTCACAGTCCGGCTTCAAATAGTGGAGAATGGTGAGTAGAGTATGAGTAACGGGGCAGCGCACAGTCTGGCTTCAGACAGCGGAAATGGTGGGTTGAGTATGAGTACGCGGTGCAGAGCAAAGTCTGGCTTCAGACAATGAACAATGGTGGGTCGAGTACGAGTATGCGGTTCAGCGCACAGTCCGGCTGCCGCTCTCCAGAACTTGACATCCTCATTGACACAGATCAGGCTGTGGGGTTTGGCGCCCCGTCGGCCATCTGTGCTTCGCACTGTGGCACTCGTGCTCGGCTCGCATTTCAAGGACGTCTGAGTTTGGCCTTTCGACAAATATATGAAACATTGTCCGACACCGATAAATTTTGTGCAAATAACAGCAACGCAGCCGCAAGCAAATGAGATTTCAAAATGTCTCCTTAGGATAAATTCTCCCACTGTGCTTTAATACACCGTCAAGGCTTCTCTCTGATTCTCCGCCTCTCCCACTAGCACATTGCACCGAAGCTGCAGCTTATGGATTGATATCTCAACAGAAGTCATCCATTGTCTCCTGGGATCCGGCTTCTCCATTGCTTTCCACCAGGTCATTGCTGGAATTGTGTGCCTAGCGTCTGTCAGTCTCCCATAAGCCCTGGGAATTATGTATTGCTTGTGCCATTTCTGCCTCTCAGTTCTCTACGTTCTGGGTAATTGGGGAGCGATGTTTCTGAACCCTAAGAGAATATGCCCCTTACGGGCAGTGGAGGGGCCGGGGCTCAGGCCTTTCTCTTCATATGTACTTTGTGTGGGCTGCGGAACTTTGGAGTAGAGATCTGCCTGGATTAAGCAGGAGCCGGATGGAGCGTCTCCAGGTATTGAGAGGATGCGGGCCCCTTCTTGGGAAATGTAAATATGGCTGGTGCTGGCGCTGTTCACATGGTCCTGGGTGAAATGCTGCAAGGAGTTTACAGTCAGTAATGGGAAGTCTCCGGGCGTGGAGGAAGAATCCATCAGGGCTTCGTCCAAATGACGCAACCAGTCCAACGCCTCAGCCGACGCCCGAGATGCCGCCCTAATAAGGCGAGACGATCAGGACTCGTAGGTAAACGCCAGATCTATCCCGAAGATGCTGAACCTGAGCGTGATCTTCCAGCGCAGCCTTGGGGACTTGTTCTGGGTACGAGAAGAATACAGAAATAGTTATGGCTGCAGGGAAAGTCCAACATCGACACAAACCTCACCCCACCCCTGACATTGACGCACACCCCACCCCCAAACTCCAACACCGACGTACACGCCACCCCCAACACCGACGCACACCACACCGCACCTCAACCCCCGACGCACACCACAACCCAATACCCGACACCGATGCACACGCCACCCCAAAATCCTGACGCACCCCAAACCCCCGACACCGATGCACACCCCGTCCCCAAACCCCGACACCGACGCACACCCCACCCCCGACACCAGCTGCATCTCGCCCGTCAGAAGTCACGTGATGTGACACAGACATGAACCTGAAGACTGGGAGACTATGTATTTCTGTGGATGTTTAGTTACGGCGGTGACTTTTCTCAGCCGCTTTCCCAACTTTTAAGAAAACTTTTGCAGTAGGAAAAAAATGTAATAAGCTTCAGTTTCTGCGTTATACTTCATAAATCTCCTGCACCGGAGCATAATGGTGAGAACAGTAATGGGCGCCACATTTATAGAGGACCTGCGCCATTTCTAGTCCTGGTCTGTAGTAATGGAGCAAGATGAGATAATTCACCTGCGTGGCCCAGTGGATGGGCACATCGCTACACAGGATGTTGATGGGGACACCCAGCGTGGTCCGGTCTGCTTCTTCTCCTTCCACCAGATCGTAGGATAAGTCACTGTCAGATGTGGCATTCTGTGGGGGCAGGAATGGTACAATATTATGGAGGTGAGTGCAGGTGGGGGTAACATTGAGAGGGGTATGACCACAGGTGGGAGTACGGCCATGGGCAGAGTATAACCATTAATAGGGGTACAACCAAAGGTGGGAGTACGGCCATGGGCAGAGTATAACCATGGACAGGGTATGACCACATATTGGACTACGACCATGGACTGAGTATAACCACAGACAGCGGTATGACCACAGGTGGGAGTATGACCATGGTGAGAGTATAACCATAGACAGGGGTATGACCACAGGTGGGAGTACAGCAATGAGCAGAGTATAACCACGGACAGGGGTATGACCACTGGTGAGAGTACGACCATGGGCAGGGGTATGACCACTGGTGGAAGTATGACCATGGGCAGACTATAACCATGGACAGGGTTATAACCATTGGTGGAAGTACGACGATGGTATCACGCTGCTGCAATGCAGGTAGAAGCAAGCTCCACTAGATGGCGATAGAGTGGAAGGGGGTCTGCACACAGACGGAGCAGACCTGCCGTGCAGCAGCGAGGCTACCACCAGATGGCAGCTGAATAGTCAAAAATGCTGGGTCAAATCCTAGACTGTAGCGCAGTATCAAAGGAACAAGCAACCTCAGGGTCAGTGACAAGCCAAAGGATCAGTAACTGTCAGGAGCGGATATGCCAAAGACAAGAGACAAAAAACAGGTCAGGGTCCAGGTCGAGTTCAAGTACCAGGAAGTCCAAACAAAAAGGGAAACATGAAGTCGGGACAGGGAGAAGGGAATACCACAGACACAGGTCAAGTCAGGAATCACAGCAGGACAAATCAGTATGAACCAGAGTCAGCTACTCACGCCGTAGGCAGAACTATAACTGCCATCGCCAGTAGGAGCAATGCCTAGTAGAAGACTGTGAAAAATGAGGATGGGATGGGGGCATTGCTCTAGAATCACTGCGTTGAGAAACATGTGATGGTGTCTCCGCAGTGTTGGATGTTGATCTCCATGAGTTCATTCATCCTCATTTTTCACAGTCTTCTACTACTAGGCATTGCTCCTACTGGCCAGTTTCCTACTCCACACTGATGAGGGGCAATACCCCGAAACAGCTGTCTGTGGATGGATACCATGTTTTGGCATAGGTGGTTTCCTTCATTGGAGATTGCCCTTCCTGTGATTGTTCCTTCCCAGGGAAAGACCTGGCTAGTCATTGCTTGCGTTGAGAAACATGTGATGGTTTCTCTGCGGCTTGTGTTTTGCATGTTCTTACATATTTCCCATAAGGGATGGGGGCATTGCTCTAGAATCACTGCGTTGAGAAACATGTGATGGTGTCTCCGTAGTGTTGGATGTTGATCTCCATGAGTTCATTCATCCTCATTTTTCACAGTCTTCAGAGTATAAACATAGACAGGGGTATGACCAGAGGTGGGAGTACAGCCCTGGGCAGAGTGTAACATAGGGGTATGACCACTGGTGGGAGTACGACCATGGGGAGAGGATAACCATAGACACGGGTATGACCACAGGTGGGAGTACAACCATGGGCAGATTATATCTACAGACATGGGTATGACAACTGGTGGGAGTACGACCATGGACAGAGTATAACCATAGACAAAAGTATGACCACAGGTGGGAGTATGGCCATGGGTAGATAATAATCATGGACAAGGGTATAATAACTGGTGGAAGTACAACCTTAGGCAGACTATAACCATGGACAAGGGTATGGCCACTTGTGGAAGTACGACCATGGACAGAGTATAACCATAGACAGGTATGACCACTTGTGGGAATACGACCATGGGCAGAGTCTAACCATAGAAAGGGGTATGACTACTGGTGGGAGTACGACCATGGGCAGAGTATAACCACGGACAGGGGTATGACCATTGCTGGAAGTACGACCATAGACAGAGTATAACCATAGACGGTTATGACCACTTGTGGGAGTACGACCATGGGCAGAGAATACCCACGGACAGAGGTATGACCACAGTTGGGAGTACGACCATGGACAAAGTCTAACCATAGAAAGGGGTATGACTACTGGTGGGAGTACGACAATGGACAGAGTATATCCACGGACAGGGTTATGACTGTGAGCGGAAGGTAAGATGGGTGGGCGGGGAGGAGGCCGTCACCTGTTTCTGGAAGTGTTTGATGGCTCTCAGGACGTCGCTCATGGATGGGATGTTCACATCGTTCATTTCCACCACAAAACATTTTAAGTTGTTTATTCTCCTGAAACCGATGATGTCCTGGAGGAAAGAGAATGATGAGTAGCAGATACAGCGACGGGTCACCTAACCACACAGATCCGACACGAGAGTCTTACAATGTATCAGTCTGTGGTCTGGGCTGTTTACCTCCCATACTGCATTGGATACATTGAAACAAACCCTCAGCTGTTGGTTCTTAAGTGCAAAGATGTTCAATCACTCACATGATTGTAGTCGTACAGAACAGTGGAGGAGATATTGTTGGAGTTCACATAAAACGCTGCCACATTCTCCTCATCGTTCACCATCACTGTCTGCTGAATCTTGTCTCCATTCTTGGCTTCGAAGGCCATCTGCACCACCTGAAGGACAGAATAAGCAGTCTTATGTAACACCACAGATAACACATTAATAAATCTCTGAGTACAGTTAATGTAGTTGATGTCACATGCAGTCCCATGTAACACCACAGATAACACAGTGATAACTCCTTGAGCACAGATAATGTAGTAGATGTCACCTGCAGTCCTATGTAACACCACAGATAACAGTGATAATTCACTGTGTACAGATAATGAAGTAGATGTCACCTGCAGTCCCATGTAACATCACAGATAACACAATGATAACTCCCTGAGTACAGTTAATGTAGTAGATGTCACCTGCAATCCCATGTAACACCACAGATAACAAAGTAATAACGCTCTGAGTACAGATAATGTAGTATATGTCACTTGCAGTCCTATGTAACACCACAGAAAACACTCTGAAGGATGGCACCAGAGAGATCACGCAGAATCCTTTCGCTGCCAACACTTGTGATGAATCCACTCCTTGCTACCCCGCCTGATGTCACTATTATGTCAGATGGATTACGTCTCCCCTCCTTCACAAATGTGACGTTCCACAACCCCTGGGGACACATAAGGTCACCTTGGTACAGTTTTACACAGACACCCCATGTCCACACTGGTCCAGGGAGGCACAAGGAGTGAGAGACCCCTTTTGCTAACACCAGTGAAACAGAGCGCTGCCAGTTCCTCGTTAGGCTGGTTTCACATTAGCGTTTCAGGCCGCAGCGTCGGCCCGCCCAAGGCCGCCGCTAAGCCCCACCCCTTGCCGCGTCTCCTCCGGTAGCTCCGCCTAGGGGCGCATGACGCTGCATGCATCCTGCGTCCCCTATCTTTAGCACTGGGGATGCAGGCCGTGCGCAGGTATGCGTTTGGCGGCACATGCGTCCTTTTGACGGGGAGCCGAGTGCACCAAATTGCAACAGGTTGCATATGGTGCCGGTCGGTGCACCGTCAAAAGGGCGCATGCGCCACCAAATGCATACCTGCGCACGGCCTGCGTCCCCAGTGCTAAAGATAGGGGACGCATGCAGCGTTATGCGCCCCTAGGCAGAGCTACCGGAGGAGGCGCGACAGGGAGCGGGGCTTAGTGGCGGCCGTGCGCAGGCCGACGCTGCGGCCTGAAACGCTAATGTGAAGCCAGCCTTAGATATAAGCTTGGTCCATTAACGAATTATATCAGGCCAGAACCCAGCCCCGGTAACATGGAAATTTAAACCGAGAAATGGATGTGTGGATCGAGATAAAAGAACAGCCCAAGGTTAAATTATCTATTTAATAGCCTTAAGGTCATCCTAGACAACACACTATATACACGATGGATATACATATATAATGATGCAAATAGTAGTAGGACAAAAGAGATATAAGCAGCTGTTCAACCATATGTGCGCTGGGCCACAGGGAGCAGGGCTGCCAACTGGTTCCTAGTTCCTTCATAGCACGTTACTCGACGTGACTGCCATTTCGAAGTGGACCGCATCCATAACAGAGAGATGGACCAAATGGTCTTACACTAGCCTTTATCCCCTTTGGATCACTCCCCTCCTGCCTTCTAGGCTGAACCAAAATCCCCCTCTCTTGCCTCTAGCAGCTAATAACTCCAAAACTTAAGATGAGTCATAACTCCTTAATAGATGGTCCTAGGGATGCGGTTTTGGCGCTATCGGATCTGGCCGGGCCCTGCTACGCATTGAGACTAAACACATCTCTGCTATCTGGTTCTTATTAGCCATTCTACACATCTTCCCACCCTGTGGTGCTAGGAAAGATCAAGACCCTGGAAGGCGTTCAGTCCAGTTTAGAGATCTTGAAAATTTAACCAGTGTGTGACAAGGGCATAAGATAAGTCCATATTCTCCTTATGAAATCATAGCTGTCAGAACAAAGACTTTAGATCGAATGATGTGATGCCCACATGGCAAGGAAGACCTTTGTTCTGAGCTTAGCTGGCTCAAAGTGCGATATCTGTCTCTCACAGCCTTTTGAGGCTTGACCACCCGCTGAGCTAGGTGTTCTCATACAGCTGCATACTTATATCTCCAATATTCATCACACACAGTGATAACTGTCTGAGTACAGATAATGTAGTAGATGTCACCTGCAGTCCTATGTAACATGCCATAATCTGGGCTGTAGACCCTGGATGCAATCTCTTGCATTCACCTCCTCAATATGCTTCTGTGTCATGTAGACTCCAATCAGTGTCGCTCCCACTACGATTATTGCCAGTAAAATGAGGACTGCGATGGCCCAGGCCCAGGTCTTCTTTCCTTCCGTCATTTTGGGAACTGAGAATAAAGTCTGGAGAAATGTAATATAACAATTAATAATGATAATAATAATAGTAATGATAATAATAATGCTAGTAATAATAATTTTCTAAAATCTGCAACAATTTAAGAAACAAAAGTAGCACTGAGGATATAAACACCAGGATGTGACATTTTGGCCATGTAACAGCCCACACAGGAGCGTCTCATCATAAACAGTCATTTATCAGGTAATTACTGTGGGGAGTGACAGTGATGACGGATTTCTGCAGGTGGGGTGTTATGTGCTGCAGCTCCGGGTACAGTTGTAATAACAGTAATTATCCTTGTGGTTTTTCATTTTGTAGATAATTATTTCCTGTAAATGAGTTTTATGTATATAAAATAATGGAAACAGTGAAGAAAACTGACAGCTGATTTGTGGAAGTGTAAATGTGTAACAGGACCCCGGAACCCAGGTTACGTGTCCACCTTCATATCAGTATATGTAGCATTAGTGCAGCCAGGGCCCGGGAGGTCAGGGGCCACATGCACAGCAGCTCCTATCACTGACACATAAAGGACTGCAGTATGAGGAGTGATTGCACTGCAGGGGCCCCACATACTGTTCTTGCACAGGGACCTCTTCTGCCTGAATCCACCCACAGGAGCCAGGTACAACCACAGACCCTATAGCTGCACCTCATCATTGTGTGAACAGTGGGGGTCAGACTTTAGAGACCCCCCGTTATCCTGGGGCTGGCTGTGGCCTTACAGGTAACCCATGACCTCTTTGTCTATGGGAAGGCAACAAAGCTCAGACCCCTAAAATCTGACATTTATGGACTATGCCCTTCTATGTATATCAGGAAACCCCTGGAAGGCTGATAATAACCAATGACAGCATGTTACATTGTGGCACATAATAACCGCATTGATCTCCTGTGTAACCGCCATCTTCGCCTTTATGCTGTGATTAATGGGAGATTATGCAGCTGGGGCCATTAGCGGATTATTCTGTGCAGATCGCTTCCTCCTGGATCGCTGCAGCGATTTACAGGGCCGGTCATGTCTTACCTAAATAATTAGCTTCCTCATCGTGTCATGGGAAGTTCTGCTCCTTCCTAATCTGCTGAGTGTTTCACATCCTCAACAAGAGAATGGAAACATCTTCCGGAGCCACCATTAGTGGGGTCTGCCGTGGGTGGCTCTCACAGCTGACCAACTTACTTCTATGTAAGAACTGTCAGTTTGGGGCCCAGGGCTCTAATCTGGGAGTTCCTAAACCATCACGCAAATAATGACTCCCAACAGTGTGAAGCTGTCAGTGCATGATGAGAATGCTAGGCTGTGGCTACATGGCGACATTGGCTGCAAAAAGTAGATAAGAAATTCCTGGCACAGCACAGTTTCAAATTTACAAATCCTTTATATAAAAAATGAGATTTATCCATCTTACATTTTTCCCCCACTTTCACCTTAGTGCAGAGGATCCAGAAGCAATCCGGTTTGGGCGAGGTGGATATAATTTAGTCACGCATAGCCGCTGCAGAAGACACAGAGAACCCGAAACTAGGACTGCAACACAAATCATATGGCCACTGATCTCTGCGCCATTGCTTCATCTCAGCAGGTGAATGGGGTCATACTGTGATCTGCAGGGCACCACAGCCATGACACAAGCCACTAAAAGTTGTACCTGTTGGAGTTTTGGAGACTTACTTCTCTAGGTCATCATTCCTCATGGACCTATGTGACCACATTCACCTTTACCATGATTGTAGACCATTGTATTGTAGACCATGTAGACAATGTATTGTAGTCCATGTAGAGTCAACCATGTATTGTAGACCATGTATTGTAGACCATGTAGACAATGTATTGTAGAACATGTAGACCATGTATTGTAGTCCATGTAGACCATGTATTGTAGACCATGTATTGTAGACCATGTAGACAATGTATTGTAGACCATGTATTGTAGTCCATGTAGACCATATATTGTAAACCATGTATTATAGATCATGTAGACAATGTATTGCAGACCATCAGGGCCGCCATCAGGGAATCACTGCACTGATTGGCATATGGGGCCCGGTGGGCAGAGGGGGCCTGCATCGGGCCCTGTCTCATCTGCTCACCAGGCCCCTACCAGCAGGCTAAACCGGGCCCTTAGCGGCGCTGCGCCTGCGGCAGTTCAACGCTATTGACGTTCGGGCCCGCACCCACACATCAATAGTTAACAGCCGCCAGCCAATCGGAGGCTGGCAGCTGACGTCAGCCACAGCTCGCACCTCGCTGGCGTCTGACGTCATCATCAGTCGCCGGCGAGTGCACGCTTCAGTTGCGTGGAGGGACGGAGCCTCGCCGCTGGAGCGCGGCCAGGTATGAAGAACTTGTTTTTTGTTTTTTTTTTCTTTTATTATTGAGAGCGGCGATCCGGGGGGGGCCCGGGGCAGACTGTGAGACACGGGGGCAGAATGCTGGACACTGAGGCAAAATGCAGACATGGGGGCAGAATGCTGGACACTGGGGCAGAATGCAGGACACAAGGGCAGAATGCAGGACACGGGGGCAGTATGCAGGACACGGGGGCAGAATGTGACAGTGAGACACTGGGGGCAGGATTGGAGACAGATCGTGCAGGATCATGGGGCAGGATGGATACGATGGAGACAGATGGGGCAGGATAGGGGTATCATATGGAGCAGAATGGATACTCATGAAGGTGGGATGAGAGAAAATAAGGCTGGAGCCAGGAATGAGACACACAGGGGCCAGGATGGGGGATATTATTACCATAGGGGCTAATAAAGGGATATTATTACTGCAGTGATGTATTTATTTTTTTGAATATACTGTTTTAAATGGGGGGAGGTCCTGTTACTGTGTAGAGTGATACAATGTCGCCTTTTTTCTTTATGTGGTGTAATGTAGAAGTTGGGAAAAAATAAGTAATATGATTTGCAAGTGGAGCTCTAGATAACTGTGTTATTTCCTGCAGAGACGAGTCCTGGCTGGAAGACGTGATGGCGGTCTGTACTGGATGAAAGATGAAAAACAAAGATGAAGGACTTCACCTAGAGACGTCACTGGTGAGTCAGTGTTACCTGTACACTGACACTATACACTGTATACTATATACAGAGCTCCTACATATAATGTCACCAGTGAACATTGTATTACCTGTACACAGACACTGCATGCTAAGTACAGATCTCCTGTGTACAATGACACTTATGGTGATAGTATTGTGTTTTTTTATTACTGATCAGTATTGTAGTATTCAGTCACTATGTGGTGGTAATATGTGGTCTGTATATGGTGTTGCGGTATTTGTCCCTTGTATGTGCTATTATTTGGTCACTTTGTGGTGGTAATATGTGGTCTGGTCATGGTGCGGTGGTATTTGTTCCTTGTATGTGATATTATTCGGTCACTGTGGTGGTAATATGTGGTCTGGACATAGTGTAGCGGTATTTGTTCCTTGTATGTGATATTATTGGTCATTTTAAAAATTGAAAATTAAATAAAAATATACCTAAATTGTATTGCATATTTTAACAAATATTTAATAGGTTACAGTAGAGTAGGGCCCGGCCAAAAGTGTCTACCCTTTTATGGTGGCGACTTAAAAAAAATCTTTTGGCCAAAACAAAAGCTCCCGGCTATATGTGTGATCTGGTGATGGGAACTGTTAATGTGTGATAGGTGAGAAGTGGAGTTTTTCCAAGAGAGAGCGGTGGGACTGTGGACAGTTCGAGGGGTGGAGGCGAGGCTGGGGTGGAGCCTGGTCGGAGTCTCAAGGGGGCCCTGAAAATTTTGCCAGTATGGGGCCCCGAAATTCCTAGTGGAAGCCCTGCAGGCCATGTAGGCAACCTGCTGTAGGCCATGTAGACCATGTATTGTAGTCCATGTATTCTAGACCATGTAAACCCTGTATTGTAGACCATGTATTGTAGACCATGTAGACCATGTATTCTAAAACCTTGTATTGTAGAAAAAGTATTGCAGACCATGTATTCTATACCATGTATTGTAGACCATATATTGTAGGCCATGTATTGGAGATCATGTAGACCATGTATTGTAGACAATGTAAACCATGCATTGTAGACCATGTATTGTAGACCATGGAGACCATGTAGACCACTTATTGTAGTCTGTGACATCGGCGGCCGTGCCCGCCGATGCCCCTTCAGCGGCGGTGCCCGCCGCAGCGTTCCCTCACCTGCGCGCTCCTGTCCACGCGCACTTCCGCTCTGCCCTCTGCCCTGCTGCGGGTACCCGCGCCGGCCTTAGGCCGCGCGCGCGCGTTCCCCCGCTCTCTTCCGCTAGTGGGGGGTGTCGCTGAGGCGCGGGCCTGTAGGACGTACTTCATGGTTCAGGATATATCAGGCGTCCGCCCTATTCAGAGGGCGCCTGGTGATTGTGTGACTTCCCTGCACTCACCGGCCGCATATCTGCTCTAGAGTACCCTGCCTGTCCTTCTGTCTAGGGCTATTTCCCCCTGTGTCCCTTGTGTCCTGCTCCGCTCCCGTCTGCCTGTCTCTGCCCTGTCCCCTCCGTTCTGACTCTCCTCCTGTGGACTTCTGCCCAGTGCCCTCCGCTATTCCGTCCTGGTACTCTTGTTCTGCCTGCCTGTCCTTCGAGCCGTCCCTCTTGGTACCGGCAGTCGCGGTTCTGCCCCCTGCGGTCCTGCCCCTAACGATCCCTGTACAGGGGTCGGTCTTCACCTGGTGAGCTCGGCCCAGGGGCTCCTGATCCACGACCCAGAGGGTCCACTCTCGGACGTATTTGGCCAGAATCGTCACAGTATCACCAGGCCATGGATCCCGCCGGTGCCGCGGCCGCTACACAGAAGGAACTGCTTTTCCTACGAGAAAATCAGACCCGGATAATGTCCTTCATGAAGTCAATGGACACCCGGCTATCCGCCTTGCAGACCTCAGACCCCGGGCATGCCCCCCTCCTGGCCAGCCTCCAGCAGGAGCTCGCGCAGCAGCGCGACGCTCAATCCCACATCTTAGGTTACATGGCATCCGTGGATGATCGATTGCTTGCTCTGCAATCCTCTGCGGCCGCTACAACTTCCCCCCGGGACGTAGTCTCAGCCCCGTCTCCCCGTTTGGGTAAACCCCCCAGGTACAGCGGAGACCCTAAGTTATGCCGGGGTTTTCTGAATCAGTGCAGACTGCACTTTGAGCTGGCCCCCCTCCAGTATCCTACTGACCGCACCAAGGTGGCGTTCATAGTGTCCCGTCTCGAGGGTGAGGCTCTGTCCAGGGTGAATCCGTTGTGGGAGAGGGATGACCCCGTAGTGTCTAGCATTCAGAATTTCTTGGAAACCTTTCACAAGGTATTCGATGAACCGGGTCGCTTAGCGTCCACTACGGAGGCCCTTTTTAACCTCCGCCAGGGTTCCCTTACTGTGGGGCAGTACGCCATCCGCTTTCGGACTCTGTCTTCAGAGTTGGGATGGAACAATGAGGCTCTTGTGGGAGCCTTTTGGAGAGGTCTCTCCAGTAAGATCAAGGATGAGCTTGCCGGGCGAGACACTCCCACCACCCTGGAGGACCTTATTTCTCTGGCCACTCGTATTGATCTACGCTTTCAGGAGCGCGCTCGAGAGGCGGTCGGGGAGAGAAGGTCCTTTAGGCTGTACCAGGCTCCTGTCCCTCGTTTCCCTGCATCTCCTGTTAGTACCGCTCCTGAGCCCATGCAGATTGATCGTGTCAGACTGTCCGAGCAGCGGCGCAGGGAGAGGATGATCAAGGGACTCTGCCTGTACTGCGGAGGGGCCAACGATTTTGTGCGCTCTTCTCCGGAGAAGCCAGAGAGGCCGGGAAATGCCTCCACCTAGGTCAGGTAAGAGAGGACCCCCTAGGTGATCAAAATTCCTCTCTCCCCCTTACCCTTTCAGCTTTGATAATTGCAGGTCGGGAGCATGGATCTGTGGAGGCGTATGTGGACTCGGGTGCTGCTGGTAATTTCATCCGCCAGGAGGAGGTTGATAAACTCCGGATCCCGGTAAATGTATTGAGGAACCCTCGTGCTATTTCCTCCGTCGATGGTAAACCTCTACCCGGACTCATCACCACGGTTACCGTCGAAGTAGATCTTCAAATCGGAGCACTCCACCTCGAGAGAATAGCCTTTTATGTCCTGCCGCAACTAGCCCATGCTGTTCTTCTTGGGTTACCCTGGCTCAGACGGCACGAGCCGGTGATTGACTGGCGCTCTGGGGAAGTTCTCCGTTGGGGGCACTCCTGCCAGGAGCACTGCCTGCGGGCTCTCATTCGTCCCCGTCAGTGGTCGAAGCCAGCCGACCTTCCGGGCCTTCCCGCACCCTATCACGCATATGCCGATGTATTCAGCAAGAGGGAGGCGGACTCTTTACCACCTCATCGCTCCTATGACTGCCCTATCGACCTGATCCCCGGAGCCACCCCTCCCAGAGGGAGAACTTATCCTCTATCCCCAGTAGAGACTACAGCTATGACGGAATACATACAGGAGAATCTGGCCAAGGGGTTCATCCGGAAATCCTCATCCCCTGCGGGCGCGGGTTTCTTCTTCGTTCGGAAGAAAGATGGGTCCCTGCGACCCTGTATTGATTACCGGGGCCTGAACAACATCACTGTTAAAAACCGGTACCCGCTCCCGCTGATTCCAGAACTCTTTGACCGGCTGAGGGGGGCCAGGATCTTCACGAAGTTGGATCTGCGGGGAGCTTACAACTTAATCCGAATCCGAGCGGGGGACGAGTGGAAGACGGCCTTCAATACCCGGGACGGCCATTATGAATACTTGGTCATGCCGTTCGGTCTCTGCAATGCTCCGGCGGTGTTTCAGGAATTCGTAAACGAGGTATTTCGGGACCTACTCTATTCCTGCGTGGTGGTATATTAGGATGATATCCTCGTTTTCTCGGCCGATCTGTCCTCCCATCGGAGAAGTGTACGCATGGTCCTGCAGCGCCTTCGAGAGAATCATCTTTACGCCAAGATTGAGAAGTGCCTCTTCGAGCAAACAGCGTTACCTTTCTTGGGATATATCATCACGGATTCCGGCCTAAAGATGGATCCGGAGAAGCTGTCCGCGGTACTCCAGTGGCCTCGTCCAGTTGGCATAAAGGCCATCCAGCGTTTCCTCGGCTTCGCTAACTATTACCGACAGTTTGTACCCCACTTTTCTACAGTTACCAAGCCCATCACGGTCCTGACCCGTAAGGGGACGAAGTCTAACGGCTGGTCTTCCGAAGCCGAGGACGCCTTCCTTGCCCTGAAACGCTCTTTTGCCTCTGCTCCGATCCTACACCGCCCAGTGGCCAGTAGGCCCTTCATCCTAGAAGTGGATGCCTCCTCCACTGGAGCTGGGGCGGTCCTTTCCCAACAGGCTCCATCCGGACGTCTAGTCCCCTGCGGGTTCTTCTCCAAATCCTTTTCCCCTGCGGAGTGCAACTACTCCATTGGGGACCGGGAATTGTTGGCCATTAAGATGGCGCTGGAGGAATGGCGATATCTGCTCGAAGGGGCAGTGCATCCCTTTACTATCTTCACGGACCACAAGAACTTGGCCTACCTGCAATCCGCCCAGAGACTCAACTCCAGACAAGCCAGGTGGGCCCTGTATTTTTCCCGTTTTGAGTTTAAGCTCCACTTCCGGCCCGGCAGTAAGAACATCAAGGCTGATGCACTTTCCAGGTCCTTGCAGTCACCTGAAAAGGAGGAGGATCCATCATATATTATCGAGCCGGCTAAAGTTATCTCCGTGGCTCCTGTGAGATTCTCTACTCTTCCGCCAGGCAAGACCTTCGTCCCTTTGAACAAGCGTCTGGAGGTGCTGCGCTGGGGGCATTCCTCCAAGGTTGCTGGGCACGTTGGGATTAAGAAGACCCTTTTGCTTCTCTCCCGGTATTACTGGTGGCCCTCTCTCCACCAAGACGCAAAGGACTTTGTAGCCTCCTGCAGGACCTGTGCTCAGAACAAGGTTCCGAGGACTCTGCCCTCCGGTCTCCTTCACCCGTTGCCTGTGCCAGAGGCCCCTTGGCAGCAAATCGCAATGGATTTCGTGACTGATCTGCCTCGCTCAGCTGGATGTACTACCATCTTAGTCGTCGCAGACCGCTTCTCCAAGATGGCCCACTTCATTCCCTTGTCCGGACTGCCATCTGCTCCGAAGTTGGCCGAGATCTTTATCCACCAGATCTTCAGACTGCATGGTCTTCCTCTACGAATCGTGACCGATCGAGGGGTCCAGTTTACCTCCCGATTCTGGAGGGCTCTCTGTCGGCTCCTGGGCACGTCTCTCGACTTCTCCTCAGCGTACCATCCGCAAACCAATGGCCAAGTGGAACGGATTAATCAAATTTTGACTACCTACTTACGCCACTTTTCTAACGCCCATCAGGATAATTGGGTCTCACTCCTACCTTGGGCAGAATTCGCTCATAATAATCATCCCAGCGAATCAACGGCCAAGACGCCGTTCTTTGTAGTAACTGGGCTAAATCCTGGTGTTCCGCTGCCCTTTTCCGCATCGTCTGGAGTTCCTGCAGCAGATACTCTCGCCAAGGAATTTTTGCAAATCTGGAGGGAGACCAGGGAGGCGCTCGAGGTAGCCAGCATTCGAATTAAGAGACACGCAGACAAGAGACGAAGGGATCTACCCCCATACCATCCCGGGGACAAAGTCTGGCTTTCGACCAAACATATCCGCCTAAAAGTCCCTGCTTACAAGTTAAGTCCTCGATACATCGGGTCTTTTGAAGTACTTGGGCGCATTAATGAGGTAGCCTACAAATTGAGGTTGCCGGCATCACTCCGAGTCCCTAACGCCTTCCATGTCTCGCTCCTTAAACCTGTAGTTCTGAATCGGTTCCAACCAACCTCCATGTCCCCTCCTTCGCCAATTTGTTCGGACGATGTCTTTGAAGTAAAGGACATCTTGGCCATGAAAAGGGTCAAGGGTAAGACTCTTTTTCTTATCGACTGGAAGGGTTTTGGTCCAGAGGAGAGGTCCTGGGAGCCCCGAGAGAATGTCGATGCCCCCCTTATCATGAAAAGATTTCTGGCCAACCTCAGAAGGGGAGGACCTAAGGGGGGGGTACTGTGACATCGGCGGCCGTGCCCGCCGATGCCCCTTCAGCGGCGGTGCCCGCCGCAGCGTTTCCTCACCTGCGCGCTCCTGTCCACGCGCACTTCCGCTCTGCCCTCCGCCCTGCTGCGGGTACCCGCGCCGGCCTTAGGCCGCGCGCGCGCGTTCCCCCGCTCTCTTCCGCTAGTGGGGGGCGTCGCTGAGGGGCGGGCCTGTAGGACGTACTTCCTGGTTCAGGATATATCAGGCGTCCGCCCTATTCAGAGGGCGCCTGGTGATTGTGTGACTTCCCTGCACTCACCGGCCGCATATCTGCTCTAGAGTACCCTGCCTGTCCTTCTGTCTAGGGCTATTTCCCCCTGTGTGCCTTGTGTCCTGCTCCGCTCCCGTCTGCCTGTCTCTGCCCTGTCCCCTCCGTTCTGACTCTCCTCCTGTGGACTTCTGCCCAGTGCCCTCCGCTATTCCGTCCTGGTACTCTTGTTCTGCCTGCCTGTCCTTCGAGCCGTCCCTCTTGGTACCGGCTGTCGCGGTTCTGCCCCCTGCGGTCCTGCCCCTAACGATCCCTGTACAGGGGTCGGTCTTCACCTGGTGAGCTCGGCCCAGGGGCTCCTGATCCACGACCCAGAGGGTCCACTCTCGGACGTATTTGGCCAGAATCGTCACATAATCCATGTATTCTAGACCATGTAGACCATGTATCGTAGACCATGTATCGTAGGCCATCTATTGGAGACCATGTATTGTAGAACATGTAGACCATATATTGTAGGCCATGTATTGGAGACCATGTAGACTATGTAAACCATGCATTGTAGACCATGTAAACCATGTATTGTAGACCACGTAGTCCATATATTGTAGACCATGTAGTCCATGTATTGTAGACCATGAATTGTAGACCATGAATTGTAGACCATGAATTGTAGACCATGTAGACTTTGCTACAGCTTGATTTGACCAGAAATCCACAGGTGAAGACGTCAGCACCAGGCAGATACTGTATTCAGCTGCTCTGCTCATACAGAGGATTGCGAACTGATACATTGTAACAAGCTCATCCTCTGTGTCAGCATCACATGTCCAGGGCAGATATTCAGCCATTGATGTAAAAAATACACTCAAAGTCAGTAAGTCGGGATCTTTATACAACTGCTGTTTATGGAGTCTGTATTCTCCCTGGAAGAAGGTAGGAAGCTGCAGCTCCTCTCCTCAGAGCACAGTGGTAGGATGCTGCAGCTCCTCTCCTCACAGCACAATTGTAGGATGTACAGTTCCTCTCCTCACAGCACAGTGGTAGGATGCTGCAGCTCCTCTCCTCACAGCACAGTGGTAGGATGCTGCAGCTCCTCTCCTCACAGCACAGTGGTAGGATGCTGCAGCTCCTCTCCTCACAGCACAGTGGTAGGATGCTGCAGCTCCTCTCCTCACAGCACAGTGGTAGGATGCTGAAGCTCCTCTCCTCACAGCACAATGATAGAATGCTGAAGCTCCTTTCCTCACAGCACAGTGTGGTAGGATGCTGCAGTTACTCTACTCACAACACAGTGGTAAGAAGCTGCAGCTCCTCTACTCACAACACAGTGGTAGTAGGCTGCAGCTCCTCTACTCACAACACAGTGGTAGGAGGCTGCAGCTCCTCAACTCAAAACACAGTGGTAAGAGGCTGCAGCTTCTCTCCTCACAACACAGTGGTAGGAGACTGCAGCTCCTCTCCTCACTACACAGTGGTAGGATGCTGCAGCTCCTCTACTCACAGCACAGTGGTAGGATGCTACAGCGCCATTCCTCACAGCACAATGATAGGATGTTTCAGCTCCTCTCCTCACAGCAAAGTGGTAAGATGCTACAGCACAGTGGTAGGGTGCTGCCACTCCTCTCTTCACAGCACAGCGATAGGATGCTGCAGCTCCTCTCCTCACAGCACAGCGGTAGGATGCTGCAACTACTTTCTTCACAGCACAATAGTAGGATGCTGTAGTGCTTCTCATCACAGCACAGTGGTAGGATGCTGAAGCTCCTCTCCTCACAGCACAGTGGTAGGATGCTGAAGCTCCTCTACTCACAGCACAATGATAGGATGCTGAAGCTCCTCTCCTCACAGCACAGTGGTAGGATGCTGCAGCTCCTTTCCTCACATCACAGTGCACATCTTTTCTATCCTGGTGTGGGCAACTGGTTCTGGATCACCCTCATATATGTAAGGTGAGAACATGTAGAGAACAGGCAGCTACACTGTATAACATGTCAGAGGTATCAGCGAGCGTTCACACGTCGCGTTTTTTTCGCGTTTTCGTGGCAGTTTTAAATGCACGATTTTGCGGCTAAAACACAAAAAATAAGCATCCCATGCAATCCTATGGGATTCCGCAATGCTGTGCTAATGCTGCGTTTTTTTCCGCGGCGGAATCGCTTCGCGGTAAAAAACGCAGCATGCTCATTAATTTAGCGGCATCGCGGCGATTCCGCCCACATAGGAATGCATTGTTCTGCTTACTTTCCGCATGTGGCTGTGCCCACTATGCGAAAAGTAAGCAGAACATTTGCGGATGGTACCCACGGTCCGGAGGAGAGCAGACTGTCCTCCGGGCTCTGGGTACTATATCCCTGTAAAAAATAGAATTAAAATAAAAATTATTGTTATTCTCTCCTTCCGGCATCCCGCGCAGCCTTCCCGCCTCTCTCCACGCTCCCGACATCTTTCAGTCCCATTAATCCTTTGCGAGAATGACTGCGATGACGTCGTGGTCTCGGAGGAGTGCGACGTCTCGCGGTCATTCACGATGACGTCGCGGGAGCGCGATGTCTCCCGGTCATTCGCGCAAATGATTACTGGGACCGGAAGATGCCGGGAGCATGGAGAGAGGTGGGAAGGCTGCGCGGGATGCCGGAAGGTGAGAATAACAATATTTTTTATTTTTGTTATTACTTTTTACATCCTATCTTTTACTACTGATGCTGCATTGGCAGCATCAGTAGTAAAAAGTTGGTCACACTTGTCAAACACTGTGTTTGACGAGTGTGACCAACCTGTCAATCACTTCTCCAAGAGATGCTCCAGATCGCATGGAAAACGCTAGCTAATTACGTTTGCAAATCGCTAGTTTTTCCGCGGGACAATCGCGGGAATTTAAAATGCGATTTTCGAGCGGATGGAATTCCGGAATTCTCGCGCTAACTTCCGCGGGAATTCCGCTACGTGTGAACTTAGCCTTATTCATAAGGTTGAATAATCCTGAGAGACATCATCTCTGCTCCAAGGACTGGATTCCTGGTGATGTCATAAAGAGGCGCTGCTCAGAACGTCACATTTACAAGATATCCATCCACCTTATATATACAGAGAGGAAGGGAGGGAGGGAAGGAAGGAAAGGAAAAGCAAAGAAGCAAATGTGGCGCCCCTGAGGATTCAGTTGCCACAGAGGTACTGCACCTCCTCCTGAGGTGTGGTACCCACCATCCAGGTAAGATGGAGGCTCCTGACCACGCTCCAACACCTGCATCCCACACAACACAGTAGTTCAGCAAAGCCACATTGCGGCTCCCTGCTTGGAGTGTAGCAGAGCACCTTTGGTGGCTCCCTGCTTGGAACACGAAACATGCTGGGAGGCGGGTGGAGTTAGAATACATAAACGAGTGGGAAGGTTTAGGAAATCAGTTCAGTTCAGTTCAGTTTGAGTTAGAGTTCAGAGTCGGAGGAAAGAAGATCCCTGGGAGAGGGATGGAGGACGAAGGTGCTGCAGCAGATCTCAGTGACCTGGGTCTGCTGGCATGGGAAAGGAAAGGAGAAAGACATTGAACAGAAACCTGATCTTCCATAAGAAGGAGAGACTAGTACGGAACGTAGGAGTAAAAGGGAACAAAGGACGTGGGTTAGGAGAGAACCCTGCCTAGAAGTTCTAAGCGCAAGGCCGGGGCCCGGTTCCCGAGGTTGTATGGATACTAATGGTCCTAAAGCAGACACCGGTGGAGTAGTGAGCTGTAAATGCACTACTCCCATCTAAGACTTGACGGCACAACAGCAACTTGGATAGTGAGCCGGGACTCAGGAGTAAGGAGTCCCCGAAGCGGGCTACAGCTGTCTGCCGTACAAGTATAGTTCTTGGGAACATCTGTCAGGAGGAACTCCAGTGTAACTCAGTACTAGGAGTACTTCACACCAAAGGTGCTATAAGAGGAGACGTTCAGAAAGGCATATGTTGGCGGAGTGTTGGAAGGGAGCATTCCATCTGACCTGGAGGTTGACTGAGTCCCTTACCCGGAGGACACAGCACGGAGGCAGGCACCTGTGTGTACTACAGACTGTGAGTAAAGCTTTGGAACTACATGCTCTGGTGTCCTCCAATTATTCCTGTGCTAACACACCCTGTACCACACTACATCTGGGTACCAGCTTCTACACTGCCGGCGCCTCTCCTCTACCCCTATATCTACACTGCCCTGGGACTACAGCTCCACCTGTGGGGAGCTTCATCATCTTGGCTGCAACACACCACCAGTCCCAGAGGATCTGCATGCAGCGTCGGCTTAACATCTCACTTGCCGAATACCACAGATGGCGTCACGAACTATTCATTTAATCAACTACATTCCACCATTTCAATTCCCCCATTACTTGGGCGCCCAGGGCCACGGACCGGGTCACTGCTGCTGTGACACATCTCGCTGACACCGGCACATACCGAGTACCCCACAGCCCTGGAAGGGCGACCCACAAACAAGGAAGGAAAATGAAAGAGAAGGAAAACTTAAGGTGGATATAAATAGCAAAACATAGATGATAGATGGATAAATAAGAAATAGTAAATTAACAGACTATAAATTATAGAGTTTAATGGGGATCAAAAGCTGCAAATGTAAATACCTATCCTTATCCAATAAAGCCAAAAATTAGGAATTAAAATCCCAATTGCTTAATTCTTTCGGATTAACAGATAGATAGATAGATAGATATTAGATAGACCTTATATATTACCTTCATGTGATGCTCCTCTGTGGTAACTGCCCACTCAGCAGTGTCCTCCTCCTTATATATAGCGTGCTGTGCGCCTCTCTTTCCGGAGAATGACACATTTAGGGTGGAGATACAAAACACCCTAATGAATACACTAGTAAAAATATCCCAGGTGACAAAATATCTCAGACCTTGGAGTAGCCCCAGACCTGCAGGGAAAGTGACAAAGGGGAGAGCGGCAGGGGCAGAGTTAAATGGGGTTTAATTATTGCATATGTTTATCAACTATGTAAAGAGGCCACTTCCCAGAATGCAAATCACTAAAGCAAGATCTGCTAGACATAACAAGAAGGGAAATCTGGTAATTTTACTTCTGAAGCCTGCAGAATAGTGAGTGCAGCTCTGCTCAGCTTTTGCTCGCTCTGGTAATTGTGGGTGCGGTCACTAATGATCCTGCTGTGTGCTCCTGAGCTCCAGAGAACCACTACCTCTCCACCCAGAGACCTGCTCTCTCTCCTACCCAGGGAGTGGGTTTCCTGGGATGAGCAATGGAGCCAAATCTCAGGCTTCTGTTTCCCGGACCAGACAGGCAGGGAGCAGGAGAAACCAGCAACTGGTCTACACATCAGAGGACTCGGGGGTGAGACGCTCCACCAGGAGTCACAGCAATGCGGCTCCTACTTCCCCCAGGTGTCTGGAGACCCAGAGAAGCCGCAAGGCTTCCAACATGGAGCAGAAACCTGCTATTGTGGAAGATGACGGTCCTTCCGGAGGAAAGCTGAGTGCTCACGGAGGTGAGGCCAACCTCACTGAGGAAGGTTGGGGCTGCAGAGATCCCGGGAGTTTGTGTCCACCTATGGCTCTCAGGTCATGAGCCACATTCGTAAGTATAAAGAAGCATGCAAGATCATCAGGAGGCTCCGGGAAGAGCTGCGCTGCACAAGCGCCAAAGCTGTAGGTTCCTCCAAACCAAGGAAGATACAACTCCAGGCAGAGGTAAGGAGACTGAATCATGACCTTATTGAGCTGGAGGTGAGAAAAGCTTTCATCAGGCTGTGTGCCCACGATGCGATTTTTAAGCGTTTTTGCCGCTATTTTCGGCTCGAAAACGCTGCGAAAACATTTAAAAAAAACTCATACAGAATGCATCCCATGCATTCCTATGGCATTCCGCACATGCTGTGCTAATGCTGCGCTTTTTTCCGCGGCGGAATCGCATCGTGGAAAAAAACTGCAGCATGCTCATTCTTTTTGCGGAATTGCAAAGAATCGCCGCGATTCCGCACCCATAGGAATGCATGAGAACTGCTTACTTCCCGCATGTGGCTATGCCCACCATGCGCAAAGTTAAGCGTCTCATGTGCAGATGGTACCCTCGGTGTGGAGGAGAGGAGACTGTCCTCCAGGCCCTGGGTACCATACCCCTGTAAAAAAATAGAATAAAAAATAAAAAAATCGGGGTATATTTACCTTCCGGCGTCACGCGCAGCCTTCCCGGGCCTCAGCGTTCCCAGTAATGCCTTGCGGCAAGGACCTGTGATGACGTAGTCTCGCATAACTCTAGCGGTCTCGTGAGATTACTATAGCAACGCGAGACCAACGTCATCACAGGTCTCGCAAGGCATCGCTGGGAACGGGAGCGTCGCTGAGGCTGCGCGGGACGTCGGAAGGTAAATATACCCCCATTTTTTAAAAAATTTCTTTATCATTTTTAACGTTCTATCTTTTACTATTCAAGCTGCATAGGCAGCCTCAATAGTAAAAAGCTGTTCACACTTGTCAAACTATGTGTGACAAGTGTGACCAACCTGTCAATCACTTTCCAAGTGATGCTTCAAATTGCTTGGAAAGTGCTTGAATTTCGTACGTGAAAATCGCGGCAAAAACGCGAACATAATCGCGGTAAAATCGCGCTGAAAAACGCGTTTTCTGGGAAGGAGTCCGGTTTTGAGTGTCCTGTTTAAAATGCTACGTGGGCACATAGCCTTAGAGAGAAAAGTGGTCCCTTCAAGGAAACACTAGTTAATGAGGATAGATTCAGAGAAATGGCTGATAACAGAGAACAAAGGCAGATGGGGTTTCAGCCTGAAAGCCAGGTGGATGATGATGATGAGGAGGATGATGACGACCAGCAGAAAGCCCCTCCTGGTGGCCTGCAAAGTCACCTGTAGGCCACGTGCAGCGAGCTATCTGCAGGACAGGCGACATTGGCATCTAGGCACAGTTCTGCTGGCTCCGGGGAGGACAGTGACAACAGCAGCCAGGGCGGGGCACTAATGGCAGAGATCAAGCTCCTGGAGTCCCCAGTGTGCCTTCAAATCTTCCATATTGGTGACGATTTACTGGAGGAGGCATCTGGGGGCCAAAGAAAAAGGCAAAGACCACCAAGCCAAAGCTTCAGGAAGGTATGTATATGCCCCCCTCCCTGTACCCCCTGAGTCGGCTGCAGGGTCAGCTCGCAGTATAAGCCCCGTTGCCCAGCCCAGTACATGATCTGCTGTGAATCCGGTGCAAAGGCGCAGGGAGATTGCAATGCAACATAGTGAGGCGCAGAGCTCCGTCTCTGCTTGTAGTAGCGGGGACGTAGCAGCAGGTGCATCAGCCGAGAGGCTGGACAGTGAGGGTGGCCCGGCGGCGGGCATACAGTCAGGCCACAATACTGTGGTGCGCTCCTCAGTGGGAGGGAGGAGTGGCCCAATGTCGGGGGTAGCTTCGGTGCACCTGAATGCTGTTGCCGCTGATCACTTAGTTGAGAAGCGGCTGCAGTGTTTAGGCCCCTTTACATTTAGCGATGCACCAGCGATCCCGACAACGATATGACCCGGTCAGGATCGCTGGTGCATCGCTAAATGGTCGCTAGTGAGCTGCCACACAGGCAGATCTCACAGCAATGTAGCGACGCAGCAGCGGTCGTTACTTACCTTTCAGATGCGGCAATCCTGACGTCCTCCCACCCACGTCCACGCGTCGCTCGTCGGCGCCAGCAGGAAGCGCCCGACAAGAAATGGAGCTGCACGATCTTGCGCGATCAGCCACAGACAGCGGGGGAGCCGGTCTGAGGTAAGTATCACACATAGCGATATCGCTAGCGATATCGCTGCTGCTTCACAAAATCGGTGACGCTTTAGCGATATCGCTATTTGTAAAGGCCCCTTTAGGGGGTTGCTGGGGCTGGGCGTTCCGTCCCTCCCACCAAAGTCCTATTCTATGTTGGCGCCGCTAGTCATCAAGATGTTGATATAAAGGATCAGTGGCGCCTCACAGCGGCGAAAGATAAGCGGCATCTGGTATCGGCAGTGAAGCAATGGAAATTACCAACTGATGATGTGGAGGGCACATGTTAGACCAGGGGTGAGGTTCTGTGGAGGAGACTGAGCCCCATGTGCCTGATGATGCGGAGGTCAAAATGTCACCCTCTGTTGTCACTGGTCCAGCATGAGTAAATGTGATGGTGGGTATGGATGAGGAAAATTCTTTAACTAGGGGTGTGGTTGCTGGTTTGGTGGAGGGTGAGGGGGATATGGAGGTGGGTAATAGTGATAATGTTGGTGTGGTCACTGGTCCAGTTGCCCCCCCCGGGGATAGCAGAACCTGTCAGACGTTATGCCACTGTCACCTCTGGGGGAAATAGAGCGTACTCCTCATTTCCGGGCTCTGGGGATGGCATGTTGCAGCGGCATCTCCTGGAGGCTCTAAAGAAGGGGGAGAGATCACTAAAGGTAGAGGGTCGAGAGGCATGGCCTTGGGGCCATCTGAGAGCAAAGAGGGGGGATATAATGTGGTCCCTCCCAACAGCCGGGCCGGGTAGTGTGCGTAGGAATGTGATCCGTCTTCGGTGGAGGGGCAGTGATGCTTGTCCTCCAAGGTCTAAGTTGCGGAGCTCCTGCTGAGGATGGGCTTGAGGCTGTGTGCCCACGTTGCGTTTTTGTAAGCGGTTCCGTAGCGTTTGTGCCAGCTCAGACACTGCAGAAATGCTTACAAGATGCTTCTAATTAATTAGCATGCGTTTTTGGCTTTTTGTGCCAATGCATGCGTTTTTAACCGCTCAGGAATCGCTTAGAGGCTAAAAACGCAGCATGCTCATTATTTTCCGCATAGCTGAGCGTTTTTAGCCGTCCCCAATGTTCCCAGAAAACGCGTGTCAAAAAAAGCGTCAAAACGCGCAAGAATCGCGCAGAAAAAAGACGCGCGTTTTCTGGGAAGGGGATCCTTTTCCTGAGCGTTTAAAAACGCTAGCATGGGCACATAGCCTCAAGGCAATTGACATCTACGCTTTAATGCATCCCTATTCCACGCCTGAGTTTGATGTCAGCTTTTTTCAGCCAGAGGGGCTTGAGTTCTTCTAGCCGAATTATGAGTTGGCAAAAAATGAGCCCTGCTGGCGAGACTTTGCAGTTCAGGCAGTATCTCGCCAAAACCAAGTCAAGAAAGTGACCGTGATGACTTGTAACAAGTCGTTTTCTTGTTATGACATCAAAACGTGGCTTGGCCGATATGGGGAGGTGGTGGAGATGTAAAAGAAAAACCGTGACGAGTTTAGTATCTGGTCAGGGGCCTGGACGTTTATGGTAAAACTTAAGCAGTGGTACGGTTGTCCACATCCCATCGACTGCCTTCCTGGGTAGGGATCAAATCCTGGTCTTTTACCATGGGCAACCAAAGCTCTCTCACAGGAGCGGCGACCCCACACACTTCAGTGCAAACTGCACTGTGCAGAAATGTGCATTGAGTGGGGATATCGACCATCTTGCCACATCTTGTGTGGAGATTAGGTGCCACCTGTGTGGTGAGTTTGGTCACCCATTCAGCCGTTGTCCTCGCTCATTCGCTAATGCAGTCGTCACCGTGGTGGGAGAAAGCCGTGAGGCTGATTCTGCTGGTGAAGGGTCTAGCAGGGGTGAGGGAGCTGAGGGGCCAAGGAGGAAAAGCAATAAAAAAGACGCCTTCCCAGCTGAGGCGTGTAGACAAGTGGACAAGCGCAGACAGGAGAGGGAGCTGGGCAAGCCCTGGGCTACTGGGACGGCCCCTGTCCTGGACTCCAGTCTTGCTGCTGAGTGTCATGACTGTGGACAGGATGGTTCCGCCTTCATCCTGGTCCGGTCAGGGTTAATTTTAATTCACCTCTCTTTGGTTCTGAGGCAGCTATTTAATGGATTTGCTGTCGGTGATGCTTCCGTATACTCGGTTTGTGGTTGCTGACCCTGGTTACTTGTCCGTAAACATGGGGCTTCTTTGCATGTGTGCTTTGCTGTGTATGACTTGGTTTGTCCCCTGACTTTTGCCTGTATATCCTGCGTTTCGCGTTAGCTTCTTCATATGGGGGAGTAGTACTGCAAACCAGGTTATGTATACCCTTTATATTTAAGTAAAATTTGCCTCTCTCTCACCTATTATCGGGTTGTTGCAATCTTTGGTAGCATGTTTGCACCTTAACCATTTACTATATCTGAGCATAGTTTGTCTCTCCTTTATTAATATAATTGACTAGCTGAAGAGCCCGGCGCTGCCCGGGCATAATAACTAACTACAGTTAGTTATAAGAAATTATAATGATTATATCTAATATATAAAGCTCAAGTGTATGTATGTATGTATGTATGTATGTATGTGTGTGTGTGTCCGGGATTGGCATCCGCACCGTCGCAGCTACAGCCACAAAATTTGGCACAGTCACACGTCTGGACCACGAGAGTGTCCTAAGCTATGTTGTGAGGCGAAATTTTAACCCCGTGCGTTCCAATTCACCAAACAATTTTGCCCCTATCTACATAATGGGGGGAAAAAGTGTGTGTATCAAGCCCCACCCCTCATTATGATGTCATAATGGTTGCCATGGCGACGCTGATGTCATCATAGGTTGCAAGCCCCGCCGCTCATTATGATGTCATAATGGCTGTCTATGGGATGGAGGATGTGTGATGGGTATATGGGCACTGGACTATGGGATGGAGGATATGTATGATGGGTATATGGGCATGGGACTATGAGATGAAGGATGTGTGATGGGTATATGGGCACTCCACTATGGGATGGCGAATATGTATGATGGGTATATGGGCATGGGACTATGGGATGGAGGATGTGTGATGGGTATATGGGCACTCGACTATGGGATGAAGGATATGTATGATGGGTATATGGGCACGGGCCTATGGGATCGTGGATATGTATGATGGGTATATGGGCATGGGACTATGGGATGGAGGATAATTATAAGCTGCTATAACTAACCATAGTTAGTTACTATGCCCGGGCAGCGCCGGGCTCTTCAGCTAGTCTATATATATATATATATATATATGTATATATATATATATAGCTGAGTGTAGAGCCCCACCCACTCCACATAGCCACATTCACTATAATATCCCATATCATCTCGTCAGCCAGAGCTACCGGACAACAACCCATAATATCCCACATCGTCCCATCAGTCAGAGCCACCGGACTACTACCCCTAATATCCCACATCATCCCGTCAGCCAGAGCCACCGGGCTACGACCCCTAATATCCCACATCATCCCGTCAGCCAGAGCCACCGGGCTACGACCCCTAATATCCCACATCATCCCGTCAGCCAGAGCCACTGGACAACTACCCCTAATATCCCACATCATCCCGTCAGCCAGAGCCACCGGACTACTACCCCTAATGTCCCACATCATCCCGTCAGCCTGGGGTCAGAATCTGAGCGCTAAATGGAATGGTCCTAACTTCCATACCGGGGATACCTTTAAGAGAGGCCTGGGGTCAGAACCAGAGCGCTGAGTGGATTTGCCCTGACTTCCACACCAATGATCCCTTTAATAGAAGCCTGGGGTGAGAATCAGAGTGTTGAGGGATTTACCATAACTTCCATACCGGAGATCCCTTTAAGAGAGGCCTGGGGTCAGTACCAAAGTGCAGAGTGGATTTGCCCTCCCTTCCATACCGGGGATCCCTTTAAGAGGGGCCTTGGGTCAGAACCAGAGCATTGGGTGGATTTGCCCTAACTTCCATACCGGGGATCCCTTTAAGAGAGCCTGTGATCAGAACCAGAGCGCTGAGTGGATTTGCCCTGACCTGACTTGCATACCAATGATCCCTTTAATAGAACCCTGGGATCAGAATCAGAGCGCTGAGTGATTTGCCCTAACCTCCATACAGGAGATCCCTTTAAGAGAGCCTGAGGTCAGTACCAGAGCATTTGAAGGCAATTGCCCTGACTTCCATATCGGGGATCCCTTTAAGAGAGTCTGGGGTCAGAACCAGAGTGCTGAGTGGATTTGCCCTGACTTCCATACCAATGATCCCTTTAATAGAAGCCTGGGGTGAGAATCAGATCGCTGAGGGATTTACCATAACTTCCATACCGGAGAATCCCTTTAAGAGAGGCCTGGGGTCAGTATCAAAGTGCAGAGTGGATTTGCCCTCACTTCCATACCGGGGATCCCTTTAAGAGAGCCTGGTTCCATACAGGGGACCCCTTTAAGAGAGGCCTGGCGTCAGAACCAGAGTGCTTAGTGTAACGTTCCTAACTTTCATACCCGGGATCCCTTTAAGAGAGGCCTGGCATCAGAACCAAAGCGCTGAGTGGATTTGCCCTGACTTCCATACCAATGATCCCTTTAATAGAAGCCTGGGGTGAGAATCAGAGTGCTGAGGGATTTACCATAACTTCCATACCGGAGATCCCTTTAAGAGAGCCTGAGGTCAGTACCAGAGCGCTGAGTGGATTTGCTCTCGCTTTCATATCAGGGATCCCGTTAAGAGAGCCTAGGATCAGAACCAGAGCGCTGAGTGGATTTGCCCTGACTTGCATACAGGAGTTCCCTTTAAGAGAGCCTGGGGTCAGTACCAGAGCATTTGAAAGCAATTGCCCTGACTTCCATACCGGAGATCCCTTTAAGAAAGGCCTGGGGTCAGTACCAAAGCGCAGAGTGGATTTGCCCTAAATTCCATACCAATGATCCCTTTAAGAGACCCTGGGGTCAGAACCACAGAGCTGAGTGGAACGGCCCTAACTTCCATACCGCCATACTGGAGATCCCTTTAAGAGAGGCCTGAGGTCAAAACCAAAGTGCTGGATGGATTTGCTCTGACTTCCATACCGGAGATCCCTTTAAGAGAGAAGATGCGCCTATATGATGGAGGACATGTGATATGTATATGGGCACAGGAGGGGGGATTCATTTCTGTCCTGTGCTCTGTGCTCCTTTTTGGGGGGCAGACAATGGCTGGGAGCTTATTTTCCCGGGGATGCTAGATTTCTCCCACCCTGTCAGTGTCTGCTGAGGTGTTGTCAAGTGGGAAAACGTGCTCATAGCAACCACATCTCAGCTTTTAACTAGCTCTGGTGAAATGAGAGATGCTCAGTGATTGGTTGCAAGGAAAATTGTTGCTCATAGCAACCAATCATAGCTCAACTTCTTTTGAACAGCTCTGTTGAAATGAAAGATGCTTCATGATTGGTTGGTGACACACACACACACACACACACACACACACACACACACACACACACACACACACACACACACACACACACACACACACACACACACACACACACACACACACACATTCAGTTTTATATATCGAGATGAGCACAAAGCACTTTACTGCCATCTAGTGGCGATATAAAGCAAACTAATATGTCTGTTAAAAAAACCTTTGTAAGGGGCTACATACATCTTTATACTTCTTTGTATTAGGTTATAGGCTATAGTAATACTAACATAGTGCTGTATTTGTAAAAATCCCTTTTTTTAGAGGTTTATATAAACATTTTTACTCTGTTAAATATTACATGCTCATTTATCCCTAAATAGGGTTGGTATATAATTTATACGCTATTTTTGCAACATTTTGAATACTGAGCTTTAAACATTTTTTAAAATCTATATACTGAAGTTTCCACATGCATTGAACTATAAAGCACTAATTGAATCTACAACTGTGGAAACTCTCCTTTGTGCAATTCTTCTGTGATTTTTTTTTCATTATATTCTCTGAATACACCAACTTTATGAAACTTGAATAATAGCTTATACCGTGGGTATTTATTCCTGTGGATTCAGGTCCATATTTGTGTGTTTAACCACTAAAGATGAAAATTCTTATTAATTTGTGTGTTCATTTTTGTTAAATAAAAACGATTAAATTTTACTTGGCATATGCTTCCGTCAAATTACACAGGTCAACAAAAAAAAAATTTTTTTCTGGTGTCCAAAATATTTTAATGAATTTGGGGTATTTTTGGGGTGCTGATTCTGAATATGCTATCAGTTTTGCCAGATTGGCTCAAGTTTTTGAGATTTTTGGTATCTTATTTATAGCACTTGTTGGTAAATGCGACGCATCATCTCATTAATTTCTTTGGATTAGTACTTGAACTGAGCAGTTCTCAATATAGTTTTGTGTTAATTAGTGTTCTAAAAGTTTGTTCATAGCTTGATTTTTGCACTAACTTTATGTTGTTGTCTGTTTTCCAGTGAAAAGCATGAACTCATCAAGAAGAAGTTGTCTTAACGATCCAGACTCATTCTGTTACATTTGTGGTGAATATACACTGCCAAAACATAGAAGAAACATAACAGACTTCGTTAAAAAAGTGTATTTTGCCTATTTTGGGGTTATGCTTGGGGACCAAGACAAGTTTTGGGCACCACACATAGTGTGCAAAGCATGTATCGAATTATTACGAAAATGGAGCAAAGGACAAAGAACAAGCTTCAAATTTGGTGTTCCAATGGTGTGGAGAGAGCAAAAAAATCATCATGATGACTGTTATTTCTGTGCAGTGCAAGTACAAGGATTCAATAAGCATAAGAAACGAAAATGGGAGTATCCTAACATGGAATCTGCAAGAAGGCCTGTCCCTCATTGTGAAGATGTGCCTGTACCTGTGTTTACCATGTTACCTGACCTTCCCCCACCTGATGATGATGAAATGCAGGGTATGGAGCTAAGCATTAGTTCTGGAAGTGAACTAGAATATGAAGGAAGTTTCAGAACACCTACGCAATTTACCCAAGGAGAGCTCAACGATCTAATAAGAGACCTCAACCTCTCAAAAAGTGCATCCGAACTTTTAGCTTCAAGGCTAAGTGAAAAAAATTGTCTGACGCCTGGAACTAAAATTACATCTTACAGGACCAGAGAAGAAGCACTTCTTCCATTTTTCTGTGAAGATGACCTACTTGTATATTGTAAGGATATTCCTGGCCTGATGCTGCAAATGGGTTTACAAGTATATCGTCCTGTAGACTGGAGGCTTTTCATAGATAGTTCTAAAAGGAGTTTGAAATGTGTTTTGTTGAACAATGGCAATCAGTGTGCATCTCTTCCAGTAGCTCACTCAACTAAACTTGCAGAACAATACCAAAATGTCAAAATGGTCTTGGAGAAACTGTGCTACCATGAACATTCGTGGCTGATATGTGTTGATTTAAAAATGGTCAACTTTTTACTTGGACAGCAAAGTGGATACACAAAGTATCCTTGCTTCATCTGCATGTGGGATAGTAGAGCAAAACATCAGCACTGGGAGAAACTGAATTGGCCTCCAAGGGACACCTTGACAGTAGGAGCATCAAACATAGTGAACGAACCTTTGGTGGACAGGGAAAAAATCATTCTACCACCACTTCACATAAAGTTAGGATTAATGAAGCAGTTCGTCAAGGCATTAGACAAAGATGGTAATTGCTTCATGTACATCTGCAGATCTTTCCCTGGTCTTAGCAGCGAAAAACTGAAGGCAGGAATCTTTGATGGTCCTCAAATTCGGAAACTCATTAAAGATTCAAATTTTCCTAAGGAAATGAATGACATTGAAGCTGCTGCATGGTGTAGTTTTGTGTTGGTAGTGAAGAACTTCTTGGGAAATCAAAAGGCAGACAATTATGAAGAACTGGTACAAAACATGCTATTGAGATTTAGAAATCTGGGTGTACACATGAGCATTAAATTGCATTATCTTCACAGTCACTTGGACAGATTTCCAGAAAACCTTGGAGATTTTAGCGAAGAACAAGGGGAGAGATTTCATCAGGATATTATGGTGATGGAGGAAAGGTACCAAGGCAGATGGGACAGACATATGATGGCTGATTACTGCTGGAATCTACAGCGTGACTGCCCCAATAGCTCACATAGAAGAAAATCATATAAAAAGCGCTTTTCCAGCGATTAAATGTCTCCTATCTTTCATGTCTTGTTCATTTTTGAAGATTACTTTCTAAAACTAGTTAAAATAAACTAAAATCAACATTTACTTTGTTAAATTTATTGTATTCATGACAATATCAATAAAATTAATGCGCGTGTAGCAAATTACGTCTTTTTTTTTACACATTTTACGAAAAATCTCAAAAACTTGAGCCAATCTGGCAAAACTGATGACATATTCAGAATCAGCACCCCAAAGTTACCCTAAATTCAATGAAATATCTTTGGCACCAAAAATGCTGTTGACCAGTGTTATAGGTGATATGGTATTTTGGAAGTGCCTTTTGTAGCTAGGTTATTCCTTTTGTTTTTTTGCATACTTAATTTCATAATCCAGTCATTGACTGGGACGCCCGGAAGATTATTAAATGGGGATCCAACTGTGAAAACAATTGTCTGAATTCTGTGTGAGTGTCGTCCGTCAGTCTGGAGGGTATTTTCGGAGTACCTGAAGGACTACGAGGACGTGTTCTCTGAAAGTCAGGCTGAGGGGTTACCACCGCACCCCACTTTTGATTGTGCCATTGACCTGATTTCTGGGGCTAAATTGCCTGATTGTTTAACCTTTCTGGTCCCGAGTGGGTCACCATATCTGAGAGTCTCCGCAAGGGGCAT
Organism: Dendrobates tinctorius; assembly: GCF_039654945.1. NCBI lineage: Eukaryota > Metazoa > Chordata > Amphibia > Anura > Dendrobatidae > Dendrobates > Dendrobates tinctorius. The sequence continues at coordinate 68,015 of NW_027361754.1, forward strand.
ATAATAATAATAATAAATTTTATTTCTATAGCGCCGACATATTCCGCATCACTTTACATTTCAGAGGGAACTTGTACAGACGATAGACATTACAGTATAACAATAATCACATAGATCATAACATATACCAAGAGAAACGAGGGCCCAGCTCACAAGCTTACAATCTATGAGGAAAAAAGGTAGACACAAAAGGTGGGTGGTAACAATTGCCCTAATTGTTTGGATCACCCATAATGATAATGCATATCCACCCTTCCATGTCTCCTATTGCTGCAGGTTTTTTTTTTGTAAAAAAAAAAAAAAGACGGTGGTCTTCACCCATGCCTTGACTTTTGGAAACTTAACAAGATTACTGTAAGAAACACATATTCCCTTCCACTCATTTCCGATTTGTGTAATCAATTATCCAGGGCCAGATGGTTTTCAAAACTAGACTTGCGGGGGGCATATAACCTTATCCAGGTGTGGGAGGCGGATGAGTTGAAATCTGCATTTCTAACCTCAGAAGGGCTGTTTGAAAATTTAGTTATGCTGTTTGGTTTGAAAAATGCCCCCGCAGTTTTCCTAAACTTCATTAATCATGTGTTCTCTGATTTCATTGGGCGGTTTGTGGTTATATACTTGGATGCCATTCTGGATTATTCATTTGATAAGCAGACACATATTGGTCAATTCTGGGGAGTTCTTCAAAGGCTCAGGGAGAACCAACTGTTCGCTAAGCTGGAGAAATGCTCGTTTTTTAGGGTATCATGGATTCCAAAAAGGTGCATGCCATTGTGGATTGGGTGCAGCTCCAGGACCTGAAGGGCCTGCAACGCTTCTTGGGATTTGCCAATTATTACCAGAGGTTTATTAAAGGTTTCTGTCAAGTCGTCAAGTCGTCAAGCCCTGCACCGACTTGACGCAGAAGGAGGCTGATAAGAACTGGTCTGCCTCAGTGGTAGCGGCGTTTCTCACTCTGGAAAAATGCTTTATGACTGCCCCGGTTCTGGTTCAGCCAGATCCATCTGAACCTTTTGTGATGGAGGTTTACGCCTCGGAGGAGGGGGTGGGGGCGGTGTTGTCCCAGGGGCCCACCACTTTGACCAATCTGAGACCATGTGCCTCCTTCTCCAAGAAGTTCTCCCCAGCGGAAAGAAATTATGAAGTGGGTAATCGGGAACTTCTTGCGGTTAAGATGGCCTTTGAAGAATGGAGGCATTTTTTGGAGGGGGCAGTTCATCCCATTACTGTAGTTACTGATCACAAGAACCTGGTGTATATTGAGTCTAAAAGGTTGACCCCTAAGCAAGCTAGATGGTCACTTTTTTCCTGTTTCCAGTTCTCGATCACCTTTCATCCGGGATCCAAGAATGTGAAGGCTGATGCCTTATCTCAGAGTCTGGATCCAGTTACTACCCCCGAGCCTCCATCCTCTTTCTTCAACCCGGCGTGGTGGTGGCTGATGTGTCGGCAGGCTTGGAACAGGAGATTCGGGAAGCCCAGTCTCAGGCTGCTCCGTCCAAGCCGGTGGAAAAGTTGTTTATTCCTGTTCAATTTCGACTCGTGGGGCCATCACGAGGGTTTTTTGGTGGACCTCGCTCACGTCTGGTGTGAAAAAATTTGTGTCTGCCTGTGAAGTTTATGCCCGCGCTAAGAGCTCTCATAACTGGCCGGTCGGGGAATTGGTACCTTTACCAGTTCTTGATAGACCATGGACACATTTGTCCATGGATTTTATCACCAATTTTCCTCCTTCCAAGGGTAATACTGTCATTTGGTTGGTGGTGGACAAGTTTACGAAGCAAGCACACATTGTACCCTTAGTGGCACTGCCGTCTACTGAAACCTTGTCTAGGTTGTTCCTTCAACATGTGGTTTGTTTACATGGGGTACCCTTGAATGTGGTGTTTGACCATGGTGTGCAGTTTGTGTCCAGATTTTGGATGGAGTTTTGTAAAACGTTGGGTATTGAGTTGTCCTTTTTGTCTGCATACCATCCAGAGTCCAATGGTCAGACGGAAAGGACCAATCAGTCGTTAGAGCAAATTTTGCGCTGTCTTTCCACCTCCATTCAAGATGACTGGTCCGATGCCTTGCCTTTAGCAGAGTTTGCATTCAAAAACCGTGTTAACCATTCTACAGGTACCTCCCCTTTCTTCTGTAATCATGGGTTTAATCCACACTTTGGGGAGTTTTCTCGCCTGGACTCCGGTTGCCCGGGGGCTGATTTAGCTGTACAGCAGTTGGGGAATTTGTGGTGGGAGGTCCAGAGGAATATTGGGGAGGCTCAGAGGAAGTTTTAAGATTTTTGCGGACAGGAGACAGACTGTGGGACCTACCCTTTGGGTTGGGGATAAAGTGTGGCTGTCTACTAAGAACATTAAGCTTAAGGTTCCTTTGGCAAAATCGGGGCCTAAGTTTATTGGCCCTTATGAGATCACGGAGGTGGTTAACCCAATGGCGTTTCGTTTGCGCCTCCCAGTGTCTTTTATGATCCCCAATGTATTCCATAAAGCTCTGCTGAAACCATTGGGGGCTGTGGAAGGAGCATCATTGGGTCCCTCGCCGCCTGTATCTGTGGATAGTCAAGAGGAATTCGAGGTGGAGTGCATCGTGGGTACGGGCCTGAAGACCGATCCTGGGTTCCTGCCCAATCGGTTTATGCTGATCTTCTCGTGCACTCCTTTTATTCACGGTTTCCTGGGAAACCTGGGGTCTGGTGGCCCCCCGTTGAGAGGGGGGTACTGTCATGACTCTGGACAGGATGATTCCGCCTCCATCCTGGTCAGGTCAGGGTTAATTCTAGTTCAAATAGAATAAAAAAGTGGGCTAAAAAAGCCCTAGCCAGCTCACCAACCACAGCCACAGCACGGAACCTCATCTGGACCCAACGATAGTTGATAGTAGACAGAAACATAAGGGGCGTTCCAGCTGATAAAATTTCTTGCTTTATTGAAAAATTAAAATAGTAGAGCGGCTTACTCCTCAAGAGTAGATGGATGTGCTATGGTGCTATGAGGCACTGAGACACCAGCTACGCGTTTCGACCCTACATGGGTCTTTATCACAGCTGTGATAAAGCTGTGATAAAGACCCATGTAGGGTCGAAACACGTAGCTGGTGTCTCAGTGCCTCATATCACATCCATCAACTCTTGAGGAGTAAGCCGCTGTACTATTTTAATTTTTCAATAAAGCAAGACATTTTATCAGCTGGAACGCCCCTTATGTTTCTGTCTTAATTCTAGTTCGCCTCTCTTTGGTTCTGGGGCGGCTATTTAATGTTGGCAGTTCCTGGATTTAGTGTCGGTGATACTTCGTATACTCGGTTTGTGGTTGCTTACCCAGGTTACTCATCCGTAAACGTGGTGTCTCTGTGCATGTGTGCTACTTTCTGTGCCTGGTACTCCGCACGCTCAGCTGCCGTCCCTGTCCTCACTCGCAGGGACTCTACCCCCCTGGTCTCCTAACTGCTCAGTTCCAGGTCCTTTGCTCACTTCTTAGTCTCAGGTCCTTGCGCATTGCATGCCTGGTTATTTCACTCCCTGCACTTGTTCACGTGCCCCCTGATAGCGCCCCCTAGGATGCCCTGACTCCATCGGTGTCATTACACTGAGGCCCCGAGGGATGATGAGTTGGATGAAGAGGTAAGGAGGGTCCACAGGGAGGAAAGTGCCACTGCCTCCAAATTCTTCCATTATGAAAGTATGGATGAGAATAATAGGCAGTGGCTAGAGGACAAGCGTAAGCTCGGCACCAAAAAGAAGAGAAAGAAGGGAGATAAAACATCTTTTCCCACTCTGACCAAGGTACCTAAGGAAGGAAAAACTGACTCCCCTCTGGTTGGTCTTTCTAACCGGTTCCAAGCCCTTGAGAACATCTCTTCCTCTGAGGAGGAAGCTGAGGGTGAGGTTTTGGCTTCGGTGGGGCTTAAAGGGGGTGCTGAGTCTCCTTCTTCTGGGAATGTAAGGCCCTTGGAGGGAGGGAATGGCCCAGAGCCCGGAGACGAGGACAATAAAAAGAAAAAACAAGTGGGAATGGACACCTCTGTGTCATTAAAGAGGGGGAAGGATATTGAGAATAAGGGGAGTTGGAAGAAGAAAGCCATCCAACTCAATCACCAATGATGGCAGCACCCACTCCGACGCTGGCATCCATTAATATCACCAGCATAAAGTCAAATACAGCCAGATTTGTGGCCTTTGATTTTCTCAGCTGGGTTGAAGTTGACATTTTCTTTTTGCTAGAGACGAGGCTGCCAAATATGGCAGACGTGTTTAAAGCTAAGAGGGAGTGGAAACTCGGGCCATCCTACTGGTCTCTTGTGGCCAAGTCGTATAGTGGAGTGGCGGTCCTTTTTACTGCAGCGGTGCAATGCCGACAGGTTATTGGGTTAGAAATGGGGAGGTGCCTGATCTTAGATGTCCTCATGAAGGGACAAGAGCTCCGGCTCATTAACATCTATGGTCCCCAATCTAAGTGGGACTGGAAGTGTCTCTTTATGAGGATCAAATCCTACTTTTTTACAAGTCGGCAGGTTGTCTTTGGAGGGGACTTCAACACTGTCAAGATTGTCACGAGGCCACAAGATAGAGGAGGTCCCAGAGACAAGCTGACTTATGATACGTCGACATTAATAGTATAGCTTGTGAGGCTCGCCTGGTGGATGTTCACATTCGGCACATCCCAGGCCACGAGGGGTTCACCTACCATAGAGGTAACTGTAGGTCAGAATAGACAGGCTTTATTTAAAGGAGGAAGCCATCTCTTCAGCAGTGTCTGTAGTTGAAGTGGAGTTCTCCAACCACTGCTTAATCTTGTTTCAGAGACCCCCGCATGGGAAGAGAATTTTGGAGGCTCAATTCATCTCTCTTGGAATAAGTGGAGATAAGACAGTCCTTTGAGGATTTTATTCAGAGCCAGGAAACCTTGCTGGATCTTTGTAATAGTAAGTCAGAGTGGTGGGAAATGTTTAACCCCTTAACGACCGCCGATACGCCTTTTAACTGTGGTATTTAAGGCTACTAAAACCACAGCGCCATGGAAAAAGTGTATAGCGCCCCCCAGAGTCGGAATTTCTGTGGGGTTTCGGCTGCCGGCGGTAGCCGAGACCCCCCAAAAAGTCAGATTTGCCATTTAATTTCTCTCTCCTCTGATGTGATCACACATCAGAGGAGAGAGAAATAGGGTCCTCAATTTCCTCCCGGTGTCCCTGGGTCTCCAGGGCTCCCCTCACGGCCGCCAGCGTCTTCTTCCGGTAAGCAAATGGCGAGCGCATGTGCAGTGCGCCCGCCGAATATTAAGATTTTTCCTATTGGTTTATTTTGGTCACTGATAGACCCTATCACCGTGATCAAAATAAAAAAATAGTAAATAAACCCCCCCTTTATCACCCCCGTAGTTAGGGAAAAATAATGAAATAAAGAAAATATGTTTATTTTCATTTTCCCATTAAAGTTAGACTCTAAAGTGAGTTGGGTTAAAGTTAGGGTTAGGGTTGAGGTTAGGGTTAGGGTTGGAATTGGGGTTAGGATTGGGATTAGGGTTAGGGTTGGAATTAGGGATAGGGTGTGTTGGGGTTAGGTTTGTGGTTATAGTTAGAGTTGGGATTATGGTTGTAGTTAGGGTTAGTGTTATGGTTAGGGTTGGGATTAGGGTTAGGGTTGGGATTAGGGATAGGGGTGTGTTGGGATTAGGTTTGTAGTTAGGGTTATGGTAAGGGTTGGGATTAGAATTAGGGTTAGGGTTGTGGTTAGGGTTAGGGTTGGGATTAGGGTTAGGGTTATGGTTGGGATCAGGGTTAGGGTTGTGTTGGGGTTAGGGTTGTGGCTTTGGTTAGGGTTGGGATTAGAGATAGGGGTGTGGTTAGGGTTATGGTTAGGGCTGGGATTAGGGTTAGGGTTGTGATTAGGGTTAGCGTTGTGGTTAGGGTTGGGATTAGGGTTGTGGTTAGGGTTATGGTTAGGGCTGGGTTTAGGGTTAGGGTTGTGGTTAGGGTTATGGTTGGGATTAGGGTTAACCCCTTACCTACAATTGACGTAATATTCCGTCCATGTGACCATGGACCTAATTACCATGGACGGAATATTACGTCATCGCGATCAGCGGCGCCCACGTGGTGAGCGCCGCTGATCGCGGCCGAGTGTCAGCTAATTATCATAGCTGACACCCGGCACAATGTGTCAGGGGCGGTCACGGACCGCCCCCGACACGTTAACCCCTTGCACACCGCGATCAAACGCGATCGCGGTGTACCGGGGGTTAAAGGGAAGCATCGGCAGGGAGGGGGCTCCCTCCGTGCTTCCCTGAGCCCCCCACAGCAGCGCAATGTGCAGCGCTGCTGCGGGGGACTCCCTTCCTCCAGGCCCCCGAATCCAAGATGGCGACGGGGGCCTTCGGGGGCCTGAGGAAGCTGGCTTCCTCAGTGCCTGCAAAGCGCAGGCATGAGGAAGTCTGCAGCAGTGCCTGTGACAGATCGCTGATCTGTCACAGTGATCTGTGATGTGACAGATCAGCGATCTGTCACAGGACAGTGATGTCCCACCTGGGACAAGGTAATAAAGTAAAAAAAAAAAAAAAAAAAGTGTTAAAAATAATTTTAAAAAAATCGCTAAATAAATTAGTTAAAAAAAAAAAAATATTCCCCAATAAATCCATTTTTTGAAAATAAAAAAAAAACAAAACAATAAAAGTACACATATTTGGTATCGCCGCGTCCGTAATGACCTGCCCTATAAAACTGTCCCATTAGTTAACCCCTTTAGCGAACCCCTTAAAAAATAAAAATAAAAAACGAAGCAAAAAATAATGATTTATTATCATACCACCGAACAAAAAGTGCAATAACGCGCGATCAAAAAGACGCATATAAATATCCATGGTACCGCTGAAAACGTCATCTTGTCCCGCAAAAAACGAGCCACCATACAGCATCATCCGCAAAAAAATAAAAAAGTTATAGCTCGCAGAATAAAGCGATACAAAAATAATTATTTTTTATATAAAATTGTTTTCATTGCAAAAAACCGACAAAACATAAAAAAACGACCTAAATGAGGTATCGCTGTAACCGTACTGACCCGAAGAATAAAAACGCGTTATCAATTTTACCGCACGCGGAACGGTGTAAACGCACCCCCCAAAAGAAATTCATGAAAAGCTGGTTTTTGTTCATTCTGCATCCCAAAAATCGGAATAAAAAGCGATCAAAAAATGTCACGTGCCCGAAAATGGTACCAATAAAAACGTCAACTCGTCCCGCAAAAAATAAGACCTCACATGACTCGGTGGGTCAAAATATGGAAAAATTATAGCTCACAATATGTGGTGATGCAAAAACTATTTTTACAATAAAAAGCGTCTTTTAGCGTGCGACAGCCGCCAAACATAAAAACCGCCATAAATCGTAAATCAAACCCCCCGTTATCACCCCCTTAGTTAGAGAAAAATAATAAAACTAAAAGAAAATGTATTTATTTCCATTTTCCCGCTAGGGGTAGGGTTAGGGCTAGGGTTAGGGCTAGGGTTAAGGCTAGGGTTAAGGCTAGGGTTAGGGTTAGGGCTAGGGTTAGGGCTAGGGTTAGGGTTAGGGATAGGGTTAGGGCTAGGGCTCAGATTAGGGTTAGGGGTGTGTTGAGGTTAGGGTTGGAGTTATAATTGGGGGTTTCCACTGTTTGGGCACATCAGGTGCTCTCCAAAGGCAACATGGCGTCTGATCTCAATTCCAGCCAATTCTGCGTTGAAAAAGTCAAATGGTGCTCCTTCCCTTCCAAGCTCTGCCATGTGCCCAAACAGTGTTTTACCCCCACATGTAGGGTATCAGCCTACTCAGGACAAATTACAAAACAACTTTTGGGGTCCAATTTCTCCTGTTACCCTTAGGAAAATAAAAAACTGGGGGCAAAAATATAATTTTGCGGAAAAAAATGTTTTTTTTATTTTCACGCCCAGGCGTTATAAACTTCTGTGAAGCACTTGGGGGTTCAAAGTGCTCTCCACACATCTAGATAAGCTCCGTGGGGGGTCTAGTTTCCAAAATGGGGTCACTTGTGGGGAGTTTCAATAGTTTAGGTACATCAGGGGCTCTCCAAACGCACATGACACCCGCATACCAATCCATCAAAGTCTGCATTCCAAAACGTCACTACTTCCCTTCCGAGCCCCGACGTGTGCCCATACAGTAGTTTTCTCCCACATATGAGATATCAGCGTACTCAGGACAAATTGGACAACAACTTTTGGGGTCCAATTTCTCCTGTTACCCTTGGGAAAATAAAAAAAAATGGGGACTAAAAGATGATGTTTGTTGAAAAAATACGATATTTTTATTTTCACGCCCGGTCGTTATAAACTTCTGTGAAGCACTGGGGGGTTCAAAGTGCTCACCACACATCTAGATAAGTTCATTAGGGGGTCTAGTTTCCAAAATGGGGTCACTTGTGGGGGGTTTCCACTGTTTAGGTACATCAGGGGCTCTCCAAACGCAACATGACACCCGCAGACCATTCCATCAAAGTCTGCATTCCAAAACGTCACTACTTCCCTTCCGAGCCCCGACGTGTGCCCATACAGTAGTTTTCTCCCACATATGAGGTATCAGCGTACTCAGGACAAATTGGACAACAACTTTTGGGGTCCAATTTCTCCTGTTACCCTTGGGAAAATAAAAAAATGGGGACTAAAAGATCATGTTTGTGGAAAAAATACGATTTTTTTATTTTCACGCCCGGTCGTTATAAACTTCTGTGAAGCACTGGGGGGGTTCAAAGTGCTCACCACACATCTAGATAAGTTCATTAGGGGGTCTAGTTTCCAAAATGGGGTCACTTTTGGGGGGTTTCCACTGTTTAGGTACATCAGGGGCTCTCCAAACGCAACATGACACCCGCAGACCATTCCATCAAAGTCTGCATTCCAAAACGTCACTACTTCCCTTCCGAGCCCCGACGTGTGCCCATACAGTAGTTTTCTCCCACATATGAGGTATCAGTGTACTCAGGACAAATTGGACAACAACTTTTGGGGTCCAATTTCTCCTGTTACCCTTGGGAAAATAAAAAAATGGGGACTAAAAGATCATGTTTGTGGAAAAAATACGATTTTTTTATTTTCACGCCCGGATGTTATAAACTTCAGTGAAGCACTGGGGGGTTCAAAGTGCTCACCACACATCTAGATAAGTTCCTTGGGGGGTCTAGTTTCCAAAATGGTGTCATTTGTGGGGGGTTTCTACTGTTTTGGTACATCAGGGGCTTTCCTAATGCGACATGGTGTCCGATCTCAATTCCAGCCAAAAACGTCAAATGGCGCTGCTTCCCTTCCGAGCTCTGCCATACGCCCAAATAGTGGTTTACACCCACATGTGGGGTATCAGCGTACTCAGGATAAATTGCACAATATCTTTTAGGGTCCTGTTACTTTTGGAAAAATAAGAATTGAGGGTGAAAAGATCATTTTTGTGGAAAAAATATGATTTTTTAATTGTACTGCTGTACGTTATAAACTTCTGTGAAGCCCTTGGGGGTTCAAAGTTCTCACCACACATCTAGATAAGTTCCTTGGGGGGTCTAGATTCCAAAATGGTGTCATTTGTGGGGGGTTTCCACTGTTTTGGTACATCAGGGGTTTTCCAATCGCGACATGGTGTCCGATCTCAATTCTAGCCAAAAACGTCAAATGGCGCTGCTTCCCTTCCGAGCTCTGCTATGCGCCCAAATAGTCATTTACACCCACATATGGGGTATCAGCGTACTCAGGACAAATCGCACAAAAACTTTTAGGGTCCTGTTACCCTTGGAAAAATAAAAATTGTGGGTGAAAAGATCATTTTTGTGGAAAAAATATGATTTTTTAATTGTACCGCTGTACGTTATAAACTTCTGTGAAGCCCTTGTGGGTTCAAAGTTCTCACCACATATCTAGATAAGTTCCTTGGGGGGTCTAGTTTCCAAAATGGGGTCACTTGGGGGGGTTTCCACTGTTTAGGTACATCAGGGGCTCGCCAAACGTGACATGGCGTCCGATCTGAATTCCAGCCAATTTTGCATTGAAAAAGTCAAACGGCGCTCCTTCCATTCTGAGCTCTGCCATGCGCCGAAACAGTGGTTCCCCCCCACATATCAGGTATCAGCGTAGTCAGAACAAATTGCACAATAACTTTTGCAGTCCAATTTCTCCTGTTACCCTTGGTAAAATAAAGAAAATTGAACCTGAAGTATTTTTTTTGTGAAAAAAAGTTAAATGTTCATTTTTTTTTTAATATTCAAAAAATTCCTGTGACGCACCTAAAGGGTTAATAAACTTCTTGAATGTGGTTTTAAGCACCTTGAGGGGTGCAGTTTTTAGAATGGTGTCACTTTTGGGTATTTTCTATCATATAGACCCCTCAAAGTGGCTTCAAATGTGAAGTGGTCCCTAAAAATAAAATGGTGTTGCAAAAATGAGAAATCGCTGGTCAAATTTTAACCCTTATAACTTCCTAGCAAAAAAAAATTTTGGTTGCAAAATTCTGCTGATGTAAAGTAAACATGTGGGAAATGTTATGTATTAAGTTTTTTGTGTGCCGTATCGCTGTGATTTAAGGGCATAAAAATTCAAAGTTGGAAAATTGCGAAATTTTCAAAATTTTCGCCAAATTTCCGTTTTTTTCACAAATAAATGCAAGTTATTTGAATGCAATTTTACCACGAACATGAAGTACAATATGTCACGAGAAAACAATGTCAGAATCACCAGGATCCATGAAAGCGTTCCAGAGTTATGACCTCATAAAGGTACAGTGGTCAGAATTGTAAAAATTGGCCCGGTAGTTAACGTGCAAACCACCCTTGGTAGTGAAGGGGTTAAGGGTGTGTTGAGGTTAGGTTTGTGGTTAGGGTTGGGATTAGGGTTAGGGGTGTGTTGGGGTTAGAGTTGGAGTTGGAATTGAGGGTTTTCCACTGCTTAGGCACATCAGGGGGTCTCCAAACGCGACATGGCGCCACCATCGATTCCAGCCAATTTTGAGTTCAAAAAGTCAAACGGTGTTCCCTCCCTTCCGAGCCCCGACGTGATTTACCCCAACATATCGGGCATCAGCATACTCAGGACAACTTGCACAACAACTTTAGGGGTCTAATCTCCCCTGTTGCCATTGGGAAAATAAAAAAATGGGGGCTAAAAAAATCATTTTTGTGGGGAAAAAATTATTTTTTATTTTTACGGCTCTGCGTTATAAATTTCTGTGAAGCACTTAGGGGTTCAAAGTGCTCAACACATATAGATAAGCTCCTTTGGGGGTCTAGTTTCCAAAATGGTGTCACATTTCTACTGTTTAAGCACATCAAGGGCTCTGCAAACGCAACATGACACCCGCAGACCATTCCATCAAAGTCTGCGTTCCAAAACATCACTACTTCCCTTTCGAGCCCCGACGTGTGCCCAAACAGTGGTTCCCCCCCACATATGGGGTACCAGGGTACTCAGGACAATTTAAACAACAACTTTTGAGGTCTAATTTCTCCTGTTATCCTTGTGAAAATAAAAAATTGCGGGCTAAAAAATCATTTTTGTGGAAATTTTTTTTTTTTTATTTTCACGGCTCTGCGTTATAAACTTTAGTGAAACACTTGGGGGTTCAAAGTTCTCACAACACATCTAGATAAGTTCCTTAAGGGGTCTAGTTTCCAAAATGGTGTCACTTGTGGGGGGTTTCTACTGTTTAAGCACATCAGGGGCTCTGCAAACACAACTTGACACCCGCAGACCATTCCGTCAAAGTCTGCATTCCAAAATGGCGCTCCTTCCCTTCTGAGCTCTGCCATGCGCCCAAACAGTGGTTCCCCCCACATAAGGGGTATCAGTGTACTCAGGACAAATTGCACAACAACTTTTGTGGTCCAATTTCTCCTGTTACCCTTGTAAAAGTAAATATTTGGGAGTGAAAACATCATTTTTGTGGAAAAAATGTGATTTTTTTTTTATTTTCACTGCTCTGCGTTATAAACTTCTGTGCAGCACATGGGGTTTCAAAGTACTCACCACACATCTAGATAAGTTCCATAAGGGGTCTAGTTTTCAAAATGGTGTCACTTGTGGGGGGTTTCCACTGTTTAGGCAAATCAGGGGCTCTCCAAACGCGACATGGCGTCCAATCTCAATTCCTTCCAATTCCGCATTGAAAAAGTCAAACGGCGCTCCTTCCCTTCCAAGCCTTGCCATGCGCCCAAACAGTGGTTTACCCCCACATATTTGGTATCGGCGTACACAGGACAAATTGCATAACAACTTTGGGTTCTAATTTCTCCTGTTTTCCTTGTGAAAATAAAAATTTGGGGGCAAAAAATCACTTTGTGGAAAAAAATATGATTTTTTTATTTTCACGGCTCTACGTTATAAACTTCTGTGAAGCACTTGGCTATTCAAAGTGCTCACCACACATCTAGATAAGTTCCTTAAGGGGTCTAGTTTCCAAAATGGTGTCACTTCTGGGGGATTCCACTGTTTAGGCACATCAGGCACTCTCCAAATGCGACATGGCGTCCGATCTCCATTCCAGCCAATTCTGCTTTTAAAAAGTCAAACAGTGCTCCTTCCCTTCAAAGCCCTGTCATGTGCCAAAACAGTGGTTTACCCCCACATATGGGGTATCGGCATATTCAGGAGAAATTGCACAACAAATTTTGTGGTTCATTTTCTCTTTTAAATAAAAAAAATTGTTTCTGAAATAAAATGTAAAAAGAGATGTTAAATGTTATTTTTTCCTCTTCGCCATGACAGCACCCACTGAGAGAGGGGATCCGCCCCAGGAACAGGAAACCTACAGAGAGATAAATGGGGCGGTCCCCCTCGCTCCCTCAGTTTGGTTTCCTGTTCCTGGAAAGGAACCCGCAGAAGAGGATACCTGGTCTGGTAGCCGCCTGCGTGCATAATATGAGCAGCAGGGGCCCCAGGACTGGAGGCAGCGTCGGGCGGAGAGGTGATTTCCCCCCCCAGAGCTGGTAATGCAGGTGAGGCCGGAGGTAAGAGAGGTGCCAAGGCTCACTGAGGGGACATGGCGTATACCCCCCCCAGGAAGGGGCCAGTGCATTACAAATGCCATTAGGGCATATCGGGGATGGTGGCCGCGCGCCCCCCCCCCGAGAGGAAGCAGAAGAGCCTGAGCGTTGTGCCAGGCAGCGCTACTGGGGGTCATACCTGCGGCAAGGGGTTAACATGTTGCGGCCGGGTGCGTGGGTGTCACCGTCCGACGGCCGCTGCATCAGCACTTCCAGCGGGGTCAAGACAGGAGGCGGCGATCACGGGAAAACACCCGCGCATGCGCAGAAGGGACAAAAAAAAAAATGGTGGAAAGGGGAGCATCAATAAGAAAGGCTATAAAAAGAAGCCACGAACGCAGCGCCAATGCGCAGTCATGTCATCCATAGATGACCCAGCTTCGCTCCCGTTAAGTCAGCCAGTGGAATCCCCACATGGCAGCAGACAAAGCGGTACTACAAGGAGAAACAGTAGCACCAGAAGAAGTGGCAGCTCCAGGAAGGAATCTAGCGGACCTTCGAGGCAAGATGAGCCCTTGGAGAAAAAACGTAAAGAGAAAAAACCGTCCCACGCCTCGCCTAGGCCTGAGTCGCGGACCCCGCAGCCGGTAGTTTGCTGACGAGACTCACGGGTGAGTGTTTTTAGTCAGAATAAATAACTGATGGCCGTTTTTTCTGGTCCATACCCCCCTTTTAGGCCAAAAGAACGGAGAAGGCGAAAAATAGAGAGTGTGCCTTATGTTCTCAGCCCCTCCCAGACGGCCACCCTAAAAGATTATGCCAGTCGTGTATTGAGGAGGCCTTACAGGAGGAATCCTCACGGAAAAAAGAGGATATCCGAGCGATAATTAGAGAAGAGCTACGGGCCTTAGGCAGCTCCAGTAGTCTGGGGGGTCACTCCTCCGTGAGAGAAATAGGGGTCGAGAGCCCCCAAGGTGGATGCGGCAGTGGCCTCTACCTCTCGTAGATCCTCCCTGCCAGTAGAGGATTCAGGAACTTTGGCTGACTCATTAGATCGTAAGACCGATACACTCCTTAAACGATCCTGGGAAGCATGTACGGCAGCTTTTAAGCCCGCAATAGCAGCCACGTGCACGGCAAGGTCAATGTTGGTGTGGCTGAATGACCTAGAGGACAATATTAAAAACAGAGTGGCCAGGAATAAACTCCTGTCCTCTATGCCCCTCATTAAAGGAGCAGCGGCCTTCCTCTCCGATTCCTCAGCGGACTCTCTCCGTTTATCTGCTAGAGCAGCAGGGCTAACCAATGCAGGCCGGCGGGCCTTATGGTTGAAGGGGTGGAAAGGAGACACGCAAACAAAAACTAAACTGTGTGCTATACCCTGCCAGGGTAAGTACCTATTTGGCACGGAACTGGATGAGATCTTAACAAAAGCGGGGGAGAGAAAAAAAGGTTTTCCTAACCCGTATATTCCCTTTAATAGGAGGGCCTACAGAAAGCCGCCGTTTGGCAAAAAGAAAGACTTTAAACCCCAGGATCACTGGGGAAATAAGGACCCCAAACAGAGGGGCAATCTATTCGGGAAATGTCCCTTCAGAGGAGACAGGTTCCGCTAATACCAGTACACCGGTAGGTGGCAGACTACTGGAATTCAGCCACCAATGGGGGAAGGTAACATCAAACCCATGGGCCATTGATATCGTCTCATCGGGCCTAAAACTAGAATTTGTTCGGCATCCACCGAACCTCTTCCTATTGACTTCCATGAAGTCCCAGATACAGCAGGAAGCACTAGAGATGGAGATTGCAGTACTGCTAACTAAGCAGGTCCTGATAGAGGTCCCAGGGGACGAAAAAGGAATGGGCTTTTATTCTCTTCTATTTTTAGTCCCAAAACCAGATGGCTCTTTCAGGACTATAATAAATTTAAAGAAGCTTAATACCTTCTTGAGGCTGAGGCCATTTAAGATGGAGTCAATAAATTCTGCAATAAAACTTTTGTTTCCCAGGTGTTATATGGCAGTCTTGGACCTAAAGGATGCCTATTACCATCTCCCCATATTCCGAGAGCACCAGAAGTTCCTGCGGGTAGCGGTCTGGTTCAAGGGTCGGATTCAGCATTTCCAGTTTGCGGCAATGCCATTTGGGCTATCCATGGCTCCTCGGGTATTTACCAAATTGATGCTGGAGGTGATGTCGTATGTAAGACTGAATGACACCCTAGTGATCCCTTACTTGGACGACCTGCTCGTAGTGGGGAATTCTGTTTCTCAGTGCGAAACAAGAATAGCTAAGATTATCTCATCCTTACAGACACTAGGCTGGCTAATCAACTTTGAGAAGTCCAGGCTAGAACCAGTGACCTGTCAGAGGTTCCTAGGCCTGCAAGTAGATTCCGTAAGTCAGAAAAGCTTTCTACCAGACGCTAAAGCGGTGGCCATAATCAATAAGATACAGAATACTACAGGAAGACCCGTAATATCATTGAGACAGGGTATGTCCTTGCTGGGGTCCCTGATATCGTGCATCCCAGCGGTGCAATGGGCCCAGTTCCACTCCAGAAAGCTACAGTGGGCTATTCTGCAGGAAACAGACTGCAGGGGCGGTTGGAAGGGAGGATGTCCCTATCGCCAGAAGTGGTTAAATCCCTAAAGTGGTGGTTGAATCCTACCAATTTGTCAAAGGGAGTGCAATGGTGGGTAACTCCCTCCAAGGTGCTCACCACGGATGCTAGCCCCTTAGGTTGGGGGGCCCACCTGGAGGAGCACATGATGCAAGGCCGGTGGTGTAAACATGAAATAGAAACCTCCTCTAATGTAAAGGAGCTAAAAGCAATTTACTATGCGATATCTCAATTTCTCCCGCAGTTAAGAGGAACCCACGTGAGGATCCAGACAGACAATACCACCGCAGTGGCCTATATAAACCGACAAGGAGGTACGCAATCAGGACCGTTGATGTCTATCGCGGAAAAGATCCTAGAAATAGCCGAGGTACATCTTCACTCCTTGTCGGCGCTCCACATAAGAGGAGTGGACAACTCTCAAGCAGACTATCTCAGTCGCCAGGTCCTATATCAGGGCGAGTGGGTCCTCAGCAGGCACGTCTTCGAGACGATAGCGACAGAATGGGGCAGACCAGAGATAGACCTGTTCGCGACCAAAGCCAACAGACGCGTAAGAAGGTTTGCTTCGCTCTACAGGTCAGACAACCCAGACATTCTAGATGCCCTCCAAGCACCCTGGACATTCCAGCTAGCCTATGCCTTCCCTCCAATGGTTCTGCTACCAACAGTAGTCAGGAAAATAAGACAAGAGAGGGCGAGGGTCATCTTGATAGCCCCGTTTTGGCCCAAAAGGCCGTGGTTTTCATGGCTGAGAGCCATGTCAATAACCGACCCGTGGATCCTGCCGCTGCACCAGGATCTTCTCTCGCAGGGACCCTGCTACCATCCACAGGTCAAAGCCCTACACCTAGCGGCCTGGAATTTGAAAGGGAACTATTGAAGCAGAAGGGCTTTTCGAAAAACCTGATTAATACCCTGCTACAAAGTAGAAAAGAGTCTACAACAAGAATATACGCTAAGGTGTGGAGGAAATTTCTGACCTTTCACCCAGCAGAGCTAGCCGGTGAAGTATCCATTACAGCCATCTTAGAGTTTCTTCAAAGAGGCCGAGAATTGGGCCTCTCAGTAAATACTCTTAAAGTCCATATATCGGCCCTAGGAGCCCTATTTAACTATAACGTGGCAGCAAATAGATGGGTGACCCGTTTTGTTTCAGCTTGTCAACGATCAGAACCGGTGCATATTCCTCGGCTTCCGGCGTGGAACCTTACTCTGGTCTTTGGATGCCTTTACTCAGGCCCCGTTTGAGCCCATAGGTTCAGCATCAGTGAAGTGCCTCTCATTAAAAACTGCTACACTAGTAGCTTTAGTATCAGCTAGAAGAGTAGGTGATCTTCATGCTCTATCAGTAGACCCTCCGTTCCTGTCAATAACACGAGACAGACTGATTTTGAAGACAGACCCGTCCTACCTTCCCAAACGGGCAACTAAATTTCATAGGTCTCAGGAGATATGCCTACCTTCCTTCTATGAAAACCCGTCAAACCAGGACGAGGTGAAATATCACACCTTAGATGTGAGAAGAGCTGTACTAGCCTACCTTGATAGGACCAGTCCCTGGAGGCAGAGTAGGTCTCTTTTTGTCTCCTTCCAGGGCAACAGAAAGGGGTCTGGAGTTACAACAGGCACATTATCCAGGTGGATTAGAGATGCGATCACAATGGCATATTTGGCAAAAGGAGAAGAACCTCCGCTGGGGATTAAGGCGCACTCTACTAGAGCCATATCATCCTCCTGGGCCGAGAGAGCAAACGTCCCAATTGAACAAATATGTAAGGCTGCAACCTGGTCTTCTCCATCTACCTTTTATAGTCACTATAGACTAGATTTATCCTCTACCGAGGATTTGACTTTTGGTAGATCAGTCCTTAACACGGTGTGCCCTCCCAAGTGATTATCTCTGGAAATCTCTCAGTGGATGCTGTCGTGGCGAAGAGGAAAAACCGGATTACTTACCGGTAATACTCTTTTGTAGAGTCCACGACAGCACCCGCTCACTTCCCTCCCGTAAAAATTTTTTTTTTTTTCACACATGGGTCTCCTTGGTGGTGGAGATTGTAATTAGAATTTAATATGTGGTAAACTTAGCGAACATAAATAATATAGGGGTAAGATAGATGAATCGCCCAAACAAATTGACTAAAACATGTATGGCGATTCCTCCATTGTTCTCGGTAATACAAACTGAGGGAGCTAGGGGGACCGCCCCATTTATCTCTCTGTAGGTTTCCTGTTCCTGGGGTGGATCCCCTCTCTCAGTGGGTGCTGTCGTGGACTCTACAAAAGAGTATTACCGGTAAGTAATCCGGTTTTTTTCCTTCCACATTGCTTCAGTTCCTGTGAAGCATGTAAAAGGTCAATAATCCTCTTGTATGTGGTTTTGAGCACCTTGAGGGGTGCAGTTTTTAGAATGGTGTCACTTTTGGGTATTTTCTGTCATATTGACCCCTCAAAGTGACTTCAAATGTGATGTGGCCCCTAAAAAAATGGTTTTGGAAATTTTTTTGTAAAAATGGTAAATCGCTGTGTAAGGAGGTGCCAGGGCCTAGCCCTGTAGATATTGCTGTCATTGTTTACTTTGTGATGACTGACATGTTTGTGTGCATCATATGTAAGCTGTGTATATATGTTTCCATTGCCATATTGTGTTATATACTGTAGGTATATTTGACAGGGATAGTGTAGTTATAAAGAACGGATACAAGATGGGGGCACTGAGCACATTTAGATTGGAGCTTTTAGGAGGTCACTAGAGGGTTAATTAGGGCGACATTAGAGGAGTGGGTAGCTGGGAACTAGGAGAGAGAGATTTCCTGGTGTAGCTCAGTTGAGCTGGGGGTAGCCTCTAGTACTGGAGAGGCTGGCAGAATTCCTGACAAGCCAGGCTGATTGAGACACGAAGTGAAGTAGAGTCTCTCAGCCATCCTGAGCAGAGAAGTGGAGTGTATTGCCTAAAGCAGCAGCCACTGGGGGAGCCACTGGGGAGCCGTCAGCCTGGGACTGGAAGCTGATGAGTTAGTGCAGCCGGTGAGAGAGTCACCGTGGAGAGACGTCAGCCTGTGGTCTGGAAGCTGATGTGATAGTGAAGCCAGTCTGTGGAGAAGTCAGCCTACATCTGGAGGCTGTCAAGCCAGGGAGGTCAGTAGAAGAGTCCCTGTGGGAAGTGACAGCTAGTCTGTGGGAACTGATCAAGTAGTCAAGTGGGCCACTGGAGAGTGTACGGACAGGACCACCAGAAAGGGGGTGAACGACCTAGTAGACGGGTACCTTCGTGGGTTGAAGTCGGTCGCAGGAAGAGAGGTCGAAGTGTCCTTGTTCCGTTGTCATTGTGTGGTCCACCCAAGTGTGTCTGAAGAACTGATGTGCTGCTGTAGATGAAGATGTATTGTTGGTACCGTGTCAAGAGTCCTGAAGGTGTGTGGGATGTGCTGTACCCTGAGGAAAATAAATAAGATTGAACTGTTTAAGTTTATTCCGGCCTGTGCCTCCAGTCTGTTGAACCCTAGGGATGAACCAGCCTCCAGCACAGTGAGTACTGGAGCGGCTGGTGAAGCTACCCCCCCTGCATCTGTGGTATTACAGCTGGTCAACTTTTAACCCTTATAAGTTCCTAACAAAAAAAATTGTTTCCAAAATTGTGCTGATGTAAATTAGACTTGTGGGAAATGTTATTTATTAAGTAATTTGTGTGACATATCTCTCTGATTAAAGGGCATAAAAATTAAAAGTGGGAAAATTGCAACAAATTTTAAAATTTTTGCCATATTTCCATTTTTTTCATAAATAAACACAAGTCATATCAAAGAAATTTTACAACTAATATGAAGTACAATATGTCTAGAAAAAACATTCTCATAATCAGCGGGATTCGTTAAAGCGTTTCAGATTTATAAACTCATAAAGTGACAGTGGACAGAATTGTAAAACTTGGCCTGGTCAATAAGCTGCAAATTGGCTCTGTCACTAAGGGGTTAAGGAAAGAGTGGCAAAATTCTTCCACTAGCTCTGGAGCCTCTGGAGCCTCAGGAGCCTGAGCAGGTGCCGCCTGTGTCAGTACTATAGACATGCATCTTTTTTTTTTGAGAGGAATTACGGGAAGTACCGATCCCCCGATCCTTAGGTCTCATTCACACGTCAGTATTTTTGCATCAGTGTTTGTGTGCCAAAGCCAGGAGCGGAACTTACAGAGAAAAAGTATAACTGAAAGATTGACACCTGTTCTGTGTTTCGGAGACACTCCTGGTTTTGGTTTAGAAACACTGATGCAAAAATACTGACGTATGAATGAGGCCTTACAGAAACTGCAAGATGTCAGTGAATAGTAAAGTAGTTACAGGACTGGTCGACACTACAGGGTCCCCGAGGCAATCCAGATCAGGGATCCTGGAGGTTGTTAGATCCTGCTACTCGCACCTCTTGGGAAAGAGAGATCTTGATTAGGATGATATGTCGGCTTTTCTGGTTGAAGCTGTCCCTGAACCAGGTGTAGACCCCTCTCTTGACATTGTGACAGAGATGATCAGGGAAGAGGACGTTAAGTTGGCAATTGAATGGGGTTTCCTAAATAAATCGTCCTGGCCAGGTGATTTAACATCTGAATCCTTTAACCCCTTTACCCCCAAGGGTGGTTTGTATGTTAATGACCAGGCCAATTTTTACAATTCTGATCACTGTCACTTTATGAGATAATAACTCTGGAATGCTTTCATTGATCCTGGTGATTCTGACACTTTATTTTCATGACATATTGTACTTCATGTCAGTGGTAAAATTTCTTTGCTATGACTTTATTTTATTTATTTGTGAAAAAAAAACAGAAATTCGGCGAAAATTTTGCAATTTTCCAAATTTGAATTTTAATGCCCTTAAATCACAGATATGTCACATGAAATACTTAATAACTAACATTTCCCACAGGTCTACTTTACATCAGCACAATTTTGGAACCAAAATTATTTTTTGTTAGGAAGTTATTAGGGTTAAAAGTTGAACAGCGATTTTTACAACATCATTTTTATTAGGGACCACATCACATTTGAAGTCACTCTGAGGGATCTATATGATATAAAATACCAAAATACCCAAAAGTGACACCATTCTAAAAATTGCACCCCTGAAGGTGCTCATAACCACATTCAAGAAGTTTATTAACCCTTCAGGTGTTTCACAGGAATTTCACAAAAAATGTACTTCAGATACAATTGTTTTACAAGGGTAACAGGAGAAATTGGACCCTAAAAGTTGTTGTGCAATTTGTCCTGAGTACGCTGATACCCCATATGTGAGGGTAAACCACTGTTTGAGCGCACGGCAGAGCTCGGAAGGGAAGGAATGCCATTTGACTTTTTCAACGCAAAATTGGCTGGAATTAAGATCGGACGCCATGTCCCATTTGGAGAGCCCCTGATGTGCCTAAACAGTGGAACCCCCCCCCACAAATGACATCATTTTGGAATCTAAACCCCCAAAGGAACTTATCTAGATGTGTGGTGAGCACTTTGAAGCCCCAAGTGCTTCACAGAAGCTTATAACGTAGAGCCGTAAAAATAAAAGATCATATTTTTTTCACAAAAATGATCTTTTTGCCCCCACTTTTTTTTCCCAAGGGTAACAGGAGAAATTGGACCCCAAAAGTTGTTGTGCAATTTGTCATGAGTAGGCTGATACCCCAAATGTGGGGGTAAACCACTATTTGGGCGCATGGCAGAGCTCGGAAGGGAAGGAGCGCCATTTGACTTTTTCAACACAAAATTGGCTGGAATTAAGATCTGACGCCATGTAGCATTTGGAGAGCCCCTGATGTGCGTAAACAGTGAAAAACCCCCACAAGTGACACCATTTTGGAAAGAGCCGGCAGAGCAGGGGAGAATGATGAGAGCCGTGTTCAACACCCAGCCCTGGGGAACAGCGCTAACTGTAAAGCTTCTTCCCTGGTGCCCATCCTTGTGGTGCTGATGCGGCACGCGCTTGTCACACGTGTGCGCAAGTATTACACACACGGACACTGACATCTCTGGTACCGGAAATATCAGGACGTGTGAAAGAGGCGTAATAGCGGGTTATTATGTTTGGCTGCTGTCACATACTAAAAGATGCTTTTTATTGCAATAGTTTTTACATCACCATATTTTGAGAGCTATAATTTTTCCATATTTTGGCCCACAGAGTCATGCATGTGAGGTCTTGTTTTTTGCGGAACGAGTTGACATTTTTATTGGTACCATTTTTGAGCACATGACATTTTTTGATCGCTTTCTACTACGATTTTTGAGAGGCAGAATGAACAAAAACCAGCAATTCATGAATTTCTTTTGGGGAGGGGCGTTTATACCGTTTCGTGTGTGGTAAAATTGTTAAGGCAGTTTCCTTTTTTGGGTTAGTACGATTACAGCAATACCTCATTTATATCATTTTTTATACAATAATATCTATTTTATATAAAAAAATAATTATTTTTGCATCGCTTTATTCTGAGAGCTATAACTTTTTTATTTTTCCAGTGATGGGATTCTTTTTTTGCGAGACAAGATGATGTTTTCAGTGGTACCATGTTTATTTATATCCGTCTTTTTGATCGCGTGTTATTCCACTTTTTGTTTGGCGGTATGATGATAAAGCATTGTTTTTCCCCCTTCTCCCATGAAAGCACCACCTGAGAGAGGGTATTCGCCCACCAGGACAGGAAACCTACTGAATAAAAAGGTGGTACCTCTCCTCCGCATCGGTTCGGTTTTCTGTCCTCGTGGAAGCCTACAGAAGCGGTACACTTTACCCAGGAAGATGTCCGGAAGATCGGGATGCCGTCCGTGGGAAGAAGAACGCTGGCCATCAGGTTGGCGCAGCAGGAGACTTCTTTAGAAAATATCCCCTGTCTGAACGGGTCCTGGGCTGCGAACGCTGGGGGATCCCGGCGATGTGTGCCAGGACAAGCTTCCGGGGCTGCGCATGGGGATACTGGAGGGATCTGGCGTTAGATGACCAAGCTCGCTGGAAAGCGGGCCGCCCGGGACTGCGCACAGGTGGGACGCAGGAGGTTTTTGGTGCATCCCGCTAACGTAGCACTGGGAAACGTGTCATCTGGGTCTGCGCACGTGCGGGGTGCATGAGTTCCGTCGCATCCTGCTGACGAGCGCGCCGGTTACGTCAGCGACCATCCTTGCTGCACGTGAGCAGGGCCTGGCAATCCCCTGCACACAGCGCACCGCATTAAAAAAAATGGAGACGGAGGGGCAGGGCCACCAGGTATTTAAAGCGGTGGGCCCAAAAGAATGATGGCACTTGCCTGCAGCTCCAGCAGCAGCAGTGTCGCCTGATGCCACCGCAGCACCAGCAGCCGCCATCTCCATCTTCGCTACTGCAAGCATAGCAGGAGACCCGCCAGCGCCATCAGCAGCATAGAGAGCTCGATAGCAGTTGTGCAGGCAGCAGTACCAGCCTAAAAAGCAAGGCAGGTCACGAGTCCATGATCAGAGAGAGACGTTCTTCAGAACCGACTTAGCCTCCGTCTCTGGTACCGTAGAGTAACCAACAGGTGGTGAGTGATTTACGTGAATGTACATTATATTAAAACCAGCCTCCCTTTTCTGTGTTTCCTTGTTAGGGAAGACCCCTGAAGCACACCTCCAAACAAAAGAATAGGGAGTGTGCCTTGTGCAAGGGAAATCTACCTAGCTTGTACCATAAGAGGCTCTGCCAGCAGTGTATACAGCTGACCATTTCAGAAGAGACACCTGGGTTTGCCATTGACCTTAAGTCTATCATCAGATCAGAGGTCCAAGAATCTTTAAGGGACCTGATGACAAAAAAGGAGAAGGGCATGCCAGAGCCACTGTTTTCAGAATCTGAGGGCTCGATACAACTTGGAGAAAGTTCAGGCTCGGAATCCTCCTCCACTACCGATGGGGAGATGGGGTGTAGGTCCTGATTCCCTACGGAGGATGTGAA
Organism: Dendrobates tinctorius; assembly: GCF_039654945.1. Lineage (NCBI taxonomy): Eukaryota > Metazoa > Chordata > Amphibia > Anura > Dendrobatidae > Dendrobates > Dendrobates tinctorius. Next base: position 91,540 of record NW_027361754.1, read on the forward strand.
CAGTCTGGTTAGAGCCAAAAGGTCCACCATGGGTATCTCAGACCCTAAATCTACTAAGTCAGTACAGGACATTCTGTTTGGGGGCCTTTCCAGTTAATGAGAATATCAAAATGCTAATCAACAAAGAATGGAACAAGCCAACAAGCCAGAAAGGAAAGGGCCACTACCGTCTTCTTCGAAAAGGAGATACCCTTCTGAAGATGAAGAGACAGGCATATGGGAAAAAACCCCAAGGATTGATGTTGTGGTAGCTAAAGCAGTTAAAAAATCCACTTTGCCCTTTGACGATCTGGGGACTCTAAGAGACCCTTTAGACAGGAAAGCCGAGACCTTCCTTAAACAGGCATGGGAATCTTTAGTGGGTTCATTAAAACCAGCAATATCAGCCACCTGCACAGCAAGATCATTGATGGTGTGGTTACAACAGCTGAGTGACTGTCTAAAGGACAATACCCCAAGGGAGGATATTTTGACGGATCTTCCTCTATTACAGGGAGCAGCTTCTTTTTTAGCTGATGCCTTGGCGGACTCAGTGAGGTTGGCGTCGAGATCAGCAAACCTTTCTAACACTGCCCGTAGAGTTCGCTTACTTAGGAGCTGGCCAGGGGATGCGCAGTCCAAAGACAGATTATGCTCCATTCCATGTGAAGGTAAATTTCTCTTTGGGCAGGCTTTGGACTATATTTTAGATAAGGCAGCAGACAAGAAAGGGTTTCCTACTGTGCCACGCCCGCAGTTCAAAAGTTCCTTTTGGAGGAGACGATATAGTAGGGGTAGGCCACCCAAAAATCAGGATGACTGGAGAGATAATAGGCCAAAGAACAAAGGTTTAATGTTTGGGGTTCCTCGTCAAGAAACCAAAAATCCTCCAAATGATGGGCCGCCGCAGGTGGGAGGAAGGCTGTCCCACTTCTGAACTGCCTGGGAAAAGATCTCAGCCAAAACCTGGGTACTCAACATAATAAAATCAGGACTGAAGCTAGAGTTTGCATCCATCCCCAGGCACGTCTTCAGTGTCTCATCCCCTAGATCCTGGAAGGAACGGCAGGCTCTGGAAGCGGAGGTGTTACTCTTGCTTCAAATGAAGGTGCTGGTAGAAGTACCCGCTCAGCAGCAGGGGAAGAGATTTTATTCTCCCCTGTTTCTGATAAAGAAACCAGACCTATCATACAGGACTATAATCAACCTGAGAGGCCTCAACAGATTCTTGATCTACAAACCATTCAAGATGGAGTCCATAAAAGCAGCAATCAAGATCTTATTGCCAGGCTGTTATATGAGTGTCTTAGACCTAAAAGATGCATACTATCATGTCCCCATCCACCAGGAAGACCAGCAATTCCTAAGGGTAGCGGTGCATGTGAAAGGTCAGCTCAGACATTTTCAGTACAGGGCGCTACCCTTCGGTCTGTCCATGTCCCCAAGAATCTTCACCAAGATTATTCTGGAGGTGATGGCACACTTACAGGAAAGAAACATACTGGTGGTGCCATACTTGGACGATTTTCTAGTGATCGGCAGGACAGAGCAGTAATGCAGTGCTCAGCTAAATTCCATCCGGAGCACCATGGCCAACCTTGGTTGGATGATAAATTTGGACTAATCAAGGCTGCAGCCGCTGAAGGTTCAATCATTCTTAGGGCCTATCATAGACTCAGAAAAATAGCTCTGTCTCCTCCGGGAGGAGAAGAAAAACAAGATGATAGCCTTAGTGTCAACAGTCCTATCCAACCCAATCATATCCCTGAGGAAGGCCATGTCTCTTCTAGGATCTATGACCTCATGCATTCCGGCAGTACAGTGGGCCTATTGCAATTCCAGGGTGTTGCAGCAGGATATCCTAGAGGGGGAAAAGAGGCTGTCTGGTCGTCTAGAGGGAAAGATTATACTTTCTCAAAAATCCCTAAATTCTATGACCTGGTGGTTAAATCCAGAGAATCTGTCACGTGGCGGACCATGGTCCCTCCCAATATCAGATGTAATAGTGACGGACGCGATCGCGTAGGGATGGGGAGCACATCTCGGAGACAATTTGATACAAGGGGTCTGGACAGAAACACAAGCAGGCAGTTCCTCAAATTACAGGGAACTACTTGCTATAAAGGAAGCAGTAGCAGAGTTCCTTCCCCGGCTAAAAGGCAACCAAGTGCGTATGCTGTCGGACAATCGAACCTCGGTAGCCTATATCAATCATCAGGGGGCACAAGGTCCCGGCCCCAATGTGGCTAGCTCAGGAAATTTTACAGGTGATGGAGGAACACCAGCTACAGATATCGGCCTTACACTTAAGGGGGAGGGAAAACGAGGCAGACTTCCTCAGCCGGACAACCTTGAGACAGGGGGAATGGGAGATAGATCCATCTGTTTTCCAGCAGATTGTGACTCTTTGGGGGCAGACAGAGATAGACCTATTTGCCAGCAGGAAATACAGGAAAACAGAGAACTTCTGTTCCCTAGACCCAAGAGAAAAACCATATGCGGTGGATGCACTACAGATCCCTTGGGATTTTCAGCTAGCCTATAAATTTCTTCCACTAATGTTAATCCCAGCAGTACTCAGGAAGATTCGGGAGGAGAGGGCGGATGTCATCCTCATTGCTCCCTTTTGGCCGAAGAGACCATGGTTCTCATGGCTGAGGAGAATGTTCTTGGCAGATCTCTGGATTCTCCTGGATGTTCCAGGTCTCCTCAGGCAGGGCCCAGTGTGTCATCCTCAGAAATCGGGTCTTCATTTGACGGCCTGCATTTTGAGACGACGGTGCTAAGACAAAGGAGGTTTTCTCCGGCCCTGGTAGCTACTTCGATGCAGAATAGAGAGCCCATAACAATCAGGATTTATGGTAGCATATGGGAAAATTTTTTAACCTTCTCAAGGCAGCCGGTTTGGGGTTCAATCCCAATTAAAGATATCTTAGAATTTCTTCAGAGGGGTATGGAAATGGGTCTGCCCACCAGCACCCTTAAAGTGCAGGTATGTGCTTTAGGGGCCCTTTACAACTATAACCTGGCACCAGGTGGGTGGTCAGATTCATCATAGCCTGCCAGAGGTCTAGGCCAATGCCAGCTCCCAAAATGCCCCCATGGGATTTGAACTTGGTCCTGGAAGCATTGACGAGGTCACCCTTTGAACCCTTACAGGAAGTACCAGACAAGATACTGACACTGAAGACAGTGGTTCTAGTAGCCCTGACATCGGCACATAGGGTTAGTGATTTGCAGGCCCTATCCATTAATCGTTTCATTCAGGTGCTAGAGGATAGGGTGGTGTTGAGTCCTGATCCAGCATATCTCCTCAAAGTAGCCTCCAAGTTCCATAGGAGTCAGGAGGTAGTTCTTCCCTCCTTCTTCAGTGAACCAAAGTCTGAAGAAGAACACCGACTTCACATGTTAGATGTCAGGAGGACCCTTATTTATTACCTAGGCAGGATTAGGCAAGGTGGAAAGTATAAGGCCATATTTGTATCTTTCCAGGGAAACAGGAAAGGGTGTAGTGTCACAAGGGGAACTATAGCTAGATGGATAAGGGACGCCATTAGCTTAACCTACACCTCTAGTGAAAGTACAGTTCCTGGAAATCTGAGGGCCCATTCCACCAGGGCTGTGGCCACCTCCTGGGCAGAGAGAGCGGAGGTGTCCATCGAAGAAATATGTTAGGCGGCCACATGGTCTTCCCCTTCTACCTTCTATAGACACTATCTTCTCAATCTGTCCTCTTATGCTGACTTGTTCTTTGGGAGGAAGGTATTGCAAGAGGTAATCCCTCCCTAGGGTGCTTTAATCTATATAAATCTCTCAGGTAGTGCTGTCATGGGAGAAGGGGAAAAATCAAAGTTACTTGCCGTTAATGGGATTTTACAGAGCCCATGTCAACACCCTTATATTCCCTACCCCACTTTTGTCACTTATGGTGTGCACTATTAAGGGTGTTAAGAAGAATGTATTTGGTGATGGTTGTGTTATCTAACTGTCTGGATGTCCTCTCGTGCTCTGAAACCAAACTGATGCGGAGGAGAGGTACCGCCTTTTTATTTAGTAGTTTTCCTGTCCTGGTGGGCGGATACCATCTCTCAGGTGGTGCTGTCATGGGCTCTGTAAAATCCTGTTAACGGTAAGTAACTTAGATTTTTTGCCTTTTTATGGTGTTCACTAAAGGGATTAACTAGTGGGACAGTTTTATAGGTCCGGTTGTTACAGATGCGGCAATGCCATATATGTGTACTTTTGTCAAGGTAGCTATTTCGGGAGGGCTAAATTAACCCTTCACGGTTGATCCTGTGATTTCCAAATTAGTTCATAGGGCGTTGCTAGCAACTGGGAATGACCACACGGAGACGGGGGACTCTGTACGGGAGGATCAAGACAGATCACTAACTCCGTTTATTGAATCTCACATTACATAGCATTCTGCTTAATTATGCAAAGTATACAGCTACCAATAGAATCGTAATACATTTACTTTATAAGCCAATAGTATTGCAAGAAAATCGGAATATATCCACAGATGCGTGATGTGGAAAATAGAACAATAGCACATTTTTCAGGGTCTCGTATCTCATATCTTGTACAAGCTGGAACAGTCTGGTTTCATAACAACCATGAACTTTCATCTAGTTAAGTTACAAAATTTAACTCGTAAACAACAAAATGGCGTCGCAAGCACAAAAATGGATCCTGGAGCACAAGATGTCCCGTACATCTGAATACTGTACTTCACAATCCCCCCTAGATAAATTTTGTTAACACATATCAGATAACAGATAGCATCAGAGGTGCTATCCCAATCCATAAGCTCGAGGGGTACTGGTCTTCACATGACTGATGCCGTGTTACCAGTTATGGCTGTCGTGGCGCACCCATCCCCCCTGTATACTGCAATTCACGAATAACAACTTTTGATGACAGTGGTGGAGATCTTTTGTAGGTAACCATGTGCTTGGCTTCAACATCTTCATCAAGTAGCCTTTTGAGATTGATGCAGAGAAGAGCAGGAGCAACAACAGCTTTGGTATCATCAGTAGCTGTCTTAGTGCAGAATTTCCTAATACATACAGAAATACACCAAAGAACAAGTTTTAGTATCACATATACAACAAGGATACAGGCAGCAATATGCAACAAGCTTTGTAAGATCCCAGCTATCCAGCCCCCAATTCCCTTAAACCAATTGACTGAATTGAGAAAGGAGAAAGTGTCTGACCACCAACTGTCCTTATTACAATCATCGTCTTTATCGTATTAATCTCTGAGTCTTTGAATGTCTTCTAACTTTAACTTCTACCAATAATAATATGGAAAATGCGGAAAACCAAAACATTATGCCCCCCCTTTATTTGCTATTGGCTTGTTGGGTGATGAGGAGAGCTTGATAGGGACCGTCGTACAAGGGTTCTAGTCCGTGCTTCCTGACATGCCTTTTCATGACTACAAAATCACCAGGCTTCAGGTTATAACAGGTGTCAGTTTCTGCTGAATCTGGAAAAGAAAAGGAAACTAGAGCATGGGTGTTAGTAAAAATCTTGCTAAGCTGAATAACATATTTAACAGCACGGTCAGTTTCTTCTGATAACTGCTGAGGCTGGAAATTTGCAACTGGGGGCCTAGTATCAAACAATATCTCATATGGGGACAGGCCATATTTTGCAATAGGGGTAGTACGGATGTGGTATAGTACAATGGGTAGGAGCTCTGGCCATGGAGCTGTAGTCTCCTGCATCATTTTGGTCAATTGTCCCTTCAGTGTACCGCTCAGCCTCTCAACTTTCCAACTGGATTGTGGGTGGTATGGAGGGCTACAGTGGATCCAAGCATTGTCAGAACTTCTTGGTACACATGAGAAGAAAAGGCCGGGCCTTGATCACTTTCAACAACTTCTGGAACCCCATATCTGCATATGACTTCCATCACCAGTTTCTTCGCTGTAGTTTTTGCAGTCATGTTGGTAACAGGGAATGCTTCCGGCCAACTGGAGAACATGTCAACAACAACCAAACAGTGTTCATACCTTCCAGACTTAGGCAATGTGACATGGTCCACCTGGAGCCTTTGGAAAGGAAAGTCGGGCTTAGCAAGATGCTTCGGGGGTACACGTTGAAGTTGACCGGGATTACAAGTCTGACAGATATTACAGGCACGGTTGAGCGCTGTCAAAACTGTGGAAATTCCCGGGGCCCAGTAGAATTTTTGCACCAGTGCAAGGGCCTGATTCTTTCCTCGATGTGTAGGCCCATGTTCCCATGTGGCAACAGCAGGGTACATCCGCTTAGGGAGACACACGAGTTGGTCCTTTTTTTTCAGAGACCATTATCCATACGTGCTCCATCAGGCTTCCATTGCTTCACTTCTTCCTTTGGAGACATTCTCTGCATTGTCATTAAGCGGTCTCGCGGGGTCCGACAGAAAACTTCAGTCTGTGTAGATCTTCAGGTTCTTGTAGGGTCAATGCTTCTTGTAACTGTTTACACTGAGAGCGTGTGGTCACCATAGTTGGTATGGTTGGTTCAACGGGTAAAAGAGCGGCGGCTTTTGCTTGCATATCCGTAAATGCGTTGCCAACAGTCTGTGGACTGTTCCTAGGACCGTGCGCCTTAACTTTGATAATGGCCACCTGAGTAGGTAATTTGATCGAGTCCATGAGGGTTTTAACAGCTTCAGCATTTTTCACTGGGGTTCCGGCAGTAGTAATAAACCCTCGATTGGCCCATAGAGCCCCAAAATCGTGAGCAATACCAAGTGCATACCGTGAGTCCGTGTATATATTAGCCCGTCTGTTCTTGGCCAAAGTACATGCAGTAGACAGAGCCTGGAGTTCTGCTTCTTGTGCTGACTGTGAGGGTGCGTGCACTACAGTGTCCTCTGTGGTAACAGCATATTCCGTGTGGAATCTACCAAACTCGTCAGCATATCTTGAATCATCCGTGTATAAAACCAGATCAGGATTTTGAAGTGGATTCTCACTGACATTTGGTGGAGTAGCTGTTTCTTCAGTTAGAAGTTGGGAACAGTCATATTGGAGATAATCCTCATCACTGCCATCTTTCCTTATAGTTCATTATACCGTCTTTTAAGGCGTGGTAAAGGGGTTGCATTATGCGGGATGCATCCGGTATCCACTGACAACAATAAGTGCATAGTCCAAAAAAACGCTGGAGTTCAGTTTCATCTTTTGGGAAAGGAAGGGAGCTGACAGCTATTTTTCTTTCTTCTGTGAGGTGTTTGACACCCTAAAGGAGACAGTGACCCAAGAATATCACTTGACCAAGGCAGAACTGAAGTCTCGAGGCCGAAACCCGACAGTTCAGTGCTGCCAGATGCTTGAGGAGGCTAACAGTGGCAGCAATGGCTTCCTGCTTCATCCGTGCACACAACAAAAGTTCATCCACATACTGAAGCAGCATAACCTGGGGGTGATCTAACTGCCAGGGCAAGAGACACTCACTCATATTTTTTGCAATCTGGTTGGGACTGTTTTGGGCCCCTTGTGGCGTAACTGTCCATGTTAACTGTCGTCCCTGATAAGTGAATGCAAACAGAAACTGGCAATCTGGGTGTAACGGAATGCTAAAGAAGGCGTTGGTAAGATCAATAACTGTGCACCAAGCAGCATCCTGGGGCATTTGGAACAAAAGAGTATGTGGATTAGACACCACTGCAGTTTCCAGAACAGTAGCTGCACTGACTGCCCGTAGATCTTGTACCAGCCGGTACACAGGGGGCTGGCCAGGTGGGGTCTTTTTCTTAATGGGAAACAAGGGCGTATTACATGGAGAAACACAGGGTACCAGAGCACCATTATCAAGTAACGTTTGTATTTGTCCTTGGAGGCCCTGCTCCTGATCATATTTCAAAAAAAATATTGATGGACTTTGGGAAAAGGGGCACCAGGGTTGAGAAACACTTTTACTGGCTCTACAGGCATTTTCCCTATATCATTCGGCCCTTTTAACCAAAGTTTAGATAGTATCTCTGAAAGATATGGGGTGAGTCATTGATCCTCAGGCAATATTAAGGGTGGATCTGGGTCTATCAGGGCCATCATAACTGTGGGAAGGGCATGCAAAATACAGATTTCCTCACTGTCTTCATCTGCATAGGGGTTATGTAACGTAAGAACCATCTGACCATCACTTTGAAATTGTATAGTGGAGCGGAACTGTGATAATAAATCTGCCCCTAGTAAATTTACTGGACATATGGCAGAGATTACAAACTGAGCAGTAACCTCGGGGAAGGGTCCCACAGGGATGCTAGCTTTCCCTTTTTTTTTTTCCCTTCCTCTGCTGATACAGAGCAGGTTAATTTCTTCTGGAAACTTTTTTTTTCCTACCTTTAATGCATCGTCCGGAGTCGGCACATTACTCTCGATTTGCTGCCATTTGCATGTAGAAAGCCATGGGGGAAGTCTCTGGATGGGGTAATTGATTGCAAAGGGTGTCTATTTGGGATGGGGTAAAGGGGGTGGATACTCATAACCACTAGCAATATTAGGCATAGCAGGGACAGAAACTATTTGTCTGCCTGACACTATCATGGTTAGGACATGGTTAATGTCCTGTTCTCACAGGGTTACCTTTTGCCGGCCTCTCTTTGGCTCTGGGAGGGGTATTTATACTCACTCCAGACTAGCATTCTCTGTCAGCTATACTGTTATTCTGGCTGTGTGTCTCACCGACCCCCCTGGTGTGCGTGTATTCTGCATTGCTTGTTTGATTCCTGTGTATGACCCGGTCTGTTCCCTCACTCTGTACTCCGTCTCTCGTTTTGGTACTATTGTCTTCTCCGGTTCTGACCTCCTGGCTTGGCTATTGTTACTCCGTTGCAGTTTGTCCCTATTGTTCGGTCCATTGCCCGTTCTGGTTTTCTGATCTATTGCTACGTCCTGACTATTCGCTCTGTCTAACCCTTTGGTACTGTCCTGCTATCTCGTGCTTTGACCCGGCTTGATCTGGTTTCTGTCTCTGTCTATGCCCCTTGGTAACATTGTCCTGTAGTTACCTTTCTAGGAGTTTCCCTGCAGCTCCTAGCTCTGTGGAGCTTAGGCCACGCCCCCAGCAGTCACTTGCTTCAGGTCCAGGAGCATGCATCGTCACCGCTGCTGCCCCACTCCACAGGCATCTTTGAGCACTGTTTTTGTACTCAGGACACGCGTATTGGCTCAGTGAGCAAGTGCAGTGCAGTGTTCCTGACATTATAGCTGACCATTTCAGTTTTTTTTTCCTCTGAAGAAAAAGTGTGTTATCCTCATGGATCCCATACAAGCTTTGGCTGATCAGGTCAAGCACCTGACCCAAATGTTCCACAAACTTAATGTGGAACAACGCACGATGGCTCATACCCAGCAACAGTTGGTGGATACTGTGCAGGGGGCTGTCGCTGCAGGGGCTCCCAGTACTGGGGATAGAGATGTGTCATTAGCGTCCCCCGAATCTCCGGTCAAATTGCCAGACCTTTTCTCAAGGGATGAAAGGGAGTTTCGGTCGTTCAGAGAAGGTTGCAAGCTTTTTTTTTTCTCTGAGGCCCCGTTCCTCCGGGGATGAGTTCCAGGGGGTGGGGGTCATCATTTCTCTACTTCGGGGGGGCTCCACAGGCATGGGCTTACTCTCTCTCTTTCTCTGCTCCTGAACGTATGTCTGTGAATTTGTTCTTTGAGACTCTGGGGCACATTTATGATGAGCCTGATAGAGTGCGTCTGGCAGAGGATATGGTGATGAGTGTGACACAGGGGAGGCACTTTGCTGAATGGTTCTGCTCAGAGTTTAGATGTTGGACCGCCGAAGTATCCTGGAATGACGCCGCCCTGAGGGGGTTGTTCCGCAGGGGCCTGTCTGACCATCTGCGGGACGCTCTGGCATTACATCCTCCCCCTGATACCCTGGAGGATGCCATGATGCAGGCGGTCTGTATGGACCGGAGACTCCGTGCTAGAGGAATGATGCAACAAGAGTCTCCCTTGTACCCCAAATTGTGTGACACTACACCTGTATCTGAGCCCATGGAGGTTGGGTCAGTCTCGGTTAAGGAGAAAGAGAGAAGGCACCGTAGAGACAATCTACTATGCTTTTACTGTGGAGCCTCTGGACATTGGAAAAGGAATTGCCCCTCCTGCCCATCTTCAGAGAAAACATCAGAGAAACGGCTGAGTCTGGGCAACAATCGAGGAGGTTGTCCAGACTCCCAGGTACATTTTTTCTCATGTACAAAGATGGTGCTCCAGGTTGAATTGGAACTTGCTGGCGGTCCTGTTATGACCACCGCCTTTGTTGACTGTGGTTCCTCCATTAATCTGATTGATGCCCAAGTTGTGACTCTTAATAAGATAGGGACAGTCAGGTTAAAAGACCCTGTTAAAATTGTGGCTGTGGATTCATCCCCTCTTACCCAGGATGGAATTTGCTTTATGTCTGAAGTTTTTTCTATGAAAATGGGTTCCACTCATGTGGAAAAGTTAAGTTGTTTTACTATGAATAATCTGCCTGCAGGACTGGTATTGGGGATGCCCTGGTTGCAACGTCACAATCCTCTCATTGATTGGGTGAAGGGGGAGATCATCCCATGGGGATGTAATGATAATGGTCTGTGTTGTAACCCGGTTCCTTTTGTCAATCCGATAAGATCTGTGTCGTCTGTTGGTCTGGAGGGTATTCCGGAGTACCTGAGAGACTTTGAAGACGTGTTTTCCGAAAGCGAGGCTGAGGCGCTCCCACCACATAGACCATTTGATTGTGCTATCGATTTAGTAGCTGGAGCCAAATTACCCAAGGCTCGTTTGTTTAATTTGTCCGGGCCTGAGCGCCAAGCTATGAAAGAGTACATCAAAGAGAGCCTTCGAAAGGGGCATATTCGGCCCTCAGTCTCACCCATGGCAACGAGGTTTTTCTTTGTAAAGAAAAAAGATGGTGGGTTGCGACCGTGCCTCGACTTTCGGGAACTGAACCAAATTACTGTTAAGAACACGTACCGGGGGGCGTGGCCTGCACGCTGATGGCGATGGCTGCTTGAAAAGAGAGCTCTGTGCTTCAGCAGGATAAACTGGCTCTTATCAGCTCACAGATAACAGGATTACCAGCTACAGGAGGTGTGAGTAACCCCAGCCCTCAGCGATGCCTAAAGGGCATGTCACACTAAGAGATATCGCTAGCAATATCGCTATAACTAGTGACGTTATAGCGATATTGCTAGCGATATCGCTGTGTCTGATACTTACCTACGACCTGCTCCCCCGCTGGTTATCGCTGATCGCGCGAGAACGTACAGGACTGTTTCTCGTCATCAGCTTCCTGCGGCGCTTCCTGCTGTGACGACGAGCGACGCGTGGACGCGGGCGGGAGGACGCAGGATCGCCTGGTGTGACAGGTAAGTAGCGACCCCCGACCCCAGCGATGTCGCTGGTGAGATCTGCCTGTGTGGCAGCTCACTAGCGACCACTTAGCGATGTACCAGCGATCCTGACCGCGTCATATCGCTGGTCGGGATCGCTGGTACATCGCTAAGTGTGACAGTACCTTTAGTTGAGACCTAAAAAAACTGGCACTCCAGCCAAGCTGACAGACTTTTACCCCCGGGATAGGGAAGTCTCCTCACCAAGCAAGATGGCGCTGGCTTCCCACTCAGCGTCTTCCCACTCCTCACAAGGAGATACAGGCTGCGTGAGAGGCAATACAGGCATTCCTCTGACAGAGGAAACAATGCAATCTCTGCTGAAAACGCTGAGGGCTTCCCTACAGGGTGATCTCAGAGAAATAGTCAGAGAGCTGAAGGAAGAAATCAGGTCTCTGGGTGATCGCACAGAGCACGTAGAAACTAAAATGGCTGAATTTGCAACATCACATAACAATCTGATAGATGCTAGCACAGCTTTGGAAAAGGAGGTGGAGGCATTAAAACTTAAAATCAGTGATATAGAGGACAGATCCCAAAGAAATAACCTAAAAATCAGAGGGATTCCCTCATCTGTAGCAGATAAAGACCTCCATGAATACTTTCACAAGTTTCTGCAGCTTATACTTCCTGGATGGGACGCCAGAGACCTGATAGTGGACAGAATTCATAGAGTCCCTAAATCCAAAGGCATAGATCCAGCTCTGCCTAAAGATGTCCTGGCTAGACTTCATTTCTATAAAACAAAAGAAGCTGTGCTGTACACACTGAGGGAAAGTCCAGCCCTGCCAGACACTTTCATGGGACTTCAAATCTTCCCAGATCTTTCTGCTACAACTCTTAATAAAAGAAGAGAATTCGCCCACCTTTCTAAACTCCTTAGAGATCAAGACATCAAGTACAAGTGGGGTTTTCTGGTGAGGATGATAATTTTCAAAGATGGAGGCACTTACATATGTCATACTCCTTCTCAGCTGGGCAAATTGCTGGATGACTGGGGAATAGCCCGCCCGCCAAACCCTGGCGGGCAGGAGAATCAAAGGGGATCTCCAGACAGGATTAACCCTGAATGGTTAGCAACTTAGCTGGGACTCCTTCCTGCTTATATGGCACCTGCTGTCCTTGCTCCTGTGACACGGGATGTCACGTAGCCCCCCTGATGTTCTCGCCTATACTCCGGTCACCCTACTCGGGGCAAACCGGTGTTGATGGAACTTTTTTGTTTTTGTTCTTCTTCTCACAAATGTTCTTTAATTTTTTTCGGAAATTTCTTTCAATTCCTTGTTGGTCTAACCCTTCTCATCCCTGATGGCGTTCCTAGAAATTCAAACCCCCCTGCGGCTCCAATATGAGAATTAAGATATTGTCTATTAATGTGAACGGACTCAACTCCCCAGCAAAAAGGTCAATGATGTGGAGAGAGGTGAAGGCATCTAACTGTGATATAGCGTGCATTCAGGAGACCCACCTTCTTTCCACAGATAATAAACGGCTACTTCATCCCAGGTTTCAACACGCCTTTTTTGCTAATGACTTAAAAAAAAGAGGAGTGGCCATTTTAATAAAGAACTCAGTGGCCTTTAAATTGATAAATGTCAGTTATGGAGCGGATGGAAGATATATTATTTTGTCTTGTTATATTAACAGCGTCCCTTATACCTTGGCAACGGTCTACTCCCCAAATTCATCGCAATTGACCTTTGCTAGGAAATTTTTCCAAGCATTCAAAGATACTGCCACAGGGGCGGAAATCATCTGTGGAGATTTTAATATACCTGTTATATGCTCCATGGATTGCTCCAACATCAACATCTCACATGCTAAGGAACTTAAGCATCTCATCAATGAATTCCATTTTCATGACATCTGGAGATATTTACACGCATCAGAAAGAGACTATACATTCTTCTCTTCCAGGCATCGCTCATACAGTAGAATTGATTTCTTTTTGGTCGACAGCAAATCTATAAGTAATTGTGTTGCAGCTGATATTGGTTTAACCACTTGGACAGATCATGCGCCGATCTCTTTGTCTGTTCAGGGTGGCTTTAATGTTCAAAATTCCCCCAGGTGGAGATTGAATACTAGCTTGCTTGGTAGGCAGAAGGTACATGATGAAGTAGAGTCAGTGTTAACAGAATATTTCAAACTTAATAATAATGGGGAAATTTTTGACGAGACCCTGTGGGCTGCTCATAAAGCAGTAGTCAGGGGGCAGTTCATAAAACTAGCCTCCATCCAAAAACGGCAAAAAGACGCAGATATTAAATATATATTAACCCATATTCATCACCTTGAATCCCTGAATAAAGCCAAAGCAACCCCTAACTTGACTAAAGAAATTGTAACCCATAGATTCCAACTAAGATCCCTACTCCTGCAAAAATATGAGCATAATCTAAAAAAAAATAGATCGACATTTTATGCTATGGGGGATAGAGCGGGGTCCTTATTGGCAAGAAGGACAAAAAAACGTGAGATTCAATCTAAAATAGAATTCCTGAGGGACCCAAATGGAACAATCACTAGACATCCCATTGAAATAGCAGAAGCATTTGCGAAATATTATAAGGCCCTGTATAATCTAAAATATGATTCCAACACGTCACAGCCGACTCAAGTGGATATACAGGGCTTTCTAGACACCCTGGATCTTCCCCCGGGTCTCAGATGAGCAATTAGAGGAACTTAATCTTCCCTTTACTACACATGAAATCCTAGGTGCCATCAAAATGACTAAGTCTAACTCTGCCCCGGGCCCCGATGGGCTGCCATACGAATATTACAAACAATTTACATCCACTCTGTCCCCCTTTATGTTAAAAACCTTCAATTTTTGGCAAAATAAAGGGTCAATTTCCCCAGACAACTTGGAAGCGATTATTATCACGCTACCCAAGCCAGGGAAACCTGCAGACACCCCGGGTAATTTTAGGCCCATTTCACTCCTAAATTGTGATGTTAAAATTTATGCCAAACTAGTGGCGGATAGACTTCATAAAATGATTCCGGCCTTAGTGGCTCCAGACCAAGTTGGTTTTGTGACAGGCAGGCAATATAAGGATGGCACCAGACGGATGCTTGACTTGATTGGACTGGTGGAGATATCGGGTGAACCCAGTGCATTCCTGTCTCTTGATGCTGAAAAAGCCTTTGACAGGGTGCACTGGGGATACCTGGAGAGAGTTCTAACAAAATTCGGGTTCTTGGGGAAAATTAAGTCATCCATTCTAGCTCTCTACTCTTACCCAAATGCGTCAGTGTTGCCATCGGGGTTTCTGTCATCTAAATTTCAAATAAGTAATGGCACTCGCCAGGGGTGTCCATTGTCTCTCGCTATTTTTGCTTTAGTGGTAGAACCTCTGGCGGAAGCTATACGAAAAAACATAGCCATTTCTGGTATAAGAGTTGGGGAATTAGAACATAAACTTGGTTTATACGCAGATGATGTGATAATTTCCTGTTCTAACCCTGTAGTTTCGATTCCAGCAGTGGTGAACACATTATCGAACTTTTCTAAAGTGTCGTATTATAAGCTTAATGCGGCAAAGTCTTTGATATTGCCGTTTAATGTACCGGTTGAAGCCAGGAGTGTGCTGGAGGGGGCCTTTCAATTCAAATGGTGCGACAGGGGGATACCTTATTTAGGTATTAAGCTGACACCATCGCAGATGTTAATTAAAGAAAATTTGGAACCTCTGATCCAAAATTTAGAAAAGGAATTGGGAAGGTATGAAAAAATATCGTTGTCCTGGATGGCCAGGATACAGTCCTTTAAAATGGTTTTCTTACCCAAAATATTGTATGTGCTCAGATGCTTACCCATCAAAATTTCTCACAAAACCCTGATGAAACTTCAATCGTTGACTAACAAATTTGTCTGGGGTAATAAAAGGGCCAGGGTCGCAGGTAAAGTGTTATATCCCCCATATGACTCAGGGGGACTGGGCACCCCAAACATAACGGCATATTATAAAGCCTTACTAATTGATTCACTAAAGGAATGGTGGCGTCCAGGTAATTCACATAGATGGGCTCAGATTGAAAATTTCCTGTCCCGCCAGGGCTCGGTCAGAAGAATGATGGAAGCAGAATATTTGAGCCGTTCACGGTTCTCCCCGTGTGTTCCCACCATGTCAGCTTCCCTGGAGGTCTGGCGAAATGACTTGATTCATAAGATTCAGATTCCTCTTTCAGAGATTTCCCTCAAGTCGTTGGAATCTCAAATCCCCTTTTTGAATCTAGCCAGGTGGGAGGGATCGGGCATTACAGTGCTGGCGGATCTATTCTCTGATTTGGGTGTTAACCCCTTTAATGAAATAGTACGGAAACACCCCTCTTTAAAGGGTTGTTTCTATCAACACATCCAAATTAGTCATTTTCTGGCCTCTAAATTTCCTCTAAAGTCGAATCCGCTGTTACCTACAACAAAGGCTTTGGTATTTAAAAAGATAATTAAATCCAAAGGTATCTCCTCAACATACAAATGGCTCAATAACCCCCCCGAAGAGCAAAAATCTCCTTATATGAATAAATGGGGCGTGGAGTTGAATGTCTCTACCTCTCCTTCAAACTGGCACTCGGCTTCAGCAAATATCCAAAAATATTCCAAGTGCATAAATCATCTGGAGCAACTGAAAAAAGTACACCTGCGATGGTATCGGTCCCCAGCCAACTTAGCACAGTTCCTCCCAAATTATTCGCCACATTGTTGGAAGGGCTGCCTCCAAAGGGGTACTCTTGGTCACTGCTGGTGGGCTTGTCCTAAGGTTTTCTCGTTCTGGCTGGAGGTGTTTGGCCTGATGGGTGAGCTGACAGGCAATCCTATTAATCCGAATTCGGGTCTGGCAGTGCTAAACGTGGGTATAGAGGAGTTTTCTTGGGAATCCAGGGGATTATTGGTTCACATTCTAGTTGCTGCCAGATATTGCATAAGTAGCTATTGGAAATCCCCAAAGACACCTAGATTAGTTGAACTATATAACCGAATTAATCTCCATTGCCAATACGAGTTCTGTCTGGCACATTCCATCCGCGCCAAAAACAAAATACTTCAGACTTGGGACACGTGGCTAAACTCTGTATATGCATCCCCTGTCAGGCATCTGTTTCCAGGGCAAACTGTCTGAGATTAATAAAATGGGTAAAATAGGATCAAAGAGAGTGTTACGCAGGGAGTTCATCCGTACCACATGTCAATATTCAAGGTGTTTATATATATGTTGTTGTTACTGCTCGGGCTACCCCGGAACGCCATCTAATTCCCTAGCTCCCCCCTCCCCCTCCCTGGTTGCCTCTTTGCAACCATCCATGGTTCCCCCCCCCCACCTCTTCCTCCCTTCCCCTTTCTTATCTTCCTTTCTTACTCTCTGGTTCTGGTTGTTTGAAACCCTCGTTTTGAGGATTAAAGAGTAAATGGTAGGTTGACTTTATACGTATTAGGTGTTGATTAACCAAAAAAAAAAAAAAAGTTGTAACTTGCATCAGACATGATTGTTGGTGGGGGGATAGGAAATGTGAATCATAATCAAAAGATATACTACCACGTGTTACAGCGTTGTTCTCTTTGTGTATTAATGCCATTGATACCTGAATTTTTCCTTTTTCTAATGTAACTTCCTACAATAAAAATTGATTGGAATAAAGAACACGTACCCTCTCCCGTTGATTCCTGATCTATGCAACGAACTCACGGGGGCCAAATGGTTTTCTAAGCTCGATCTATGAGGGGCTTATAACCTTATAAGGATCCGGGAGGGGGACGAATGGAAAACAGCGTTCCTGACATCTCAATATTCAAGGTGTTTATATCTATGTTGTTGTTACTGCTTGGGCTACCCCGGAACGCCATCTAATTCCCTAGCTCCCCCCTCCCCCTCCCTGGTTGCCTCTTTGCAACCATCCATGGTTCTCCCCCCCTCCACCTCTTCCTCCCTTCCCCTTTTTTATCTTCCTTTCTTACTCTCTGGTTCTGGTTGTTTGAAACCCTCATTTTGAGGATTAAAGAGTAAATGGTAGGTTGACTTTATACGTATTAGGTGTTGATTAACCAAAAAAAAAAAAAAAAAAGTTGTAACTTGCATCAGACATGATTGTTGGTGGTGTGATAGGAAATGTGAATCATATTCAAAAGATATACTACCACGTGTTACAGCGTTGTTCTCTTTGTGTATTAATGCCATTGATACCTGAATTTTTCCTTTTTCTAATGTAACTTCCTACAATAAAAATTGATTGGAATAAAGAACATGTACCCTCTCCCGTTGATTCCTGATCTATGCAACGAACTCACGGGGGCCAAATGGTTTTCTAAGCTCGATCTATGAGGGGCTTATAACCTTATAAGGATCCGGGAGGGGGACGAATGGAAAACAGCGTTCCTGACAACTGAGGGGCTGTTTGAAAACCTGGTTATGCCCTTCGGACTCACTAACGCTCCTGCTGTTTTTCAGGACTTCATTAATGTTGTTTTTTCTGACTTGATTGGGCGTTATGTAGTAATCTACTTGGATGACATCTTGATATACTCTGAGGACAGTCAGTCACACTTACACCATTTACGTGCGGTTCATATGAGACTCCGGGAGAACCATTTGTATGCTAAGCTGGAAAAGTGCTCATTTTTTATGCAAGAACTGTCTTTTCTGGGTGTAATTGTATCGGGGGATGGATTCCGCATGGATCCAGGGAAGGTTCAGGCCATTACCGATTGGGTGCAGCCTCATGACCTGAAGGGGTTCCAGCGATTTCTGGGCTTCGCTAATTATTATAGGAAGTTCATTAAAGGGTTCTCGCAGGTGGTGAAACCCTTGAGGGACCTCACACTTAAAGGGGCAGATGTAAAAAATTGGTCCGTGGCCGCAAAAAATTCCTTCCTTACACTAAAGAAGTGTTTTACCACAGCCCCTGTGTTGGCACAACCCGATTCGTCAAGACCTTTTATCGTCGAGGTCGACGCTTCGGAGGTGGGGGTGGGGGCAGTATTGTCACAGGGCCCCTCTACCCTGACTAACCTCAAACCCTGTGCCTTCTTTTTCTCTAAGAAGTTCTTTTCGGCCAAGAGAAACTATGATGTCGGTAACAGGGAATTGTTAGCGGTTAAATTGGCCTTCGAAGAATGGAGGCATTTTTTGGAGGGGGGCGCTCATCCCATTACGGTCATCACTGATCATAAAAACCTGGCCTATATCGAGTCTGCTAAGAGATTGACCCCCAGACAGGCTTGGTGGGCACTTTATTTTTCTCATTTCATTTTACCATCACGTTCTGACCAGGGTCTAAAAATGTAAAGGCAGATGCCTTATCCCGAAGTTTTGATTCTGTGTCCCTCCAGAATCTCCTTCCTCCATTCTTCAACCGGGAGTGGTTGTAGCTGAAATCTCCTCTGAGTTACAGAGAGAGATTCTGGAAGCACAAGCTCCCAGGAATAACCCCCCAGGTAAATTGTTTGTACCCGAACAATTCCGTCTCACACTCCTTCAAGAATTTCAGGATTCTGTGTTAAGTGCACACCCTGGTATTGCAGCTACCCGGGGGGGCAGTAGCCAGGGGTTTTTGGTGGCCCTCTATGGGAACTGATATAAAAAGGTTTGTAAATTCTTGTGGGGTGTGCGCGCGCTCTAAAAGCTCTCAGGTCCGGCCGGCCGGGGAATTGGTGCCTTTGCCAATTCCGGATAAACCATGGACAAACCTGTCCATGGACTTTATCACTAATCTTCCATCTTCTAAGGGCAACTCAGTGGTATGGGTAGTGGTTGATAGATTTTCTAAGCAAGCCCACTTTGTGCCATTACCTGCTTTACCATCTGCTGAAACCTTGGCCCGCTTGTTTATACAGCACATTGTTCGATTGCATGGAATGCCCGTGAACGTGGTGTCGGACAGGGGTGTGCAATTTGTGGCCAGGTTTTGGAGAGAGTTTTGTATGAAGTTGGAGGTCACGTTGTCATTCTCCTCTGCCTATCACCCGGAATCCAATGGACAGACTGAACGCACCAACCAGTCGTTGAAGCAGATTCTGAGATGCCTGGCCTCCTCCAGACAGGAAGACTGGTGTGAGGTATTGCCCATGGCAGAATTTGCATTCAACTATCGTATTAATCAGTCTACCGGAAAGTCTACCTGTCAGGTCAATTATGGGTTTCTTCCGCAGTTTGGGGAATTTTCCCGTATGGATTCGGATTGCCCTGGTGCCGAGGGGATGGTACAACAGTTAAAAACCCTCTGGAGGGAGGTGCAGGGGAACATCTCCAAAGCCCAGAAGAAGTATAAACATTTTGCGGACAGGAGGAGGGGGTTGGGTCCTGCATTAACAGTGGGGGAAAAAGTCTGGTTGTCCACCCGTAACATCAAGCTTTAAATACCCTATATGAAGTTGGGCTCAAAATTTATTGGCCCATACAAGATTGTAGAGGTGATCAACCCGGTGGCATACAGATTACAGTTGCCCACCTCCTTCAAAATATCTAACGTCTTCCACAGGTCCCTATTAAAACCTGTGGGGACAGTTAGAGAAGATCCCTCATCTGTGGCTCCACGAGTGTTGGTAGAGAGTCAACTGGAGTATGAGGTAGGACGCATCATTGATTCACGGTGGGTGCGCCGGAGACTTCAGTACCTTATACATTGGAAGGGATATTCCGTTTAGGATCGGTCATGGGTTCCGGCCAGTTCGGTGCACGCTGATAGACTTATGCGGGCTTTTCATGCCAGATACCCTGAGAAACCTGGGGGTCCAGTGGCCCCCCATTAAGAGGGGGGTACTGTCATGGTTAGGACATGGTTAATGTCCTGTTCTCACAGGGTTAACTTTTGCTGGCCTCTCTTTGGATCTGGGAGTGTTAGTTATACTCACTCCAGACTAGCATTCTCTGTCAGCTATACTGTTATTCTGGCTGTGTGTCTCACCGACCCCCCTGGTGTGCGTGTATTCTGCATTGCTTGTTTGATTCCCGTGTATGACCCGGTCTGTTCCCTCACTCTGTACTCTGTCTCTCGTTTTGGCACTATTGTCTTCTCCGGTTCTGACATCCTGGCTTGGCTATTGTTACTCCGTTGCAGTTTGTCCCTATTATTCGGTCCATTGCCCGTTCTGGTTTTCTGATCTATTGCTACGTCCTGACTATTCGCTCTATCTAACCCTTTGGTACTGTCCTGCTATCTCGTGCTTTGACCTGGCTTGATCTGGTTTCTGTCTCTGTCTATGCCCCTTGGTAACATTGTCCTGTAGTTACCTTTCTAGGAGTTTCCCTGCAGCTCCTAGCTCTGTGGAGCTTAGGCCACGCCCCCAGCAGTCATGTGCTTCAGGTCCTGGAGCATGCATCATCACCGCTGCTGCCCCACTCCACAGGCATCTTTGAGCACTGTTTTTGTACTCAGGACACGCACACTGGCTCAGTGAGCAAGTGCAGTGTGGTGTTCCTGACAGACACATTAGTATCAATCTTAGTTCCTTCTTCAATCACTTCCTCAATTCTTTCCTGCACCACAATCACTTCCTTGAACCACAAAACATCCAGTCCCTGTCATAATAGACAATTTTCTTTCTTTAACATAGCAGTAACAGAAATAATCAGAATTCACTTCCTCTGTTCTTCCTAACACCTTCGTCAAACAATTCATGTGCCAAGCCACGAAATTCTTCTTTTCCTTCCAAGGATTCTCTCATTTAGAGCTAAATATCCTTACTTCAGTTGTGCACAGCACTGGCGCGGCCGTACAGTCTGTTCCACTGGGTCAATAATCCCTGTTGTGAGTTCATTTTTCCCTTCACTATTGAGGTCTGATGAACTCCCTCCTCTGGTGAAGGAAGGTAGTGAGGCTGATTACCAAACACATGGGCAGCTAGGTGATGACTGGGTGGCTGGAATTGAGGACTGGATATAAGGCTGCCGACGCCCTTCTTCCTGGCTGGTGATTTTCCTGCTGGATTCTTGGAGACCAGTCTGATTCCTGCATCTCAAAGATAAGTTTTTCTGCTCTGCTTTGTACACTTCAGTTTGGTTTTTGTTTTGCCTTGTTTTTTGGGAGTTCTGCCATCCCCGGCCAGGGGTGAGCTGAATTCCATTTTTGTCTCTGATCTGTTGATCTTTTGCTCTGTCTTCAGAATATACCTGAGTGCTGATAGTCTTTTGAAGCCTAGCATCTTCAGGGCCTGTTTTTCCTATCAGTCGGTTGGCTCATTTTGATAGGGGTTTTGCGGATGGCAGACAGCAGCTTTCCTATCCTGTCCTATGTAGTTAGCTTGGGCCCCATCATTTGCTCAACCTATCTTTCTATCTGTGTTAGTGTTTTCATCTTGCTTCACCGTCATTATATGTTGGGGGCTGCCTATTGCTTTGGGGTCTGCTCTGAGGCAGTTTAGTTTTTCCCCCTTCTGTCTTTAGGCTATATAGTTCTCCGGCTGTGATCGAGGGGTCTAGGGCACCGTAGGAACCCCCCACGGCTACTGCTAGTTGTTGTGGATAGGTTCAGGGGTCTGCAATCCGATAGCTGCCAACCTCTCTGGTTTTTCTGGACTTAGCTGTTATTTTGTTTTTTCCTCCTTCGGTGACTCATCATAACAAATCCCACTCTGGGATTGCCCAAGATTCAACGCGGTACTCAGTGAAAGGAGGAGGGCGTCTCAGACTATCCCTCCGGACACCTCTGGTTTTATATATAAATATACACTCACTGACCACTTTATTAGGTACACCATGCTAGTAACGGGTTGGACCCCCTTTTGCCTTCAGAACTGCCTCAATTCTTCGTGGCAGAGATTCAACAAGGTGCTGGAAGCATTCCTCAGAGATTTTGGACCATATTGACATGATGGCATCACACAGTTGGCGCAGATTTGTCGGCTGCACATCCCTGATGCGAATCTCCCGTTCCACCACATCCCAAAGATGCTCTATTGGATTGAGATCTGGTGACTGAGGAGGCCATTTGAGTACAGTGAACTCATTGTCATGTTCAAGAAACCAATCTGAGATGATTCGAGCTTTATGACATGGCGCATTATCCTGCTGAAAGTAGCCATCAGATGTTGGGTACATTGTGGTCATAAAGGGATGGACATGGTCAGCAACAATACTCAGGTAGGCTGTGGCGTTGCAACGATGCTCAATTGGTACCAAGGGGCCCAAAGAGTGCCAAGAAAAAATTCCCCACACCATGACACCACCACCACCAGCCTGAACCGTTGATACAAGGCAGGATGGATCCATGCTTTCATGTTGTTTACGCCAAATTCTGACCCTACCATCCGAATGTCGCAGCAGAAATCGAGACTCATCAGACCAGGCAACGTTTTTCCAATCTTCTACTGTCCAATTTCGATGAGCTTGTGCA
Organism: Dendrobates tinctorius; assembly: GCF_039654945.1. Taxonomy (NCBI): domain Eukaryota; kingdom Metazoa; phylum Chordata; class Amphibia; order Anura; family Dendrobatidae; genus Dendrobates; species Dendrobates tinctorius. The sequence continues at coordinate 114,247 of NW_027361754.1, forward strand.
AATTGTAGCCTCAGTTTCCTGTTCTTAGCTGAGAGGAGTGGTACCCGGTGTGGTCTTCTGCTGCTGTAGCCCATCTGCCTCAAAGTTCGACGCACTGTGCGTTCAGAGATGCTCTTCTGCCTACCTTGGTTGTAACGGGTGGCAATTTGAGTCACTGTTGCCTTTCTATCAGCTCGAACCAGTCTGCCCATTCTCCTCTGACCTCTGGCATCAACAAGGCATTTCCGGCCACAGAACTGCCGCTCACTGGATTTTTTTTCTTTTTCGGACCATTCTCTGTAAACCCTAGAGATGGTTGTGCGTGAAAATCCCAGTAGATCAGCAGTTTCTGTAATACTCAGACCAGCCCTTCTGGCACCAACAATCATGCCACGTTCAAAGGCACTCAAATCACCTTTCTTCCCCATACTGATGCTCGGTTTGAACTGCAGGAGATTGTCTTGACCATGTCTACATGCCTAAATGCACTGAGTTGCCGCCATGTGATTGGCTGATTAGAAATTAAGTCTTAACACACAGTTGGACAGGTGTACCTAATAAAGTGGCCAGTGAGTGTATATATATATACAGTGGGGCAAAAAAGTATTTAGTCAGTCAGCAATAGTGCAAGTTCCACCACTTAAAAAGATGAGAGGCGTCTGTAATTTACATCATAGGTAGACCTCAACTATGGGAGACAAACTGAGAAAAAAAAATCCAGAAAATCACATTGTCTGTTTTTTTTTCATTTTATTTGCATATTATGGTGGAAAATAAGTATTTGGTCAGAAACAAGCAATCAAGATTTCTGGCTCTCACAGACCTGTAACTTCTTCTTTAAGAGTCTCCTCTTTCCTCCACTCATTACCTGTAGTAATGGCACCTGTTTAAACTTGTTATCAGTATAAAAAGACACCTGTGCACACCCTCAAACAGTCTGACTCCAAACTCCACTATGGTGAAGACCAAAGAGCTGTCAAAGGACACCAGAAACAAAATTGTAGCCCTGCACCAGGCTGGGAAGACTGAATCTGCAATAGCCAACCAGCTTGGAGTGAAGAAATCAACTGTGGGAGCACTAATTAGAAAATGGAAGACATACAAGACCACTGATAATCTCCCTCGATCTGGTGCTCCAAGCAAAATCCCACCCCGTGGGGTCAGAATGATCACAAGAACGGTGAGCAAAAATCCCAGAACCACGCGGGGGGACCTAGTGAATGAACTGCAGAGAGCTGGGACCAATGTAACAAGGCCTACCATAAGTAACACACTACGCCACCATGGACTCAGATCCTGCAGTGCCAGACGTGTCCCACTGCTTAAGCCTGTACATGTCCGGGCCCGTCTGAAGTTTGCTAGAGAGCATTTGGATGATCCAGAGGAGTTTTGGGAGAATGTCCTATGGTCTGATGAAACCAAACTGGAACTGTTTGGTAGAAACACAACTTGTCGTGTTTGGAGGAAAAAGAATACTGAGTTGCATCCATCAAACACCATACCTACTGTAAAGCATGGTGGTGGAAACATCATGCTTTGGGGCTGTTTCTCTGCAAAGGGGCCAGGACGACTGATCCGGGTACATGAAAGAATGAATGGGGCCATGTATCGTGAGATTTTGAGTGCAAACCTCCTTCCATCAGCAAGGGCATTGAATATGAAACGTGGCTGGGTCTTTCAACATGACAATGATCCAAAGCACACCGCCAGGGCAATGAAGGAGTGGCTTCGTAAGAAGCATTTCAAGGTCCTGGAGTGGCCTAGCCAGTCTCCAGATCTCAACCCTATAGAAAACCTTTGGAGGGAGTTGAAAGTCCGTGTTGCCAAGCGAAAAGCCAAAAACATCACTGCTCTAGAGGAGATCTGCATGGAGGAATGGGCCAACATACCAACAACAGTGTGTGGCAACCTTGTGAAGACTTACAGAAAACGTTTGACCTCTGTCATTGCCAACAAAGGATATATCACAAAGTATTGAGATGAAATTTTGTTTCTGACCAAATACTTATTTTCCACCATAATATGCAAATAAAATGAAAAAAAAAACAGACAATGTGATTTTCTGGATTTTTTTTTCTCAGTTTGTCTCCCATAGTTGAGGTCTACCTATGATGTAAATTACAGACGCCTCTCATCTTTTTAAGTGGTGGAACTTGCACTATTGCTGACTGACTAAATACTTTTTTGCCCCACTGTATATATATATATATATATATATATCTCTATATATACCTGAGTTACGTATCCTACCCAATCTTCGATCACCTTACCACGCCCGATACTAACAGTGATCAGGATTTCAGGATATTTTGACTATAAAGAGAGCCACAATCACTGGTCAATCTGGGGTGTCCGTCCCTTATGAGGTACGGTTTGAGCACTGGGCCCCCAACGGGACTGCACCTCTATATGATTCCACCCATGAATCACCCCACCATCAAGGACAAACCTCAGATCCTCTTTGTAGCAACAAGCACAGGAAAACCACACCAACGGTCAGTCTGAACAGTATAACTGCCAAATTACCGTGGTTGTTGTGGGGGATGATCAGTCCCAATTTTCCAGCACCTGTGTCCGCTCTGAGGGTCCTTTGTCTTGTTGTCCTCTGGGGGCAGAGGCGTCCCTGTTTGGGGGCCCCACGTTGGACACCAAACTGTCGGGAGGGCTAAATTAACCCTTCACGGTTGATCCAGTGAATTCCAAATTAGTTCATAGGGCTAAGTTTTTTTTAATTTGTTCCTCCATGGGACAGTCATTTTTTGCAGGCTGATAGCTTCTATAGCATGCAGAAGATGCAGCATCTGCATCCTTTAGAAGCTGTCAGCGCTACATTTAGTGACTTCCTGATCATGCACTGCGCATGACAGGAAGTTTCTTAGGTCTGATAACCCGTATGTCCTCGCTACTATTATACCAGGTATTGTTTACATTTCGGCAGCACTTGTGTTCAGCCTGTTAATATTGCTCCCTGCTTGCACTCTGTAGCACCTTGACATTTTGGCACTTTATCTTGGAGAATCATCTCAGGGTTCATAGGCTGTGTATATTATGGCATTTAACACTTTAGCACGTTGCACTTTTATATAAATTTTTTGATCCCTTTAATGCTGCTTAAAGGGAATCTGTCACCCCTTTTTTCGAATATGAGCTGCCGGCACCGACATCAGGTTCTTAGCTACAGCATTCTGGGCATGATGGGTGTCGCCGTCTGGTCTGGTGCCTCCCATCTTCATACAATGCCGTCCTCTTTCCTTCCTGTCGTGGCTCCTGCGCAGGCGCACTGCTTTGCCCTGTTGAGGGCAGAGCAGAGTCCTGCAGTGCGCAGGAACGGGAGGGCAGAGCAGTGCGCCTGCGCCGGAACCACGACAGGAAGGAAAGAAGAGGACGGCATCGTATGAAGATGGGAGGCGCCGGACCGCAACACCCATCGGACGGAGACCAGACCACCCCCCGGGTGAGTATATTCTAACTCTTTTTTTCTTATCTTTCAGGTTACATCTGGGGCTTATCTACAGCATTACAGAATGCTGTAGATAAGCCGCTGATGTCGGTGCCGGCAGCTCATATTCGAAAAAAGGGGTGACAGATTCCCTTTAATTATTGTTCCAGTCTCTTTCCACTTTTATTTTTATACCCACATGGGCATTACATTTTGATTATGATAAGTGGGTTCTATCTCTGGCTTCCATATTGGTTGTTAATACTCAGGGGTGGGATCCCAATTTTTAGCAACAGGTTCTGTGTTTGTGTGTTGGAAAACCACACCCATTTTCAACCACACCCGTTTAAGCCACACCCATTAAGCCACACCCATTCGCACACACCTTTTCCTAAGACATATACAAGTAGGGGCGCAGTCAAACAGTTGAAAAAAATAAATTGGAATGAGATCATAACAGTGCACATTCTGGCCAGTCCCCAATTGGCAGCATAGGTCCCCAATAGTCATGTAAATGTCCCCAATAGGCAGCAGAGGTCCCCAAAAGGCAGGTAAATGTCCCCAATAGGCAGGTAAATGTCCCCAATAGACAGCATAAGTCTCCAACAGGCCAATAAATGTCCCCAATAGGTAGGTAAATGTCCCCAATATGCAGCACAGGTCCCCAATAGGCAGGTAAGTGTCCCCAATAGGCAGCACAGATCCCCAATAGGCAGGTAAATATCCCCAATAGGCAGGTAAATGTCCGCAATAGGCAGCACAGGTTCCCAATAGGTAGCACTGGTTCCCAATAGGCAGCACAGGTCCCCAATAGGCAGGAAAATGTCCCCAATAGGCAGCATTGTCCCCAATAGGCAGCACAGGTCCCCAATAGGCAGCATAGGCCCCCAATAGGCAGGAAAATGTATGTCCCCAATAGGTACCACATGTCCCCAATAGGCAGCACATATCCCCAATAGGCAGGAAAATGTCCCCAATAGGCAGCACAGGTCCCCAATAGGCAGAATTGTTCCCTATAGGCAGCACAGGTCCCCAGCAGGCAGATAAATGTCCCTAATAGGCTGCATAAGTCTCCAATAGGCAGCTAAATGTCCCAAATAGGCAGGTAAATGTCCTCAATAGGCAGCACAGGTCCCCAATAGGCAGCACAGGTCTTATGGTCTTCCTTTTGGTTTTCTATTATTCTGTATATATGTATAATATGTGTGTGAGGAGATAATGAGCGGCTGGACCAGTGTTCATTATACTGATTTATTTTCTGGCTGATATTTGTTTGGTTTCTGTTATTATTGTTATGTTTTTTCATTTTTATAGTAAAAGATCTACAGGATGTAACCCAGGGTCATGTAATGTATGTACACAGTGACTCCACCAGCAGAATAGTGAATGCAGCTCTGGAGTATAATACAGGAGGTAACTCAGGATCAGTAATGTATGTACAGAGTGACTGCACCAGCAGAATACTGAGTGCAGCTCTGGAGTATAATACAGGATGTATCTCAGGATCAGAATGCAGAAGAACCAATGGCCATAGAAGGGCAGAATAGGTACTGTATATTTGTGCTATTGCAGGGCGAAGGTGCAGGATCCCGGGGCCACCATAACACAACAGGGAACTGTAAGGCTGTGTGCACACGTCCAGAATTCCCACGTATTTTATGCGTTTTTGCCGCGTAAACGCTTAAAATAAGCAAGTCATTGAATTCAATGGCATTCGGTACATGCTGTGCTAATGCTGCGTATTTTTCCATGGCTAAATCGCATTGTGGATAAATACGCAGCATGGTTAATTCTTTTTGTGGAAAATGTGCGGAGGGTACCCAGGGTCTTGGAGGACAGGAGACTGTCCTCCAGGCCCCGGGTACCATATCACTAGTAAAAAAAAGAATTAAAATAAAAAATCGTTGATATTCTCACCTTCTGGCATCCTGAGGCCTCAGCGATGCTCCCGGCAGCTCTCAGTCCTAGCGATGTCTTGTGCGACAATGACCTGTGATGACATAGCGGTATCGCGAGACCGCTACGTCATCAGAGGTCATTGTCGCAAATCATCGTTGGGACCAGTAGCTGCTGGGAGCATCGCGAGGACCGGGAAGGCTGCGGCGGACGCCGGAAGGTGAGAATATCCCGATTTTTTTTTAAATATTTTTTTATTATTTTTAACATTCTATCTTTTACTACTGATGCTGCATTGGCAGCCTCAATAGTAAAAAAGTTGGTCACACTTGTCAAACACTGTGTTTGACGAGTGTGACCAACCTGTCAATCAGCATGTGGATTTTTCATGTATTTCCCGCAACAGGGAGTTGCAGAATTGCTGCGGAAAATTCCGCAAAAATCCGCACGTGGGAACATAGCCGAACACTGATGGGTGGTATGCAAATGAAGACAGGAGGAAGATATTTCTTCCAGGCACCGCAGGCCCAGAGCCTTGAAGAAATCATTAGCATAAAGAAATATAAGACAATTTTTCAACAAGACTGCAGATATGAGGCATACAGGTACGCCTATTTTTAACATTTCTGTCACCTGAGTCGTTACCACATAATGTCGGATGTTAGGAGACATTGTGCCTGTTCCAAATTAAATAGTAAAATTCAACTAGATGTGTATTTCCTGAATGAAGTACAGATAGTGCTTTGAAATGGTGCCTGGGCTGCCCCTTTAAGAGAGACTTGCCTGCTGCCCCTGCAAGACTTTCAACTCAGGATCTGTTTTAACTGTGGGTGCCTCTCAGGGGCCACTTTGGCCTCAGGGTCTGATTTGGTGGCCTGGGCTCCTCAGGGCTTGAATTGGTGGCCCGGATCCCTCAGGGTCCAATTTTGTGGGTGGGGCCCCTCAGGGTCTGATTTTGTGGGTGGGGCCCCTCAGGGTCCGATTTTGTGGCCGGGGCCCCTCAGGGTCCGATTTTGTGGGTGGGGCCCTCAGGGTCTGATTTTGTGGGTGGGGCCCCTCAGGGTCCGATTTTGTGGCCGGGGCCTCTCGGGGTCTGATTTTATGGGTGGGGCCCCTCAGGGTCTGATTTTATGGGTGGGGCCCCTTAGGGTCTGATTTGGTGGGCGGGGCCCCTCGGTCCGATTTGGTGGGCGGGGCCCCTCTGGGTCTGATTTGGTGGGCGGGGCCCTCAGGGTCTGATTTGGTGGGTGGGGCCCCTCAGGGTCTGATTTGGTGGACGGGGCCCCTCAGGATCTGATTTGGTGGGTGAGGCCCCTCAGGGTCTGATTTGGTGGGTGGGGCCACTCTGGGTCTGATTTGGTGGGCGGGGCCCCTCAGGTTCTGATTTGGTGGGCGGGGCCCCTCATTGTCCGATTTGGTGGGCGGGTCCCCTCAGGGTCTGATTTGGTGGGTGGGTCCCCTCAGGGTCCGATTTGGTGGGCGGGGCCCCTCAGGGTCCGATTTGGTGGGCGGGGCCCCTCAGGGTCCGATTTGGTGGGCGGGTCCCCTCAGGGTCCGATTTGGTGGGCGGGGCCCCTCAGGGTCCGATTTGGAGGTCAGGGTGGCTCAGCCTCCGATTTGTAGGCCAGGGTCGATCAGCCTCCGATTTGGAGCCTGGGGTCACTCAGCTTTCAATTTGGCGCGCCGGCCCTTTAAGAATCACTTTGGCACGTCGGCCCTTTAAGAGCCAGTTTGGCTCACTGGGCTTCTAAATCCACTTTGGCGCACATTCTCTCTCAGGGGCATGCGTCATGTGATGAAGCTAGATTTGCATTTGTGCTGTGGGTTTCGCTTTAAGAGCAGAAATTATCTGTCAGAAACTGTGTCCTGGGGGGGTCTTGTGAAGTTCATAGGCGTTGGCATAGTAACTGGGTCTGCCTGCGCATATCAATGAGAAGAGTTGAACGAAACGGGTCGAAAAAATTCAAAAGTTGCCGACTTTTGGCAAAGTCGGGTTTCATGAAACGAAACCCGACCCTAGGATGAGGTCGGCCACGAGGTCGGCGACTTACGCGCCAAAGTCGCGTTTCAAAAGTTTGTTTTGCGCTCTTTTTCAGCCAATCAGGATCCACGGACACTGTGGGCAACGTGATGACCTAGGCACGGGTCACCACCATCTTTCAGAAGGGCATGCAAGTGATTGGCTTGCTTTGGTGGGCGTCACAGGGGGTATAAAAGGGCGTGCACGCCAACCGCCATCTTACTTCTGCCGATCTTAGTATAGAGAGAGGTTGCTGCTGATTCTGTAGGGAGAGCGTTAAGCAGGGAAGAAGACAAAAAAACTGCTTCTGCTGCTAGCGATTTGGCCTGCACAACACACAAGTCACTGTGTGTGCAGTGCAAGGGGAGGCTATATTGTGGTGTATCAGTGGTGTTGGTTGTTGGGCTGCCTTTTAAGGCTTCCTGACACGCTGGCATTGCTGTTTACCCACTGCTCCGCAAACTGCTTTTTTAAAAGCAATCCAATCTCCCTTATCCTCTAGTCACTTTTGTCACAGCTGTGCCATCGAGCCTGTCACATAGTGCTCAGATATCAGTGGGCCTCACACAATCCACAAGTGTCCAGTGTCCAAAAGTGTGCGCAGAGATTCAAAATCTCCATTATCCTCTCGTCACTTTGGTCACAGGCAGCTGTGCCATCGAGCGTGTCACATAGCGCTCAGATATCAGTGGGCCTCACACAATCCACAAGTGTCCAGTGTCCAAAAGTGCGCGCAGAGATTCAAAATCTCCATTATCCTCTCGTCACTTTGGTCACAGGCAGCTGTGCCATCGAGCGTGTCACATAGCGCTCAGATATCAGTGGGCCTCACACAATCCACAAGTGTCCAGTGTCCAAAAGTGTGCGCAGAGATTCAAAATCTCCATTATCCTCTCGTCACTTTGGTCACAGGCAGCTGTGCCATCGAGCGTGTCACATAGTGCTCAGATATCAGTGGACCTCACACAATCCACAAGTGTCCAAAAGTGTGCGCAGAGATTCAAAATCTCCATTATCCCCTCGTCACTTTGGTCACAGGCAGCTGTGCCATCGAGCGTGTCACATAGCGCTCAGATATCAGTGGGCCTCACACAATCCACAAGTGTCCAGTGTCCAAAAGTGTGCGCAGAGATTCAAAATCTCCATTATCCTCTCGTCACTTTGGTCACAGGCAGCTGTGCCATCGAGCGTGTCACAGAGCGCTCAGATATCAGTGGGCCTCACACAATCCACAAGTGTCCAGTGTCCAAAAGTGTGCGCAGAGATTCAAAATCTCCATTATCCTCTCGTCACATTTGTCACAGGCAGCTGTGCCATCGAGCCTGTCACATAGCGCTCAGATATCAGTGGGCCTCACACAATCCACAAGTGTCCAGTGTCCAAAAGTGTGCGCAGAGATTCAAAATCTCCATTATCCTCTCGTCACTTTGGTCACAGCTGTGCCATCGAGCCTGTCACATAGCGCTCAGATATCAGTGGGCCTCACACAATCCACAAGTGTCCAGTGTCCAAAAGTGTGCACAGAGATTCAAAATCTCCATTATCCTCTCGTCACTTTGGTCACAGGCAGCTGTGCCATCGAGCATGTCACATAGCGCTCAGATATCAATGGGCCTCACACAATCCACAAGTGTCCAGTGTCCAAAAGTGTGCGCAGAGATTCAAAATCTCCATTATCCTCTCGTCACTTTGGTCACAGGCAGCTGTGCCATCGAGCGTGTCACATAGCGCTCAGATATCAGTGGGCCTCACACAATCCACAAGTGTCCAGTGTCCAAAAGTGTGCGCAGAGATTCAAAATCTCCTTTATCCTCTCGTCACTTTGGTCACAGGCAGCTGTGCCATCGAGCGTGTCACATAGCGCTCAGATATCAGTGGGCCTCACACAATCCACAAGTGTCCAGTGTCCAAAAGTGTGCGCAGAGATTCAAAATCTCCATTATCCTCTCGTCACTTTGGTCACAGGCAGCTGTGCCATCGAGCCTGTCACATAGCGCTCAGATATCAGTGGGCCTCACACAATCCACAAGTGTCCAGTGTCCAAAAGTGTGCGCAGAGATTCAAAATCTCCATTATCCTCTCGTCACTTTGGTCACAGGCAGCTGTGCCATCGAGCCTGTCACATAGCGCTCAGATATCAGTGGGCCTCACACAATCCACAAGTGTCCAGTGTCCAAAAGTGTGCGCAGAGATTCAAAATCTCCATTTTCCTCTCGTCACTTTGGTCACAGGCAGCTGTGCCATCGAGCCTGTCACATAGCGCTCAGATATCAGTGGGCCTCACACAATCCAAAAGTGTCCACTGTCCACAAGTGTGTGCAGAAATTCTAAATCTCCCCTGTCCTATAGACACCTTGTACCTTGTTTTACATTACTATATAGTTTGTTGGATTTTGTCTACATTTCTACCAAAAATGAGGAAGGCTGGTGGAAGAGGCCGTGGAATTGGGCGGGGGTTGGCAGCTGGTAATGATGGTGTTGGTGGTGGATCTGATGGTAGTGGCAAGAGCAAAATAGGACCGAATGCAGGAGGTGCTGACCCTGCGTCATCGTCTGACTACATAAGGCCTCGAACGCTTAGTTTTCTAGGAGTTGGCAAACCGCTTTTAAAGGCAGAGCATCAGGAAAAAGTTTTGTCTTACATTGCTGACTCAGCCTCCAGCTCTATCGCCTCCTCTTCTTCAGTTGTAAAAAGTAAAAGCACTGAGTCGTCATTGGAGGCTCATGTTCATGAACCACACCTTTCCTTGTGTCCTTCACCCCAACCAAGATTGAAGGATGATGCAGGCCATACTACTGATTACTCCATGGAGCTGTTTTCACATACCATGCCTGGATTATCAAGTGAAATGGTGAATTACCCAGGCCAAGATGAATCTGACATGGAGTGCACTGATGCACAGCCGCTGATGGATGATTCTGCTGGTACATTCACTCAGAGCACTACATTGTCCTCGCAGTGTACAGAGCCAGATTTTGACCCTGATGAGACTCAGGTGCCCCTTCCCGCACACTATACCACCATACACGGTGACACAGAGAAAGGTGCACATGACATAGAAGAGGAGGTGATGGATGACCCAGTTGTTGACCCAGATTGGCATCCATTGGGGGAAGAGGGTGCTCCTTCCAATAGCTCAGATGAGGAGCATCCACAGCAGACATCGACATCGCAACAGCTGTTATCTGGCAGGCCCGGAGCACTCCAAAGACAGGTTCCAAACATCAAAAGAGTTGCTGGACAGCTTGTCCAGAGGGTCAAAAGATCACAGCGTGCTAGGCCGCAAAATGTCTGCCAAAGTAGGAAGAGTGCAGTGTGGCACTTTTTTGAACAAAATCCTCATGATCAGGCCAAGGTTATCTGTAAGAAGTGCGCAAAGACCTTTAGCCGAGGGAAAAATCTGAAAAATTTGAATACCAGTTGCATGCTTAGACATTTAACCAGCATGCACTTGCAAGCGTGGACACAACACCAAACCTCAAGTGCCACATGTGCAACTGATCACAACGAAGGTAGTCAGCAACGCTACATTGTTTCCCCCACTGTAAGCCCACCGGTTAGCACAGCAGCAAATGTTGAGGTGTCGTTGCAAGACCACAGCAGTCAGGGAATCCCACTGTTATATCAACGAAAGACTGATTCTAGGCCATCAGAAAGAACACCAACTCCATCACCATCATCAACCCTCTCTCAGTCCGCCCTGTCCACCGCTACTTCCACCATATGCAGCTCTCAAGTCCAGCTCACCCTCCCAGACACTATGAGTAGGTCAAGAAAGTACTCAGTCTCTCATCCGCGTACACTGGGTTTGAACGCCCACATTGCCAAACTAATCTCGTTTGAGATGATGCCCTTTCGGTTGGTGGAAAGCACAGCTTTCCGCGAACTCATGGCCTATGCAGTACCACGCTATGACCTACCCAGTCGCCACTTCTCTTGCAAAGCCATCCCAGCCCTCCACCATCATGTGAAAGACCGCATTGTCCATGCACTCAAGCAGTCAGTGAGCGGAAAGGTGCACCTCACAACTGATGCATGGTCCAGTCGGCATGGCCAGGGCCGTTACGAGTCCATCACTGCGCACTGGGTTAATGTGGTGGATGCAGGGTCCACAGGGGACAGCGGTGGTGGGACAGTGCTGCCTAGCCCACGGTATAGGAAACAGTTGGCTGTAGGCGTTCGACCCTCCTCCTCCTCCTCCTCCTCCAGAAGCGAAAGCTCGTCCACAGAGCGCAGTCGTACGAGCACTCCATCTGCAGCTGCCACTGTTGCACACGATGTGTCCCCCTATCGCGCAGCTAGTGGAAAGCGTCAGCAGGCTGTGTTGCAGATGATGTGTTTGGGCGACAGACACACCGCCGAGGTGCTGGCCGAGTACTTGAAGCGACAAACTGAGTCATGGCTGGGCAGTGTACATCTTGAGGCAGGCAAAGTAGTTAGTGATAACGGCCGTAATTTTGTGGCAGCCATAGCCCTTTCAAAACTCAGCCACATACCTTGCTTGGCTCACACCTTGAACCTGGTGGTGCAGTGCTTCCTCAAAAATTATCCGGAGTTAACAGCCCTGCTCCAGAAGGTGCGAAGACTGTGCGCGCACATCCGCCGGTCGCCTGTACACTCCGTTCGTATGCAGAAGCTGCAGCGATTGCTCCACCTTCCCAACCACCGCCTCATTATCGACATTGCAACAAGGTGGAACTCCACCCTGCACATGGTGGAGCGGCTGTGCGAGCAGAGGCAGGCCATAATGCATTTGTGGGAGGATACACGGCCAGGCACTTTGAGAGCAGACATGGAGTTGACAGGCGTGCAGTGGTCGAAGCTGAAAGACCTTTGTAAAGTCCTTCAGTGTTTTGAGGAATGCACACGGCTGGTAAGCGCAGACGACGCCATCCTAAGCATGAGCATCCCACTTATGCGTCTGCTCATGCAAACTTTGATGCACCTTAAGGAGCAGGCGTCTGCAGCCAATGTTGATGAGGAGGAAGAGGAGGAGGGAATCCTTGATGACATTCAGCCATTGTCTGCTCAGGGACCTCTCCTGGACGAGGTGGAGGAAGAAGAGGAGGAGGAGGAGGATGATGGGGATGATTACTTAGGGGAGGAGGATGCATCTCGTGGGGCAAGTGAAAATGTTGGCGTGACAAGGTCTGGTACAGGGTTTGTGCGTGACTGGAGGGATGTGGATTTGCCAGAAAGTGCTCCTCCACCCAGCACTCGCAGTGCATCATTGACACCGGGAACATTGGCCCACATGTCAGATTATGCCTTGCGGATCCTAAAAAGGGACCCCCGCATTGCCAAAATGATGAATGATGACGACTACTGGTTGGCCAGCATCCTGGATCCACGCTATAAAGGCAAATTACAAAACATCATGCCACAGGAGAACCTTGACCTAATATTGGCTAATAAACAAGCAACTCTGGTAAATCGGTTGCTTGAGGCATTCCCAGCACACAGCAGCGGTGATGGTTCTCACACGAGCCGTACGGGCCGGGGGCAGCTTGGCAGAGGTGTTCGTGGTGCACACAGCAGAAGTGGCGTTGGAGACAGGGGTTTCATGACAATGTTGTGGACTGATTTTTCAAATACCGCTCACACAACTGGTAATACTGCATCGATGGAAAGTGACAGGAGACAGCAGTTGTCAACTATGGTTACAAACTACTTTTCCTCCCATATCGATGTTCTCCCACACAGGTCATTCCCCTTTGACTATTGGGCCGCTAAACTGGACACCTGGCCTGAATTGGCCCAATATGCCTTACAGGAGCTCGCTTGCCCAGCTGCAAGTGTGCTATCGGAAAGAGTCTTCAGTGCAGCTGGATCAATCCTGACCGAAAAAAGGACCCGTCTGTCAACCCAAAATGTGGATGAACTAACCTTCATTAAAATGAACCACGCATGGGTTTCCAAGGATTTTGTCCCACCTTCCCCTGATGACACATAGGGTGACAGAAAAATGGCTTGCTTTGGTCCACCTCTTCCTGGTACTTCACCTATTTCGCCTTTTGCATCAGCTGAATGTCCAACATCAACATATGCCACTTTCTAAAACTCCCTAACTGTGCTGCCTCCCCCCCCATGGCCGGGGTCACCACCTACCGCACGACACCGTGCGAGTGCCGTTGCCCTGGACAGGTGGGTAGGCCGACTCTTGGGCGCGGGCACTGGCACAGGGTCCCTCATAGTGCAATCAAGTGTCTCTGACGGTGGTGGTGCACACCCGCCGTCAGACACACCGCTGTACTATGAGGGGCCCAGTGCCAGTACCGACGCCCACGAGTGGGCCCCCCTTGCTTGGGCAGGGCCCCAGCATTTGCAATCTTTACCTCTCCCTGCTCCTCCGCTGTGTAATCTGGGCCGTCAAATCCATACTGTGCCTGACACCGTCTGAGCCTGCCTCCTGAGACATATTTTGAATGTGTACGCTATCCATACATGTTATCCGGGGATACGGTACCCTTTCTAACCTTTGTGCAATCACGTGCAATCCATACTGTGCCTGACACCGTCTGAGCCTGCCTCCTGAGACATATATTTTGAATGTGTACGCTATCCATACATGTTATTGTAAAATAATGCTTATCCTGTAAAATACTCAGGACTAGTTACCAGATAAAAATATAGTGATTTATTTGGATTCTTCCATCAAAGAAAGGTTATTACAAAAAAAACAGGTGAATAAAAATAAGTGAAAGAGAGATTGTCCATTGTTCATAGCAAAGCAGCATGTATTCTTCTTCTCTCCGAGATCCTGAATAGCAAATGGCCTCTGTCTCTCTTAGGCTTCTCACATAGCCGTCAAGTAATATACCAGCTGTTATGTCATGTCATGGCCCAACACAGGCGACATCTTCGTGTCTGTCTCTCATGATGGTGAGGGAAGAAGACAGCGACCTCTACAGTTAGCCATGAATTATATACGTCTCTTGAAGCACGTGATCTCGGTATATATGGAGTTTGACATTTACCTCAAGGCTAAATATGTAGTGAGCTGACATTTCTACCATGAGCCAAGCTTAAAAATAGCCTATGTCATATAAGCTAAAGCAATCTACAGAACTGGGTGTAATAAGAAATATTTAACGAATTATTAATATTTAACAATTCCCCCTTTTGAGGGAGACAGACATTAATTGGAACCCTCAAATATAACAAGATCTTTTTCTTCTTTTCTTCTTCTTTGACAAAATAATTTAATATCAATAACAATAATAATATCAGATTACCGTTATAAGTACTCAATGACATAATTGATGTGAATTCATGTTATGGTAAGCCGTGAACAATATTCATATAAAATATGTATAATTATACTTCCCTAAGTCTAAATTGAAGCATCTCAGGTCCAGTCATCATCATCTGATGTCATCTGGTCTTCATTTTGATGTCTTCTGTCTTCTTCTTGGTTCTTTTAAAACCACAGTTTTTCTCTAGCATATAGATGTTGTAGAAATTGTGTTGTGTATCAAATCAAAGTTCATAAATTCAAATGTTGATAAGAAACAAAGTCTATAGATGAAATGCAGCTTTAATATCTGTGCAGTGTCATCTTTAAAAACCTGGGCTTACATTGGCTCGCCTTGGATATTCTGGAATCCTCCATCGGCACTGGTCTTTGAACAGGTGTGACGTCTTTGGTCAGCAAAGCAAGGGTTAAAATGACTCTTCCTTGCTACACATAGTACCATAACCAGTCCTTGTCCTAATGCACAGGACATATGTCAGGGTTAATTACCTTCATTGTTCACCAGCTTTACATTGAAGCTTTTCAGGTGATTGAAAACCTCTGGAACTTGATAAGAACGTGATAACACAGTTCATCTCAGCATCATAGGATCATCGTCCTCTGGTTGTCAGGTTAGACACTTTAATCGTGACCGTCAGTGGTGGATACTGCACTCGTGACTGTCAGTGGTGGATACTGCACTCGTGACTGTCAGTGGTGGATACTGCATTTGTAATTAACACAGTATATTACTCAGCAATCATAGCTTTGTTACCTTCTGGGACTTCTGGATCGCGGCATTCTTCTTCTTGCAACTGATAAGAATCAATGAAGTTTAGAAATGTGAAAAGTCTTTATTAACATAATTTCAGTATCTTGCTTGAAGTCTTCATTCCCTATCCTATACCAAATCTGGTAATTTTCCTATCCTATAATATCACAGCGTACCATAGCAATCAGTAATATCCATATAATTATCAGAATTTGTACTGTATATGGATTTCAATGTTTGAAATAATAAACCAATAATAAGTGATAATACATTATTATCCATATTTTTTTCATGTGATAGAACATTTTTTTTATGTCTTAGGTGTAATTACCTTTTTCAACCCATAGGTGTCACTGTGTTTTATGTAACCAGTGTTTTCATCTTTATTAATAAGGAATATATTTATTATACTAATAATATGTAGGAATGTAAAGCCATGAACCAAAATAAGAATATATGAGTGAGCGAATGAATGAATAAAAGAATTGTTGCATATAACTCAGAAGTGAAACATTTCCTTAGTAATAGAACCATATAATTGCTATATTTAATGAAGCAATATTCTCAGTAGATATTATTTTACTAAATATTGGTGAAAGAATTAAAAATAATGAAAAATAAGAATAAAAATAAGAATAAGGCCTTTATGTTGATGCAGAGTAGTTATGTCTTCAGTAACATATACCCTTAATATTTCCATGATCTGGATTATTTCATAATTGTCATAAACTTGTGTTATCAAAATATTCAAATCATGCAACTTTGCATGTAATTCCTCTTAGTGTAAAGAAATGACTCTTTATAATACTTGTTATTATACCCAATACTTATACCATTGTACCTTATTAATATTTTTGTCCTATTAAAATGTGTGAAGAAAAGGTATTAATCAAATGTGATGATGTAGTCAGGATCAAAAACATATTTTCCCCCTTAATACCAAAAAATATTGTTTCATGAAATAATTCATTTATCAAAACCAAAATTAAAAATAATTCATGTATAAATTATGTGAATTTATACTTGCTTATACCATTATTTGTCTGAAGATGTGTGACCATTAAAATTAATTTGAATATCATAAAATTATCCTTTGGAAAAATTAATTTAAATGTAGACTTTCTTCATAAACCATTTTGATGTGCGATTGCACTTTGTACTTATCCACAATTAACTAAATCAAGAAATAATTACTATAGAAATACAGAAATATATGTTGTATAGATAATATTTCATTATGTATCTTAATATTCTAATAATTTAACTGATCTGCATATTTCTCCTAAAGATAAAAGCTTTGGGGGTTTTTTTTTTTTTTCTCTCATTCAGAATCCTGAGGCCTCACAAACATATCACATTACTCGCTCAGCAGCTGCTCATACACTCAGTCACTGTCACTCAGACTGTGTCACATATTAAGTTTAAACCAAATACCTCACATACGAAGGTGTGATGAATACACGTATTTTAACCCAAATTATCCTAATTATCAATGCATTGTAAACTATTTCAATTTAGTCTCTTAATATTTCTTTGAATATTCCCCAAATACACATGACATATATGTATAGCTATACTTGACATTTAGGCCTGGAAAAAAATTCCATTGCTTTGCAAAAGCTGAGACCCCTTTAAAAATTCTTTCCCTAAGGAACAGGGACATAGTATACTGGTCTGGTATACTTATTATTAGAACAAGGTACAAATTTCACATGCTGTGGTAGTCATTCGAACCATGCAGTGAAGGCACACACACAGAACATATTTTAAAATGCAGTTAGTTATTTTCTTTTAAGTGTTAAATATATGAAATCATGCAATTATTGCAACTTCCTGTGTAAATAAAGGCATAAATCCTTGGAAGAGAATTTTTCCCGATTAAGTCCTGCTTTGAAATGAAAATTCTAAGGAAACATAAAAAATAAAGTTAATATCATATTCATAATTCTAAATATTATTACTGATGTAGATTTTAATTTTCATTAAAAAATACAGTTCTACTATTTCTACTTCTACAAACACTCTATATATACTGTATGAATATGTATATATCCATAAACCATAAAACTACAGGATTATACTCTATAAAATAATTACATATAACTCACTAATTGTATAACACTGTTACACAAAATATATATATGTAATTACTTTTTCTAGCCAATTCCTAAACCCATACTTATTTCTCTGCAAAAAATATCCTGAAAGGTTCTTGCCATTTTAAAGCTGATAGATTCTTGGAGCAGAGTATTCAGTTTACAGGCCATGATGTCACTCACCACCTGTTTCTGTCTGTCAGATTCGGCCATCTTGGTTACAGAAAGAAGATCAAAACTCATCATTTTTCTTAATTCAATTTGTGTCTTTTCAGTGATACTTTGCATCATTCCGTAGGGCTTAAAGCAAACATGTGATTTCCTTTGTTCTTCATAAATTTGATTTTGGGGAAAACTCATTTTAGAAGGTTTTGCTAATACAGGCTTCTGATAAGATTTTACTCTGCCTGTCTTCACAAAATTAGCACAATTTACTTTCCTTTCACGATTCTCTTGTTTTCTGGCAAAATCAAGGGATTGCGCACATTCAAACAAAGAATCTTTTTGTGACGCAATAACACGAGATGCAGGATTTAGAAACCAAAATTTGCTTACAAAACTCCTTATGAGGGACGGTGTTTTGACATTCTCACTCAGCATTCTATACAAACGTTCATATATGGACATGAACGTAAAAATACATTCCTTCCGACCAATCCTTAATTTTTGAAGAATATCAATATCTGGATGATTTTCATTTGATGAACAAAAAATGAGAATTTTTAATTTGTCCTTATCAGTTAAATTCTCATGTGTTTCACCAGATAACTTTAAAGATAACCTCCTGGAAAAGGTTACAGGGATCCACATTTTGAACAACTGATTCTTCTCCTCGTTAGATAAATCAAATTTGTCAACACAACTTTCAAAAACCTCAGAGTTTCTACAAACATGCATTTTGTTGTCATATGCAGGTATTATTTTGCATATCTCTAGCAAACTTTTCCTTACTTTCCTTCGGATTTGGGCCTGTGAGTCGTCTATTTTTAGTGGTACGTCTTTCCCTTGTACGTCCTCTACGTCAGGTTCCGTCTGATTCTTGTGAATAGTGGAGTTCCTGACAACTTGCACATATGAGCAAAGTTCAATCCCCCTTGTGGGCAAGTTGAGGGAAATCCGCAAAAAAGTACAAAAATTCAGATCTGGCTGGCTCTCCAATGTAAAATAATGCTTATCCTGTAAAATACTCAGGACTAGTTACCAGATAAAAATATAGTGATTTATTTGTATTCTTCCATCAAAGAAAGGTTATTACAAAAAAACCAGGTGAATAAAAATAAGTGAAAGAGAGATTGTCCATTGTTCATAGCAAAGCAGCATGTATTCTTCTTCTCTCCGAGATCCTGAATAGCAAATGGCCTCTGTCTCTCTTAGGCTTCTCACATAGCCGTCAAGTAATATACCAGCTGTTATGTCATGTCATGGCCCAACACAGGTGACATCTTCGTGTCTGTCTCTCATGATGGTGAGGGAAGAAGACAGCGACCTCTACAGTTAGCCATGAATTATATACGTCTCTTGAAGCACGTGATCTCGGTATATATGGAGTTTGACATTTACCTCAAGGCTAAATATGTAGTGAGCTGACATTTCTACCATGAGCCAAGCTTAAAAATAGCCTATGTCATATAAGCTAAAGCAATCTACAGAACTGGGTGTAATAAGAAATATTTAACGAATTATTAATATTTAACAGTTATCCAGGGATACGGTACCCTTTCTAACCTTTGTGCAATCACGTGCAATCCATACTGGGCCTGACACCGTCTGACCCTGCCTCCTGAGACATATATTTTGAATGTGTACGCTATCCATACATGTTATCCAGGGATACGGTACCCTTTCTAACCTTTGTGCAATCACGTGCAATCCATACTGGGCCTAACACCGTCTGAGCCTGCCTCCTGAGACATATATTTTGAATGTGTACGCTATCCATACATGTTATCCGGGGATACGGTACCCTTTCTAACCTTTGTGCAATCACGTGCAATCCATACTGGGCCTAACACCGTCTGAGCCTGCCTCCTAAGACATATATTTTGAATGTGTACGCTATCCATACATGTTATCCGGGGATACGGTACCCTTTCTAACCTTTGTGCAATCACGTGCAATCCATACTGGGCCTAACACCGTCTGAGCCTGCCTCCTGAGACATATATTTTGAATGTGTACGCTATCCATACATGTTATCCGGGGATACGGTACCCTTTCTAACCTTTGTGCAATCACGTGCAATCCATACTGTGCCTGACACCGTCTGAGCCTGCCTCCTGAGACATATATTTTGAATGTGTACGCTATCCATACATGTTATCCAGGGATACGGTACCCTTTCTAACCTTTGTGCAATCACGTGCAATCCATACTGGGCCTGACACCGTCTGAGCCTGCCTCCTGAGACATATATTTTGAATGTGTATGCTATCCATACATGTTATCCAGGGATACGGTACCCTTTCTAACCTTTGTGCAATCACGTGCAATCCATACTGGGCCTAACACCGTCTGAGCCTGCCTCCTGAGACATATATTTTGAATGTGTACGCTATCCATACATGTTATCCGGGGATACGGTACCCTTTCTAACCTTTGTGCAATCACGTGCAATCCATACTGGGCCTAACACCGTCTGAGCCTGCCTCCTGATACATATATTTTGAATGTGTACGCTATCCATACATGTTATCCGGGGATACGGTACCCTTTCTAACCTTTGTGCAATCACGTGCAATCCATACTGGGCCTAACACCGTCTGAGCCTGCCTCCTGAGACATATATTTTGAATGTGTACGCTATCCATACATGTTATCCGGGGATACGGTACCCTTTCTAACCTTTGTGCAATCACGTGCAATCCATACTGTGCCTGACACCGTCTGAGCCTGCCTCCTGAGACATATATTTTGAATGTGTACGCTATCCATACATGTTATCCAGGGATACGGTACCCTTTCTAACCTTTGTGCAATCACGTGCAATCCATACTGGGCCTAACAGCGTCTGAGCCTGCCTCCTGAGACATATATTTTGAATGTGTACGCTGTCCATACATGTTATCCGGGGATACGGTACCCTTTCTAACCTTTGTGCAATCACGTGCAATCCATACTGGGCCTAACACCGTCTGAGCCTGCCTCCTGAGACATATATTTTGAATGTGTACGCCATCTATACATGTTATCCGGGGATACGGTACCCTTTCTAACCTTTGTGCAATCACGTGCAATCCATACTGTGCCTGACACCGTCTGAGCCTGCCTCCTGAGACATATATTTTGAATGTGTACGCTATCCATACATGTTATCCAGGGATACGGTACCCTTTCTAACCTTTGTGCAATCACGTGCAATCCATACTGGGCCTGACACCGTCTGAGCCTGCCTCCTGAGACATATATTTTGAATGTGTACGCTATCCATACATGTTATCCAGGGATACGGTACCCTTTCTAACCTTTGTGCAATCACGTGCAATCCATACTGGGCGTGAGAACGGCTGGCGAGCTGTTAAGCAAGCTACAGCACCTGTCCAGACAAGTACAGGGATTCCCTAGCGAGGAGACTTATTTGATTGTTTTCAATGTTGGGACAGCAATTTTTGGGGAGCACTATACTCTGGAGAATGATAGATGGGGCCCACCATACACTGGAACATTCCAAAGGTGGACATCAGACACTGGAGCAGCATTTACAGGGCCCATTATACAATAGAGCATTAGAAATGGGGCCCATTATGTTTGGAGCATTATTTGGGCCCATAAGACAGTGGAGCTTCATCCATGGGGACCAACATATACTGTAGCATTATGTGGAGCTCATCATATACTGTTTCAAACATTATATGGGACCAATGATTCTGTATGGAGAAATAGATGGGCCTCGTCATGAGATGTAAAAAGTGAGGTATTTTTCATTGTACTATACCGCTATTTATCTGCCGTATCGGAGCATGATGAGTTGTGGTATGTGTTAAAGGGGCGCTCTTTCGCCCAGGGCACATGAAAACCTGCAGCCAGCCCTCCCCCCCCACAACTTTAGCCAAATAACCCCCATTTTTCAGTGCGTAACTTGTATTATGAAGTTAATTAAGGTTGACAAGCTTAAGTAAGAAGAATTGATGCTTTTGGCATTCAAATGGGCACTGTAGGTGTGTTTCCTGTCCTCCTCTCACTGCCGACTTTTATTCCCCATTGACTTACATTGGGTTTCGTGTTTCGGGACGACCCCGACTTTTCCCTATAATCGGACGATCTTGCTCGACCCGACTTTTGGAAAAGTCGGGTTTCACGAAACGAAACGCGACCCTAAAAAACCAAAAGTCGCTCAACTCTATCAATGAGCTAAACTGCCGTTTGAATTGCCTCAGGGCATGTTTTCCCTGTGGCAACATTTTCCCATTGAAATGCATTGAGGAAAATGTTTTTTCAAACGCAAATTGCGCAAAAACTACAAATCCAATCGACACGAAAATTACTTAGCAAACCTCTCGTGGACGCTGGCTTCGAAACGACACCTCAACGGTGTCTGTGCGTGTAGCGGTTCGGGCCGCATTAATTGCGGAAAATCAACTGAATAATAATAATTGGAAGAACAAGCAGTAGAAGAATAAGTTAGCAGCGTTCGGATTACAAGATAGTGCTTTCTTCAAAGCACTATAAATACGTGCACGGAAGAGACACTCTAATACAGTGTTCACCAATTCCAGTCCTCAAGAGCCACCAACAGTTCATGTTTTCAAGATTTCCTTAGTATGGCCCAGGTGATAATTGCAGTACCTGGGCAATACTAATGAAATAAAGAAAACATGACCTGTTGGTGGCTCTTGAGGACTGGAGTTGGGGAACCCTGCTCTAATACATTAAGACTAGAGTTGAGTGACTTTTGGTTTTTTAGGGTCGCGTTTCGTTTCGTGAAACTCGACTTTTCCAAAAGTCGGGTCGAGCAAGATCGTCCGATTATAGGGAAAAGTCGGAGTCATCCCGAAACACGAAACCCAATGTAAGTCAATGGGGAATAAAAGTCGGCAGTGAGAGGAGGACAGGAAACACACCTACAGTGCCCATTTGAATGCCAAAAGCATCAATTCTTCTTACTTAAGCTTGTCAACCTTAATTAACTTCATAATACAAGTTACGCACTGAAAAATGGGGGTTATTTGGCTAAAGTTGTGTGGGGGGAGGGCTGGCTGCAGGTTTTCATGTGCCCTGGGCGAAAGAGCGCCCCTTTAGCACATACCACAACTCATCATGCTCCGATACGGCAGATAAATAGCGGTATAGTACAATGAAAAATACCTCACTTTTTACATCTCATGACGAGGCCCATCTATTTCTCCATACAGAATCATTGGTCCCATATAATGTTTGAAACAGTATATGATGAGCTCCACATAATGCTACAGTATATGTTGGTCCCCATGGATGAAGCTCCACTGTCTTATGGGCCCAAATAATGCTCCAAACATAATGGGCCCCATTTCTAATGCTCTAGTGTATAATGGGCCCTGTAAATGCTGCTCCAGTGTCTGATGTCCACCTTTGGAATGTTCCAGTGTATGGTGGGCCCCATCTATCATTCTCCAGAGTATAGTGCTCCCCAAAAATTGCTGTCCCAACATTGAAAACAATCAAATAAGTCTCCTCGCTAGGGAATCCCTGTACTTGTCTGGACAGGTGCGGTAGCTTGCTTAACAGCTCACCAGCCGTTCTCACGCCCAGTATGGATTGCACGTGATTGCACAAAGGTTAGAAAGGGTACCGTATCCCTGGATAACATGTATGGATAGCGTACACATTCAAAATATATGTCTCAGGAGGCAGGCTCAGACGGTGTCAGGCACAGTATGGATTGCACGTGATTGCACAAAGGTTAGAAAGGGTACCGTATCCCCGGATAACATGTATGGATAGCGTACACATTCAAAATATATGTCTCAGGAGGCAGGCTCAGACGGTGTCAGGCACAGTATGGATTGCACGTGATTGCACAAAGGTTAGAAAGGGTACCGTATCCCTGGATAACATGTATGGATAGCGTACACATTCAAAATATATGTCTCAGGAGGCAGGCTCAGACGGTGTCAGGCACAGTATGGATTGCACGTGATTGCACAAAGGTTAGAAAGGGTACCGTATCCCCGGATAACATGTATGGATAGCGTACACATTCAAAATATATGTCTCAGGAGGTAGGCTCAGACGGTGTTAGGCCCAGTATGGATTGCACGTGATTGCACAAAGGTTAGAAAGGGTACCGTATCCCCGGATAACATGTATGGATAGCGTACACATTCAAAATATATGTCTCAGGAGGCAGGCTCAGACGGTGTCAGGCACAGTATGGATTGCACGTGATTGCACAAAGGTTAGAAAGGGTACCGTATCCCCGGATAACATGTATGGATAGCGTACACATTCAAAATATATGTCTCAGGAGGCAGGCTCAGACGGTGTTAGGCCCAGTATGGATTGCACGTGATTGCACAAAGGTTAGAAAGGGTACCGTATCCCTGGATAACATGTATGGATAGCGTACACATTCAAAATATATGTCTCAGGAGGCAGGCTCAGACGGTGTCAGGCCCAGTATGGATTGCACGTGATTGCACAAAGGTTAGAAAGGGTACCGTATCCCTGGATAACATGTATGGATAGCGTACACATTCAAAATATATGTCTCAGGAGGCAGGCTCTTACGGTGTCAGGCACAGTATGGATTGCACGTGATTGCACAAAGGTTAGAAAGGGTACCGTATCCCCGGATAACATGTATGGATAGCGTACACATTCAAAATATATGTCTCAGGAGGCAGGCTCAGACGGTGTCAGGCACAGTATGGATTTGACGGCCCAGATTACACAGCGGAGGAGCAGGGAGAGGTAAAGATTGCAAATGCTGGGGCCCTGCCCAAGCAAGGGGGGCCCACTCGTGGGCGTCGGTACTGGCACTGGACCCCTCATAGTACAGCGGTGTGTCTGACGGCGGGTGTGCACCACCACCGTCAGAGACACTTGATTGCACTATGAGGGACCCTGTGCCAGTGCCCGCGCCCAAGAGTCGGCCTATCCACCTGTCCAGGGCAACGGCACTCGCACGGTGTCGTGCGGTAGGTGGTGACCCCGGCCATGGGGGGGAGGCAGCACAGTTAGGGAGTTTTAGAAAGTGGCATATGTTGATGTTGGACATTCAGCTGATGCAAAAGGCGAAATAGGTGAAGTACCAGGAAGAGGTGGACCAAAGCAAGCCATTTTTCTGTCACCCTATGTGTCATCAGGGGAAGGTGGGACAAAATCCTTGGAAACCCATGCGTGGTTCATTTTAATGAAGGTTAGATCATCCACATTTTGGGTTGACAGACGGGTCCTTTTTTCTGTCAGGATTGATCCAGCTGCACTGAAGACTCTTTCCGATAGCACACTTGCAGCTGGGCAAGCGAGCTCCTGTAAGGCATATTGGGCCAATTCAGGCCAGGTGTCCAGTTTAGCGGCCCAATAGTCAAAGGGGAATGACCTGTGTGGGAGAACATCGATATGGGAGGAAAAGTAGTTTGTAACCATAGTTGACAACTGCTGTCTCCTGTCACTTTCCATCGATGCAGTATTACCAGTTGTGTGAGCGGTATTTGAAAAATCAGTCCACAACATTGTCATGAAACCCCTGTCTCCAACGCCACTTCTGCTGTGTGCACCACGAACACCTCTGCCAAGCTGCCCCCGGCCCGTACGGCTCGTGTGAGAACCATCACCGCTGCTGTGTGCTGGGAATGCCTCAAGCAACCGATTTACCAGAGTTGCTTGTTTATTAGCCAATATTAGGTCAAGGTTCTCCTGTGGCATGATGTTTTGTAATTTGCCTTTATAGCGTGGATCCAGGATGCTGGCCAACCAGTAGTCGTCATCGTTCATCATTTTGGCAATGCGGGTGTCCCTTTTTAGGATCCGCAAGGCATAATCTGACATGTGGGCCAATGTTCCCAGTGTCAATGATGCACTGCGAGTGCTGGGTGGAGGAGCACTTTCTGGCAAATCCACATCCCTCCAGTCACGCACAAACCCTGTACCAGACCTTGCCACGCCAACATTTTCACTTGCCCCACGAGATGCATCCTCCTCCCCTAAGTAATCATCCCCATCATCCTCCTCCTCCTCCTCTTCTTCCTCCACCTCGTCCAGGAGAGGTCCCTGAGCAGACAATGGCTGAATGTCATCAAGGATTCCCTCCTCCTCTTCCTCCTCATCAACATTGGCTGCAGACGCCTGCTCCTTAAGGTGCGTCAAAGTTTGCATGAGCAGACGCATAAGTGGGATGCTCATGCTTAGGATGGCGTCGTCTGCGCTTACCAGCCGTGTGCATTCCTCAAAGCACTGAAGGACTTTACAAAGGTCTTTCAGCTTCGACCACTGCACGCCTGTCAACTCCATGTCTGCTCTCAAAGTGCCTGGCCGTGTATCCTCCCACAAATGCATTATGGCCTGCCTCTGCTCGCACAGCCGCTCCACCATGTGCAGGGTGGAGTTCCACCTTGTTGCAATGTCGATAATGAGGCGGTGGTTGGGAAGGTGGAGCAATCGCTGCAGCTTCTGCATACGAACGGAGTGTACAGGCGACCGGCGGATGTGCGCGCACAGTCTTCGCACCTTCTGGAGCAGGGCTGTTAACTCCGGATAATTTTTGAGGAAGCACTGCACCACCAGGTTCAAGGTGTGAGCCAAGCAAGGTATGTGGCTGAGTTTTGAAAGGGCTATGGCTGCCACAAAATTACGGCCGTTATCACTAACTACCTTGCCTGCCTCAAGATGTACACTGCCCAGCCATGACTCAGTTTGTCGCTTCAAGTACTCGGCCAGCACCTCGGCGGTGTGTCTGTCGCCCAAACACATCATCTGCAACACAGCCTGCTGACGCTTTCCACTAGCTGCGCGATAGGGGGACACATCGTGTGCAACAGTGGCAGCTGCAGATGGAGTGCTCGTACGACTGCGCTCTGTGGACGAGCTTTCGCTTCTGGAGGAGGAGAAGGAGGGTCGAACGCCTACAGCCAACTGTTTCCTATACCGTGGGCTAGGCAGCACTGTCCCACCACCGCTGTCCCCTGTGGACCCTGCATCCACCACATTAACCCAGTGCGCAGTGATGGACACGTAACGGCCCTGGCCATGCCGACTGGACCATGCATCAGTTGTGAGGTGCACCTTTCCGCTCACTGACTGCTTGAGTGCATGGACAATGCGGTCTTTCACATGATGGTGGAGGGCTGGGATGGCTTTGCGAGAGAAGAAGTGGCGACTGGGTAGGTCATAGCGTGGTACTGCATAGGCCATGAGTTCGCGGAAGGCTGTGCTTTCCACCAACCGAAAGGGCATCATCTCAAACGAGATTAGATTGGCAATGTGGGCGTTCAAACCCAGTGTACGCGGATGAGAGACTGAGTAGTTTCTTGACCTACTCATAGTGTCTGGGAGGGTGAGCTGGACTTGAGAGCTGCATATGGTGGAAGTAGCGGTGGACAGGGCGGACTGAGAGAGGGTTGATGATGGTGATGGAGTTGGTGTTCTTTCTGATGGCCTAGAATCAGTCTTTCGTTGATATAACAGTGGGATTCCCTGACTGCTGTGGTCTTGCAACGACACCTCAACATTTGCTGCTGTGCTAACCGGTGGGCTTACAGTGGGGGAAACAATGTAGCGTTGCTGACTACCTTTGTTGTGATCAGTTGCACATGTGGCACTTGAGGTTTGGTGTTGTGTCCACGCTTGCAAGTGCATGCTGGTTAAATGTCTAAGCATGCAACTGGTATTCAAATTTTTCAGATTTTTCCCTCGGCTAAAGGTCTTTGCGCACTTCTTACAGATAACCTTGGCCTGATCATGAGGATTTTGTTCAAAAAAGTGCCACACTGCACTCTTCCTACTTTGGCAGACATTTTGCGGCCTAGCACGCTGTGATCTTTTGACCCTCTGGACAAGCTGTCCAGCAACTCTTTTGATGTTTGGAACCTGTCTTTGGAGTGCTCCGGGCCTGCCAGATAACAGCTGTTGCGATGTCGATGTCTGCTGTGGATGCTCCTCATCTGAGCTATTGGAAGCAGCACCCTCTTCCCCCAATGGATGCCAATCTGGGTCAACAACTGGGTCATCCATCACCTCCTCTTCTATGTCATGTGCACCTTTCTCTGTGTCACCGTGTATGGTGGTATAGTGTGCGGGAAGGGGCACCTGAGTCTCATCAGGGTCAAAATCTGGCTCTGTACACTGCGAGGACAATGTAGTGCTCTGAGTGAATGTACCAGCAGAATCATCCATCAGCGGCTGTGCATCAGTGCACTCCATGTCAGATTCATCTTGGCCTGGGTAATTCACCATTTCACTTGATAATCCAGGCATGGTATGTGAAAACAGCTCCATGGAGTAATCAGTAGTATGGCCTGCGTCATCCTTCAATCTTGGTTGGGGTGAAGGACACAAGGAAAGGTGTGGTTCATGAACATGAGCCTCCAATGACGACTCAGTGCTTTTACTTTTTACAACTGAAGAAGAGGAGGCGATAGAGCTGGAGGCTGAGTCAGCAATGTAAGACAAAACTTTTTCCTGATGCTCTGCCTTTAAAAGCGGTTTGCCAACTCCTAGAAAACTAAGCGTTCGAGGCCTTATGTAGCCAGACGATGACGCAGGGTCAGCACCTCCTGCATTCGGTCCTATTTTGCTCTTGCCACTACCATCAGATCCACCACCAACACCATCATTACCAGCTGCCAACCCCCGCCCAATTCCACGGCCTCTTCCACCAGCCTTCCTCATTTTTGGTAGAAATGTAGACAAAATCCAACAAACTATATAGTAATGTAAAACAAGGTACAAGGTGTCTATAGGACAGGGGAGATTTAGAATTTCTGCACACACTTGTGGACAGTGGACACTTTTGGATTGTGTGAGGCCCACTGATATCTGAGCGCTATGTGACAGGCTCGATGGCACAGCTGCCTGTGACCAAAGTGACGAGAGGATAATGGAGATTTTGAATCTCTGCGCACACTTTTGGACACTGGACACTTGTGGATTGTGTGAGGCCCACTGATATCTGAGCGCTATGTGACAGGCTCGATGGCACAGCTGCCTGTGACCAAAGTGACGAGAGGATAATGGAGATTTTGAATCTCTGCGCACACTTTTGGACACTGGACACTTGTGGATTGTGTGAGGCCCACTGATATCTGAGCGCTATGTGACAGGCTCGATGGCACAGCTGCCTGTGACCAAAGTGACGAGAGGATAATGGAGATTTTGAATCTCTGCGCACACTTTTGGACACTGGACACTTTTGGATTGTGTGAGGCCCACTGATATCTGAGCGCTATGTGACACGCTCGATGGCACAGCTGCCTGTGACCAAAGTGACGAGAGGATAATGGAGATTTTGAATCTCTGCGCACACTTTTGGACACTGGACACTTGTGGATTGTGTGAGGCCCACTGATATCTGAGCGCTATGTGACACGCTCGATGGCACAGCTGCCTGTGACCAAAGTGACGAGAGGATAATGGAGATTTTGAATCTCTGCGCACACTTTTGGACACTGGACACTTGTGGATTGTGTGAGGCCCACTGATATCTGAGCGCTATGTGACACGCTCGATGGCACAGCTGCCTGTGACCAAAGTGACGAGAGGATAATGGAGATTTTGAATCTCTGCGCACACTTTTGGACACTGGACACTTGTGGATTGTGTGAGGCCCACTGATATCTGAGCGCTATGTGACACGCTCGATGGCACAGCTGCCTGTGACCAAAGTGACGAGAGGATAATGGAGATTTTGAATCTCTGCGCACACTTTTGGACACTGGACACTTGTGGATTGTGTGAGGCCCACTGATATCTGAGCGCTATGTGACACGCTCGATGGC
The DNA here is from genome assembly GCF_039654945.1 of Dendrobates tinctorius. NCBI lineage: Eukaryota > Metazoa > Chordata > Amphibia > Anura > Dendrobatidae > Dendrobates > Dendrobates tinctorius. The sequence continues at coordinate 143,593 of NW_027361754.1, forward strand.
ACAGCTGCCTGTGAACAAAGTGACGAGAGGATAATGGAGATTTTGAATCTCTGCGCACACTTTTGGACACTGGACACTTGTGGATTGTGTGAGGCCCACTGATATCTGAGCGCTATGTGACACGCTCGATGGCACAGCTGCCTGTGACCAAAGTGACGAGAGGATGATGGAGATTTTGAATCTCTGTGCACACTTTTGGACACTGGACACTTGTGGATTGTGTGAGGCCCACTGATATCTGAGCGCTATGTGACACGCTCGATGGCACAGCTGCCTGTGACCAAAGTGACGAGAGGATGATGGAGATTTTGAATCTCTGCGCACACTTTTGGACACTGGACACTTGTGGATTGTGTGAGGCCCACTGATATCTGAGCGCTATGTGACAGGCTCGATGGCACAGCTGCCTGTGACAAAAGTGACGAGAGGATAATGGAGATTTTGAATCTCTGCGCACACTTTTGGACACTGGACACTTGTGGATTGTGTGAGGCCCACTGATATCTGAGCGCTATGTGACAGGCTCGATGGCACAGCTGCCTGTGACAAAAGTGACGAGAGGATAATGGAGATTTTGAATCTCTGCGCACACTTTTGGACACTGGACACTTGTGGATTGTGTGAGGCCCACTGATATCTGAGCGCTATGTGACACGCTCGATGGCACAGCTGCCTGTGACCAAAGTGACGAGAGGATAATGGAGATTTTGAATCTCTGCGCACACTTTTGGACACTGGACACTTGTGGATTGTGTGAGGCCCACTGATATCTGAGCGCTATGTGACACGCTTGATGGCACAGCTGCCTGTGACCAAAGTGACGAGAGGATAATGGAGATTTTGAATCTCTGCGCACACTTTTGGACACTGGACACTTGTGGATTGCGTGAGGCCCACTGATATCTGAGCGCTATGTGACACGCTCGATGGCACAGCTGCCTGTGACCAAAGTGACGAGAGGATAATGGAGATTTTGAATCTCTGCGCACACTTTTGGACACTGGACACTTGTGGATTGTGTGAGGCCCACTGATATCTGAGCGCTATGTGACAGGCTCGATGGCACAGCTGTGACAAAAGTGACTAGAGGATAAGGGAGATTGGATTGCTTTTAAAAAAGCAGTTTGCGGAGCAGTGGGTAAACAGCAATGCCAGCGTGTCAGGAAGCCTTAAAAGGCAGCCCAACAACCAACACCACTGATACACCACAATATAGCCTCCCCTTGCTCTGCACACACAGTGACTTGTGTGTTGTGCAGGCCAAATCGCTAGCAGCAGAAGCAGTTTTTTTGTCTTCTTCCCTGCCTAACGCTCTCCCTACAGAATCAGCAGCAACCTCTCCCTATACTAAGATCGGCAGAAGTAAGATGGCGGTCGGCGTGCACGCCCTTTTATACCCCCTGTGACGCCCACCAAAGCAAGCCAATCATTTGCATGCCCTTCTGAAAGATGGTGGTGACCCGTGCCTAGGTCATCACGTTGCCCACAGTGTCCGTGGATCCTGATTGGCTGAAAAAGAGCGCAAAACAAACTTTTGAAACGCGACTTTGGCGCGTAAGTCGCCGACCTCGTGGCCGACCTCATCCTAGGGTCGGGTTTCGTTTCATGAAACCCGACTTTGCCAAAAGTCGGCGACTTTTGAATTTTTTAGACCCGTTTCGCTCAACTCTAATTAAGACTCAAAGCCGATCTCTCATTATTATCTCATAACATCATCTTATATAGGTTATTATTATTCATGCATCGTAACAATATAATTGTCTCAGCTTATCTCTAATATATACAAAAGACCTTGGTGGCAAATAAAAAGCCAATTGGCACCAAGCCAAAAATCCCTAAAAAGCGGAAAAGCATACCCGCTCAAACTAACCATATGTGAGAGGAGAAAAAATGAGCTACTAGGTAATCAAATATAAAAATGTAATTTTATTGAATAAATAATCAAGACTTACAACACTTAATTTCAAGGGTGAACACAATGAGGCTGTAGCAGGATAAGCCGGGTGCAAAAAAAGGGGGAACACCACTGTCTATTAGATGCATAAGTACCATACAGAAAAAGTTGATAACAATTGTATATACTAGTGAGAGGTATATAAGCATTGGGAGATCTCAAAAGATGAATGGTCTCAATATATCTGGCAACAAGCGAGTGCACATGAGAAAAAACCATATGCATGTGCAACATAAAGCCACAATGGGCTGGCTACATTTAAGAAGATCTCATGACAAACGTGCCATATAGAGACCGAATGAAGGAGACTCACCAGTAGATGTATAGGGCAGCGGAGACGATCCCAAAGACAGGTGTGAGGGCCCAGTGTTGTAAGTCTTGATTATTTATTCAATAAAATTACATTTTTATATTTGATTACCTAGTAGCTCATTTTTTCTCTTATCGCTAATATGTTGTGGTATTAGCATACATACATCTCATTGGCTAAGGGTAATTCTGTCTACACCCAGCTGAAAAGTTAGTTGTGTAATCTATTCATATAAATACCCCGATCATTTGTTTTTTACGAATCTTGGACCCAAAAATGATGTGAACCTCTGTCATAGCTTGAATGGAATCTGTCAGAAGGTTTTTGATACCTCATATGAGAGTAGCATAACGTAGGAAAAGAGAAGCTGAATGCAAAGATGTATCATTTAGTTTAGTGGGTGCAGTCGATCTCACACAGAGTATTTAGATGTAGCAGATCTCTGAAAGCTGACCGTGCCCACACCAGGCTATGTACATAGTCTATTGACAGTGAGCTCCTTACCACAGGAGGGGGTGTAGTCAGACCAGAAGACACATGAGCTCTTGTCATAGCAGTGATAATTTCCTGATCATGAAACCTTTATCGTAAGCAAACAGCACACAGCCTTATAAATGACACATCGCTGAAATGAATTTGTCAGGGATAACACAGGAGAGATCACACACATCCCACAATTGCCACCAGTTTGTCAGGAAGGAAACCAAGGGGAATCACAAAATGTCTCTTATCTTTATGGGGGGAAGCACTCCGATTAGGAAAGTGGAACACTCTCACAGAGAATTATCTTCCAAAAACAAACAATGACAGAAACCCAATCTCTGATTTTTATTAGATCAGGGTTACACCCACATACCACCCATGGCGAGCTCATATGGGGCCTGGTTGTGGGATGTGGGATATGCTAGGGTTTTAGAAGTTTATGAGATCCCCAACTGGAGAGGTCCCAAGTGGTAGTGCCATCATGTTTCCTATTGCAATTTTACCTTTATATAAAGATGAAACATGGCATGGATAGCATCATCCATTGGTCACGATATTAAGTTGGAGTGGTTAGAATGGCCTTATGGTGATGTGAGTGAATGTGTTATGTTCGTCCCTTCACTAAAACACTGAAAGTATATCTTCCATAAATATGGGATTGATGCAAACCCCAATATTCATCACTGACCACTGTCTTCAGAAAGACTGAGATCAGTGCTTTGAACAGAGAGAGAAGCTCTTGCCTTGGAAGTATGCTTCTGTGCCTCTGGGTAAATCAATCAGAGTCTTGGTGGCTGTTTCTTAGAGCAGATTTCTGCTGTTGTAATTAACTGTTCACCTCAGAAGGACCCAACCTCAATGAAGGTTGAAGTGTCAGCTCTTTCTCAATTCACAATTATAATTAATCCCATATATTCAATAATAGGGTGGTATGTCCCCTTTACGGAGATGTCTTTATGGATTTTATTTTTTTTCTACAACAGTCACCCGCAGTCCTATGTAACATCACAGATAGCACAGCGATAACTCTCCGAGTACAGATAATACACACAAAAATTGAGCTTGGTTTGAGTTGGTATACATGCAGCACATAAACGGATGTTCACATTGGCCATAAGACATACAAAACCTACAAGAAATAAAATAAGCAAAAACCCTGCTGTAACTAAATAAGGAAAAAGCAAAATTGCATTTAAATAAGGCTAGTTTCACACTAGCGTTCAGCGTTTCCGTGCAGTCGCCGCACACATCAAATCGCCGCATGCGGATGCATCCGCATACAACGCATTTCCCTGCATACCCAATGTTAAAGATGGGTACGCAGGGAAACGCTGGACGCTTGCGGCAGTAGGCGGAGCTTCACTGAGGAAGAAAGGAGGAAGTAGGCTGCCATCCGCAGCCCTCCTGAATGCTAGTGTGAAACCAGCCTTAGGCTGGAGTCACACTGGCGAGGAATACGGGCGAGTGAGAGGCGCAAAAAGCACGCATTAGACACGGACAAATGATTCTCTATGGGATCACTCGCACCAGGCGTATATTTCTCATCCGTAGCCTACGCTCCGTGCCAATCGCAGCATGCTGCGATTGTCAGCGTACTACGCCCATAGTACGCCAATGCAAGTCAATGGGTGCGCATAAAATACGGATTACACACGGAACACACGTGTGACCTGCGAGCAATACGCAGGTCTTTTGGCTGGTGACAGGAAATGGGCCAATCCATCATCAGGAAGCCTAGACATGCAAATGAGCTCAAAAAGCGCTCCAGACATCCAGGAAGTACGCCTCCACAGAGTACAGTAGCAGCATGGCGTCCACATACATTAATGTTGAGATGCTAATTGTGCTGGTGCAGGAGCGTCCCGAAATCTGGGACCCACACGATGCAAATTATGCGAACCAGACAAGAAAGGAGGCGTCATGGAGGCGCATCTGTCGCCAGATGTACCATGACTTTGGTGACAGACCACGTGATGAGCAGCATAAAATTCGTAAGTGCAACCATAAAAACGTCATTAACCTTAGCGCGCGCTAAAAAATGATTCTACAATCAGCACCCCCCTTCCTGTGCATGTACTTTTAGCCTCATGAGGCCGTTACATTTGGATGTGACACGTGGCTTCACACAGCCATAATTAGGGGTTAGGCCACAAGCTCCTCATCCTCCTAGCCAATAAAATTAGTCTAAGTGTAGCTAATGAGACCTTGTGTATCGGCCCAATTACATATGCCACCATGGGTAGAACGCACACCCCAGAAGGCCCCATGCCTAGACTACTGTTAGAAAATGTGACCTCTCAAATATGTGATTTTGACAATCTTTCCTGTCACATTGCAGTGGAAGATGTGATGAAACGCTGGCGAAGCATCCGGGACCAGTTCCGCCGGGAACGCCAGCAGCGGTCCAGGAGTGGGGATGCTGGACATGTGAAAAGAAAATACATATACTATGACCGGCTGAACTTCCTCGCCCCAATTCTGGATCTGAGACCGTAAGTACATACCTCACACCACATTACACAAATACATTACACAAATACTTTACAGGGACAAAAATATTGATGTATTTTTGCCTCTGTTCTATTTCATAACAGAACTCAATCCAACCTTACGGATCGAGGAACGGCCTCAGAGGCAGAGCCCATTATAGATCCTGTAGGGGATGAGGTGGCTGGCCCATCTTCTCCCCCTACAAGAAGGATGGTGAAGATGAGGCATCACAAGACCACACAATGGCTGGCCTACACACAACACCACCAGGACGGTCTGCTGCTGCCACCTCACCCATCCTGGAAGAGCCGGGCAACTTGAGCAGCAGCCCAACTGCCCAGATCAGGTCCTCCCCACAGGCTGCTCTAGCATCACGGCGAACAAGAAGAAGGCGCCAGGTCACTATTCAAGAGAGCAGGACCAATGTGGACACAGGGGTGCTCAATTATTTGTCCAGAGTAACAACAGATGATGGGGAGGAGGCCTATGCACGTAGCCTCACCCTTTATCTCCGTGCCCTTACCCGTGAGGTCAGGCTCCGTATTAGGGGATGTATTCAGATCCTGCTTGATGCAAGCACCCCCCCCAATACCCCATATGAGGTTTTTGAATTTCTGGAGAGGTGGCAGCTCTCACCACGAAATTTAATGCGCATGAGACCATTCACACAGATGCTTGCTCAAGCAGGGTCTGAACAGCCCCTAATACATGGGCCAACACCTCAACCCCTTCCTCCCCCTACCCAACCTTCTATTCTGCAGCCCCAAATGTCTTCCTCAAGCCAACACCACCAATATGGCCACTTGTACCCACCCAGTGTTGGAGGCTGGTCCCAACCTGGTTGGGGACGATCTGGCTATCTTGGTGGGTATGAGTCACGTACCTACCACAGCCAACAAGAAGCCCCTCACCATCATCATTACTCTGGCCAGTATCCCCAACAGTCCCAGGAGGCTGGACAATTCCAGCATCATGGGCAACAGTATGGCCCCACACAGGGCGATGTTGGCCACAATGTCCAGCAGCACCCACAGGCTGTTCTTCCACGTTCCCCTTCCCCAACATATGAGGATTTATGATTCTGATGGGTGGAGATGTCCAGTGAGATGTAACTGGTGCTCCTAATATAAATGAAAAAACAGGTGTTCTCCTTCACCAACATTTAGAACATAATTTAACATTCACATTTTTAAACTATGTTTTCCAAACATATGAAACAATCCATCATGACAGTCAACGCTACCTCACGCCTTTCAGACAGATATTACATGTGTGTAGAAAAGAGAATATTTAAATGCGCTATACTGTAAAATGAAAGGATGAAAATACACTACTCACTTGCTATCGCCTAGGAAAGGCGTGCTCGCCTTAGTTAAGTAGTCACCTTTTTTGTTAGCAATCTCTAGTAAAAAAATTCTAGGCGACCAGCATTCAGAATATCACGCTCTCTCTATGTCTTAACAAGTGAGTTTTGTATTTTCATCCTTTCCAGTATAGCATGCTTAAATATTGTCTGTTCTACAGACAGGTAATATCTGTGTGAAAGCTGTGAGGTAGCCTTGCCTGTCATGGTGGAATCTTTCTATGATTGGATAACATTATGAGGAAATGTGAGTGTTATCTTATTGCCTTTATTTTGGTGATGGAGCTCACCTTTTGTTGGCAAATCTAGGTTAATCTAGTCATGCAGCAATGTTGTTATTGCCTAATGTTTGTTGCTGTTTTGTTATGTAATATTAATTTTACAACAAGTTAAAGAAGGCACAAAGGGTCATTTTGGCCGTTGCCAAATTTGTCTTATGGCAATATTATGTTTGCCTTTAAGCAAAAAAAAAAAGGCAAAACTAAAAATTTGTCTACTCTAGTTAACGTCTCTGTATGATTTTTCACAATCCCTCACAACATACTAACAGACACCAACCAATGCAATGAAACACTCATAGAATCATAAAGGCTTGAGTAATATATATTTAGACACAATTAAAGAAACAAATTATAACATAGACACAGCATGCTCTTGCCAAGAAGTTGCCCCCTCAGGTGAGATAAAGTAATTAGTGAAAATATCACGCACTTTGAGGCCAGAGAGCGGTCTACGTTGAGGGTTCATAGGTGGTCACACCCTGCGCACATTGTCCGGCCTACGCACAACACCATCAGAGGAGGAACAATCATGTATCCTGGTGAAGTTATGCAGAACAACACAGGCTTTCACAACTTCATTCACATTTTGCTCACTCAACTGAATGGCAGACTGGAGCACCCGCCATATGGCACAAAGAATCCCAAAGGAACACTCCACCAGTCGCCTAGCACGTGATAGGCGCAAGTTAAAAATTCTGCGCCTGTGGTCAAGGTTGCGCCGGGGATATGGCCTCATGACATTGCGCGATAACTGAAAGGCCTCATCTGCCACAAGGACATAAGGGACTGATTGTTCGGGGGAGCCTGGTAGCTGGCGTGGTGGTGGTAGATCCAACTGGTTGGTGCGTAGCCGCCGAGCCATTATGGAAGTATTGAAGACTCTAGAGTCTCCCGTCCTTCCATAGGCCCCAATGTCAACAATTATAAACTTGTATTGAGGGTCTACCAGAGCCAACAATACAACAGAAAAGTATTGTTTATAATTGAAGAATTGGGAGCCTGAGTTCGGCGGCTTACGCACCCTGATATGTTTGCCATCCAGGGCCCCAATACAATTTGGAAACTGGCAGTCCTCCTCAAAGTCCCTTGATATCCTTAACCAGTCTTCCATCCTGGGCTCGGGCATGACCACTTGATGGAGTCTTGTCCAGATTTGTGCACATGTAGACCTCACTCTGCCTGAAATGGTTGACTTTCCAATGAGAAACTCATGGTGGAGGGCGGCATAAGACAGGCCAGTGGACAGGAAGCTGTAGAACAACAGAAATAGTAAAGTTTAGAATGGCTAAAGTAAAAAAAAACATGCCGACCAAACTTGTTAGGAAATGAGAGAGAAGAACACACACATATTTGGTCGCACAATGACTAAGTGATATGCAGGACATATTAGATCTAACATTCTGCTGTGTCAGGTGAAACATATTTGGAGTAAGATGAGGGCATTAAACTTTGTCCAAGAAGGCCAAAAAACATAATTTAGCACACACATTAGGAACATAGAGAATGTGGTTGTGTAGTACATACCGTATTGTGAGTAGAAGTCGTTCCTCTGCAGATATGGCTTTGCGCATCCTTGTGTCCTGAAAGGTTATCCCAGGGCGCACTGTCTCCAAGAGTCGATCAAATGTGGAAATGCTCATGCGACAGTACTGGTAAAATTTATCCGGATGCTCCCGCAGAGAAGAATAGAGGCGGTGAAAATGACCTCTTGTGAGTCGTTGCCTCAAAAGTGGATGGACCCACATGCGTCTCCTCCTCCGCGCATCCAATATCACAGGATATGGTTGCCCAAAGCGTCGTGACAAAAGCCAGGTAAAGAGAACCTGCTCAGTTGTATTGAATCGCAGACCCTCTGCCATGCTGCACAAAGAACACCAACACACCTCGTGAAAGCAAGGTGACAAATGTACAGAATGTAGGCATCCACCTGTTTCTGAGTGTCTAAATAGGGTGCAGGCTAATGATTTAAATTGTTTGCAGGCCTCAAAACCGTTAAATGTCCATTTTGCAAGGCTGCGAGAAAATCGCGCCATACGGATTGCATACGGATGCCACACGGATTACATACGGATGCACACATGCGCAAAATACGCGACCTCACCTTGCTTACGGATGACCTACGGAGCACTATTTAGTGGTCATTCATCCGTATTACGCAAGTAAACTACGGACCGTATTTTGCGCAGGTTAGTGTGACTCCGGCCTTACACAGAGTTCTTAGTAATACTGTTTTTGATCAAAAATAGCATAAAAGCCATCCCCACCACGACAAGGTGACTTGAAACTCGGGATCGGGAGGTCCTACACTGTCTAATATTGAAAACCTTGCCCTGTGTAAAAGTTAACCTCAGTGTGTGACTAAGGGCAGACAAAAGGACCTGGTCTCAACCAGTGGCCACCAGTCTGGGGAAGCCTAATATGATTTCCAGCTCAGAAAAGGGTGGCCACACCCTCAGCTGCTCAGCCGAAAACGGAAGTATCACCGACAACGAGTACAGCACAGGGGAGGGTAAATATAGCCCTCCTCAAACCAAAGGGAGGCCATGCAAAATTAACCCTAAAAGGACGGTGGGGGAAATCCCGTCCAGAGCCATGACACTTAGATTCTGGAGCAGGAGGGAATTTCATGGACTTACAATTTACACTTGATAATAACTTTGCAAGTAGGACTAAATCCATACCAATCGATATGGAAATTGAGGGTGGATCACGTTTTTCGTCTGGACCTGTTACTCATGAGACAATTGAACTGTATCCTCTCTCCTCCTGCACCAGTTGTGACTTGTATTATTTAAGATTACTGTACTTGTATTAATTTTGTATACCCCATCACATGAAAAGCGCCATGGAATAAATGCCGCTATAATACTAAATAATTATAATAATAACTTGAAATCTGTATTGAACCAAATCATCATGAAGCGGTTAGTTTTCATCTTACTTCCGCTCCAAAATTTCCAGTTATTTTAGGAATTCCCTGGTTTTCAATCCATAACCCGTATATCAGCTGGGCATTGAGGACCATTACCTTTCCTTCTGAGTACTGTAAGAACAATTGCCATGCTATTGTTTTTGTTTTCAAACAAATTCAAGTATCCGAGATTTCTAATCAGAATGATAAACTACCACCTCAGTACCAGCAGTTCAGTGAGATCTGCAGTAAAAAGAAAGCCGATCAACTGCATCCTCATCGTTCTCCCGTGTACCGACCCCTGGATATTCCTGACTACCCTATCTGCCAGTGCTTCCTCTAGTGGTTGCAGTACCACTACTCTAACCCAGGTCTGTCAATAACACGCTCCCATTACTAACCCCATAGCAAAAAATCCAGCCAGAATAAAGTCCTTTATTTGAAATAAACACTCTGGACCCTCTTTTACCTATTTTAAAGTGTAAAATTAAAAATAAAACAAGACCATATTCCTCACCTGTCCAATAATAATCCATTTGTCCCATGCCGTAATCCATCTCTACTTCATCTGGATACCTTGTTGAATGGTGGCATGATGCAGCTTTTCAGCTTGGCATCCAGGAGACACTGAGCTGAGCATCAGAGCGCAGATTTAGTGACCTGCAGTGACATCATTAGGGTTACCGCAGGCCACTGAAGCTACGGTTCCCACAAGAAGCTCATTGTGAGTGACTCGATGTACTGCGGTGACCTCTATGAGATCACCGCAAGCACCGTGAGAAGATGTTAGTGGTGACGCCATGAAAGGAAATGCAGTTCATCGGCCAGCTAACAGTGAACAGTATGGGAACAATTGGCAGTAACCTCTATGACATTACCGCTCATCACTGAAGCTGCACCCGAAGTTCAGTTCAGTGTGTCCTGGATTCATGGCTGATCGGTCGCATCATGCCACTTCTCAGCCATGTAAGCCAGATGTAGCAGAGATGGTTTTCTTCACGGGACAAATGGATTGTCGTCGGATAGGTGTGGAATATGGTGTATTTTATTTTCATTTTTACAGCAATAAATAGGAAAGAGGATAGGGGGGTGTTTGTTTCAATTAAAGAACTTTATTCTGGTTGTGTCTTTTTTAGAATACTACTATGAAGTTAGTAATAGCGGCATCTTATAGTTGCTTCTTCTTTACTAACCACTGAGCTTGATGTCAGCTGAGAATACAAAGCTGACATCAACCCCAACCCTATTAACCCACTTGCCACCGCACTAGGGCAAGTGGGAAGAGCGAAGCTAAGCGCAAGATTTGGCGCATCTTATGGCTGTGCCTTTTCTGAGGCAGCTGAGGGCTGATGTTGTTATCCTATGGGGGTGACAACATCCGTTTCCCCTTCCCAGGCTATTAATATAAACCCACAGCTGTCTGTTTTGCCTTTGTTGGTTAGAATTTATAGAGGGACTCTACGTCATTTTTTTCTGGAGTCCCCCATAAATTAATCATTAAAGGTTAAGCAAACAGCTGTGAGCTGTTATTAATAACCTGGGAACCTTTTGAGATATTGTTTCCTTTCCCTGATTATTAACATCAGCCCCCAGCTATAGTCTTACTTTCTTCAATGGTAGTTTACCATTGTGATTTAATATATTATTCTATGATTGCTACATCAGCACATCCACATCCCGTTTTGTAACTGCACATATGCACTGTGGTTTTCTTTCACTTTTTAAACCTGTTCTTTGAATGGATTTACAATAAAGTATCTTTATATTTTCATATATTTTGGGCTTGGTGATCATTTTTCCTCTCTGTTTTGCTATTTATAATATTGACAATCAGTCCGTGATTTTGTTCGCTATTAGGGTATCATAATGAATGGTTTGATTTGGAATACAATATAATTAATTATTGATAATGATACCACTATCTTTGTTGAGCTACTTTCTCATACATGTTAACTATTTAATTCTGCATCAAGGAGGTTTAGAATGTAAATTTGTGTGAGAGAGGAGGGGGGGATTGCTCCCCTCACTAGTGGCTTGAAATATCTTAATATTTTCTGTGACAATCGGGGATCCATGTCCACAGCCCATAATTCCGATACTGGACATCAGCCGCAGTCACTGGAGACTGTAAAATGATGAGAATTACAGTTAAAATAATTCCATATAACTTTCTTCAGCTTCAAAAAATTTGGAAAGGCCTCAATTTTTTTACACGGTCAGGGCAAAAAAAGAGATGTATTTTTACGGACCATCTAGGAATTTGTGGACGGTTTGCAACCCACACCCTGACCTGTGTCCAATCGACTGTGATTTTGTTTGGTGCAATGTACTGGACTTTCCTAGTCATTACCCGCCGGCTCGTTGGGAAGTGACTTGGCGATTCCTCCCAGTCCCGATCTCCGCACATATTGTGGACACCAGGAGCCCTTACACTTTGTGTCATTTGGCCCACGTCATGTCATCAGAGGGTGCAGGTGTTTCTTGTAGCCCTCGTGTCAGCTCCGCGTGATGCTTTGTGTACTGTACACATTACTTTCAGTGAAGCTAATTAATATGATTTTATATTGTCAGTGATTTCCTGAGTGAATATTCAGCCAAGGATAACAGATCCTGCGCCAGGTCCCTCCCCAAAACAACTCCAGATCCTGCGCCATCGTAAACGGAGAGGACAGTCACATCTGGATTGAACTTGCTTTTATTAAAGGCTCTTCAATAGATGAGATGCACGGTAAAGAGGAGTAGCGGGTGCTGATTGTGCACCTCTATATGGCATGCAGGTGCTCATGAACATATGCGGTGCCCCTCCAACACCCCATCTCCGGCAGCCCCATTATCAGGAGGAGCTCTGGTTGGGGAGGGGACTGGTTTTAGGGGGCAGAGGCCGGTACAGTATAAGTACATGTAATAATCTGCAGGTACTGATGATGTCACCACGGAACAGAAACAGATCAAGAGTTAAAGGGTTTATTTACAGAGAATAGACTCTCCACGCAGGGAGAAGCAGCGGGAGTTAAAGGTGACAGGGTAAATGGTAAAATGGCAAAATAGATAGGGAAAACTATGAAACAGTTATGCAGAGTTGAAATGGTTAAACGGGAATTCTTGTAGCTTATCAGTCCAGTGAAAGCTTGATTGCAGTGTCTCTTTCTCCCACGTTAGCACCGTCAACAGTGGTGCTTGAAGTCTCTGTACTCTCTCCTCTGGGTGAAGCCGGGAACTCCGGGGTTAAAGCAGGGAGACGCTGTGGACCTGAGTCTCCCGTGCTCTATGTCTCTGTATGATACGCTAACAGTCTCTCCGCTGGAACGATCCTGCGAACACTGGAAAATCGCTCTGTCACTCTCCGGGGCTCTGGCCTGTCACCGTGGGCACCGGGGCTGTGCGCTTGGGTCACTGTCTCTGCTCTGTCAGGGGGAAAACCTCCTCCGGTTACACCGGCTACCGAGTCCACAAGCTCCCAGACAGCGCTTTCTATAACTCGTCCTTCAGTCCCAGTCCTCTGACGGGGAGTTCTCTCACTCCTGGAGCACACGGTGCTGCAGCCTGCTCTCTACGTGACATGCTCTTCTGTCTCTGGCGCGCTCTGCTTTCGCGCCCTCAGCCTGTTCAGCTTCTGTTCCACCGCCCCTTCTCTTTCCCCACTGCCCCTTACAGTCACATGGTGCAGTCGGTCCAGGTCAGCAAGTCTTCCCCCCAGGAACTCTCTTGCCTGGCTATGTGGTTCCGGACAAGGAGCACGAGAAGTATCCCCCTTCTGGCTCTTCTTCCTCTTCACCCCCCTACATACATACAGGGCAATGACACCAAAATCAGTGCATAGAGGAAAAACCAAGGCCCCGCTCTGCGAGCTGTGTTTTTACCCCAAGACTTGGGATATCTGGGGACAGAACAGGAAGTTGCAACATAAAGGAACTGGGCAGAGCGCACATTACTATGTGGTCACAGGCGCACACCCCTGCGGAGGCTGAAAGTCACCGAGATCTGCAGGGAGTAAAAGGCAAGTGACGAGTATCACCTCGTATATCACACTATTCATGGTGACTCTCATTTCTGTAGGTTATTCTTGTTTAAAGTCGCTGTGGTCCAGACTCCACTTCCTTTTGCAGGAGAACAGTGGCGACTCTGTGTGGCAGTTCCGTGTGGCTGCTCCGCGTGGCAGTTCCATGTGGCAGTTCCGCGTGGCTGTTCCATGAGGCAGTTGTGTGTGGCTTCGTGTGGCAGTTCCGCTTTTCTTCTCCGTGTAGCTTCTATGGATTATACTTGTTTTTCCACCAGATGAACTCGATCCGAAGACCATTCCAGACTGATTCTTGTCCTGCTGAAAGAGGCTCTACCATTAGAGGGTCTGCTGCCATTAGAGGGTCCACTGCCATGGCAGGAACACTCAAATGGATATCTAGGTTGGACATCACAGTGCAGGTCATTGCCCCAACACAGTGCAGAGCATTGCCCCAACACACTGCAGAATATTGCCTCATCACACAGCAGAGCATTAGCCCATCACACCACAGAGCATTGCCTCTTCACAGTGCAGAGCATTGCCCCATCAGACTGCAGAACATTGCCCCATCACACTGCAGAGCATTGCCTCATCACACTGTAGAATGTTGCCTCATCACACAGCAGAGCATTAGCCCATCACACCACAGAGCATTAGCCCATCACACCACAGAGGATTGCCTCTTCACAGTGCCATGCATTGCTCAATCACACTGAAGAGCATTGCCACATCAGACTGCAGAGCATTGCCCCATCACACTGCAGAGCATTGCACCATTACATTGTAGAAAATAGCCTCATCACACACTGCAGAGCATAGCCACCTCACACTACAGAGCATTGCCCCATCACACTGAAGTGCATTGCTCCATCACTACAGAGCAGAGGCCCATCACACGGCATCCCTCAACAAGTCTTCTTCCCATACTGCATCCTGATACCATGTCTCCCCAGGTAAGTGACACATCAGCCATACACATAATGGAAGATGGGATTCATCAGACCAGGTCACATTCCTCTGTGGTCCAGTTCTGATGATCAGGAGCCATTGTAAATGCTTTTAGTGTCAACAGCAGCCAGAATGAGCACTGTGAACAGTCTTACGCCTCAATATGCAGAAAACTGCGACACTCTGTAGTTTCTGACACCTTTGTATAATAGCTGCGATGCTCTGCGTGTCCTGACACCTTTCTAACACAGCTTTGATGCTCTGAGTGTCCTGACACCTTTTGATCACAGCTGCGATGCTCTGCGTGTCCTGACACCTTTCTATTGTTGTTTCGATGCTCTGCAAGTTTTGACACTTTTCTATCATAGCAGCAATACTCTGCATGTCCTGACACTGTTCTATCACACCTGCAATGCACTGTGTGTCCTGACACCTTTCTATCACCGCATCGATGCTCTGCGTTTCTTGACACCTTTCTATTGTAGTTGCGATGTTCTTCATGTCCTGACCCCTTTCTTTCACAGCTATAATGCTCTGTGTGTCCTGACCCCTTTCTATCATAGCTGCAATGCTCTGCGTGTCCTGACCCCTTTCTATCATAGCTGCAATGCTCTGCATGGCCTGACACCTTTCTATTGTAGTTGCGATGATCTGCATGTTTTGACACCTTACTATCATAGCTGCGATTCTCTGCTTGTTCTGACACCTTTCATATGCTCTGTGTATTCTGGTCTTTGTGTGCTCTGCCGTCTTTCAATAAGAACTGCAAGGCATGTGAGCTTGCTGTACTGATATGACTGCACATAGTATTGTGCATCCACACCCCCTGACAAAGAGGAGAAAGCATAAAAACATACTATTTGCTAACATTGGAGGTCAGACAAGCAGACACAGAGGATGAAGCTGTTGAGCTCAGAAAAAAGGTCTGTGTCTTAGCTGACAAGCAAGTGGGAGTAACACTTGAGCTGCTCCTGGGCTTTGGAGATGTACTTCAGAGGAGAGGTCTAGCAGACTGTTCAATATGTCAGGGACATGTGTAACTATTGAAATTCGCCTGCTGGAGGCGGTGTATCCGGCTGCACGTTTCATTGTTTAAATTCGCCCTGCTGGAGGCGGTGTTTCCAGAGTCATGGGTGTCATAGAAATTCGCCCTGCTGGAGGCGGAGTATCCAGTCACCCGTGACATCACATTATCACCAACCTATAAGCATCCAGGCCATTAACTCTGTTCCACTGAGCCAGGGGAGCTTGACTCAAGTCGTAGAAAATATCCATCTGCGGATAGGACATCATGAGGAGTCCTTGGCATGCTACGTCTTGGAGGGAATGCCGGTGCCTATCGTTTTAGGCCTCCCTTGGCTGAAAAAACAACCCGGTAATAGATTGGTGGGCTAGGGAAGTAGTCAGCTGGGGGCAGTCATGTGAGGGCTGCTGCCTAGGGGCTACTGTCTCTGCCGTCTCTCTGCAACTGGCCCCTTGCTCTCCCATGGGAGCAGCAGATGTGCTGCAGGATAGTAGGGGCAAGTCTCAACCCTCGCCATTAGCCAACTGTTATGAATGGGTCACCGAGGAGGAAAAAACAACACAAGCCAAGTCTCAGAAAACCAGAGAGGTTGGTAACTATGCAGATTGCAGATCCCTGATCTTACCACACAACTAGCAGCAGTCGTGGAGCGTACCTATGATGATCCTAGACGCCTCGTCACAACCGGAGAGCTACATAAGCCTAAAGCAGGAAATGAGGAAAACTAACTGCCCCAGAGCAGACCCCAAAGGAAAGACAGCCCCCCACATGTATTGACGGTGAAACAAGATGAAAACACAAACAAAGGCAGAAAAATAGGCTGAGCAAATGATGGGGCCCGACTAACTAGAAAGGACAGGGAAGGAAAGACACTGTCTGCAATCTGCCAAAAACCCTACCAAAATAATGTCCAACACTTCTGAAAGCAAAATTAACCCTGAAGTCACTAGACTTCTCTCACTATATCAGCACTCTGAATTATTCTGAGACAGAGCCAGGGCCGGACTGGGACAAAAAAGCAGCCCTGTCACACAAACCCTACCAGCCCACATACTATAGCACTCATCAGCCCTGATCAGTGAATTTTTGCTATACTTTGTTGTCCCCTCATCACTCTATTAAAGGAGTTATTTGAAGAGCCACATATTAATGGCGTTACAGTGTGTATGATTGACCACAGCTCCATTTACATGGTGCTCTTCAAAGCTACATTTCCCAGGATCATGGGGGTCCCAGCGGTCAGATCCAAAACAAACAGAAAGTCATACCCTATCCAAAAGATAAGGGAGAACTTCCAAATTTGGATAACCCTCCATATAGTATTATGGGCACCACATAGTCCTCCATACAGTATTATGTGCATCACTTAGTCCTCCATACATTGTTGTTGGTATGACATAGTCCTCTTTACAGTATTATGGGCACCATATAGTCCTCTATACAGTATTATAGGCACCATATAGTCCTCAATACAGTATGATGTATATACGGGTGCCGAGGCTGATGTATATACCGGTGCAGTGCTGGAGGCTGATGTATTTTAATTTCAACGTGTTTGGGCTGGGATTACACTCACCCAGACCCAAACTGAATACAGGCAGAAGATTACAGGTGCGGGTAGGAGCTCCGCAATTCCTGTGCTGTGTGTCCCAGTCCTTGAAACGTCAGGCTGCATCCAGGGGCAGGAGAGCAGAGCGCGCTCTCTCCGTTCACATAGAACGTCCTGATGTAAAAGTCAGCACGTTCTTAACCCCTGCAGCAGCTGTCCTGCTACATGCACTGCAAGCAATGACTGCTGCTTGCGCGCTCCTGTGTAACCGGGCATACCTCCCAACTTTTGAAGAAGGGAAAGAGGGAAAAAGGGTGTGGCATGCACCGCGGCAAATATTAGGCCATGCACGACCACACCCATTTCACAACTAGTCACACTCATGTCCATGCCCCAACCACACCCATTTAGCACTGCTGATCACACTGACTGGTACTGAGGGCACAGTGGCTGGTACTATGGGCACAGTGGCTGGCATTATGGGCACAGTGGCTGGTATTGAGGAAAAGAAAGAAAGAACAGAGAGAGAGAAAAAACAAAATAGAGAGAGAAAGAAAGAACAGAGAGAGAAAGAAAGGGGACAGAAAAAAAGAACAGAGAGAGAAAAAAGAAGGAAAAGAAAGAACAGAGAGAAAGAAAGAGGGGAAAGAAAGAAACAAAGAAAAAGAGGGGAAGAAAGAACAGAGAGACAGAGAGAAAGAAATATGGGAACGAAAGAACAGAGAGAGAGAAAGAGACCAGAGAGGGAGAGAACAGAGAGAGAGAAAGAAAGAGGGAAAGAAAGAGAACAGAGAGAGAAAGGAAGAATAGAGAAAGAAAGGAAGAATATAGAGAGAAAGAAAGAACAGAGAGAGAAAGAAACATTAGAGAAAGAAAGATTAGAGAGCGGAACAAAGAACAGAGCGAAAGAAAGAAAGAGGGGAAAGAACAGAGAGAGAAAGAAATAGGGAAAAGAAAGAAAGAAAAGAAAGAGGGGAAAGAAAGAACAGAGATAGAAAGAAAGGGGAAAGAATGAACAGAGAGAAAGAAAGAAAGAAGAAAGAAAAACAGAGAAAGAAAGAAGAAAGAAAAACAGAGAAAGAAAGAGTGGACAGAATAAAAGAACAGAGAGAGAGAAAGAAAGAGGGGAAAAAAGAACAGAGATGGAGACAAAGAAAGAGGGGAAAGAAAGAAATAAAGAAAGAACAGAGAGAAGGAAAAAGAACAGAGAGAGAAAGAAAGAGTGGACAAAGAAAGAAAAAAAACAGAGAGAAAGAAAGAACAGAGAGAGAGAAAGAGACCAGAGAGGGAGAGAACAGAGAGAGAGAAAGAAAGAGGGAAAGAAAGAGAACAGAGAGAGAAAGGAAGAATATAGAAAGAAAGGATGAATAGAGAGAGAAAGAAAGAACAAAGAGAGAAAGAAAGATTAGAGAAAGAAAGATTAGAGAGCAAAACAAAGAACAGAGCGAAAGAAAGAAAGGGGAAAGAACAGAGAGAAATAGGGAAAAGAAAGAAAGAAAAGAAATAGGGGAAAGAAAGAACAGAGAGAAAGAAAAAGAACAGAGAAAGAAAGAGTGGACAGAAAAAAAGAACAGAGAGAGAGAAAGAAAGAGGGAAAAAAGAACAGAGAGGGAGAGAAAGAGGAGAAAGAAAGAAATAAAGAACAGAGAGAAGGAAAAAGAACAGAGAGAGAAAGAAAGAGTGGACAAAGAAAGAAAAAAACTGAGAGAAAGAAAGATGGGAAAGAAAGAAAGAACAGAGAGAAAGAAAGAACAGAGAGAGAAAGAAATAAAGATTAGAAAGAAGGAAAGAAAGAACAGAGAGAGAAAGAAATAAAGTTTCTATAAAGATACTATAGCTACCCGGCTCCCATTGTAGTGCCCACCTGAGCCTCCTGATGCAGGACATATGATGATCCGCTCACATGGCCGACATCCCCGATTCCAAGGCAATCCCGCTGTCCGTGCTGTCGGAGGAGCACAAGGTGATGGATCTGAAGCATTCCCTGAAGTCCCTCCACGGTCCCGTCACAATCTCCTCACGAAATTACCTAATTTCCGGTCAGCTTCCATCATGCCACTTCTGGAAGAACATCACGTGCAAGTTTTAAAGTGCTCCTTGGGGCTCCGCCGTGTACTCCTATGTCCGCGGGAGAAGTAAGCTCCCGGCTGAGGCAGTCTCTCTCTCAAACTCGGAACTGTCCCGCTGGATCCGGGACGGTTGGGAGGTATGAATGCTCCCCACCCTACACCTCGTACATGCATGGCTCAGCACGCCTCATACACACATGGTTCCACTTTGTATGCCTCATACACACATGGCTCCGCTCCGTACACCTCGCGAACACATGGCTCCACTCCGCAAAACTCGTACACATGCGACTCTGCTCCGTACACCTTGTACACACGCAGCCATGCTCTGTACACATTATACACACATGGCTCCACTCCGTAAATCTTGTACACATGCGGCTTTGCTCCATACACCTCGTACACAAGAGGCTCCGCTCCATACACACGCAGCTCCACTTCATACTCACACGGCTCTGCTCCGCTCCGTAAACACAAGGGTCAGATCCGTATACTTTTTACATACAGGGCTCCATTCCATACACCTCAAACACACATGGCTCTGGTCTGTAGACCTTGTACACATCTCCACTCCGTATACCTCGTACACACGCGGCTCCGCTCTGTACACACACGGCTCTACTCCGTACACCCTGTACACACCTGGTTCCGCTCCGTACCCCTCTTACACATCCGGCTCCACTCCGTACACCTTGTACACATCTGGATCCGCTCCGTACACCTCGTACATAAGCGGCTCCGCTCCGTACACCTCGCACACACGCGGCTCCGCTCCATACACATCGCACACACGCGACTCCGCTCCGTACACCTCGTACATACGCGGCTCCGCTCCGTACACCTCGTACACATGCAGCTCCGTTCCGTACACCTCGTATACATGCCGCTCCGCTCCGTACACATGTGGCTCCGCTCCATACACCTCGTACACACATGACTCTGCTCCGTACGCCTCGCACACACTCGGCTCCGCAACGTACGCGTTGTACACACACGGCTCCGCTCTGTATACCTCGTACACACACAGCTCCGCTCCGTACACCTTGTACACACACGGCTCCGCTCTGTACACCTCGTACACACAAGGCTCCGCTCTGTACACCTCGTACACACACGGCTCCTCTCCGTACACCTCGCACACACTTGGCTCCACTCTGTACGCCTCTTCACACAATTGGCTCCACTCCGTACACCTCATACACACACGGCTCCGCTCCGTACACATGCGGCTCTGCTCTGAACACCTCGTACACACACGGCTCCGCTCCGCACACCTCGTGCACACACAGCTCTGCTCTGTATGCCTCGCACACACGCGGCTCCGTACCATACACCTCGCACACACGTGGCTCCGCACCGTACACCTCACATACACGCGGCTCCGCACCGTACATCTCGCACACACACAGCTCTGCTTCGTACACCTCGTACACACACCGCTCTGCTCCGTACACACACGGCTCTGCCTCATCCACACTGTAAGCCCCTCCTGACCTCACACAGAAATCTTACCTCATCCAGCACGAGCACCATGACAACCAGCACAGCAGCGTCCTGCACACAGGGAGCAGTCTAGTGACGTTGTTAGAGGCTCAGGCTGCGGTGGGTCTGTGCTCTGTGGGAATCGGTGAGGATGTGGTGCGTGGGGGGGCGTGGCGGCTTATCTCCTTGCAGTGCGGGCTGCGAGAAAGAAAAATCCTGCGATGGTTGGGAGCTATGGGCCGGCGGCAGGAGGAACAGGCCAGTGGCCAATGGCCGCACCAGATGAGCAGGCGCTGGCAGCCCGCGGCCCACATGACAGCGGCCCCGTTGGGTACATTGTCAATCCGGGCCTGGACAGAGCAAAAAGAGGCCAATCTACTAAGGGACCAAAAGGCAAATACAGATAAATAGGAGTGGAAATTCAGCACAACCCCAGCGGGGGCTGGCTGACCACAAAAAACTGAATTGACCAGCAAGAGCAAGTGTGAACAATAGCAAAAACAAACTTAACTTGAGAAGACTGGAATAGAGCTGAAGTCCAAGACCTGAGACGCAGACTGAATCACCAGCACCAGGATAGGGCATCGGCTGTCTTATATCCAGTGTGATACTCCAGAGATCCAATCGTTATCCTCCTCATCAGGTGGCAGATCACTACCAATTAAACCAACCTCACTACCTTCTGTCACCACCAGAGGGAGAACGGAAGGAGAACTCTCAACTGGTGGAGCAGTAAATGAGTTCACAACAGCCATCCCTGGGAGGTGCAGACCTCGTGGTGGAAGGGGTTGGACGGTGGTAAGCCCCTTGGTGAATTGCGGGGTGTGAGTGTGGTGACACAGGGGACGCCTCTGTTATCAGTTCCAGTAAGAATTCACCGTATTGTGACAAACTAATGTGTCGCAATAAACATTCAGGTCCGGACCTGTGTGTGAACGAGCATGTATGGGTGGCCACCAAAAAACATCCAGTGGAAGTGTGTTGCGGAGTCTTGCCAGCTCGAGTTACCCCCAAACATGCACATGCACAACTCGTTCCCCAGGTCGGCGCTTTGGAGATGGGTGGTGCCTCCAGAACATACATTGCCAATACCAGCGGTGCTCGTTTGTCATGAACCTGAAGTTCAGGTAGTGGCTGGAGTGAACTCTGGATTTGGGCATCCCCTCTGTAGGTGGTTCCCTGATGAGGAGCGGTCTTGAGGGTCAAGAGGCCCCTCATTGAGGGAGAGTACTGTCACGATCCATGCTGGATTGTGACAGATAAAAGCATATGTAACCTTTTTTTTTCCTTTAAGCTGTTTGCTTAAAGTTATTTTTGCCCCTGGTTGCCAATAGAGTCATTACACAGTGGTGTATTTAGTTCTAGTTTTGACCCCGGTGGTGGCTAGTATTATTACATGGGAATCACTAGCAGGTGTGATTGCTCTGGCTCTTGCCTATAAATGAGAGTCAGGTGGTCTCACTCACTGTTGGTGATATTGGTCATGTCCAACCATCCTTGGTGGAGGAAGGAGCTAGAGAAGAATTCCTTGCAGCTCAGTCAGAGTCCTGGTGTGGAAGGAGCAACAGTGAGGAGTTCCTTGCAGCTCTGACAAAGCTTTGGTGAAGTAGCAGCTATTCAGGAGGAAAGCTGCACTCAGGTGCTGGACTCTGTTGTTGGGAGCAATAGCAACAGAGCAAAGCTAAGTGGCTTTTCCCTGTTTGTAACTTTCCTTATGTGTGTTTTAGTGCAGTGGTGGGATTAGTTTCTGCACCGTCCAATTCAATAGAAAGGGATAGGTGCAGGGCGAGCTAGGGTTTTTATGTATCCTGCTCGTCGCCAGGTGTGGGACCTGCCTAGGGACCGTCAGGAGTGTAGAGACACTGACTCAGGGGAGTGCAGGAGGTCTCCACGTCACCATTCCCTATTGCAGGGCCCTCCATTGTATCGGTTTCCCTGCTGTTTCCCTTAACTCTAAATTCGCCCTGCTGGAGGCGGTGTATCCAGATACATGTGTAATTATTGAAATTCACCTGCTGGAGGCGGTGTATCCGGCTGCATGTTACATTGTTTAAATTCACCCCGCTGGAAGCGGTGTATCCAGGGTCACGGGTGTCATAGAAATTCACCCTGCTGGAGGCGGTGTATCCAGTCATCCGTGACATCACAATTATAGAGCACTGAGTGGTGTAGCTGTGAATCAAATTCTCAGATAAGATAAATATTTACAAGAATAAAGCAGCATGGTGGACATTATACAATAGTACTGAGCAAAATTAAATATGCCTGTCTTTGCTGAGGAATAACATGATGAGAATAGAAAACTACCTAAATCTCTGGGATTTGGATGGATTTAAGATCAAATCCAACAACGGCCACAGCTATATGGGCTTTGTCTCTGAACTGTCCAGTTTGCTCCAAAACTCCAAGTACAGATTTTGGGAAAATGGACATTCTAATGTGGGAGATAAAGATATTAGATTGTAGGCTCCTGAGGTGTTTACAATTAGAGTGCCAAAAATGAAGACATGAGATCTGTCTGTCCAGATGCTCGTCTCCTCCTCATCTTAATCTTCTGTTACAGTTACTTTTTGTAATGTTTGCCAATATCTACAAAATGACAAATGAATCGCCAGTATGTCCCCAGGATCAGGACATTGGCACAAATAAGAGGATTTCTCAATTTCAAAACATTTCACAACATGGAAAAATTCCAACAATAATATACAGTATATATGCGTACGGTATATGTTTCAAGTGTTGTCTCCCTTGAAATTATTCAAAAACAAAGTATTGCTCACAGAAAATTATTACAATTCCCCATTTTTTGTTATACACATGTTTATTTCCTTTGTGTGTACTGGAACAACACAATAAGACAGGAAAAAGGGCAAATTGGACATAATTGTACACAAAACCCCAAAATGGGTCAAAACTGTTGTTACCCTCAACTTTATATTTGGTTGAACACCCTTTGGAATAAATAACTGCAATCAATCGCTTCCTATAACGAACAACTAATTTCTTACACCTCTCAGCTGGAATTTTGGACTCTTCTTTTGCAAATTGCTCCAGGTCTCTCATATGTGAAGGTGTCTTCTCCCAACAGCAATTGTTTAAGATCTTTCCACCGGTGATTAATGTGATTTACAACCAGACTCATTGCTGCCACTTCAGAACTCTCCAGTGCTTTATTTCCATCCATTTCTGGAGGCTTCTTGAAGTATGTTAGGGGTCATTGTCCTGCTGATAGACCCATGACCTAAGACACAAACCCACTTTTCTGACACTGGGCACTACACTGCCACCCAAAATCGTTTGGTAATCTTCAAATTTCAGTCAAGGCCCCTAGTGCCAGAGACAGCAAAACGACCCCAAAACATCAGAGGTTCTACCATGCTTGACTGTAGGTGCCTTTGTTCTTTTCTTTTGTAGACCTCATTCTGTTTTTGGTAAACATGATGTGCTTTACCAAAAAGCTCTATCTTTGCCTCATCTGTCAACAAGTTGCTTTCCCAGAAGGATTTTTACTTACTCACTTTACATTTTGGTAAACTGCAGTCCTTCTTTTTTCTCTGTGTCAGCAGTGTGATCCTTCGGGGTCTACTCTCATAGTGTTTCATTTCATTCAATATTGACTGATAGCTCATGCTTACAGTAATACACAATGAGCCTGCAGGACAGGTTGAATGTCTTCGGACCTTGATTGGGACTGGTTATCGACCATCCATACTCTCCTGCGCTACAACCTTTCATCAGTTTTTCTCTGCTGTCCATGTCCAGGGAGATTAGCTACAGTGCCATGGGTTGTAAACTTCTTGATTATGTTGCGCACTGTGGTCAAAGGAACACAAAGATCTCTGGAGATGGACTTTTGTTTTCAATAATCTTTATTGGTATTTTAAATTTTTTAAAGGGTGTGGGTAAAATATGAGGGACCAGGTAGGGAAAAAAAAGGGTAATAGGGAGGTAAAATTAGGGGATAAAGGGATAGGGAAAGAAATAAAAGAATACCCCTATAAAGATAGGGGAAATACAGGCATACGTACATGTACATAACCCTAAGTTACAAAGAATACATGTGTAGCTTTATACTGATAAATGATATATGAATCTTTAGAAGTTACTTATTTTCTGCACCTAAAAGGGAAAAAAGTATTAATACACGAGTAATATCGCAAAACTACACAACTATGCAAAATAGTTAACTCTTAACAAATATATGTAGACCTGTTGTGTCCGGGTGCACTACAGTGTGACCCTAAGACCTTGTGGAGGCAGAGTACGGTTCATTTAAAGGCTATAAAGTGGAATATAGTTATTCAGACACAATAGTTCCGAGAAAAAAGATTAAAAGATAAAAGGCCAAAAGCAAAGCTGTCATAGATTTCAAGCCGCTCAGTTTGGACGAAGATGTGAATTTGACCGTAAAAAGTGTACAGAAGAGGTTCCAGTGGAGATTATTCCGGCGGATTTTAAAAAATTGAGTCCTTCTTTTGGAAAGGCAACAGAGATTATTTTAGATGCGTGATTCACTTGCAGAGTAGAGGATTGAGTCAAATTATAGGAAATTCCATTATGCAGAAGTTCACGGGTAATAAGGTAAAACGATTTGCGCTTTTGTAAAGTGGCTTTAGATAGGTCCTTGAAGAACATCAGGTGGTTACACGGGGACTGTAGGAGTAGAGGGTCTTTTGAGAGTTCCAAGAAAGTATTCCTTATCCAGTTCGGGTAAAACGAGACAATAACATCTCTGCTCACATTTGACGGTAAAGAGGGTGGTCTGCGTATCCTGAAGACCTTTTCTATCAAGTTGGTTTCCTTAAGGTTTGGGATCAAATGAAAAGCCATCGAGGAGATATATTCCTTTAATTGTGAGGGCTGTACTGATTCAGGGATACCTCTGATCTTTAGATTGTTTTTCCTTTTATAGTCCTCAAAATTAACCAGAGAATCTTTAAAGGTGATAATGTCAGATTTTATTTTATCCATGGAATCTGAAAATGTCGAAAAATTCTGGGAATGGTTTGAATGTAGGGTCTCATGATTTTTAAGAGGGTCAGATATCTTTAAGTTTTTTGTAACATTGTCAGAATCCTTTATAGAATTTGGATATGAATCGTCCGTTAAACGCAGCAGGGTATCTTTAAAAAGATTCTTAACAAAAATTTCAGATGCCCTAGATTCATTTTGTTGTTTGGAAGGGTTTCCCTGTGTAATGTTGGTTTGTGGTTGACCGCCACTGTTGCCGTGCGTGCTGGGTTATGTTCACCATTTTTTCCTGTGTTCACTGTGATTGATCTAGGCTGCTGTGCACACACAGCAGCCCTGCCCCAAGCTCTATTTAATTATGCACCTGTATATGGACTTGTATCGCCCTTCATCTGTGTTTGCTGGTCAGGCAGGTATGGAGGTTAAACCTGAGATGTCTATATCCATACCTGGTTGGCCTTTATCTGCACTTGCTCTTTCTGGATCCATGGGAGTGATTCAGAGATGTTTCAGTTACAGATTGCATTCAATATGGTCTTGCTTTTAATACATTTAGGAGGCCGCAATGGCACAGCGAATATAAGAAACGTAGAGTAGGACTGCCCCTCATGAGATTACCTTGGCGCAACCGGGTGGCTCAAATGCTGGATCAATTTTTTGCCAAATATCTCATTTTGAATACAGTTAGGAATTAATATGTGTATATGCACTTTATGTATTGCGTTCTGACCACAAGCAGCGCTGGCTTCTCTCCTTTTTTACTTGATGTTGGTTCGTGGCTGACCGCCACTATTGTCGTGCGCGCTGGGTTATGTTCACCATTTTTTCTTTGTTCACTGTGATTGATCTAGTGTCACGGTCATGTGTGTCTGGACGCAGCGAGTACTGCAAGGCGAACCCATGACATGCGTGACCCTGGATACACCGCCTCCAGTAGGGCGAATTTAAATAATAAAACGTGCAGCTGGATACACCGCCTCCAACTGGTGAATTTAGGTAATACACGTTATATATACAGTAGTCTGGAAACCCCGCCTCCAGTAAGGCGAATTTAAATAATAAAGGGGAAACCTGGGTAACAATAACAATGGTGGGCCCTGCGATAGGGAATAGGAATGTGGAGACCTCCTGTACTCCCCTGAGCCAGTGTCCCTGCACTCCTAACATTCCCTATGCCGGTTCCACACTGGGCGATGCACTCGTACCTCAAACCCTGACTCGCCCTGCACCTAAACCCTCACTAGGGAATTGGTCGGTGCGGAAACTAATCCCACCACTGCACTAAACACACATGAGGAAAAATGACAATACAGGGGAAACACCACTTAGCTTTGCTCTGTTGCGTATGCTCCTAGCAACAGAGCCCACCACCTGCGTGCATCTTCTCCTCCAACCGGATCCATCACCATAACCGGATCCATCACCCTAGTGCAGCCTTGGAGCAGAGTCCACCACCAGTTGCAGCTGCCCAGTAAACAGAGTCCCAAAGATGAGTCCAGCTTCTGCCAAAAAGTCCAGCATGCTCAAGTCCAACTTTTCTGCCAAGAAGTCAAGCATGCTTGAGTCCAGTTTTCAGCAACCAAGTCCAGCATGCTGAGTGCAACTCTCACCATAGTCGCCACTCCACCAAGCCAAGCAAGCACTTCCTGCTGACACCATAAACTGCGACTCCACCACGCCATGCCAGCCCTCCCTGCAGACTCCATAGCTGCCACTTGTCCCCTCTGGCTGGGCTGCCCAGGACTCTCATTCAGCTCCTTCATCACCCAGGCTTCCTTGTGAATGACTAACTATCAATATCACCAAAGATCATCAAACACACCTGAAACTCTTTTATAGAGCCTCACACCTGATTTGTAATACGTGCACATTAAAACTAAAGTGTAATACCACTCACCACCACCGGGGCAACTTAGAACAAATGACACCACGTGTAATAATTCTAATGGCCACCGGGGACAATCAATCCACTTTGGCACCAAGCCAAAGGAAAAAAAGTTCACTTTGTCCATTTACAGTACTTGTCAGATCCACCTTGGATCATGACATCTAGGCTGCTGTGCACACACAGCAGCCCTGCCCTGCCCCAAGCTCTAGTTTATTATGCACCTGTATCTGGACCTGTATCGCCCTTCATCTGTGTTTGCTGGTCAGGCAGGTGTGGAGGTTAAACCTGAGATGTCTATATCCAGACCTGGTTGGCCTTTATCTGCGCTTGCTCTCTCTGGCTCCATGGGAGTGATTCAGAAATGTTTCAGGTACAGATTGCATTTAATATGGTCTTGCTTTTTATACATTTAGGAGGCCGCAACGTAGGACTGCCCCACATGAGATTGCCTTGGCGCGGCAGGGTGGCTCAAATGATTGATCAATTTTTGCCAAATATCTCATTTTGAATACAGTTAGAAATTAATATGTGCATATGCCCATCTCTCATAGCTACCCGCAACCATGTCCCAGGTGCAACAAACAAATCTCTTAGTGCTTAGGTGCACTTAGGTGCTATGGACATTTATAGATTGTGAGCCCTCGTGGGCAGGGTCCTCTCTCATCCTATACCAGTCGTGACTTGTATTGTTTAAGATTACTGTACTCGTATGTATTATGTATACCCCTCCTCACATGTAAAGCGCCATGGAATAAATGGCGCTATAATAATAAATAATAATAAAAATAATAATAATATGTACTTTATGTATTGCGTTCTGACCACACGCTGGCTTCTCTCCTTTTTTCTACTATGGAATGGAGAAGGCCATGGTTAGGTAGATTCATAACTGGCTCAGTGATCGGACCCAAAGAGTGGTAATAAATGGCTGCACCTTCAGTTGGAATAATGTCTCAAGTGGGGTACCACAAGCCTCTGTCCTGGGCCCTGTGCTGTTCAAAATGTTTATCAATGATTTAGATGAACAAATTGAGGGTAAACTGATTAAATTTGCTGATGATGCAAATTAGGAGGGAGAGCTAATACTAGAGAAGACAGAGAAAGGATTAAAAAAGATCTAAACAAACTGGAACTGTGGGCAGCAACTAACAATGGTTTTTAACAAGGTGAAATGTAAGATTCTACATCTGGTCAAGAAAAACGAAAAAAATAAATCTACAGAATGGGAGGAATAGAACTAAGCAACAGCATGTGTGAAAAAGACTTGGGTTTTACTAATAGATCGCAGATTGCACATGAGTTAACAGTGTGATGCAGCAGCAAAAAAGGCAAACACAGTTCTAGAATGTATTAAGAGAAGCATAGAGTTTTAAGGAGGTTAATGGCCGCGTATTCAAAGGGAGGTATACGTCACAGAGATGGCTTGTCTCTGTGATGTAACCTGGAGTATTTTCTTTAGGGCACCTAAGCACTAAGAGGTTTGTTTGTTGCACCTGGGACATGGTTGCGGGTAGCTATGAGAGATGGGCAGGTCTGGCTATCCACATACCTCCCCTCTGGATGTGGTTGCAGCCTATATAATGGAGGCTGTTTGGCACATGGTTTGTATGTTGGGAGGAATAAGGCCTCCTGTGTGTTTGGATCCAGATCGAGCCTGAGACACTAACCAAGCATGTGTGCCCCACAGGCATGGCAGAGCAGAGCCCTGCTATGGACATTTGTATTTTCTTTGCCTGATCTAAAGGCTGTCTGTTTTCTGTTTTTGCTTCTGGGGTTTATGAAGTAATAAACCCACATGAACTTTTAAAGTAATGAGCCTCCTGTTTTCCACCCATCGCACCCGAGTGAGTAAAACCCCTACAATGTCTAGATCACGTGAAGTAATTATCCCCCTCTAATCCTCCTTGGTCAGGCCTCATCTGGAATACTGGATCTGGGAATGTTTAGGTTGCAAAAAAGTAGGCTAAGAGAAGACTTAATAGCTGTCTACAAAATCTGAAGGACTGTCACAGTGTAGAGGGATCATCCTTATTCTCATTTGCACATGGAAACAAAAGAAGCAGTGGAATGAAACTGAAAGGGAGAAGATACAGATTAGATATTAGGAAAAACTTTTTGACAGTGAGTGTGATCAATGAGTGGAACAGGCGGCCACGAGAGGTGGTGAGTTCTCCTTCAATGGAAGTCTTCATACAGAGGCTGGATAGACATCTGTCTGAGATGGTTTAGTGAATCCTGCATATAGCAGGGGGTTGGACATGATGACCCCGAAGTTCCCGTTCAACTCTATCTTTCTATGATTCTATTACTGTCTTCAGTTACATCATCAATAAACACTAGTGACTCGGTGCCATTGGAAGCTATGCATGTGTAGAGCTCGCAGGTACGTGGGATGCAGTGACGAGGCGGGAGACGGGATGAACTTTAAAGTGTAACTTTTATATATAAGGATGCCTTTAGGGCTATCCTGAGCAACCAAACAAGCTAACAATAATTGCCCATGCAGGAATCAACACAAGAATACACGGATAATGCGAACACGACTAACCCGGCAAAGGCCAGTCACTATAGGGCCGCAGTATGGCCAACTACGGGTCCTTAGATACAAAGTGTCACTTATCCTCTCTGACGTCTGGCAGGGTACTGATCGATGGTGCTTCAGCGTTTCAGCCACTGAGCCCAACCGACGAGGATCTGTTGTAGACTTCGGGCGTTCCGACGCCCAGGCATGGTGGGGGCAAAACAGACCCCTGGAGAGTTCCACGACGTGGCGCCCCCAGGCGGAGGTGGTGCGGTGCCGCTTGGGGGCTGGAGAATGGAGGCCGTAGCCCTGAGAAGGGAGCGGGCAGTGACGGCCTCGAGCGGCTGCAGGCAAGCGTCAGGCGCAGCCTGGAACTGTGCTGTGGGGACCACGGTTGACAACAGGCAGGCCGCAGCCGCGGGCTGGAGTGCGGGGGCGACCGCGGCGGGCCACAGCTGCGGGCTGGAGTGAGGCGGCGGCCGCGGTTAGCAGCGGGCAGGCCGCAGCCGCGGGTTGGAGTGGGGTGGCGACGGCCACTGGGAGTGGCAGCGGATAGGCCGCTGCCGCGGACTGGAGTGGAGCGGCGACAGCCGCTGGGAGTGTGGGCGGGCGGTCGGTGTCTCTCTGTTGGACAGCTTGGTGCCATCCCCCTTCTGTCAGCGGTGAGTCTTCCTTCAGTCTCTCCCATCGCTGCTCTGCTCTCCTGGCTCTGGCTCTGGCTCCCTGGCGCCCTCTAGCTTCCTCACTTCTCCTCTCCTGCTGCGTCGACTGACTGCTGCTGGCATCCTCAGCCCCTTTTATAGTAGCTCCTCCCCCAACCTTTCTAGAAGTCTCTGCGGTCCGTCCCCTAATTGTGTCCCTTGGAACAAGTCTCCCTAGGAACCTTGGTGATGGCCCCCTTGGTTCCGGCTCGGATACACAGTGGGGGTTCCTCCTCCTACACATGCCTCCGCCATGTGTTGCACAGGATGTGACGAGGATCAGAAGCCGCTCAAAGCCTTCTGCAGACTTTCTTCTTCCATCATTCTGATACAGGTTGATCTTAGTTTTGCTTTTTCAGACCTGGGTGGTTTCTTTTGATGATTTTTGGTAAAGTCTAATCTGGCATTTCTATTTCCGACTGCTTAATGATTTGCGCACTCTGGTATCCCCTCTGTATTTGTTCTCATGAAGTCTTCTCTTTATGGTGGTTTTAGGTACTAAGACATCGACTTTCTGGAGATTGGTCTTCACTTGGGGGGATGTTGTAAAGGGATTTCCTTTGCCATGGGAAGGATTCTGCGATCATCCAAAACTGTTATCTTCCGGTGACGTCTAGGTCTTTCTGAGTTACTAGCTCACCAGGGCGCTCATTTTTTTTTGTTCAGAATGTACCAGACGGTTGATTTGGCCGATCCTAACTTTTTTTGCTGTCTCTCTGATGGATTTATTCTTTTCTTTCAGCCTAATGATGGTCTGCTTCTGTTCCATTGAGAGGTCCTCTGACCGTATGTTGTGGGTTCACAGCAACAGCTTCCAAATGCAAATGCCTTACCTAGCATCAGCTCCAGACCTCTTACCTGCTTAATCCATCATCAATTAACAAAGGAATAGCCCATGCAGTCCATTAAAGAGCTTCTGAGATAATTGTCCAATTACTTTTGGGCTCTTTAATGAGGCAGCTCCATATTAAAGGAGCGCGTTGGAGTGTGGGGTGGCGGTGCCAACATATACAGCATGAATTCTGGTCAGTATTAATCTTTTTTTATCCTAATGGCTGGGTCACCTATGAAATGAATATTGCACTATGCACTTTTTTACTTATCACATTTTTTCACTTTGATTTTTTTTACAATAGATTACAATTACCGTATATATAATTTTTGTGTGGGTTTTTGGGAGAATGGAAGAAGCAGATTCAATACATTATTAAATAGTACATACTGTATGTACTGCACTTAATATCGATTAAAACTACAGTATTGCTTTTGCACTGCTTCCCATTGTCCCTAACACCACATATTGTTGGGATTTTAACCCTTTATATTCCTTGCTGTATGTGTTGACCCGCTCCCCTCAGGTTTTATTATATGTTTTTCTCTTTTTATCATGTTTTCTTGTCAAAAAACTTTTCAATTGTTGGTGTCTATATGTAATAAAATAAAATAAAATGGAATATATTCAATGATGAAATCTTTGGTAAATATTTATTTTTCTTTTCAAGTAGTTTTTTGTTTTTGCATTCTATTGTATCTATTTTAAATATATATATATATATATATATATATTTGTCCTTTTAGGGTATTGATTTTATCCTATTTTTTTAATTAAAGCTCCATATTAAAGAGCTGTAATTCCTAAGGGTATGTGCACACACTGCAGATTCACCTGCGGGTTTTTTCCCGCGGAACCGCAGGTAAAGTGACCTGCTGTTTTGCTGCGGTTTGGCCTGCGGTTTTGCCCTGCGGTTTCACACCTCTACTATGTTAAAGGTGTGAAACCGCAGCAGAATCCGCAGAAACAATTGACATGCTGCGGAAAAAAACCCGCAGCTTTTCCGCAGGTAAAAAAACGCAGCGTGAGCACTGCGGTTTTGAAAACCCATAGGCTAACATGGTAAAGTACCATGTCTGCGGAACTGCTGCAGTTCTGCAGGGCCAAAACCGCAGCAGAACCGCAGCAAAACCGCAGCGTGTGCACATGGCCTAACTCCTTCCCCCAATTAGGATGTGAATTGTCATAAATTAAAGCTGAGAGTTGGCACTTTACACCCAAATTGATTATAGAACTGGATCTGGAATGTGTTTTGATAAACGGCTAAAATGCCAAAACTTGTGTCACCGTCCAAATATTTCCTCGTAAACTAACTGTATGCAGTGTCGGACTGGGGTGCCATGGGCCCATCAGTAACATTGACTTTGGGGCCCACTTTCCAAATGAATACAAATATCACACTACCCTCATTCACAAATTTACCTCTATCTCTATATAATAATAAACTGGATAGTTTGGTGAATGAGTGATGATATAGTGCATTTTTCTGTACAGAGTGAATCAAGTAAATTATGCCAAGTATTGACCATACAATGGGGTTGGGGGACCAGATCTGCACAGGGGCCCACCGATGGATTCCCCTGTTGTCCTGTGGGCCAGTCCGAGCCTGACTGTATACATATGTATTACGTACATGTATTATGTACTGTGTAAACCATTGGACACAAGAAACTGATAAACTAATCCAATGGTGACAAAGGACTGGGACTCTACACTGAATCACTAGTGACCAGAGAATAAGACACTAAATCACAAGCTGCCAGGGACTGGATAATGAACAACTGGACACCAGTGACTGACATACCAAACCACTTCACACCAGGCACAGGACATGTAACAGCAGACATTCACATGACACATACTAAGGACTGTACACTAAAGCCCCAAAGATCAGGGAGTATGACACTAAACCACTGGATACTGGGGACTGAGACACATACAGTTGTGTGAAAAAGTGTTCACCCCCTTCCTGATTTCCTATTCTTTTACATGTTTCTCATGCTTAAATGTTTCAGATCACCAAACAAATTTAAGTATTAGACAAAGATAACACAAGTAAACACAAAATGCAGTTTATAAATGAAAGTCAGAAGCCTCAGCAAGTGGTCTTCAGGAAGGTAGCGCACCTTCCTCCACATAGGCCTGCCGGGACCTTCCACATGGCTCAATCAGATCCATGTGCTCTCTCCCATGTGACCAGACCTCAGGTACCTTATATGGTCCATAACCACACCCACAGGTGATCACATGGCTATGACCTCACTAAATGTCCTATTACACACAGCCATACATATACTTTATTATGACACTCTTAAACACACCCCTGGGTGGGTTTGTAGGTACCTCTCGCTGACACAGTGTAACAACAGCTCAGCAGTGCCTCTGCTGATCAACTCAAATATTCAAGCTTCCATCCCAAGGCCACCTACCTTGGGATACATAACGGTCATTCAGCATCCTATACCCATTACCACAATGGATATGCCTGTAGGCCTGTCCTGGGACACCCACACAGCGCCCCCTAGTGGACATAGTGGTCACTACACCACACCACCTAGACCTTATAGCTGGTTGGGCCGCCCTTAGCAGCAACAACTGCAATCAAGTGGGCCCGTACTGCAAGCCACAGGCTGTAGAAGGGAGGGCCTCATGACGAGGAGGTATGCCAGTCCCTAATAGGGGTAGAACAAAGCAAGGATAAACTAAAATGGAGTTTTAGGATGGGGTTAGGATCTAAAATGGTGGATGGGAGGGGTTTAAGGTTCAAATTAGGGTGGGGTATTAATGAAAGGGGGGCGTGAATGGAGTCATTTGGCTAAGGGGGCCAGGTATAAAAGGAGGGGATTGGAGGGGGCAGGGACAGTATTTTAGTACATCGGAGTCCCGCCCACCTGCCCTAGAAAGCTGATAGGATATGGATATGGTTTTATGTGGTGTGATGTATGAAGTTTGGGGGAAGGGTTTGAGTGAGTGAATGTCATGGCAGTTGGCGGGAACGGATCTGTGGAGAGCCAGGTGATGGTAGCAAAAGGGAAGGGGAGTGGGAGCCCATTTAGGTGGGGCAGTTACCTACCCCTCTCCTCTTTTGCAAGGGGTCCCAACTGGGCTGAGGTCTCAGCGGGACAATTTAATTGGTGGCGCCATTCAGTAGGGTCCTCGAACCGGTGTGGTGCGGTTGAGAGCACAAGCATGAGGGTCCTTGAGCTTTCACAGATCCCGTTCCATATTTGTCAATATATTGTTATGTTCAATTCTTGTAATGTAAATATGTTAATAAACAGGGCTGCTGTGGCCTATTTTATCCAAAAGGTTTGGTTGTGTTAGTGGCTATTATAGGTGTAAGGGTTACGTAAGATGGTGGTTGAAATGGGGGGGGGGGGGCTGAGTCAGACATTCCAAGGTCAAGCGTACAATGGCAATGAGTAATTTACATTGCTCTGGAGTAATTTTGGCCACTCATCTTTGCAGAATTGTTCTAATTCAGCAACATTGTAGGGTTTTCGGGCATGGACTGTCTTTTTAAGGTCATTACAGCATCTCAATCGGAATAAGATCAGGACTTTGACTAGGCCACTCCAAAGTCTTAATTTTGTTTTTCTTAAGCCATTCAGAGGTGGACTTGCTGGTGTGTTCTGGATTATTGTCCTGCAGTATAACCCAAGTGCGCTTCAGTTTGAGGTCACGAACAGATGGCCCGACATTCTCCTGCAAAACTTTTTGATAGACAGCAGAATTCATGGTTCCATATAACACAGCAAGTCTTCCAGGTCCTGAAGCAGCAAAGCAGCCCCAGACTATCACACTACTCTTGGTATGATGATCCTTTTCTGAATTGCTCTTTTTACTTCTACACCAGATGTAATGGGATATACACCTTCCAAAAAGTTCAACTTTTGTCTTGTCAGTCCACAGAATATTCACCCAAAATTCTTGGGGATCATCAAGATGTTTTCAGGCAAAACTGAGACGAACCTTATGTTCTTATTGCCCAGCAGTGTTTTTTTTGTCTTGGTTCTCTGCCATGCAGGCCATGTTTGCCCAGTCTCTTTCTTATGGTGCAGTCATAAACACTGACCTTCACTGAGGAATGTTCGCTAAAATGATTTATTATTATTAGGGTGCAGAAAATACTTTTTAGAGAATATGATAACGCCTTGAGGGCACAGTTGAGTGTATGTGACGTGTGTGACACCAGGGCTGCATCAATAACGCTTTTATTAATCGGTGCTCATTCCAAGTTCCTTCTGAGGGACAGCCCCAGGCCCAGAGCTTCCCTATAAAGCGCCCAGTGGGACTGGTGGCTTCAAACCAGAGAAGCAATGGAGCAAAAGATGCAAGAACAGCTCAACATGAATCTGCCAGTAAGTAAGAATCATATCAAGGATTGTAAATTATATTATGCATTATGTGAGGGGTGATAACTTGCAATATATAGGGAACAATAATAATATAACATCACATAGTTGCTAATAATAAAGTACAGTATATAGGGGCTAAAAATATAACACTGTATAGGGGCTAATAATGAAGTATGATATAGGGGCTAAAATAACATATCATATATGGGCTAATAATGTACAGTATAGAGGGGCTAATAATAAGACATTATATAAGGGCTAATAATGTACAGAATATAGGAGCTAATAATATAACACATCATATAGGGGTTAGTATAAATATATGATATATAGAAGGCTAGTAAAATCTTTTAATTTATATGGGGGCTAGTAATAATACAATGTATAGTATATATAAGAATAGTGATCCTATAATGTACGTATCTCCCCCGTTAGCCATGCAGCCTGATTTCCAAACCACTAGATCCCAGGAAGAAGTGGTTGGTGGCCATTGTAACTGGACTCATCCTCGCTGTGACAATCACCATCATCGTTACACTTACCATTTACATGAATCAGAAGGAGGCAGAGAAGGTGACGCTCCACCTAGAATACAATGTATTTCAGTTTATTTTATAGTTTTAATAGATAAACACTAATTCTCTTGTTTCCTCCTGAAAACAATCAAGTTGCTGTTGACGGATTAAATTTGTGTCTCCTCAGGACTCTGTGCAAATTTTCACTTTATTGTTAGAGATTAATGTCTGACTACTTACCTATTACTAATAATCAGAGTTTTCCATAAACGATTCAGCCATTAAAAAGAAGCCAGCAATTTGTAATGAATTTCTAATAATCTGGTGGAAAGTCGCTGCCACACCTGACGCGCACCTCAACCACACACCAGACGCTCACCGACCACTGAGTGGGACCCCACCTCAATCAGACCCTCATTCACATCTGAATGTACTAATCAGACACAAGTGATGAGAATGATGGTTCTATGAAGAGCAACTTGTTGATGGTTTCCAGATAACAGCATGAAAACTGCAAAAAAGCATAGCTGATATTCCCGCAGACTCTTGAGATTCCCACAGCCGCCTATACATCCCGTCTTATCAGAGGCCGAATGCTCACTTAATCCTTTTCTTTATCTGTATCCTTATTGCAGATGGTGGAGATGTCCTACACTTCGGGGGCTGGAGGGAACATCCATCAGACATTTTATAGTCACGATGGGGGGAACGTATTCGCCATATTCCTCACATCCGATAAGTTTTCTGCCTCAGTGCTCCTGGACTACAACCAGGTAAGATCTGTTTATGGGATTGGTGAGAGATTAAAACCAACGTGACTGCCATGATGTCCTCCAGTGGGGTTACCAAACCTTCCAAAAGTCCAAACCTATCTGATAGGAAATACTGCTGCCATCATCAGGGGGCGATCACCCAGCTTTCCCACACTGATGAAGAGTAAGTCTTCTCCCTGCTTCATTATATATTTTATTCCTGCATAGAAACTCATTGGGATCCGGATTGAGAACCGCTGCTACCTTCTGAGAATGGATGAGTCTACAACCCCGTCCAAACCGGACCAGCAGAGGACAATAGAGCACTACAAGGCCAGTGTAAGTCCGGATCAGACTGAATGCTGAGCATATCTTCCAGTGTCTCGTCTTCCTGCTCCAGTCTCATATATGTAGGGAGGCGTCAGGAGATCTCATACATGTAGAGAGGTGTCAGGAAATTAGGACTGATTGTATAAAGAGGACAGGTTCAAGACTGGAGATTATCTGTCAGAAGGATATTTGAGAATGGAGATGTTGCAGTAGTCTAAGTGGGAGATGATGAGGGAGGGCACTAGCTTTTTCATCTATTCCAAGTCAAAAAAGGGTCACATTTAGGAAATGTTCTTGAAGAGGCAAGATGTGGCAATGGCTTAGATTTGAGGTCTGAGAGACAGAATGAAACCAAAGGTTATCTAGAAGCATCGGACTCCTGAGAGTGGGGAAAATGTGGAGCCCTTAAAGGTGTTATCCAGTGAAACCAAGTGATCACCTATCTATAGTCTGTCGTGATCATTGCAGGTCCTGCCCAGGTTGTTAGAACGGGGCACGTATATCCCTGTTAGAATGCAGTGCACAGTCCAGACCGCTGCTCCATTCATTCCCTACGGGCTAAAAGTTTGCCTTAAGGTACTGTCACACTTAGCGATGCACCAGCGATCCCGAGCAGCGATATGACGCGGTCAGGATCGCTGGTGCATCGCTAAGTGGTCGCTACTGAGCTGCCACACAGGCAGATCTCACCAGCGACATCGCAGGGGTCGGGGGTCGTTACTTACCTGTCAGACGAGGCGATGAAGACGTCCTCCCGCCCGCGTCCATGCGTCGCTCTTCGGCGCCACAGGAAGCCCAGCAGGAAGCTGACAACGAGAAACGGTCCAGGACGTTCTCGCGCGATCAGCGATAACCAGCAGGGGAGCGGTCGGAGGTAAGTATCAGACATAGCGATATCGCTAGCAATATCGCTGCTGCGTCTCAAAAACCAGTGACATTATAGCGATATTGCTAGCGATATCGCTTAGTGTGATAGGCCCTTCAGGGTATAAAAAATTCTCCATTCTGCTGATGAGTTCAGGTCCCAGTGGTCGGACATCCATCAATCAGCAAGTTATCACATATCCTGCAGATAAGTGACAGCTTGTTTCGTCAGATAACCCCTTTAACTGTGAATGATAGGTCTTGTGGGGGGTTGCACGGAATGATAGACAGATGATGAGTTCAGTTTTTTCCATGTTGAGTTTTAGAATGTATGCGAATGAACATGAGGAAGCCGATCATGTGATACACAGTGATACAACATTACATTACTCACTTCTCTTTATTTATTTCTGTTTAGTATATGTTGAGTCACAGGTTGATACATTTCTAATGACTAAGGCTGAGTTCACACGTGGCGTTTTTTTCGCGTCTCCGCGGCGGTTTTAACCGCGCGATTTTGCCACGAAAAATAAGCATCCCATGCATTCCTATGGGATTCCGCAATGCTGTGCTAATGCTGCGGTTTTTACCGCGGCGGAATCGCTTCGTGCTCATTAATTTTGCGGAATCGCGGCGATCCCGCACCCATAGGAATGCATTGTTCCGCTTACTTCCCGCATGTGGCTGTGCACACCATGCGAAAAGTAAGCAGAACATTTGCGGATGGTACCCACGGTCCGGAGGAGAGGAGACTGTCCTCCGGGCTTTGGGTACCATATCTCTGTAAAAAATAGAATTTAAAATAAAAAATATTGTTATTCTCACCTTCCGACGTCCCACGCAGCCTTCCCGCCTCTCTCCACGCTCTCGTTCCCAGTAATCCTTTGCAAAAATGCCCGCGATGACGTCCGTTCTCGCGGGATCGCGAAGTCTCTCGGTCATTCGCGCGACGTCATCGCGAATGACCGCGAGACATCGCGATCCCGCGAGAACTGACGTCATCGCGGGCATTTTCGCAAAGGATTACTGGGAACGGCTGCACGGGACGTCGGAAGGTAAGAATAACACCATTTTTTATTTTTTTTTACATTTTATCTTTTACTACTGATGCTGCAAAGGCGGCCTCAGTAGTAAAAAGTTGGTCACACTCGTCAAACACTATGTTTGACGAGTGTGACAAACCTGTCAATCAGTTCTCCAAGCGATGCTACAGATCGCTTGGAAAACACTAGCATTTTGCAAGCTAAATATGCTTGCAAAATGCTATTTTTTCCGCGGGAAAATCGCGGGTATTTAAAATGCGATTTTCCCGCGGAATGGAATTCCGGAATTCTCGCGGTAATTTCCGCGAGAGTTCCGGTACGTGTGCGCATAGCCTAATTCCTTCTCTATAATCCAAAGATAATGGTGTGAAGAGGCATCCTTCTTTATCACAATCTCTTTCCATTGACCCCACAGAACTCCACTCTCGGGGACACCATCGCCCTCAGCTTTATCTCAGGAGAAGAGGCGAAACTTGTGGATTTGGGCTTCAATATAAACCTGATGTGCGGCAACCTCGCCACCTACTGGGCAAAAATGGTAAGTGACGTGCACAGGAGTAAGACAATCCTGGTATATTGTTACAGGCACATAGGCTATCATAAAGGCTTTATCTTTTTCCAGGTAAAGATGAAACGGAAAGTAGCTCTACAAGAAAAAATAATTGTCATTGTCGATTCCGATGGTACAGTAACCATAATTTTGTTACCATAGGAATCGATACATTGATTCCAGGTTACCAGCTCTCGCGTCAATATCTGTTGTATAATCTGCTATTTCTGTGTCAATGAGTGAAGAACACAAGATCCTGCGGTGACGAGATAAATGCAGAAGATTCACTCCGGACACATTGATCGTACCGCAGCGACAGCTGTCAGAAATAAAATGA
Organism: Dendrobates tinctorius; assembly: GCF_039654945.1. NCBI lineage: Eukaryota > Metazoa > Chordata > Amphibia > Anura > Dendrobatidae > Dendrobates > Dendrobates tinctorius. Next base: position 184,119 of record NW_027361754.1, read on the forward strand.
TGTAACCCCCGATAATCTGCCTAATGCCATATTATTGTAGCAAAAGCAGAGGCGTAGCTAGGGATCTGCTCGGGGGGGGGGGGGGGGTAAACATCGGAATATCTGAGTGGGCCCCTAACATCTGGACATATCAATGCTGCAACCTGCGAGGCCACACATGGGCGCAAGAGGTAAATGGCCCATTTCTTCCTCCAAAAATGGTGCAATTTTGCATTTTTTAGGAGCTCTTGTGCTGCTAAGTGCTCATAGTATTGTTATTGCACATGGGCCCTTTTCTGTCTGTGTCCGCCTGTGGCCCCTAACCAGGTATTCATGATTATAGCTATGGTGGAATAGGGGAACCTCAGGAGATGACCACACTGTTATTGAAAATAAACCTCTATACAAAGACCAGCACTGATATTACCGCCATATGGTGACATATAGTGGTAGATACCAGTCCTGCAGAACATATAGAGATTACAGTACACTTACAGATCATGACTTACCGCTGACGTTCTTTCTGGTGGAGTCATTCACTTTTCCCGTCTTTTCCATCCGGCCCAGACCAAAATGTTGACTTCTGTCTGCAGAGATTACAACAAAGACACATCTGACTTCTCACATTTCCAGCCCCTTCCACATGTATTCATAAAATCCTAGAATGTTAACCCCTTTACCCCCAAGGGTGGTTTGCACGTTAATGACCAGGCCAATTTTTACCATTCTGACCACTGTCCCTTTATGAGGTAATAACTCTGGAACGCTTTCATGGATCCCGGTGATTCTGGCATTGTTTTTCTCATGACATATTGTACTTCATGTTACTGGTAAAATTTCATTGATATAATTTGCGTTTATTTGTGAAAAAAATGAAAATTTGGCGAAAATTTTGTAAATTTTGCAATTTTCCAAATTTGAATTTTCATGCCCTTAAATCACAGAGATATGGCACACAAAATACTTAATAAGTAACATTTCCCACATGTTTACTTTACATCAGCACAATTTTGGAACCAAAATTTTTTTTTGTTAGGAAGTTATAAGGGTTAAAAGTTGACCAGCGATTTCTCATTTTTGCAACACCATTTTTTTTAGGGACCACATCACATTTGAAGTCACTTTGAGGGGTCTATATGTTGGAAAATACCAAAAAGTGACATCATTCTAAAAACTGCACCCCTCAAGGTTCTCAAAACCACATTCAAGAAGTTTATTAACCCTTCGGGTCTTCACAAGAATTTTTTGAATGTTTAAAAAATTTAACATTTAAATTTTTTTCCCCAAAAAATTACTTCAGGTCCAATTTTTTTATTTTACTAAGGGTAACAGGAGAAATTGGACCGCAAAAATTATTGTGCAATTTGTCCTGAGTACGCTGATACCTGATATGTGGAGGAACCACTGTTTCGGCGCATGACAGAGCTCAGAAGGGAAGGAGCACCGTTTGACTTTTTCAATGGAAAATTGGCTGTAATTGAGATCGGACACCATGTCATGCTTGGAGAGCCCCTGATGTGCCTAAACAGTGGAAATCCCCAACAAGTGATCCCATTTTGGAAACTATACCTCCCAAGGAACTTATCTAGACGTGTGGTGAGAACTTTGAACCCCCAAGGGCTTCACAGAAGTTTATAACATACAGCCGTAAAATTAAAAAAATCATATTTTACACAAAAATGATCTTTTCAACCCCAATTTTTATTTTCCCAAGGGAAAGAGGACCCCAAAAGTTATTGTGCAATTAGTTCTGAGTACGCTGATACTCCATATGTGGGGGTAAACCACTGTTTGGGCGCATGGCAGAGCTCGGAAGGGAATGAACGCCGTTTGACTTTTTCAACGCAGAATTGGCTTGACGCCGTGTCGCGTTTGGAGAGCCCCTGATGTGCCTAAACAGTGGAAACCCCCCACAAATGACATTATTTTGGAAACTAGACCCCCCAATGAACTTATCTATATGTGTGGTAAGAACTTTGAACCCCCAAGGGCTTCACAGAAGTTTATAATGTACAGCCGTAAAATTAAAAAATCATATTTTTACCAAAAAAATGATCTTTTCACCCCCAATTTTTATTTTCCCAAGGGAAACAGGACCCCAAATGTTATTGTGCAATTTGTCGTGAGTAACCCCATTTGTGGGGGTAAACCATTGTTTGGGCGCATGGCAGAGCTCGGAAGGGAAGGAGCGCCGTTTGACTTTTTCAGCGCAAAATTGGCTGGAATTGAAATCGGACGCCATGTCGTGTTTGGAGAGCCCCTGATGTGCCCAAACAGTGGAAACCCCCCACAAGTGACACCATTTTGGAAACTAGACCCCCCAATGAACTTATCTATATGTGTGGTAAGAACTTTGAACCCCCAAGGGCTTCACAGAAGTTTATAATGTACAGCCGTAAAATTAAAAAATCATATTTTTACCACAAAAATGATCTTTTCACCCCCAATTTTTATTTTCCCAAGGGAAACAGGACCCCAAATGTTATTGTGCAATTTGTCGTGAGTAACCCCATATGTGGGGGTAAACCATTGTTTGGGCGCATGGCAGAGCTCGGAAGGGAAGGAGCGCCATTTGACTTTTTCAGCGCAAAATTGGCTGGAATTGAAATCGGACGCTATGTCGTGTTTGGAGAGCCCCTGATGTGCCCAAACAGTGTTGAATGTAAGAAAAAAAAAAATACATACATACTACATGCTACATACATACTACATACATGCAACATATATACTACATGCATGCAACATACATACATACTGCATATATACCACATGCATGCAACATGCATACTACATATATACCACATATATACTACATGCATGCAACATGCATACTACATATATACCACATATACCAGGGGGCTGTGCCGACTGTCCGGGGGTCTGTGCCGACTGCCCGGGGGTCTGTACCGGCCTGCCGGGGGGCTGTGCTGGCCTGCCGGTCATCTGTACCGACTGTCCGGGGATCTGAGCGGACTGCCGGGGGTCTGTACCGACCTGCCGGGGGGCTGTGCCGGCCTGCCGGTGGTCTTTACCGACTGTCCGGGGGTCTGAGCGGACTGCCGGGGGTCTGTACCGGCCTGCCGGGGGGCTGTGCCGGCCTGCCGGGGGGCTGTGCCGACTGTCCGGGGGTCTGTGCCGACTGTCCGGGGGTCTGTGCCGACTGCCCGGGGGTCTATGCGGACTGCCGGGGGTCTGTACCGGCCTGCCGGGGGGCTGTGCTGGCCTGTCGGGGGGCTGTGCCGACTGTACGGGGGTCTGTGCAGGCTGCGGGGGGTCTGTGCAGGCATCGTCCGATGGGACTACAAGTCCCATCGGGCGATGCCTGCTACCATGACGGTGATTGACACATTAGCCAATGATGGGACAGTAGTAGTCCCATCATCCGGGCCTATGTGTTGAATGTAAGAAAAAAAAAAATACATACTACATACATACTACATGCTACATACATACTACATACATGCTACATACATGCAACATATATACCACATGCATGCAACATGCATACTACATATATACCACATATATACTACATGCATGCAACATGCATACTACATATATACCACATATATACTACATTCATGCAACATGCATACTACATATATACCACATATACCGGGGGGCTGTGCCGACTGCCTGGGGGTCTGTACCGGCCTGCCGGAGGGCTGTGCCGGCCTGCCGGTGGTCTGTACTGACTGTCCGGGGGTCTGTGCAGGCTGTGGGGGTCTGTACCGGCCTGCCGGGGGGCTGTGCCGGCCTGCCGGTGGTCTGTACCAACTGTCCGGGGGTCTGAGCGGACTGCCGGGGGTCTGTTCCGGTCTGCTGGGGGGCTGTGCCGGCCTGCCGGTGGTCTGTACCGACTGTCCGGGGGTCTGAGCGGACTGCCGGGGGTCTGTACCGGCCTGCCGGGGGGCTGTGCTGGCCTGCCGGTCATCTGTACCGACTGTGCGGGGGTCTGTGCAGGCTGCGGGGGTCTGTACCGGCCTGCCGGGGGGCTGTGCCGGCCTGCCGGTGGTCTATACCGACTGTCCGGGGGTCTGAGCGGACTGCCGGGGGTCTGTACCGGCCTGCCGGGGGGCTTTGCCGGCCTGCTGGTGGTCTGTACCGACTGTCCGGGGGTCTGTGCAGGCTGCTGAGGTCTGTACCGGCCTGCCGGGGGGCTGTGTCGGCCTGCCGGTGGTCTGTACCGACTGTCTGGGGGCCTGAGCGGACTGCCGGGGGTCTGTACCGGCCTGCCGGGGGGCTGTGCTGGCCTGCCGGGGGGCTGTGCAGGCTGCGGGGGTCTGTGCAGGCATCGTCCGATGGGACTACAAGTCCCATCAGGCGATGCCTGCTACCATGACGGTGATTGACACATTAGCCAATGATGGGACAGTAGTAGTCCCATCATCCGGCCTATGTGTTGAATGTAAGAAAAAAAATAAAATACATACTACATGCTACATACATACTACATACATGCAGCATACATACATGCTGCATATATACCACATGCATGCAACATGCATACTACATATATACCACATATATACTACATGCATGCAACATGCATACTACATATATACCACATATATACTACATGCATGCAACATGCATACTACATATATACCACATATACCGGGGGGCTGTGCCGACTGTCCGGGGGTCTGTGCCGACTGCCCGGGGGTCTGTACCGGCCTGACGGTGGTCTGTACCGACTGTCCGGGGGACTGTGCAGGCTGCGGGGGTCTGTACCGGCCTGCCAGGGGGCTGTGCCGGCCTGCCGGTGGTCTGTACCGACTGTCCGGGGGTCTGAGCGGATTGCTGGGGGTCTGTACCGGCCTGCCGGGGGGCTGTGCCGGCCTGCCGGTGGTCTGTACCGACAGTCCGGGGGTCTGAGCGGACTGCCGGGGGGTCTGTACCGGCCTGCCGGGGGGCTGTGCCGGCCTGCCGGTGGTCTATACCGACTGTCCGGGGGTCTGAGCAGGCTGCGGGGGTCTGTGCAGGATCGTCCGATGGGACTACAAGTCCCATCGGGCGATGCCTGCTACCATGACGGTGATTGACACATTAGCCAATGATGGGACAGTAGTAGTCCCATCATCCGGCCTATGTGTTGAATGTAAAATGGAATAAATATTAAAATAACAAAGCACCAATATACTCACCCCTGATCCGCAGAAGTCCACGGGTGTCCCACAACGATCTTGCGTGGAGAACAGCAGCATCAGCTGATGCTACCGTTCTCTACGGGTTCCAGGAAACCAGTGTCGGGAGGTTGGTATCCTTCCGCCCTGTATTCCTCCGCCACTGTAAATACCAAAAAAAAGTCCCTAGTCTCATTTTATGGCATTGCTGTGTGAGAAATTTCCCACGCAGCTTTTGCCATAAAGTGAGACTAGGGACTTTTTTTTTTTTTTTTTACAGTGGCGGAGGAATACAGGGCGGAAGGATACCTACCTCCCAACACTGGTTTCCTGGAGCCCGTAGAGAACGGTAGCATCAGCTGATGCTGCTGTTCTCCACGCAAGATCGTCGTGGGACACCCGTGGACTTCTGCGGATCAGCGGTGAGTATATTGGTGCATTGTTATTTTAATATTTATTCCATAGATGACAATGGCTTCGGGGATCAAAGTGACAAGTGATGGTGAGTATGTACTCTATGTTATATGTACTGTATGTCTATATGTATGTATTGTATGAATGCATTGTATGTAGTATATATGTATGTTGCATGCATGTAGTATATATGTAGTATGCATGTTGCATGCATGTGGTATATATGTAGTATGTATGTAGTATGTATGTTGCATGTAGTATATATGTATTATATATATGTTGCATGCATGTAGTATATATGTAGTATATGTATGTTGCATGCATGTAGTATATATGTGGTATATATATAGTATGCATGTTGCATGCATGTGGTATATATGTAGTATGTATGTTGCATGCATGTAGTATATCTGTAGTATGCATGTTGCATGCATGTAGTATATGTGGTATATATGTAGTATGCATGTTGCATGCATGTAGTATATATGTATGTTGCATGCATGTAGTATATATGTAGTATGCATGTTGCATGTAGTATATATGTATGTTACATGCATGTAGTATATATGTGGTATATACAGTGGGGCAAAAAAGTATTTAGTCAGTCAGCAATAGTGCAAGTTCCACCACTTAAAAAGATGAGAGGCGTCTGTAATTTACATCATAGGTAGGCCTCAACTATGGGAGACAAACTGAGGAAAAAAATCCAGAAAATCACATTGTCTGTTTTTTTTTCATTTTATTTGCATATTATGGTGGAAAATAAGTATTTGGTCAGAAACAAGCAATCAAGATTTCTGGCTCTCACAGACCTGTAACTTCTTCTTTAAGAGTCTCCTCTTTCCTCCACTCATTACCTGTAGTAATGGCACCTGTTTAAACTTGTTATCAGTATAAAAAGACACCTGTGCACACCCTCAAACAGTCTGACTCCAAACTCCACTATGGTGAAGACCAAAGAGCTGTCAAAGGTCACCAGAAACAAAATTGTAGCCCTGCACCAGGCTGGGAAGACTGAATCTGCAATAGCCAACCAGCTTGGAGTGAAGAAATCAACTGTGGGAGCAATAATTAGAAAATGGAAGACATACAAGACCACTGATAATCTCCCTCGATCTGGTGCTCCACGCAAAATCCCACCCCGTGGGGTCAGAATGATCACAAGAACGGTGAGCAAAAGTCCCAGAACCATGCGGGGGGACCTAGTGAATGAACTGCAGAGAGCTGGGACTAATGTAACAAGGCCTACCATAAGTAACACACTACACCACCATGGACTCAGATCCTGCAGTGCCAGACGTGTCCCACTGCTTAAGCCTGTACATGTCCGGGCCCGTCTGAAGTTTGCTAGAGAGCATTTGGATGATCCAGAGGAGTTTTGGGAGAATGTCCTATGGTCTGATGAAACCAAACTGGAACTGTTTGGTAGAAACACAACTTGTCGTGTTTGGAGGAAAAAGAATACTGAGTTGCATGCATCAAACACCATACCTACTGTAAAGCATGGTGGTGGAAACATCATGCTTTGGGGCTGTTTCTCTGCAAAGGGGCCAGGACGACTGATCCGGGTACATGAAAGAATGAATGGGGCCATGTATCGTGAGATTTTGAGTGCAAACCTCCTTCCATCAGCAAGGGCATTGAATATGAAACGTGGCTGGGTCTTTCAACATGACAATGATCCAAAGCACACCGCCAGGGCAACGAAGGAGTGGCTTCGTAAGAAGCATTTCAAGGTCCTGGAGTGGCCTAGCCAGTCTCCAGATCTCAACCCAATAGAAAACCTTTGGAGGGAGTTGAAAGTCCGTGTTGCCAAGCGAAAAGCCAAAAACATCACTGCTCTAGAGGAGATCTGCATGGAGGAATGGGCCAACATACCAACAACAGTGTGTGGCAACCTTGTGAAGACTTACAGAAAACGTTTGACCTCTGTCATTGCCAACAAAGGATATATCACAAAGTATTGAGATGAAATTTTGTTTCTGACCAAATACTTATTTTCCACCATAATATGCAAATAAAATGAAAAAAAAACAGACAATGTGATTTTCTGGATTTTTTTTTCTCAGTTTGTCTCCCATAGTTGAGGTCTACCTATGATGTAAATTACAGACGCCTCTCATCTTTTTAAGTGGTGGAACTTGCACTATTGCTGACTGACTAAATACTTTTTTGCCCCACTGTATATAGTATGCATGTTGCATGTAGTATATATGTATGTTGCATGCATGTAGTATATATGTAGTATGCATGTTGCATGTAGTATATATGTATGTTGCATGCATGTAGTATATATGTATGTTGCATGCATGTAGTATATATGTAGTATGCATGTTGCATGTAGTATATATGTATGTTGCATGCATGTAGTATATATGTGGTATATATGTAGTATGCATGTTGCATGTAGTATATATGTATGTTGCATGCATGTAGTATATATGTTATATGTATGTTGCATGCATGTAGTATATATGTAGTATGCATGTTGCATGTAGTATATATGTATGTTGCATGCATGTAGTATATATGTGGTATATATGTAGTATGCATGTTGCATGTAGTATATATGTATGTTGCATGCATGTAGTATATATGTAGTTTGCATGTTGCATGCATGTGGTATATATGTAGTATGTATGTTGCATGCATGTAGTATGCATGTTGCATGTAGTATATATGTTGCATGCATGTAGTATATATGTAGTATGTATGTTGCATGTAGTATATATGTAGTATATATGTATGTTGCATGCATGTAGTATATATGTGGTATATATGTAGTATGCATGTTGCATGCATGTGGTATATATGTAGTATGTATGTATGTTGCATGTATGTAGCATGTATGTAGTATGTATTTATTTATTTTTTTACATTCAACACATAGGTCGGATGATGGGACTACTACTGTCCCATCATTGGCTAATGTGTCAATCACCGTCATGGTAGCAGGCATCGCCCGATGGGACTTGTAGTCCCATCGGACGATCCTGCACAGACCTCCGCAGCCTGCTCAGACCCCCGGACAGTCGGTATAGACCACCGGCAGGCCGGCACAGCCCCCCGGCAGGCCGGTACAGACCCCCAGGCAGTCCGCTCAGACCCCCGGACAGTCGGTACAGATCACCGGCAGGCCGGCACAGCCCCCCCGGCAGGCCCGTAAAGACCCCCAGGCAGTCGGCACAGACCCCCGGACAGTCGGCACAGACCCCCGGTATATGTGGTATATATGTAGTATGCATGTTGCATGCATATAGTATATATGTGGTATATATGTAGTACGCATGTTGCATGCATGTGGTATATATGCAGTATGTATGTATGTTGCATGCATGTAGTATACACTCACTGGCCACTTTATTAGGTACACCTGTCCAACTGTGTGTTAAGACTTAATTTCTAATCAGCCAATCACATGGCGGCAACTCAGTGCATTTAGGCATGTAGACATGGTCAAGACAATCTCCTGCAGTTCAAACCGAGCATCAGTATGGGGAAGAAAGGTGATTTGAGTGCCTTTGAACGTGGCATGATTGTTGGTGCCAGAAGGGCTGGTCTGAGAATTTCAGAAACTGCTGATCTACTGGGATTTTCACGCACAACCATCTCTAGGGTTTACAGAGAATGGTCCGAAAAAGAAAAAAAATCCAGTGAGCGGCAGTTCTGTGGCCGGAAATGCCATGTTGATGCCAGAGGTCAGAGGAGAATGGGCAGACTGGTTCGAGCTGATAGAAAGGCAACAGTGACTCAAATTGCCACCCGTTACAACCAAGGTAGGCAGAAGAGCATCTCTGAACGCACAGTGCGTCGAACTTTGAGGCAGATGGGCTACAGCAGCAGAAGACCACACTGGGTACCACTCCTCTCAGCTAAGAACAGGAAACTGAGGCTACAATTTGCACAAGCTCATCGAAATTGGACAGTAGAAGATTGGAAAAACGTTGCCTGGTCTGATGAGTCTCGATTTCTGCTGCGACATTCGGATGGTAGGGTCAGAATTTGGCGTAAACAACATGAAAGCATGGATCCATCCTGCCTTGTATCAACGGTTCAGGCTGGTGGTGGTGGTGTCATGGTGTGGGGAATTTTTTCTGGGCACTCTTTGGGCCCCTTGGTACCAATTGAGCATCGTTGCAACGCCACAGCCTACCTGAGTATTGTTGCTGACCATGTCCATCCCTTTATGACCACAATGTACCCAACATCTGATGGCTACTTTCAGCAGGATAATGCGCCATGTCATAAAGCTCGAATCATCTCAGATTGGTTTCTTGAACATGACAATGAGTTTACTGTACTCAAATGGCCTCCTCAGTCACCAGATCTCAATCCAATAGAGCATCTTTGGGATGTGGTGGAACGGGAGATTCGCATCAGGGATGTGCAGCCGACAAATCTGCGCCAACTGTGTGATGCCATCATGTCAATATGGTCCAAAATCTCTGAGGAATGCTTCCAGCACCTTGTTGAATCTCTGCCACGAAGAATTGAGGCAGTTCTGAAGGCAAAAGGGGGTCCAACCCCTTACTAGCATGGTGTACCTAATAAAGTGGCCAGTGAGTGTATATGTTGCATGTATGTAGCATGTAGTATGTATGTATTATGTATTTTTTTTTTTCTTATATTCAACACATAGGCCGGATGATGGGACTATTACTGTCCCATCATTGGCTAATGTGTCAATCACCGTCATGGTAGCAGGCATCGCCCGATGGGACTTGTAGTCCTATTGGACGATGCCTGCACAGACCCCCGCAGCCTGCACAGAGCCCCGGACAGTCGGCACAGCCCACCGGCAGGCCAGCACAGCCCCCCGGCAGGCCGGCACAGCCCCCCGGCAGGCCGGTACAGACCCCCGGCAGTCCGCTCAGACCCCCGGACAGTCGGTACAGACCACCGGCAGGCCGGCACAGCCCCCCGGCAGTCTGCTCAGACCCCTGGACAGTCGGTATAGACCATCGGCAGGCCGGCACAGCCCCCCGGCAGGCCGGTACAGACCCCCGCAGCCTGCACAGACCCCGGGACAGTCGGTACAGACCACCGGCAGGCCGGTACAGACCCCCAGGCAGTCGGGACAGGCCCCCGGACAGTCGGCACAGCCCCCCGGTATATGTAGTATGCATGTTGCATGCATGTAGTATATATGTGGTATATATGTAGTATGCATGTTGCATGCATGTGGTATATATGCAGTATGTATGTATGTTGCATGCATGTAGTATATATGTTGCATGTATGTAGCATGTATGTAGTATGTATGTAGCATGTAGTATGTATGTAGTATGTTTTGTTTTTTTTTCTTGCATTCAACACATAGGCCGGATGATGGGACTATTACTGTCCCATCATTGGCTAATGTGTCAATCACCGTCATGGTAGCAGGCATCGCCCGATGGGATTTGTAGTCCCATCGGACGATGCCTGCACAGACCCCCGCAGCCTGCACAGACCCCCGGACAGTCGGCACAGCCCCCCGGCAGGCCAGCACAGCCCCCCGGCAGGCCGGTACAGACCCCCGGCAGTCCGCACAGACCCCCGGACAGTCGGCATAGACCCCCGGCAGGCCGGCACAGACCCCCGCAGGCCGGTACAGACTCCCGGCAGTCCGCTCAGACCCCCGGAAAGTCGGTACAGACCACCGGCAGGCCGGCACAGCCCCCCGTCAGGCCGGTACAGACCCCCGCAGCCTGCACAGACCCCCGGACAGTCGGTACAGACCACCGGCAGGCCGACACAGCCCCCCGGGAGGCCGGTACAGACCCCCGGCAGTCCGCTCAGACCCCCGGACAGTCGGTACAGACCACCGGCAAGCCGGCACAGCCCCCCGGCAGGCCGGTACAGACCCCCGCAGCCTGCACAGACCCCCGGTCAGTCGGCACAGCCCCCCGGCAGGCCGATACAGACCCCTGGCAGGCCGGTACAGACCCCCGGCAGTCCGCTCAGACCCCCGGACAGTCGGTACAGACCACCGGCAGGCCGGTACAGACCCCCGCAGCCTGCACAGTCCCCCGGACAGTCGGTACAGACCACCGGCAGGCCGGCACAGGCCCCCGGCAGGCCGGTACAGACCCCCGGGAAGTCGGCACAGACCCCCGGTATATGTGGTATATATGTAGTATGCATGTTGCATGCATGTAGTATATATGTGGTATATATGTAGCATGCATGTTGCATGCATGTGGTATATATGCAGTATGTATGTTGCATGCATGTAGTATATATGTTGCATGTATGTAGCATGTAGTATGTATGTAGTATGTATTTTTTTTTTCTTACATTCAACACATAGGCCGGATGATGGGACTACTACTGTCCCATCATTGGCTAATGTGTCAATCACCATCATGGTAGCAGGCATCGCCCGATGGGACTTGTAGTCGGCACAGCCCCCCGGCAGGCCGGTACAGACCCCCGCAGCCTGCACAGACCCCCGGACAGTCGGCACAGCCCCCCGGCAGGCCGATACAGACCCCTGGCAGGCCGGTACAGACCCCCGGCAGTCCGCTCAGACCCCCGGACAGTCGGTACAGACCACCGGCAGGCCGGCACAGCCCCCCGGCAGGCCGGTACAGACCCCCGCAGCCTGCACAGTCCCCCGGACAGTCGGTACAGACCACCGGCAGGCCGGCACAGCCCCCCGGCAGGCCGGTACAGACCCCCGCAGCCTGCACAGTCCCCCGGACAGTCGGTACAGACCACCGGCAGGCCGGCACAGCCCCCCGGCAGGCCGGTACAGACCCCCGGGCAGTCGGCACAGACCCCCCGGTATATGTGGTATATATGTAGTATGCATGTTGCATGCATGTAGTATATATGTGGTATATATGTAGTATGCATGTTGCATGCATGTGGTATATATGCAGTATGTATGTATATGTTGCATGCATGTAGTATATATGTTGCATGTATGTAGCATGTAGTATGTATGTAGTATGTATTTTTTTTTTTCTTACATTCAACACATAGGCCGGATGATGGGACTACTACTGTCCCATCATTGGCTAATGTGTCAATCACCATCATGGTAGCAGGCATCGCCCGATAGGACTTGTAGTCGGCACAGCCCCCCGGCAGGCCAGCACAGCCCCCCCGGCAGGCCAGCACAGCTCCCCCGGCAGGCCGGCACAGACCCCCGGCAGTCCGCACCGACCCCCGGGCAGTCGGCACAGACCCCCGGACAGTCGGCACAGCCCCCCGGCAGGCCAGCACAGCCCCCCCGGCATGCCGGTACAGACCCCTGGCAGTCCGCACCGACCCCCGGACAGTCGGCACAGCCCCCTGGCAGGCCGGCACAGCCCCCCGGCAGGCCGGTACAGACCCCCGGCAGTCCGCTCAGACCCCCGGACAGTTGGTACAGACCACCGGCAGGCCGGTACAGCCCCCCGGCAGGCCGGTACAGACCCCCGCAGCCTGCACAGACCCCCGGACAGTCGGTACAGACCCCCGGCAGTCCACTCAGATCCCCGGACAGTCGGTACAGACCACCGGCAGGCCGGCATAGCCCCCCGGCAGGCCGGTATATGTGGTATATATGTAGTATGCATGTTGCATGCATGTAGTATATATGTGGTATATATGTAGTATCCATGTTGCATGCATGTGGTATATATGCAGTATGTATGTATGTTGCATGTATGTAGTATGTATGTAGCATGTAGTATGTATGTAGCATGTAGTATGTATTTTTTTTTTTTATTTTTTTTTTACATTCAACACATAGGCCGGATGATGGGACTACTACTGTCCCATCATTGGCTAATGTGTCAATCACCGTCATGGTAGCAGGCATCGCCCGATGGGACTTGTAGTCCCATCGGACGATACCTGCACAGACCCCCGCAACCTGCACAGACCCCCGGACAGTCGGCACAGCCCCCCGGCAGGCCAGCACAGCCCCCCGGCAGGCCGGTACAGACCCCCGGCAGGCCGCTCAGCCCCCCGGACAGTCGGTACAGACCACCGGCAGGCCGGTACAGACCCCCGGAAGTCCGCTCGGACCCACGGACAGTCGGTACAGACCACCGGCAGGCCGGTACAGGCCCACGGCAGTCCGCACAGACCCCCGGGCAGTCGGCACGGACCACCGGCAGGCCGGCACAGCCCCCGGCAGGCCGGTACAGACCCCCGGGCAGTCGGCACAGACCACCGGGAGGCCGGTACGGACCACCAGCAGTCCGCACAGACCCCCGGGCAGTCGGCACAGACCCCCGGCAGGCTGGTACAGAACCCCGGGCAGTCGGCATAGACCCCCCCGGAAGGCCCGAACTGACGGCGCATCATGATGCGCACAGACCGCGCATCATGATGACGTCATTTCGGCAGCCAATCAGAGCCACAGCAGTGGCTCTTTGCATTATGGGAACTTCCGATTCCGATATTAAAAAATATCGGTACTCGGTATCGGAATTCCGATACAGCGAATATCGGCCGATACCCGATATTTGCAGTATCGGAATGCTCAACACTAATCAAGATGTTTTTGTCAGTTTTCTGATGGAAAACACATTGAAATATCACAATTTTTTTTTTTTTTGCAACTTCAAGTTGCACGACAATTTTGCGACTTTTGTTGTTTGTATGCCAGTCCCGAATGGCTTGTCCATAGCAGATGGGGCTTGGGCAGGCCATGGCTAGGCACCCCAGTACATTCAGCAAAATTGACATCATTTTAGTGGCAGAAATCACTCCAGATATGTGCTGCAGTTCATGACTTGCGTACGGCTCTGGCGGAGGCGCGTGTTAGCAGTAAGTTGCGTCTTATATGATAGGAGTTGTGTGCAACGTTCTACAGCGGTGCCTTCATAAGGGCTGGAGCACAAAATACAGTCTTAATGAATTGGCACAAATTATTCTAGAAAAATTCAGAATTTTTCACTATAGTTTAAATAAAAGGATTTTTATTATTTCAAAAATATTCTCAATGTGCCCAATGTGGATAATAATAAAGGAAACCCTGTGAAGGAAAGGGAGCACCCTTTATAACGCCATTACAGAAGACCAGGAGCATACGTAGAAATCATGGGGCCCCATAGCAAAAGTTCTAATTGGGCCCCTCTCTCCCCACACAGGTTCATAGATCCCAACATTTGAAAACAAGAGAGGGACATTTATTGCGGCAAGTAAACAGTCATTTTGCCCCTATTGAAGCCCGTCTGTGTTTTCACTCACTATTATACTATTACTAGATAGAGGCCCGATGGAGGGCAGTAGTGTCACAATGGGGGCAGGCTTTGCAGCGTTGAGAATTCCCCCCCCATGTGCTCACCCACCTATCCACTCTTTCCACATGTGCTGACTTCTCCCTTCTGTGCTCTGTTCTTTGACCTGTCTACCCCATGTGCTATTCCCCTTGTCTGCTGTCTCCTTCCTGTGCTGTGCTGTCCCGTTTGAGCTGTCTCCCCCTGTGCTCTGTCTCTCTCCCTCATATGCTGTCTTATCTCATGTCATCTTTTCTTTGACCTGTGTACCCCATGTGTTCTCCCCCTTGTCTGCTCTCTCCACCACTGTGCTGTCTTCTTCCCTCATGTGTTCTCTTGTTTGAGCTGTCTCCCCCCGTGTGTTCTCTTTCCTATGTGCACTTATAATGGCCAGGCCAAACGTTCCCTGCTATCCAACCCCACACAGTGTCCACAGCCAAAGGAATTATGACACACACCGGTCTCGGGGATAACAGTTGCTTTTACTTCAGCAGGAATGGGAATTATAACTTGGAACAAATAAGGAACTGTCTCTCATGGGTAGTCCACGGCAATTCACACTTAGATGCTGAGATGTGATTGGGGTCTGGAGCTTTAAGAGCACTGGACAGTGTCTTTTGGTATTTTACAGAGGGAGGTAGATGCAGCAATTAGAGGTTACAGACCTGTACTTGGGGTTATCTCCACAGTGTGTCATGGCACGTGCACAAGTACTTATAGGTGAATGTAGAAACTGTGGTGAATCCAGTCAGAAATACTTTACATGTGGTGAATCCTGTCAGCAATACTTTACATGTGGTGAATCCTGTCAGCAATACTTTAGATGTCTGTACAGGTTAGAGGGAACTTAGGCTTTTACGCCTGCAGGAGATCTTGAGGTAAAAACCTCCTCCACATGTGTTCTGCTCCCCCTGAAGGCATCCCTCAGACTAAAGAACATTCTAGACTTGCCTGGAAAACAGTTCCTCCTATTGACCATGTGACTAGGAGCTGGCCAATAGGAGACCGAATTCACATCTCAGATCCTTACAAAACAAAAATTCAGTCATTGTACACTTTCACCATTAGAGGGCGACAGAACACAGCAAATGAGAAATGCATTACATCTAAAATGAAGGTGACTAGAAATGGAGAATTACAGCTCACAAATAATGTAGAGAACCAGTTAGAGACTAAGCATTAGTATACAGAAGCTACTCACAATTCAGTATTACTTAAAGGGACAGACACACTCTGGACTGGGTCACTACATACTTCCCCTCTGTAGATAAGCCATCCTCGGCGACTGCACGAGTGGTGGACTACTAAAGAAGGAAATATACAGGTAATGTAAAGCAACACCAAAGCAAGCATGCTCAGATATATGGGGAGAACAATATGCAATAAACATCTGCAAAACATGAAAGTGGGAGTGCCAGTGTGAAATAGAGTCTCTTTCCGCAACATACTATCGTCCATATGAAAGGCTCTGGAAAGGCAATTTAGTGGCAACCACCAGTCCACGGCTGCATAGGAAATTAATGCAAACAATAAGCAAAGTGCATGGTATTATCTAGGTGCAGAGGCGTAAACGTTATTAAACTGACTAGCTAACTAAATATACATATGAAACAGGATATTATTTTTTTAGTCTCTGTAGCAGGCTGGAAGTGTTCCCTTTGTGCTTCGCTCTGAACACCTCAACCTTTCATCTTCCTCTTGAGCAGGAATGAAACAGTCTGCTGGTTCAGGTGGGATTGGCAAAGGAGCAACAACTGGAGCAGGAATCGAGACGGGGACATATTGATAGCACGGGAGGAGTGTCACGTCCGCCATGTACGCCATGTCTGTTTTGCCTCATGAACCCCACGCGCACCTTGTGTCTGCTATCCTGCTTGTTCCCTAGAGCAGTGTGCACACTCGCCTCATGTCTGCTGAGCTGCAAGATGCCTGCGTTTCTGCTTTGCCTTCTGTGATCTTTTCGTCATGTCTAGAATCCCTGATCATATGACGTTTCCTGGGATCCTGCACTGTCTGGTTCTGCAATCATCTCGTCATGTCTGAAACCTTGATCATGTGACATTTCCTAAGATCCTGCACTGTCTGGCTCTGCAATCATCTCGTCATGTCTGAAACTCTGATCATGTGACCTTTCCTAGGATCCTGCACTGTCTGGTTCTGCAATCATCTCGTCATGTCTGTAACCCTGATCATGTGACCTTTCCTAGGATCCTGCACTGTCTGGTTCTGCAATCATCTCGTCATGTCTGTAACCCTGATCATGTGACTGCACTTTGTGATCCTGGAGCATCTGAACTGGAAGTTCTCCCCTGGTCCTGACCCGGAAGAGGAGGTACTATGCCCTATATTAGACCGCCCCTTCCTATGCTTGGGGCCTGATTATTGTGTTGCTTCCCTGCATGGCTCTTGGTCTGTGGGGTTGCTCCCTCTATTCTGTGCCCTTGCACTCTGCTCTGTAGTGCTTCTCTGCACACGCTCCGTGCTCGTATTCCGTCTCTTGTCTTGTGCCATGTTTGTCTTTGCCTTGCTTTGCCTTGTAGTCCTTCCGCTGTTCTCTGCTTTAGTCTGTTTTGCTATGTCTCGCCTTAGCTATTCTTTGACTTGTAGTCCTTCCTCTGTTCTCTGCCTTGCCTGTTTCGCCATGTCCGGTCTTTGCTATTCTGAGCCTTGTAGTACTTCTCATGTTCTTGTCTCTGCCTGGTTTTCCACACTCTGTCCTCTGGTGCTCTCTTGCACATTTCCAAGTCTAGTCCCATGGTTCTCCCTTGGCCCGGCTCTGGGTTTCGGCCTACGCTCCGCTGCTAGACTCTGTCCTCGCCTGATCTGGCTCTGTTTCTGCCTATGTTCCGCACCGTGTTCCGTACCTTGTTTCTTGCCTTGTTCCTTGTCCTTGAACACCAGCGTGGGTTCCCCTTGGCCGTCTCCTATGCCGTGGTAAGTGCCTCGTGTTTGTGTACAGCCGTGTGCACTGGCCAGAGTGGCGTGCCTCCTAGCACGCAGCCCTTCCTTGAACCCTGGCGTGGCTCCTAGCACGCACCCTGCCTTGAACCCTGGCGTGGCTCCTAGCACGCACCCTGCCTTGAACCCTGGCGTGGCTCCTAGCACGCACCCTGCCCTGAACCTGGCGTGGCTCCTAGCACGAAGGTTCCTTTGCCTCCTCCTGTGCCTTAGTCGTGCCTCGTGCTGGCGTTACAGCCGTGTGCATTGGCCAGTGAGGTGTGCGTCCCTGCGTGGCTCCTAGCACGCAGCCCTGCCTTGAACCCTGGCGTGGCTCCTAGCATGCACTCTGTCTTGAACCCGCGTGGCTCCTAGCACGTGTCCTGCCCTGAACCCTGGCATGGCTCTTAGCACGCACCCTGCCTTGAACCCTGGCGTGTCTCTACACACGCACTCTGTCTTGTACCTTGTGCCTTGGCATGTCTCTACACACGCACTCTGTCTTGTACCTTGTGCTTTGGCGTGTCTCACACGCACTCTGTCTTGTACCTTGTGCTTTGGCGTGTCTCTACACACGCACCCTGTCTCGTTTTGTGAACCCTGGCGTGTCCCCTACACACGCACCTTGCTTTGCACCTAGCCTTGAACCCTGGCGTGTCCCCTACACACGCACCTAGCCTTGGACCTTGGCGTGTTCCCTAACACGCACCATGCCTGGATATCTGTCGTGCCTCCTTGCCTGAACCCTGGTTTGCCTGCCGGATGCCCGGAACCTGCTGATCGCTGCCAGAGATCGTAAGCTGGATGACTGCGGCCTGATGCCTTAATCATGTCGATCGTCGCCAGCTGTCCGGAGTCCGATGCCATTGTGCCTTTACCTGTACCTAGGCGTGCCACCTGGCACTTACTATGCTATGGACCTTGGCGTGCCCACGCGCGCACCTTGCACGTTTTGCTTGTTTTCACATTTGCACTGAATGTAATCCTGAAGATCTTAATGAAGATACCTTGCACTTACGTTTTGTCTTGTCTTGCTTCCTGCTTGTTCTTGGTCGTCAGACACTCCCATAGTGTCCCCCTGAGCCGGCCGTCTGGTCCCAGCAGTCGTGGTGGCTCACCCCCTTGGTCTTGCCCCTGACACTCCCTGTATAGGGGGTGGATTCTCACAAGGTCAGCTCGCCCTCGGTGGGTGGGTGCCACGACCCAGAGGGTCCACTCAAAAAATGGGCTCAGCAGGAGCTGAGTCCGTCACAAGGATAAATTGATAAATGAAAGGAGACTCTTCCTCCGCGGGTTGTCTGGGTGGTGGCTCCAAGGTAGGAATTGGTGTGTAGACAGGCATGACTTGTGGAGGAGGTGAGGACAACACCAGTGGATCCTCTTTGGTACATATCTTCATGCGGTTTCTGTGCACTGTCTGAGGGGGCATTCCGGGTTTCTTCACTTCATTTACATCGGACTCCAGATACATGATAGCTGTAATTGTGTAGGGCTCTGTTTCCCTGTACGGTGGCATTTCTTTAGCCACACTTTGTCTCCAAGGTGAAGTGGGGAAGCATTAGCTCTTTGATTGTAGCTCTCGTCCTGTTGACGGTGAGCTTCGCCCATGCGGTGATCAACGATCTGCTGGGCTTCATGTATTCTTCGCTGCTGCTCTGAGACCCAATCAGTTTTTGGCAGGGGATTGATCACATCGGGAACCTGGATTCCCAAAGCACGATCTTTTGGGAGTTGACCTTGTCTTCCAAACATCAAGTAATATGGCGAGTAGCCGGTAGAACAACGGACAAGATTTGGCTGGCATAGGCAATGACTCTCTCTTTGCCATTCTGGACTTGTGATAGTACCGCCCCAAGGCCTTGATAGCTGGCATCCGTGTGGAAAGGGTGGCAGTAGTCAGGATACGCCAAAATTGTAGGGGAAGTTAGTAAGCTTTTCAGCATCTGAATGGCAGTTTCTTGTCATTCAGACCAATCAATTGGAAGTCTTCTGTCATAGTGTTCTCTAGGGCAACCTCGTAGCAGTTCTGTAAGGGGTTCTGCTATTTGCGCAAAATGAGAGATGAAGCGGCGGTAGTAGCCTGCAAACCCTAGGAAACTCTTGACTTCTTCACAGTACTTGGAGTATCCCAGTCATTCACAGCTGATATTTTGTCAGGATCAGGCTGGATGCCTTCGGCACTTACAACATGACCCAGGTATTTGACTTTTGGCTTGAGCAGATTGCACTTTGATGGTTTTAGTTTCAGGCCATGTTCAATGAGTACCTGGTATACTTCTTCAAGATGGCGTAAGTGTTCTTCATAAGTACGGGAATACACGATCACATCATCGAGATATGACAGAACACTTTGGAAGTTGAGGTGTCCAAGACATCTCTCCATGAGTCGCTGAAATGTAGCAGGGGCAATGCATAACCCAAATGGCATACCGTCAAACTCTTAGGCTATGTGCACGCGCTGTGGATTCACCTGCGGGTTTTTCCATGTGGATCCGCAGGTAAAACTGCAGGTAAAGTGACCTGCGGTTTTCCTGTGGATTAGCCTGCGGTTTCACACCTCTACTATGTTAAAGGTGTGAAACCGCTGCGGAATCCGCACAAACAATTGACATGCTGCGGTTCGTAAACCGCGGAAAAAACTGCAGCGTGAGCACAGCAGATTTGAAATGCCATAGGGTAACATGGTACTGTACCATGTCTGCGGAACTGCTGCATTTCCGCAGGGCCAAAACTGCTGCGGAAACGCAGCAGAATATGCAAAGTGTGAACATAGCCTAAGAGTCCCATCCGGGTGGTGAAGGCTGTCTTTTCTCTATCTTCAGGAGCCATGAGTACCTGCCAATAGCCACTAATCAAGTCAACAGTGGAGAAATATGCAGCTGAGCCAAGAGCCACGATGGATTCTTCAATCCGTGAAAGAGGATAGGCGTCTTTGTGCGTAACCTTGTTCAGCTTTCTGTAGTCGACACAAAACCTGATGTTACCATCCTTCTTTTCACCAGGACGATTGGTGCAGCCCATGGGCTTTGACTTTCTCGAATGACTTTAGAATCTTTCATCTCCTTTAACAGCATCTTTACTTGCTAATAGTTAGCAGGAGGTACTGGACGGTGTCTTTCCTTGATAGGATGATGATCACCTGTTTGGATTCTGTGTTGTATCAGGGATGTTCTGCCAAAGTCAAGTGGGTGCTTGCTGAAAGCTTGGCTGTGTCATTTAGCAACTTTGGTGACACCCTGGATGTGTTCGATGGGAGTGTTAGCATCCCCGACATTAAGTTCATTCCACCAGAAGGTAGTGGGTGTATTAGAGCCTTTGGAAGCGGCTACGGTACTCTACCTTTTGAGACAGTGACAATACTTCTGGCAGCTTACCGGGATCAGCCAAACGATTCACTGCACCTGCGCTGAATTCGCGCTGGTGCAGTAAATCAGACCGCCACCATCTTTTTGCAGAGAGATAGCGGCGGTCACATTAAAACTGCGCATGCGCTCCTCCTGTTACAAAGATGTGGCAGTCAATGAATCATTCGGCTGATCCCGGCAGCAGCGTGTTCACGACGGTGTTCCGCTGGTGGTACCATGCAAGAGGCTGCGTATGGCATATACAGTGTGTGTTTGTGTGTGTGTGGTGCGTACGGCATATACAGTGTGTGTGCGTATATGTGTGTGTGGTGTGGCGGTGTTCCGCTGGTGGTACCGCGCAAGTGGCTGGTACCACCAGCAGTTTCCATATTGAGACACCCATCACTTGGGTGTCCCAATATGGCGGTCGGTGAACTTCCCCCGCTTCTGGGATACACAGACATATCAGGACGGAACAGGATTTGAAGACCATATCAGGACAGAACAGGATGTGAAGACATTACAAGGTAAATATATATTAGATGGCCCTCAAAGTATGCTGCCCCCCATAATTACCTCTTCCTACACAACGGATGAGGTTGCCACAGTAAATTCCCCTGCAGTTCTCCCCACACACAAATTATGACATTTACACATATCATTATGATGCCAGTGTTCCCAACACACAGTATACTACCCCTACAGCCCCCCACACAGCACAATGCCACTACAGTCACCCACACAGCATGATACTCCCATAGTGCTCCACACATTGTGATCCCATCACAGGCCTCCACACAGCATGATGCTCCCACAGCAGTGTCCCCGTGATTAGGCATCTCTCTTTTGACCAGCCACGGTTCATCAGAGGCTCAGGTTTTGTCTACTCTACATGCTTAGCTGAAGGGTTGTTCGGGCACATGTATTGCTGATCTATCCAAACAAACAGCTGTTTTGCTGTACCCGGCAGTGGCCGCCACTAAAAGTAACATCCTTACCTGTGACCTGTTTGTTTGTTATCAGCTTGTGTGCATAAAAGCTGAGTGAGTTTCTGGGATACAGACAGACTCTGGCATCTTTCATCCAGCCACTGACGTTTCTGGATTGTGAGTCATGGGGAAAGCAAAAGAATTGTTAATGGATCTATGGGAAAAGGTAGTTGAACTGTATAATGCAGGAAAGGGATACAAAAAGATATCCAAGGAATTGATAATGTCAGTTAGCAGTATTCAACCTGTGATTAATATATATGGAAAATCAGGGTCTCTGTAGAAACAAAACCACAGTCAGGTAGACCAGCAAAAATTTCATCAATAACTGCCAGGAAAATTGTTTGGGATGCAAAGAAAAACCCACAACTACCATCAGCTGAAATACTGGACTCTCTGAAAACTAGCGGTGTAGCTGTTTCAAGATGCACAATAAGGAGGCACTTGAAGAAAAAAGGGCTGCATGGTCGAGTCGCCAGAAGAAAGCCATTACTGCGCAAATGCCACAAAGTATCTAGCCTACAATACCCAAAACAGCACAGAGACAAGCCTCAAAACTTCTGGAACAAGGAAATTTGGAGTGATAAGACCAAAACTGAACTTTTTGGCCACAACCATAAACGTTTGGAGAGAGGTCAACAAGGCCTATGATGAAAGGAACATCATTCCCACTGTAAAGCACGGAGGTGGATCACTGATGTTTTGGTAATGTGTGAGCTACAAAGGCACAGGAAACTTGGTTGAAGTTGAAGAAAAGATGAATGCAGCACGTTATCAGCAAATACTGCTGCGCATGAGACGTTCTTAGAAGTTCTAACCTGACAATGATCTAAAACACAAGGCCAGGTCAACCTGTCATTGGCTACAGAAGAACAAAGTGAAGGTTCTGGAGTGGCCATCTCAGTCTCATGATCTCAGTATCATTGAGCCACTCTGGGGAGATCTCAAGCAAGCAGTTCATGCTAGACAGCCCAGGGATTTACAGGAACTGGAGGCTTTTTGCCAAGAAGACTGGGCAGCTTTACCATCTGAGAAAATAAAGAACCTCATCCACAAATACCACAAAAGACTTCAATCTGTCATTAATGTTAGAGGGAGCAATACACGGCATTAAGAAATGGGGTGTGTAAACTTTTGATCAGTTTCATTTAGATGTTTTGGGTTGTCATTTATGATTTAAAAAGAGAAAACACAGTAGTTTGACAATAAATGGCTTCATGCAAACACTAACCATGAGTGGAGAAAAAGTTTTGGTGTTATAATAATAAATTTTATTTCTATAGCGCCGACATATTCCGCAGCACTTTACATTTCAGAGGGGACTTGTACAGACGATAGACATTACAGCATAACAATAATCACATAGATCATCATAACAAATACCAAGAGGAATGAGGGCCCTGCTCGCAAGCTTACAATCTATGAGGAAAAAGGTAGACACGAAAGGTGGGTGGTAACAATTGCCCTGATTGTATGGACCAGCCATAATGTTAAGTGTGTAACAGTACAGGCACAGAGGGCTGATGGATGCATAAAGCATGTGGGAACATGATGCGGGGAACCTGGTTATGGTAAAACTTTTGGCTGTGCCACACAGGGATAGATTAGGTTAATGTGTTGAGGTGGTAGGCCAGTCTGAATAAATGCGTTTTCAGTGAACGCTTAAAATTGTGGGGATTGGGGACTAATCGTATTGACCTGGGAAGTGCATTCCAAAGAATTGGCGCAGCACGTGTAAAGTCTTGGAGACGGGAATGGGAGGTTCTGATTATTGAGGATGCTGAGGTCATCAGCAGAATGGAGGGCGCCGGTAGGGTGGTATACTGAAACAAGGGAGGAAATGTAGGGTTGTGCTGAGCCATGGAGGGCTTTGTGGGTGAGGGTAATAAGTTTATACTGAATTCTGGAGTGGATGGGTAGCCAGTGTAATGACTGGCACAAGGTAGAGGCATCAGTGTAACGTGTTATCATTCATATTTTCTGAAAAAAGCCAAGAAGGTAATAATTCTGCCAGGGTATGTAAACTTTTGAGCACAACTGTAGGCTGGATGTAAGGTCTGTGTTTCTCCCAGTAATATAGGCTGGATGTGAGCTCTGTGTGTCTTCCCAGTAATATAGGCTGGATGTGAAGCCTGTGTGTCTCTCCCAGTAATATAGGTTGGATGTGAGCTCTGTGTGTCTCTCCCAATAGCATAGGCTGAATGTGAGGTCTTTGTGTCCCTCCCAGTAATATAGGCTGGATGTGAGGTCTTTGTGTCCCTCCCAGTAATATAGGCTGGATGTGAGGTCTGTGTGTCCCTCCCAGTAATATAGGCTGGATGTGAGGTCTGTGTGTCCCTCCCAGTAATATAGGCTGGATGTGAGGTCTGTGTGTCCCTCCCAGTAATATAGGCTGGATGTGAGCTCTGTGTATCTCTCCCAGTAATGTAGGCTGGATATGAAGTCTGAGTGTCCCTCCCAGTAATATAGGAGCAATAAGGCTCAATAAGACTTGCATTGTTGTGGAGGGACAGTGAACAAGTGTGACCTCCATTGCATTCACTCCCTATGGAGCTGCCGAGTGCAGCACTAAGATTTTTCCAGCATCCCCATACAGAACGTTTAGAGTGGTGATCAGCCATCCTTATCCTTCTAATAATCAACTAATTCCTACCAGAAATAATTTTTTCATATATAAAAACCAATACAATAATGATGACAGAAATAAATGAACCATGCAGTATCTAATTGTCACACAACAGCAGTACACTCTTACTATTAGTTCTATTGATCTTTCCTCAGCTATCCGGCACATGTATGTTTGAAACATTGAAAATAATTGTTACTTAACATACACCATTTTTAAGGGTGATTATTGTTTGTAGTACATCATTCAAAATATATATTGTTAACACATATTGCCACTACCAGTGACTGCAGCTTGCAGTATATTGCACTATCATTGATTATAGCTTGCGGCATATTTTTGGGTATTTTAATGGATTACAGTTTGCATTTCTTTGTTGTGTGACAATTAGATACTGCATGGTTCATTTATTTCTGGCATCATTACTGTATTGGTTTTTATATATCAAAAAATTCTTTCTGGTAGGAATTAGTTGATTATTAGAAGGGTAAGCGCAGCAAACTCTTTGTTTACTGATTTATTAAATTATTTGATTTTGCACACAGGATTCTGAGTTTTTCCAGCAGCTTTTTATACAGTATCTTTGTTTTTGGGTTATCCTCTGTGATTTAGGGCGCTGGTGTTATTGCTTAATTTTCGGTGATCAGCCATCCGTCCTGCTGCTCCATTTGTAATGGGGATAAAAGTTGCCCATCAAGGATAAAAAATCCACCCTTCTTACAATTGGTGCGAGTCCCAGAGGTCGGACATTTCGGCGTCAGGCGCGATCTGGCGTCGTGCCGGAACGCCGGATCCGGCAAATGTTTAGTAAACACCGGATGTGACG
The DNA here is from genome assembly GCF_039654945.1 of Dendrobates tinctorius. Lineage (NCBI taxonomy): Eukaryota > Metazoa > Chordata > Amphibia > Anura > Dendrobatidae > Dendrobates > Dendrobates tinctorius. The sequence goes on from NW_027361754.1 coordinate 209,560, forward strand.
GATCCGTTTTTCTGCCGGATCCGTCTTTTTCTTGACAGACAAAACCGGATCCGTCTCATCCGGTTCATCCGTTTTTCTATCCGTTTTTCAACGGATTACGCCGGATCCGGTTTTTAAAATTGACCCTTGTGGCCTTCCGAACGGGATTGGCTACTGGAAAACTATATATAGTATGTTCCTACAGCCCTTCTTTGACAGGTTGTAGAGGAGAAAGTGCAGGTTGGAGAGAAGAGCAAGTTATTGGCGAAGATGGATGTTGTCATTGGAAATATTTTGAAGAATTTGGCGGATTTTATAGCGGAGGCGAATCGTTTGAGGGTGATTGTTCTGGAGAAGGAGAGAGCGAGACAGCAGCGCATCAGGCATCGTAGACGACGTTTGTGGATCCACCCCATCACAGCCAAGAGAATGACGCGTGGGGTCTATTCTACACTCTGCATGGACCTTCGACGAAACCCGGATAAATTTTTTGGATATGTTAGGATGAAAATGGAGAATTTTGATTACTTGGTGGAGCGCATTGCACACCTCATAAGAAAAGCGGACACCTATTGCCGCTTCTCTGTTTCACCCACAGAGCGTCTGATGGTGACTTTAAGGTAAGCCACATTTATTGGATGTGATCGCATCAGAGCACACTTTCACTGCAATCTTGTTGGTGGTAGTTTGTATCTCCAAGTGTTATAGCTCAGTTTTGGTATGTAATGCTGTGATTTAAAACTAATTTATTGTTTTTTAATTCCCCACAGATTTCTTGCAACTGGAGAATCCCTTTCGTCACTGCATTTCCAGTACAGACTCGGGATTTCCACCATATCTGGAATAGTGAAGTACACATGCCGTGCACTGTGGGACTCCTTAGCTGAAGAGTTTTTACCAGAGCCCACAACAGAGAGGTGGATTGAAATTGCTGACAAGTTTCAACAGATATGTCAGTTTCCCAACTGCTTGGGCGCTGTGGACGGGAAACATATCCGCATTGTAAAGCCAGCTGGATCGGGATCGGAATATTTCAATTACAAGAAATATTTTTCAATTGTCCTCATGGCCATCGCTGACGCGGAATACAAATTTATTGCGGTTGATATTGGGGCCTATGGCCGCTCCAATGACTCTCAAGTTTTCAAACTGTCTGCCATGGGGCGTAAACTGTATGGAAACACCTTCCAGTTCCCACCACCTAGACCGCTGCCGCAAACATCTGGTCCACCTATGCCATTTGTCTGTGTAGGGGATGAAGCCTTCCAGCTGTCAGAACACCTTTTGAAACCGTACTCTAGCAGAGGATTGACAAGACCAAAACGCATTTTTAATTACCGCCTCACAAGAGCAAGAAGAATGGTTGGATGTACCTTTGGTATTCTGACAGCCAAATGGCGGGTCCTATTGACTGCGATCAACCTCAAGACAGAAACTGTGGACGAGGTGATCAAAGCGTGCGTGGTACTCCACAATTTTGTTATCTGCAAGGAACCCATTTCCATTGAGGACACCTCTGAAGAAACCACCTTGCAAGATTACCATGACATTATCACTAGAAGTTCTGTGACGGTTTCAGTAATGAGGGACAATTTTGCACTATACTTTATGTCACCTCAAGGCAGAGTACACTGGCAGGATGACAGAGTGTGAAAGATTTGTGCCCAACCAAACTTGTGTACCTTCTGTACCAACAGTATATACCTTTGCCAACCAAAGTTGGCTATCTTGTCATGGTCTCTATTTTTAGCTTTAGGCCACAGGTGTGTACCTGGTTGTGTTTTATGCAAAGTATTTCACCTTTTAACAAAAGTTGTGTACATTGTTAGGAAATCACCAACAATAAACACAACTTTTTAGGTGAAATACTTTGCTTCAAACACAACCAGGAACACAACTGTGGCAAAAAGCTAAAATTTACCCACAGTTATATACCTAGTTTTAAATACCATTTCACCTTTTAAATACCCTGTATTTAACCTTTTTCGCCGCAGAAAGAAATGACAGACAACCAGTGTAAAATAATTTAACTTTTATTGAAAAATTTTTTTTTAGTAAACTTTTTTAAAATTTTAATAAACTTGTTTAATAAAGCTTTGAAACTATAAAACTGAAACCATAAAACTGGTCATTTTTATTTAAATACACACATTATAAATCTGTGTAGTGTGTGGTGGAAATACTGCTGTAGGGGCTGCGGGACACTTCGACACTGGGAGTGTGGAGAGAGGACTGGGATCGTGGTGGGGAAGGAACAGTTAGAGGTGAAGGTGTGGAAAAAAACTACAGAATGGGTGGACATGTGGGAAGCAGAAGAGGTGGTGGGTGGTGGAGTGGAGGGTTGGGCAGGGACTGTAGGAGCAGATGATGTTGATGGCAAGTTGTATGGGGAAGGAGTTTGGTACGGGGCAGGTTGCTGGAAGTGGGGAGATGTCTGGTACGGGGCAGGTTGCTGGAAGTGGGGAGATGTCTGGTACGGGGCAGGTTGCTGGAAGTGGGGAGATGTCTGGTACTGGGGAGGTGTCTGGTACTGGGGAGGTTGCTGGTACTGGGGAGTTTGCAGGTACTGGGGAGGTTGCTGGTACTGGGGAGGTTGCTGGTGCTGGGGAGGTTGCTGGTGCTGGGGAGGTTGCTGGTGCTGGGGAGGTTGCTGGTGCTGGGGAGGTTGCTGGTGCTGTGGAGGTTGATGGTGCTGGGGAGGTGGATGGTGCTGGGGAGGTGGATGGTGCTGGGGAGGTGGATGGTATGTAATAGGAGGGGGAGGATGGAAAGTGGCTGGAGGGGGTGTAGATGTAATAGGAGGGGGAGGATGGAAAGTGGCTGGAGGGGGTGTAGATGTAATAGGAGGGGGAGGATGGAAAGTGGCTGGAGGGGGTGCAGGTGGAGGAACTACTGTGGTGGGAGGAGGAGGTTGGGAGGTAACTTGCTGGAGAGCAGCGTGGCATGAATGCATTACATGCATCTGCTGGGCAGGAGAGAGCGTTTCCATGCGCTCCACAACAGACCTGAAAAGGGTGTGGTTTGGCGAAGATCTTGCTTCTGAATGCATGGTTTGCAGAAGTGTCTTCACCTCCAGAATGCTGGAGTTGATCTGCTGATAGCCTGCGGAGATTTGCTCTGACAAGACTTTTAGACAGTTCTGGAAAGATGCATTCAGATGCAAGAACTCTGGCGCATAAGTCTTTTCCTGACCCCTCTGCCGCTGCCGCCCAGTACCCGCAGGTGTACTAGAGGTGGCAGGGGCAGAAGGGTGGGGTAAAGGGAAAGCGATCTCCTCACCAGCAGCTTCATGTAATGTAGGCGGCCACGATGCTCCTGTGCTGGTGGATGGGACTGATGGGTCGAATGTGTGGGAAGGCTGGAAAGGTGCAGATGTACCGGGGCGGTCGAAGTCTCCCTCGGTGCCGGTCTCCTCAGGGATCGCCTCAGAAGGGTCCAATCGTGCAGGCTCCCGAGTGCTGCTCACCGTGCTGTGGAATAAAGAGAAAAAAAAAACAATTAAAATAGTGACATGGTATGGCCCTGGCTGAAAAAAAAAAGTTACATCTAAACATTTTTTTGTCACATGTGGTGTGTAATATTTACCTTCTGGTGAGCATTGTCTCCCGGAGGAACGACAGGGCTCGTGCGTACTTGTACTTGCTCCTGCGTCCTCCAGATCCACTCGGGGCCCGCATCTCTTTATTGAACTCCTTCTTGAAACGATCCCTCACAGACCGCCACCGCTTCACAATTCTCTCCCCTGAAACGAGAAAGGACAAAGTGGTTAGTATACAACATCAGTGTTTCCCAAACTCCAGTCCTCATGGTCCCCAGGGGTCATGTTTTCAGGATTTCCAAAGTAAATAGAAATCCTGAACACATGATCCGTGGGGACCACGAGGACTGGAGTTCGGGAAACACAGGTTTAAATCAAGCAACCGGTACTGTATATACTTACGCTCTTTAATCTGGGCCCGAGCTTCGAGGTCCTCCCAGCGGTCCACAAGGAGCGAACAGATTTCCTCCCACAGTCGTCGGGTAACGATCAGGTCAGCGTGGCGTCGGTCAGCCATATTCCAGAGCGGCTCCCTTTCTCTGACGAGATCGATGAGGCGGTCGACATCAATCCCTCCATCCTCACCGTCAGAGTCGGGAGCACGCTGTGAAGGCTGTTAAAGAAAAAGACAAAAATAACATAATTAGCCTCCACAAAAGAAATGAAATAAAAAGTGCCAAAAAAACAAAGCAAAAATATTTATACTTACACGCTGGTGACCGCCGCGTTGCTGTCGCCGACGACCCTGGGAGGCACTGCGAGGACCTCTTGGCCGAGCACCAGATTGGGAAGACTAGAGAAGAAAACAAAAAATGTTATGTCTTTGGATGTAGGCATTTGTTTGCTGTGTGTGGTCTGCAGAACATTGTTTTCTATGTGTTGTGTGTAGTGTGATGTTGTGTTTCTGCGTTTGATGCAAAAAACTTACCAATTGTGAGCCCACTCCAAGTGTCTGTCCACCCCTTCCTTCTTCTTCTGGGAGCTCCTCTTCATCTTGTGATTCCTGTTTTGAAATAAAAGGCAATGAATACACATATATTACAGAGATGATGGATTTTGGAAATAAAAACTTACCGTCAAACGCTGACGATGCGAGGGAGGGCTCCCAGAAGATGTGCTGTCTTCCTCATGGCCAGACTCCATGGCTGTGGGTGGTGTTTCTGCTGCTGCCATTGCTGCTGCTGCTGCTGCTGCATCTATTGGGCGGCTGTTGAATAAAGAGAAACAAAGGGCCAATGAATATCTTGATATTCCATAGCCCTAGTTTGGAGGAATGGGGGATTTGATAATTACCGTCTCTCATCTGCTGCTGGACTCCCCTCCCGTTGTTCAGCATGCTGCTCCATTTGGGGTGGTGCTGATGGTGCTGCTGCTGCAGATGTCTGCTGCCTTCTCCTGCTCCTGGTTCTTGGCTTGGGTGGCATGTTGGGTGTGGCTGAGGGTCCCATTGTCTTGCTTTTATATATGTCCTGTGGGCAGAGCTACTGAGCATGCTCAGACCAAAAAAACCGGATCCGGCCGGCGCTCATAGGCTTTCATTGTATGAAAAAGCCGGACACGCCGGATCCGGCGTGTCCGGCTTTTTCGACGGATACAAAAAACGTTACAGTCACCGTTTTTTCCAGACGCCGGATCACGTCACATTGCCGGATCCGGCGAAAATCGGATGAAACGCATGGCCATCCGGCTCGATCTGGCTCTAATGCAAGTCAAAGTCCACACGTTTAACTGTCCTTTCTCCTCACAGCTGCTTCGTTTCCATGACAACCCCCTCAGCTGATTTCTAGCTGACTCGCCAACCCCCTCTGCTGGCCAGAATTTATAAGGAATCTCCCTTTTCTGACCTGCAGCAGGAAATTGTGATTAAATCTATGCTGCCTAGCATGGGGGTCCCTTTCTGCCTCCAAGCATGACTTTACCCATTAGAGGGAGGTAATGTCAATGTGACAACCAGACTCTGGGGTGTCACACATACAATATTGGAATAATATAGAGGGGAATTCAGGAAGGACCCTCCTCCTATTAGTCAGATCATTGAGTGCAGCACATACACAAGTGTCCAGCAGATGGAAGCAAACAACCAGATATCTCATGCTGTCAATAGAAAGCGTTCTGTAAACTTTTACAACATTGTTACCATACTACTAATACTAATACTATTAGAAATACTAATAAATACTGCAAATATTGCAAATAAAAGAAATACTACTACAAATAATACTTGCACAAATACTGCAAATACTGCTGCTAATGGAAATACTACTACAAATACTGCTACTAATAGAAATACTCCTACAAATACTAATAACACTACTACAAATACTAATAATACTTTTGTAATAGAAATACTACAAATACTAATAATACTGCAAATACTGTTACTAGTAGAAATACTACTACAAATACTAATAATACTGCAAATGCTGCTACTAATAGAAATACTACTACAAATACTAACAATACTACTACAAATACTAATAATACTGCAAATAGTGTTATTAAGGCCATGTTCACACGTTCAGTATATTACATCAGTATTTGTAACTAGGAGCTGGTGATAAATACAGAAGGGTTGATGTGACTCTTTTACTTTTCCTCTGATTGTTACACTCCCGGTTTGGGCTTACAAAAATGCCATATATAATATTGATAATAAATAATATACATAGACAAAATGCAGTAAGTCAGGCTCTCCAGGGATATATAAAAAATAAAACATTTATTTATGGGTGTACTGATGTTAGAGCCAGACCTCAGTGTTCATTCTTGTGCTTCAAACTTTGCCTGTCTAAGGCTATGTGCACACGGTGCATTTCTGCTGCATATACGCAGCAGATTTGGCCCTGCGTATACGCAGTAGAACTGCATGTGATGTACAGCACCATTGTAGCCTATGTGAAGCAAAATCCGCAGTGCACATGCTGCATTTTTTTCCGTGCAAATTTGGTGCAGAATGTCACTTCTTTTGTGCGCTTTTGGTGCAGTAAATACGCAGGAAATATGCAGGTCATTTTACCTGCCGATTTAGTGAATTCTGCACAGAAAATGCATGCACAGAATACGCACCGTGTGCACATACCCTAAGGCTATGTGCACACGGTGCGGTTTTTGCTGCGGTTCCGCAGACAGTGTACATTGCTATGTAAGCCTATGAGTTTGCAAAGCCGCTGTACACACGCTGCGGAAAAAACGTGCGAAAAAGCACCTTTTTTTTCCACAGCATGTCAATTATTTTAGCGGTTTTGCACCCATTGACTTGCATTGAGTCACTGTATTCCGCAGCAAAACCGCAGATGAAAAAAGATCTGCGGTTTTTGCTGTGGTTTGGGGTGTCAAAACCGCTGTAGAAGGAAGTGAGGGGGCAGAAGAGGAAGTGTGTGGGCGGAGTGTAGTGTAGGGAAGAAGACGTCGCCATGGCCTACCGTCACATGGACATTGATGTGGGGAGTCTGATACTGCAAATAGATCTGTCATTTGTGCTATATGTCTTTTTTCTGATAATAATGCCACAAATAATATAAATAATACAAATACTTCTACTGATACAAATATTACTACTAATACTACTACTAATACCAGAAATAATACCAATAATAATTCAAATAATACCAATGATGCGAATATTTCTACTACTACAAATACTACTAATAATGCTTCAAATTATACCAATACTTCTACAAAAGTCGGGATCACACTTGTGAGAAACTCGCACGAGTCTCGCACCTCAATATCCGACACTGCTGATGGCACACGGAACCAGAGTGTGCAGCTACATGTATTTCTATGCAGCCGCACACTCCAGTCCCGAGTGCCGGCGGCAGTGCCGGATATTGAGGTGCGAGACTTGTGCGAGTTTCTCGCAAGTGTGATCCCGGCCTTATACAAACACTACTACAACTGTGGATGTGTGATTGCAGCTTAATACTATGGATATAAAGGCTACTTTTAATACAAATTCTTCTCCTACAAATACTACTAGTTCCAGGACAAAAAATTGTCACATACAGTGAAGGAAATAAGTATTTGATCCCTTGCTGATTTTGTAAGTTTGCTCACTGACAAAGACATGAACAGTCTACAGGGCTGCCATCAGGGCATTACTGCCTTGACTGGTGTATGGGGCCCGGTGGGCAGAGGGGGCCCGCATCGGGCCCCGTCACTTTCGCCCATCGGGTCCCACTGCCCATCAAATAACTGAACCTGCGTCCGAGACGCAGGCTCAGTTACTCTGTTGCCATGCGCGGTCCCGCGCACGGCAATAGTTAAAGCTGCCAGCCAACCGGAGTCTGGCAACTGATGTCAGTGTGCACGCGCCGGCGTCTGACGTCATTGTCAGTCGCCAGCATTGCGCGCTGCAACGGAGTTGATGGAACTTTGCCGCAGGACCGCAGTCAGGTAAGGAGAAAGTGTTTTGTTTTTTTTTAATTGAAAGCGGCAAGCCGGGGGCAGAATGGACACAGGGGGCAGAATGGAGGCACGGGGGCAGAATGGACACAGGAGGGCAGAATGGACACAGGAGGGCAAAATGGTAACAGGGGGGCAGAATGGACACAGGGGGCAAAATGAAGGCACGGGGACAGAATGGACACAGGAGGGCAGAATGGACATAGGAGAGCAGAATGGACACGGGGCAGAATAGATACAGGATGGCAGAATGGACACAGAAGGGCAGAATGGACACAGGAGGGCAGAATGGACACAGGAGGGCAGAATGGACACAGGGGGCAGAATGGACACAGGAGGGTAGAATGGACACAGGAGGGCAGAATGGATGCACGGGGGCAGAATGGATACAGGGGGCAGAATGGACACAGAAGGGCAGAATGGACACAGAAGGGCAGAATGGACACAGGGGGGCAGAATGGACACAGGGGGGCAGAATGGACACAGGAGGGCAGAATGGAGGCACAGGGCAGAATGGACACAGGAGGGCAGAATGGAGGCACGGGGCAGAATGGACACAGTGGGGCACAATGGACACAGTGGGGCAGAATGGACACAGTGGGGCAGAATGGACACAGTGGGGCAGAATGGATACAGGGGGCAGGATTGGAGACATGGGGGCAGAATGTGCGACACAGGAGGGGGAAGGATGGGAGACACATGGTGCAGGATCATGGAGCAGAATGGAGACAGGGCGGCAGAATCATGGGACAGATGGGGCAAGATCGGGAGATCATAAGGGGCATAATGGATACTCATGAAGGCAGGACGGGAGAACATATGACTGGAGCCAGAAATGAGATACACGGGGCCAGGATGGGGGATATTAGTACCACAGGGGCTAATTAAGGGATATTATTGCTGCAATGATGTATTTATTTTATTTTTTTGAGGATGCTGTTTTAAATAGGGGTGGTCCTGTTAATGTGGAGAGTGACACTGTCGCATTTTTTTTCTTCATCTTGGTGTAGTGTAAAAGTTGGGAAAAATTAAGTAATGTGTTCTGCAAGCGGAGCTCTAGATAACTGTGTTATTTCCTGCAGAGATGAGCCCTGGCTGGAAGACGTGATGGCGTTCTGTGCTGGATGAAAGATGAAAAGCGAAGATAAAGGACTTCACCTAGAGACGTCACTGGTGAGTCAGTGTGTTACCTGTACACTGACACTATACACTGTATACTATATACAGCGGTCCTGTGTACAATGTCACCAGTGATCACTGTATTACCTGTGCACTAACACTATACACTGTATACAGAGCTCCTGTGTACAATGTCACCTGTGATCACTGTATTACCTGTACACTGACACTATATACAGAGATCCTGTGTATAATGTCACCAGTGATCACTGTATTACCTGTACAATGACACTATTTACAGAGCTCCTGTGTACAATGTCGCTAGTGATCACTGTATTACCTGTACACTGACACTATATGCAGAGATCCTGTGTATAATGTCACTGGTGATCACACTGACACTATATACAGAGCTCCTGTGTATAATGTCATCAGTGATCACTGCATTTCCTGTACACAGACACTGCATACTAAGTACATACTAAGCACAGATCTCATGTGTATAATGGCACTAATGGTGATAGTATTGTGTTTTTTTATTAATGATCAGTATTTTAGTATTCAGTCATCATGTGGTGGTAATATGTGGTCTGGTCATGTTGTGGCTGTATTTGTTCCTTGTATGTGGTATTATAGGTCAGTATGTGGTGGTAATATGTGGTCTGGACATGGTGCGGTGGTATTTGTCCCTTTTGGATGTGATATTATTGGTCATTTTAAAGACTGAAAAATAAATAAAAATATACATAAATTGTATTGGATATTGTAACAAATGTTTAATAGGTTAGAGTAGAGTAAAGTAGGGCCCGGCCAAAAGAGTCTACCTTGTGGTAGTGGATTTAAAAAATCTTTTGGCCAGAACAAGAGCTGCTGGCTATATATATGATCTGGTGATGGGAACTGTTAATGTGTGATTGGTGAGAAGTGGAGTTTTTCCAAGAGAGAGCAGTGGGACTGTGGACAGTTCAAAAGGTGGAGGCAGGGCTGGGGTGGAGCCTGGGCGGAGTCTCAAGGGGGGCCCCGAAAATTTTGCCAGTATGGGGCTCCAAAATTCCTAGTGGCAGCCCTGACAGTCTATAATTTTAAGGGTAGGTTAATTTTAACATTGAGACAGAATATCAAAAATAAAATCCAGAAAATCACATTGTATAAATTATATACATTCATTTGCATTTTGCAGTGAGAAATAAGTATTTGATCCCTACTAACCATTAAGAGTTCTGGCTCCTACAGACCAGTTAGATGCTCCTAATTAACTCATTACCTGCATTAAAGACAGCTGTCTTACATAGTCACCTTTATAAAAGACTCCTGTTCACAGACTCAATTAATCAGTCAGACTCTAACCTCTACATCACGGGCAAGACTAAAGAGCTTTTTAAGGATGTCAGGGACAAGATCATAGACCGGCACAAAGCTGGAATGGGCTACAAAACCATAAATAAGATGCTGAGTGAGAAGGAGAAACTGTTGGTGCAATAGTAAGAAAATGGAAGAAATACAAAATGACTGTCAATCGACATCAATCTGAGGCACCTTGCAAAATCTCACCTCGTAGGATATTCTTCATCATGAGGAAGGTGAGAGATCAGCCTAAAACTACATGGGCGGAACTTGTTAATGATCTCAAGGCAGCTGGGACCACAGTCACCAAGAAAACTATTGGTAACACATTACTCCGAAAATGTTTGAAATCCTGCAATACTCGGAAAGTCCCCCTGCTCAAGAAGGCACATGTGCAGGCCCATGTGAAGTTTGCCAATGAACACCTGGATGATTCAGTGAGTGATTGGGAGAAGGTGCTCTGGTCAGATAAGACAAAATTTGAGCTATTTGGCATTAACTCAACTCGCCGTGTTTGGAAGAGAAATGCTGCCTATAACCCAAAGTACATCGTCCCCACTGTCAAGCATGGAGGTGGAAACATTATGTTTTGGAGGTGTTTCTTTGCTAAGGGCACAGGACCACTTCACCGCATCAGTGGGAGAATGGATGGAGCCATGTACCGTAAAGTCCTGAGTGACAACCTCCTTCCCTCTGCCAGGACATTAAAAACGGGTCATGGCAGGGTCTTCCAGCAAGACAATGACCCAAAACACACAGCCAAAGCAAAAAGGTGTGGCTGAAAAAGAAGTATATTAACCCCCGATTCATTATCGGGCGTAATTGTACGCCGATGTTGGACTCCCGCCTTTTGATGTTGGCTCTGGTGGTGAGCCCACATCTTTTCTGGCAAGTCAGCTGTTTTGAACAGCTGACATGTACCCGGAACTGCCGCAGGTGGAATCGCGATCCACCCGTGGCTATTAACCCGCTAAATGCCGCTGTCAAACGCTTACAGCGGCATTTAACATGCGCTTCTAGCAATCGTGCCGGAAATCCGCCCACCGGTGACCCCCATCACGTGATCACGGGTCACCGATTGGTTGGTATGACAACCAGAGCTCTATGGTTGTCAGTGTTGGCTTGCTGTGAGCGCCGCCCAATGGTTGAAGCTCATAGCAAGTGAGTAATTCAGCTACATACAGGCGAACTGATTATCGACTGTATGTAGCAGACCCGATCGAGTTATGACAGCTTCTAGTCTCCCATGGAGACTATTGAAGCATTCCAAAAGGGAAAAAAAATAAAAATATATAAAAGATTAAATCACCCCCCTTTCGCCCCATTCAAAATAAAACAATAAAAAAACCATACACACACATATTTGGGACTGCCAAGTTCAGAATTCCCCGATCTATCAATAAAAAAAAATTAACCCGATCGCTAAACAGTGTAGCGAGAAAAAATGTCAAAACGCCAGAATTATGTTTTTTTGGGTTGCCTGGACATTACATTAAAATTAAATAACGGGCGATCAAAAGAACGTATCTGCACCAAAATGGTGTTATTAATAATGTCAGCTCTGCGTGCAAAAAGGCGCTGCGCCGATATCCAGGACCATGTCATGTCAGGGCAGGCTGAGGGGGGACCGGGTTGCTGAACAAATTATAGGGGGCCCGGCCAGGATCCGAGTGTCGAGCACGGACCGTCACCAGGCTGCCAGCGTGCTCGGATGCCACCGGGCCCGGGCGGGCCCCCCTAATCACCGGGGCCCCATACACCTGTAAGGGCTGTCATGCCCTGATGGCGGCCCTGCTGTGGAGGTCAGGTCATCTGGCGTAGCACCCCATCACTTTCCTTCTTGGTCAGATAGTCCTTACACAGCCTGGAGTTGTGTTTGGGGTCATTGTCCTGTTGAAAAATAAATGATGGTCCAACTAAACGCAAACTGGATGGAATAGCATGCCACTGCAAGATGCTGTGGTAGCCACACTGGTTCGGTATGCCTTCAATTTTGAATAAATCCCCAACAGTGTCATCAGCAAAGCACCCCCACACCATCACACCTCCTCCTCCATGCTTCACGGTGGGAACCAGGCATGTAGAGTCCATCCGTTCACCTTTTCTGCGTCGCACAAAGACACGGTCGTTGGAACCAAAGATCTCAAATTTGGACTCATCAGACCAAAGCACAGATTTCCACTGGTCTAATGTCCATTCCTTGTGTTCTTTAGCCCAAACAAGTCTCTTCTGCTTGTTGCCTGTCCTTAGCAGTGGTTTGCTAGCATGAAGGCCTGCTGCACAAAGTCTCCTCTTAACAGTTGTTGTAGAGATGTGTCTGCTGCTAGAACTCTGTGTGGCATTGACCTGGTCTCTAATCTGAGCTGCTGTTAACCTGCGATTTCTGAGGCTGGTGACTCAGATTAACTTATCCTCCGCAGCAGAGGTGACTCTTGGTCTTCCTTTCCTGGGGGGTCCTCATGTGAGCCAGTTTCTTTGTAGCGCTTGATGGTTTTTGCCACTGCACTTGGGGACACTTTCAAAGTTTTCCCAATTTTTCAGACTGACTGACCTTAATTTCTTAAAGTAATGATGGCCACTCATCTTTCTTTACTTAGCTGCGTTTTTCTAGACATAATACAAATTCTAACAGTCTATTCAGTAGGACTATCAGCTGTGTATCCACCAGACTTCTGCACAACACGACTGATGGTCCCAACCCCATTTATAAGGCAGGAAATCCCACTTATTAAACCTGACAGGGCACACCTGTGAAGTGAAAACCATTTCCTGTGACTACCTCTTGAAGCTCATCAAGAGAATGCCAAGAGTGTGCAAAGCAGTAATCAAAGCAAAAGGTGGTTACTTTGAAGAACCTAGAATATAAGACATATTTTCAGTTGTTTCACACTTTTTTGTTAATTATATAATTCCACATGTGTTAATTCATAGTTTTGATGCCTTCAGAGTGAATCTACAATTTTCATAGTCATGAAAATAAAGAAAACTCTTTGAATGAGAAGGTGCGTCCAAACTTTTGGTCTGTACTGTATACCAGGATGGGGGACATATATAACAGGATGGAGGACATATATACCATGATGGGGTATATATACCAGGATGGGGTATATATATGGATAGGGGACATATATACCAGGATGAGGGACATATATATCAGGATGGGGCACATATATACCAGGATGGAAAATATATATACCAGGATAGGGGACATGTATAGCAGGATGGGGGAAGATATATATGAGGATGATAGACATATATACCAGTTTGGAGTACATATACAGTTGTGCTCAAAAGTTTACATACCCCGGCAGAATTTTTGCTTTCTTCGCCTTTTTTCAGAGATTATGAATGATAACAAAATCTTTTTCTCCACTCATGGTTAGTGGTTGGCTGAAGCCATTTATTGTCAAACTACTATGTTTTCTCTTTTTAAATCATAATGACAACCCAAAACATCCAAATGACTCTGATCAAAAGTTGACATACACCATTTTTTAATACTGTGTATTGCCCCCTCTAACATCAATGACAGCTTGAAGTCTTTTGTGGTAGTTGTGAATGAGGTTCTTTATTTTCTCAGATGGTAAAGCTGCCCAGTCTTCTTGGCAAAAAGCCACCAGGTCCTGTAAATTCCTGGTCTGTCTAGCATGAAGTGCACGCTTGAGGTCTCCCCAGAGTGGCTCAATGATATTGAGGTCAAGAGACTGACATGATCACTCAAGAACCTTCACTTTGCTCTGCTGTAGTCAATAACAGGTCAACTTGTGTTCTGAATCGTTGTCATGTTGGAATGTCCAAGTATGTCCCATGCACAGCTTTCTGGCTGATGATTGCAAATTTTACACCAGTATTTGCTGATAACATGCTGCATTCATCTTTTCTTCAACTTTGACCAAATTTCCTGTGCCTTTGTAGCTCACACATCCCCAAAACATCAGCGATCCACCTCTGTGCTTTACAGTAGGAATGGTATTCCTTTCATCATAGGCTTTGTTGACCTCTCTCCAAATGTAATGTTTATAGTTGTGGCCAAAAAGTTCAATTTTGGTCTCATCACTCCAAATTACCTTCTTCCTGCCTGAAGTTTTGAGGCTTGTCTCTGTGCTGTTTTGCATATTGTAGATGAGATACCAAAAAAGAAAAACAATTCAGCCTACCGTGTTTCAGTGTCCATATAGTCCATAAGCGGTCTGATGCCAGGAGATGTCCAGTGCGGTTCAACTGGAGCTCAAATGCAAGTCCAAATCCAAAAAAGGAAAAAAGAGTCTCCAGCACCAAAATTAGTGAAAAAGATAAAACTCACATTTATTAGGAAGGTTTTAAAATCATATTAATAAGCCACCATAACAGGCAAGGCTACCTTATGCATTTCAGACAGATATTGCATGTCCTTAAGGCCCCGTCACACTAAGCGATCTCGGTAGCGAGATCGCTGCTGAGTCACAACTTTTGTGACGTAACAGCGATCTCACCAGCGAGATCGCTGTGTGTGACAGCGATCAGCGAGCGGCCCCCCTGCTGGTATCGCTGATCGCTGGAAGAAACCTCTGGACATTTCTTTGGTCGCTGGTCTCCCGCTGGCCAGCACGCATCGCTGTGTGTGACAGGCGGGAGACCAGCGATCAGGTGTAAAAAATAATAATAAAAAATATAGTTATTCTCACCTTCCGACGTCCCATTCAGCCATCCTGCCTCTCTCCACGCTCCAGTCCCAGTGATCCTTTGCACGAATGACCGCGAGACTTTGTTATCCCTCGAGACCGTGACATCTCGCGGTCATTCTCGCAAAGGATCACTGGGACCGGAGCGTGGAGAGAGGCAGGATGGCTGAACGGGACGTCGGAAGGTGAGAATAACTATATTTTTTATTTTGATTATATTTTTTACAGGGATGGCCAGCGATGCCGCGCGCTCGGCATCGCTGTGCTGATCGCTGGTGAAGCTGTCTGTTTGACAGCTCACCAGCGATCACATAGCGACTTACTAGCGATCCTGACACCTTGATATCGGTGTTGGGATCGCTGGTAAGTCGCTTAGTGTGACGGGGCCTTTAGTCATAGGTATATCTTATCAAGACTAGGTAGCTTAAATAAATGAATACATGAGGAGACTGCAAAGTGAACACCCAGTTTCAGGTAATTAGTTAGCTCCACCCCAGTTAGATCTAAGCAATTAGTGCTGCCAAACAGATCAAACATATGAATGAGGAGAAAAAAACAATTAAAAATTAAAAAAAAAGTATAATATGCTTGGAAACATAAATAAATACATATAAAGGCATAATTAAAAATAATGAGTATTGCATTATTCATAGATATAACAACAACTATAAACCCATACTACATTATATATTGCAAATCTGATCTGTAATTTAAACCTTTCGGTGCACGAGCATCAAGAAGCAGAATCCATTTAGCCTCAGCTGACAATAGTGCAGCAAACCAATCACCACCCCACTCTGCTCTGTTAATTCTCTCTATGCCCCTCACAGACAACGTAGATAAATCACCTCCATGCACTTCTAAGAAGTGTTTTGATAAACCAGAGCTAGGTCTTTTATTGCTATAGCGATCAGTATTCTCCACAGGGGCAGAAGCAGAAATGTGTTCTGCTAATCGTTTCTATAGTTTGCGTGATGTGCAACCAACATAATATTTGCTGCATGCTTCACAGCTGGGCAGATAGACTACATAAGTTGTTGAACAATTTATAAAGGTTTCCATATTGCTCCAAATGGAAATTAAGAGCTCTGATAATCTAAATGGTGGGGAATATGAGAATATAGGGCCTCAACATCACAAGTAACCCAAATCAAATCTTTGGACCAAGACATATTTGACAGTGCTTGCAATAAATGTTTCGTGTCTTTAATATAACCGACTGAAATTTCTTTTCATTCAGAATGTGGAGTCATATTTGATAGATTGAAACAGAGAGGGTACTCTAATAAATCTCTTAAGAGGGCTTTATTTATTGCTACTAAAAAGTCTAGATCAGATTTATTGAGTTATAATAAACCAGGATTGGGTGATAAAAATCAGCTTACATTTTCTACCCCATATAGTTTGGATTTTACTAACATAAAAAAGGCTTTTCTTAAATATATACCTATGTTGGAGCAGGATTCAATCCTGAAGGAGATTTTGTCAGGTGGTGTGAACGTTGTAGCTAGAAAATACACAAATTTAGGCAATCTGGTGTCACCTAGTTTGTATATCACCCCTAGAAGCAGTAATATGTGGCTGAGCACAGTGGGTTCATTTTGGTATGGTACCTCCAGATGTAATCAATGCCGATATATGACTAATTGTAAGGAGTTTTCGGATAACAATGGTAAAATTTATAAGATAAAAACCTTTATAAATTGTTCAACAACTTATGTAGTCTATCTGGCCAGCTGTGAAGCATGCAGCAAATATTATGTTGGTTGCACATCATGCAAACTAAAGAAACGATTAGCAGAACATATTTCTGCTTCTGCCCCTGTGGAGAATACTGATCGCTATAGCAATGAAAGACCTAGCTCTGGTTTATCAAAACACTTCTTAGAAGTGCATGGAGGTGATTTATCTACGTTGTCTGAGGGGCATAGAGAGAATTAACAGAGCGGAGCGAGGTGGTGATTGGTTTGCTGCACTATTGTCAGCTGAGGCTAAATGGACTCTGCTTCTTGATGCTCGTGCACCGAAAGGTTTAAATTACAGATCAGATTTGCAATATATAATGTAGTATGGTTTTATAGTTGTTGTTATATCTATGAATAATGCAATACTCATCTATTTATATTTGTTGTAATTTATGGTTTATTGCTGTTTTTTGAAGTGATATTATTATTAATTATTCCGTTAATTATGCCTTTATATGTTTTTATTTATGTTTCCAATCATATTATATATATTTTTTTCTCCTCATTCATATGTTTGCTCTGTTTGGCAGCACTAATTGCTTAGATCTAACTGGGGTGGAGCTAACTAATTACCTGAAACTGGGTATTTACTTTGCAGTCTCCTCATGTATTCATTTATTTAAGCTACCTAGTCCTGATAAGATATACACTTGACTAAGGAGATGTAATATCTGTCTGAAACGCGTAAGGTAGTCTTGCCTGTTATGGTGGCTTATTAATATGATTTTAAAACCTTCCTAATAAATGTGAGTTTTATTTTTTTTCACTAATTTTGGTGCTGGAGACTCTTTTTTCCTTTTCTGGATTTGGACTTGCAGATGAGATACTTTGTGGCATTTGCGCAGTAATGGCTTTCTTCTGGTGACTCAACCATGCAGCCCATTTTCCTTCAAGTGCCTCCTTATTGTGCATCTTGAAACAGCCACAACGCTAGTTTTCAGAGAGTCCAGTATTTCAGCTGATGTTATTTGTGGGTTTTTCTTTGCATCCCGAAAAATTTTCCTGACAGTTTTGTTCGAAAATTTTGTTGGTCTACCTGACTGTGGTTTTGTTTATACAGAGCCCCTGATTTTCCATTTGATAATCACAGTTTGAACACTGCTGACTGGCATTATCAATTCCTAGGATATCTTTCTGTATCCCTTTCCTGTTTTATACAGTCCAACTACCTTTTCCCATAGATCCGTTGACAATTCTTTTGCTTTCCCCATGACTCACACTCCAGAAATGTCAGTGGCTGGATGAAAGATGCAAGAGTCTATCTGGAACCCAGAAACTCACTCAGCTTTTATGCACACATGCTGATTACAAGCAAACAGGTCATAAGTGAGGATGTTACCTTCAGAAGCCATTCAAACCCATTTGTGTCAATTTCTGTGCATGTTATCAGGCCAAAATCACCAGGGTATGTGAACTTTTGATCAGGGTCATTTGGATGTGTTGGGTTGTTTTTATGATTTAAAAAGAGAAAACAGTAGTTTGACAATAAATGGCTTCACCCAACCACTAACCATGAGTAGAGAAAAAAAGTTTTGGTGTTATCTAATATATAAAGTTCAATGTGTGTGTGTATGTATGTGTGTATGTCCGGGATTGGCATCTGCACCGTCGCAGCTACAGTCACAAAATTTTGCAGTCACACGTCTGGACCCCGCGAGCGTCATAGGCTATGTTGTGAGGTGAAATTTTAACCCCGCGCGTTCCAATTCACCAAACAATTTTGCCCCTATGTACTTAATGGGGAAAAGTGTACAGTTGTGGCCAAAAGTATTAACACCCCTGCAATTCTGTCAGATAATACTCAGTTTCTTCCTGAAAATGATTGCAAACACAAATTCTTTGGTATTATTATCTTCATTTAATTTGTCTTAAATGAAAAAACACAAAAGAGAATGAAGCAAATAGCAAAACATTGATCATTTCACACAAAACTCCAAAAACGGGCCAGACAAAAGTATTGGCACCCTCAGCCTAATACTTGGTTACACAACCTTTAGCTAAAATAACTGCGACCAACCGCTTCCGGTAACCATCAATGAGTTTCTTACAATGCTCTGCTGGAATTTTAGACCATTCTTCTTTGGCAAACTGCTCCAGGTCCCTGATATTTGAAGGGTGCCTTCTCCAAACTGCCATTTTTAGATCTCTCCACAGGTGTTCTATGGGATTCAGGTCTGGACTCATTGCTGGCCACCAGTGCTTTCTCTCAAACCATTTTCTAGTGCTTTTTGAAGTGTGTTTTGGGTCATTGTCCTGCTGGAAGACCCATGACCTCTGAGGGAGACCCAGCTTTCTCACACTGGGCCCTACATTATGTTGCAAAATTTGTTGGTAGTCTTCAGACTTCATAATGTCATGCACACGGTCAAGCAGTCCAGTGCCAGAGGCAGCAAAGCAACCCCAAAACATCAGGGAACCTCCGCCATGTTTGACTGTAGGGACCGTGTTCTTTTCTTTGAATGCCTCTTTTTTTCTCCTGTAAACTCTATGTTGATGCCTTTGCCCAAAAAGCTCTACTTTTGTCTCATCTGACCAGAGAACATTCTTCCAAAACGTTTTAGGCTTTTTCAGGTAAGTTTTGGCAAACTCCAGCCTGGCTTTTTTATGTCTCGGGGTAAGAAGTGGGGTCTTCCTGGGTCTCCTATCATACAGTCCCTTTTCATTCAGACGCCGACGGATAGTACGGGTTGACACTGTTGTACCCTCGGACTGCAGGGTAGCTTGAAATTGTTTGGATGTTAGTCAAGGTTCTTTATCTAACATCTGCAAAATCTTGCGTTGAAATCTCTTGTCAATTTTTCTTTTCCGTCCACATCTAGGGAGGTTAGCCACAGTGCCATGGGCTTTAAACTTCTTGATGATACTGTGCATGGTAGACACAGGAAAGGAACATTCTGGTCTTTGGAGATGGACTTGTAGCCTTGAGATTGCTCATGCTTCCTCACAATTTGGTTTCTCAAGTCCTCAGACAGTTCTTTGGTCTTCTTTCTTTTCTCCATGCTCAATGTGGTACACACAAGGACACAGGACAGAGGTTGAGTCAACTGTAATCCATGTCAACTGGCTGCAAGTGTGACTTAGTTATTGCCAACACCTGTTAGGTGCCACAGGTAAGTTACAGGTGCTGTTAATTACACAAATTAGAGAAGCATCACATGATTTTTCGAACAGTGCCAATACTTTTGTCCACCCTCTTTTTATGTTTGGTGTGGAATTATATCCAATTTTGCTTTAGGACAATTCTTTTTGTGTTTTTTCATTTAAGACAAATTAAATGAAGATAATAATACCAAAGAATTTGTGTTTGCAATCATTTTCAGGAAGAAACTGAGTATTATCTGACAGAATTGCAGGGGTGTCAATACTTTTGGCCACAACTGTATGTATGTGTGTATGTCCGGGATTGGCATCTGCACTGTCGCAGTTACAGCCACAAAATTTTGCACAGTCACACGTCTGGACCCCGAGAACGTCATAGGCTATGTTGTGAGGCGAAATTTTAACCCTGCGCGTTCCAATTCACCAAACAATTTTGCCTATTATTATCATTTCTATGGTGTTATCATCCTTCTGTAAAGCTGGAAATAACACAATTTATTAGCGTGCCAACACAGACCACCCTCTGACACAGACTGCAGGGGGAGCCCAGTATCACACAGGATAGGATTAGATACACTGCTCAGCAGTCAGTATCACACAGGATAGGATTAGATACACAGCTCAGCAGTCAGTATCACACAGTATAGGATTAGATACACTGCTCAGCAGTCAGTATCACACAGGATAGGATTAGATACACAGCTCAGCAGTCAGTATCACACAGGAGAGGATTAGACACATGGCTCAGCAGTCAGTATCACACAGGATAGTATTAGATACACGACTCAGCAGACAGTATCACACAGAATAGGATTAGATACACGGCTCAGCAGTGAGTATCACACAGGATAGGACTAGATACATGGCTCAGCAGTCAGTATCACACAGGATAGGATTAGATACACGGCTGAGCAGTCAGTAACACATGATAGGATGAGGTACACAGCTCAGCAGTCAGTATCACACAGAATAAGGTTAGATACACGGCTCAGCAGACGGTATCACACAGGATAGTATTAGATACACTGCTCAGCAGTCAGTATCACACAGGATAGGATTAGATACACGGCTCAGCAGTCAGTATCACACAGGATAGGATTAGATACAAGGCTCAGTAGTAAGTATCAAACAGGAGAGGATTAGACACATGGCTCAGCAGTCAGTATCACACCGGATAGGATTAGATACACAGCTCAGCAGTCAGTATCACTCAGGATAGGATTAGATACATGGCTGAGCAGTCAGTATCACACAGGATAGGATTAGATACACAGCTCAGCAGACAGTATCACACCGGATAGGATTAGATACACAGTTCAGCAGTCAGTATCACACAGGATAGGATTAGATACACAGCTCAGCAGACAGTATCACACAGAATAGTATTAGATACACGGCTCAGCAGACAGTATCACACAGAATAGGATTAGATACACGGCTCAGCAGTCAGTATCACACAGGATAGGATTAGATACACGGCTCAGCAGTCAGTATCACATAGGATAGGATTAGATACACGGCTGAGCAGTCAGTAACACACAGGATTAGGTACACGGCTCAGCAGTCAGTATCACACAGGATAGGGTTAGATACACGGCTCAGAAGATGGTATCACACAGGATAGGATTAGATACACTGCTCGGCAGTCAGTATCACACAGGATAGGATTAGATAAATGGCTGAGCAGTCAGTAACACACGATTGGATTAGATACACCCTCTCAGCAGAAAGTATCACACAGGAGAGGATTACATACACAGGTCAGCAGACATTATCACACTGGATAGGGTTAGATACACAGATACACATGTTGTTTATCAAAAGGCTCTTGAATGAGTTGAAAATAAAATACTATCAATACTTGGGTAATTGTTTAATTTGTGTTGCAAATCTGTAGTGTTGAATATATAATGTGAAATGTTTTTATGTGCAATATAATCATTATAATTTGTTATAACTAACCACAGTTGGTTACTATGCCCAGGCAACGCCGGGCTCTTCAGCTAGTCATTCATATTCTCTGGAAAAAAAAAGGCCAAGAAAGCAAAAATTCTCCTGGATTATGTAAATTTTTGAGCACAACTCTATACCATGAAGGAGGACATGTGTACCAGGATGGGGCACATATATACCAAGCACATATATACCAGGATGGGGCACATATAGACCAGGATGGAGGACATGTACATCAGGATTGCGGAGATATATACTAGGACGTGGGAAATGTATACCATGATGGGGGACATGTATACCTGGATGGGGGACATGAATATCAGGATGGGGAACATGTATACCAGGATAGGATATATATACCAGGATGCGGGACATATATAACAGGATAAGGCCAAATTTAAGGGACGAGTATACTCGGATGGAGGACATGTATAACAGGATGGAGAACATGTATGCCAGGATGGGTGACATATATACCAAGATGGCGAACATGTATACTAGGATCCGGGACATATATATCAGTATGGGGGACATGTATACCAGGATGCGCAACATATGTACCAGGATGGGGGATATATATATACCAGGATGGAGGACATGTATACCAGGATGGGTGACATGTATACCAGGATGGAGGACATCTATATCAGGACGCGCAACATATGTACCAGGATGGGGGATATATATATATATACCAGGATGGAGGACATGTATACCAGGATGGGTGACATGTATACCAGGATGGAGGACATGTATACCAGGATGGCAGAGATATATACCAGGACGGGGGACATGTATACCAGGATGAGTGACATGTATACCAGGATGGGGGACATGTATATCAGGATGGAAGATACAGTTGTGGCCAAAAGTATTGACACCCCTGCAATTCTGTCAGATAATACTCAGTTTCTTCCTGAAAATGATTGCAAAAACAAATTCTTTGGTATTATTATCTTCATTTAATTTGTCTTAAATGAAAAAACACAAAAGAGAATGAAGCAAAAAGCAAAACATTGATCATTTCAGACAAAAATAAAAAAAATGGGCCAGACAAAAGTATTGGCACCCTCAGCCTAATTCTTGGTTGCACAACCTTTAGCCAAAATAACTGCGACCAACCGCTTCCCGTAACCATCAATGAGTTTCTTACAATGCTCTGCTGGAATTTTAGACCATTCTTCTTTGGCAAACTGCTCCAGGTCCCTGATATTTGATGGGTGCCTTCTCCAAACTGCCTTTTTAGATCTCTCCACAGGTGTTCTATGGGATTCAGGTCTGGACTCATTGCTGGCCACCTTAGAAGTCTCCAGTGCTTTCTCTCAAACCATTTTCTAGTGCTTTTTGAAGTGTGTTTTGTGTCATTGTCCTGCTGGAAGACCCATGACCTCTGAGGGAGACCCATCTTTCTCACACTGGGCCCTACATTATGCTGCAAAATTTGTTGGTAGTCTTCTGACTTCATAATGTCATGCACATGGTCAAGCAGTCCAGTGCCAGAGGCAGCAAAGCAACCCCAAAACATCAGGGAACCTCCGCCATGTTTGACTGTAGGGACCGTGTTCTTTTCTTTGAATGCCTCTTTTTTTCTCCTGTAAACTCTATGTTGATGCCTTTGCCCAAAAAGCTCTACTTTTGTCTCATCTGACCAGAGAACATTCTTCCAAAACGTTTTAGGCTTTTTCAGGTAAGTTTTGGCAAACTCCAGCCTGGCTTTTTTATGTCTCGGGGTAAGAAGTGGGGTCTTCCTGGGTCTCCTACCATACAGTCCCTTTTCATTCAGATGCCGACGGATAGTACGGGTTGACACTGTTGTACCCTCGGACTGCAGGGCAGCTTGAACTTGTTTGGATGTTAGTCGAGGTTCTTTATCCAAAGAATCTTGCGTTGAAATCTCTTGTCAATTTTTCTTTTCCGTCCACATCTAGGGAGGCTAGCCACAGTGCAATGGGCTTTAAACTTCTTGATGACACTGCGCACGGTAGACACAGGAACATTCAGGTCTTTGGAGATGGACTTGTAGCATTGAGATTATTCATGCTTCCTCAAAATTTGGTTTCTCAAGTCCTCAGACAGTTCTTTGGTCTTTCTTTTCTCCATGCTCAATGTGGTACACACAAGGACACAGGACAGAGGTTGAGTCAACTTTAATCCATGTCAACTGGCTGCAAGTGTGATTTAGTTATTGCCAACACCTGTTAGGTGCCACAGGTAAGTTACAGGTGCTGTTAATTACACAAATTAGAGAAGCATCACATGATTTTTCGAACAGTGCCAATACTTTTGTCCACCCTTTTTTTATGTTTGGTGTGGAATTATATCCAATTTGGCTTTAGGACAATTCTTTTTGTGGTTTTTCATTTAAGACAAATTAAATGAAGATAATAATACAAAAAAATTTGTGTTTGCAATCATTTTCAGGAAGAAACTGAGTATTATCTGACAGAATTGCAGGGGTGTCAATACTTTTGGCCACAACTGTATGTTTACCAGGATGGGGGACATATATACCAAGGATGGAGAACATGTATACCAGGATGGGGGACATGTATATCAGGATGGCAGAGATATATACCAGGACGGGGGACATGTATACCATTACGGGGGACATGTATATCAGGATGGCAGAGATATATACCAGGACGGGGGACATGTATACCATTACGGGGGACATGTATATCAGGATGGATGACATGTATTCCAGGATGGAGGACATGTATATCAGGATGGCAGAGATATATACTAGGACGGGGGACATGTATACCAGGATGAGTGACATGTATACCAGGATGGGGGACATGTATATCTGGATGGGGGACATGTATATCAGGATGGAGGATATGTATACCAGGATGGGGGACATATATACCAAGGCTGGAGAACATGTATACCAGGATGGGGGACATGTATACCAGGATGGGGGACATGTATATCAGGATGGCAGAGATATATACCAGGACGGGGGACATGTATACCATGACGGGGGACATGTATATCAGGATGGATGACATGTATACCAGGATGAGGGACATGTATACCAGGATGGGGGACATGTATGTCAGGATGGAGGATATGTATACCAGGATAGGGGACATATATACCAGGATGGAGAACATGTATACCAGGATGGGGACATGTATACCAGGATGGGGGACATATATACCAGCAGAGGCGTATCTAGGCTTTCTAGCACCCGGGGCAAGAATTCGGTTCGGCGCCCCCCCACTCCAAATTCCCCCACACATTAACCCAATCCCCACTCATTAACCCCCATCACCATTCCAAATCCCCACACACATTAAATAACCCCCATCCCCACTCCAAATATCCCCACACATTAACCCCATCCCCACTCATTATACCCCCATCACCACTCCAAATCCCCCCCACACATTAAATAACCCCCATCCCCACTCCAAATACCCCCACACATTAACCCCATCCCCACTCATTAACCCCCATCCCCACTCATTAACCCCCACACACATTAACCCCCTTCCCCACTCATTAACCCCACACATTAACCCCCATCCCCACTCATTAACCCCACACATTAACCCCCATCCCCATTTATTAACCCCCCACACATTAACCCCCATCCCCACTCATTAATGCCTTCACATATTAACCCCCATCCCCACTCATTAACCCCACATATTAACCCCCTTACCCATTCATTAACCCCCCACATTAACCCTTATCCCCTCATTAACCCCCATCCCCACTCATTAACACCCCCCCCACACATTAACCCCCATCCCCTCTACAAATCCCCCTCATCTCCAATCTTCGGTGGTTCTTCAGCTCCACATTGGAGCACACTTACCACCAGGGTTCTCTCTGGGCGCCGGGGAGTGACATCAGCAGTGTGATCACATGACCTGATCACGCTGCTAACGTCGCTCTGACCCAGCGGTCAGAGCTGCAATTTCACTGTGGTCTGTATAGACGCCAGTACAATTGTTCCCTGGGAGCCGGCACGCGCTCCTTCTCTGCGCCGGCTGTCAGCTTGACAGCTGACACAGAGAACCGCCGACTCCCAGGCCAGGGGGGCAGCAGAACACAGCCGCCAGGGAGGACATTGCGGACTGCTGCATTTGGCGGCCCGACTGCGCCCGGGGCAAATGCCCTGGCTGCCACCCCTAGATACGCCGCTGTATACCAGGATGGAGAACATGTATACCAGGATGGGGGACATGTATACCAGGATGGGGGACGTGTACTATAACGGGGAACATGTATACCAGGATGGGGGACATGTTATCAGGATGGGTGACATACATACCAGGATGGGGGACATTACTACATAATGAAGGAGGGAGGGCAGGCTCAAATTTTGCATCAGGACCCATCAGACACTAGTTATGCCACTGTCAGAGAACCTTCTATAAGACAGACAGTCAGAAGACCATCTATAGCAGTGACATTCAGAGGACTCTTATAGCAGTGACATTCAGGGTACCCCCTATAATGGTGACAGCCACAGGACCACCTATAACAGAAACAATTCAGGAACCCCCTCTGGCCAGGGGTCTGAGTAATGGTAACATAGTCGTGGATTCCTGTGTTTCAGGTACAGTGCTCACAAGAGACACGTAACCACCAGCAATTACCTAATAATTACAGCCACTGGACGACATTACAATGGCCGTTAGAGTTTCTGATATGCCACTAAACAATGCGCTAAGTGATGCTAAAGAACACCAAGGACCAGACTGTGAGAAGTTGGCCACAAACATCCTCCTGAAGTCTCAGGTACAGTCTCACAGGGGCTACTTCCAGAGCTTGGGTCTAGTGTTTGCAGGTTATGAATCTCTCCACCATGCTGTAGACTCCTACATGTCTCATATCTGTTTAGTAACTGCAGTGATCTACAGTTTCCATCCTCGCTCCTGACTTTGGACTTTATTTATTTTAGTTTTTATTTGCTCACTGGTTTCCCCAGAAATAAAGGTTATAATTCCTTTATCATGCCGCCTCTATTATTACTTGCTATTATTATTAGGAACACATTATTCTCTGATATTTACAAATATTATAATGTCCATAGATTCCATTATGTTCTTATTATAGGACGTGCATCTGGTATGAAGCCTCCAGCCACATAAAGTACATGAAGTTCACTTCCTTGTCAAACAGAACAGCAGATAACAATATCAGAACTTACTAATCGGAAATCTGATGAAACGTCGCAGCGGCAACACGGGATCGATGGCGGCACTGACAGCACAACTGATAAGAAAATCATTCAAAAATGTGTAGCCTAATAAAATCAGAAATATATCTGCAGACTTATTACTGTACCACCTCTCCAGTTATTTTTCTGGACTTTACTTGCATTTTTCTTCAGTCACATCCAGAGCTGAATTCACAATTCTGCTGGCGTTCTGTTACCATTGCACAGTATATTAGAGGCTTTAGATGACCATGACACATATCTGATCTAAGTCCCTGTACACACCTAATGTCAGAGGGAGGGGATCATAATGAGTCATTCGCAGGTACATGCATCCATCATCATTCATACAGTAGCAACTAGAGACAATACTAGCGCATGGCCGAGCGGCCATGAGAACCTTTTATAGCCGGGACCTTTCGGAAGCTTCCAGATCCCAGAGATGAACCAATCAGATCACGAGAAGGACCTGGGCATGTGACTCCCGATCTCCAATGGGAGATCGTCTCGTGAGCATGCCCAGTAGAGCGACGGAGGGACTTAGCCTCTGGAGCGACTTGCTGCTGAGCAGCCTGCATTGCCATTGCTGACCCAAAGGTGGCAGCAATAGCCAGACCCACAGAGCAGGTCTGGGCAGAGCGTCTGGAATGCTGGGATTGCTGAGCAATCTCCTCTGCGGTCAATAGACAATGGGAGACTGCAGAATGTGAGGCTCTGGATTCCTGTTGAGCCACAGCAGGAGCCTGATGCTTAACAGGCATGACCATATTTCGTAACAGGTAGAGTGGACTATGCCTGATATTGTGGATTTTCCAATTAAGAATTCATGATGCAATGCTGAATATGAAAGATCAGTTGTAAGAAAGTAAAATAAGAAAAATAGATACCATTCGACATAGAAAAACAATTTCACATCAATCAAAGTTATAGTCTGTACCTAACAAGCCATGCCATAACAACATTAAAATACTTGCAATGGCTTTGTGATTGCTAAAATAGACAAATGTTATGATTAATCACAGGTTGTATTTTGTCTTTTTAAAACTAAATAGATAACAACTAAGGTAATATGTAAGGAAAAAAATACTAAATTTGAAAACATCATCAACATAGAGGAGGAGGAATACATTCCGTAAAGTAAGGATAAGGCGCTCCTCGGCAGAAATACACTTGCGCATCCTGATGTCCTTAAAGGTGATCCCAGGGCGCACTGTCTCCAACAAATGATCAAAGGAGGCAAGGCTCAAGCGACAATATTGGAAGAACTTGTCAGGATGCATAGAGACTGTGGAAATGGCCTTTAGTGAGGCGTTGCCTCAAAAGCGGATGTACTCACATTCGTCTCCTCCTCGGATCCACAATCACTGGGTATGGCTCCCCGAAGCATTGTGACAAAACCCAGTTGTAAAGCACCCGCTCAGTTGTGTTGAAAGTAAGTCTGTCTGACATGTTTCACAGAAAGCAGACATAGCCCAACAAAAGCAAGGCCAGAAACTGCCCAGATTGGAGTGTGCCACCTGTTGTAGAGGCAATAAATAGGGTTGCTGATTATGATTTAAATTATTTTCAGACCTAAAAACTGTTAAATGTCCATTTTGCAAGGTTGCGAGAAAAGAAACGCCATACAGATGCCATACGGATGTCACACGGATGCTTAGATGCGAGAAAATCGCATCCTCACATTGCCAACGGATGACATACAGATTGCTGTTCAGGGAACATTTCTGCCATTCTCGTCCGTAAAAAACGGACCGTATTTTTATACGACAAGTATGACTCCAGCCTAAAGGTCACCTTCCAGGATTGTGATTACAGCTTCGGTTGTGACTGGAGTAGAATTCAGGATGAGACAAGTAAAGCGAATGCAAGAAAAGTTATCAGAATGAAACATAAAAGAAATTCCCTGAAATAAAACCTCTCCTTGAGGGTCATATTTTTACTTTATTCTTATTTCAGAAAAAAAGTCACTATTTTTTCCATTTTTACTTTTTCTGTTACATTCAGGCTCGGACTGCCCCATAGGGTGACAGGGGAATCCCTCGGTAGGCCCCTGTGCAGATCTGAGCCCCCAACCCACTGTATAAGTACTTGACATAATTCAATTGATTCTGTATAGAAAAAGGCAACATCTCATCATTCATTAATCAAACTACCCAGTTTCTTATTATATAGAGATATAGGTAAATTTGTGAACAAGGGTAATGTAATACTTGTATGCAAGTGGGCCCCCAAAGTCAGTGTTACTGGTGGGCCCATGGCACCTCAGTCCGACACTGGATACATTTATATTTCTTCAATACTCTAAATTAAAATTATTATAAATTTCTAATTTTTGTTAACTTTTCCCAAAAATATTTAGCAAATTCTCCAATTGTAAAACTTGGATATTTTTTTTGTTGTATAATTCAGGATACTATGTACATCCAAGCTGAAATCTGACAGCATTCCCTGTTTGTTCAGTATCGCCATAGTATTTGCTTCTGGTTATTTGCATTTTCTGTGCCATCTTTACATCAGGCTCTGTGCCCTCCTCTAATGTAGGAAAAATTAACTACCCTTCCTGCATCACAGGATCTCAGCTGTTAGAGCTGTCAGCCCACTTCTTGCTGTTTCCAAGTGTAACAAATGTCAGCAAAGTATTGGTCTCATGGGCTAAAAAGTGACAACTCTGGTCATATAGTAGCTTTCTGTGAGGATGTTATCTAGAACAGGGGTCCCCAACCTGTAGATCAGGAACCACATGTGGCTCACAGTCCCCTGAATTGTGGCTCGTGGCTGTCTGCTAGCTTGGTGCATTAGCTCCAGGTCTAGCAAACAGGTATGAAGAGCACATCTTAAAATGGTGAATTTTGTGAGTGGCCCTGCACAGAAGAGCAGATCTGGATGCACATATACTGGTCTTAGGGGTTTTGATTTAATTTAAAGGGAATCTGTCACCCCTTTTTTGAGATATCATATAATGATATCATTCAATTGTGTGTCATATAAGGATTCTCTTAGTACTTTTGCTTCCCCCTGGCCCCGCACCTTTCATGCATAAATACCTTTTTTATATTGGTTCAGTTGTATGTAAACTGCCGGTCTCCGGTTCGCTGGGCGGGGCTTATTCACCTGCTACCCCCTCCCTGTCTTGCAAGAAGAAATGCATAGAGCAAGACGGGGGGGGGAGCAGGTGAATAAGCCCCGCCCAGTGGACCGGACAGCGGCAGTTTACATACATCTGAACCAATATGAAAAAAGGTATTTATGCATGAAAGGTGCGGGGTCAGGGGGAAGCAAAAGTACTAAGAGAATCCTTATGTGACACACAATTGAATAATATCATTGTCATGATCCAGGACGGGATTTCGCTTTGACCCGTCATGGTTAGACTATGGGTTAATTGTGCTGCCTCTCTGGCAGAAGGAGGCTATTTAGTGCTCACTGGACCTGGGTCCGGTGTCAGTTATACTCCTGCCCTCGGCTGAGTTAAGTGACCTCTTGTATACGTGTGCCTTGTGCCTGATATCTTGCTTGCTTGTTCGGTTGTGATCCGGTTCTGTCCCTGTTACGAATTCTGCCTGACCCTCTTGTACTGCGCTACCTCTCGTGTATGACTCTCTGCTTGTGACCCGACTTCTCTCTGCTTGTCCCCTTGGTACCATGTCGCCCTCTTGTGTATGACCTTTGGCTTTGTCTGACTACCCATCTGTTTGTCCCTCCTGTACCTCGTTTGCCCGTACTGCTGTGACCTCTGTTTTGCCTGACTCTGAGTTGTTGTGTGGTGTCCTGTCCTATCTGAAAACAGGACGCTAAGCCCCGCCCCCTTGCAGTCACATGACCATAGGTCCCGTGCCAGATTATTCAGTTTCAGTGTCCGCATGTCCCGTGCCTCTTTACCTTCCAGCGCGGACTGGACCCTAACACTATTAGCCTGAAGCACGCATGGTCACCTCTGCTGCCCTGCTCCACAGGTATCTTTTAGCACTGCTTCTGTACTCAGGACACGCGCACTGGCTCTACGAGCAAGTGCAGTGCGGTGTCTCTGACAATCATTATATGATATCTTAAAAAAGGGGTGACAGATTCCCTTTACGTATGTTACGCTGGCGACAGGTTGATGCTACCTGTGAGAGATGGTGCCTGAGGCTGGATGAGACAATGTGTTGGGAGTGTTGGATCAGAGAATACTGAATGGGGGAATTGTGGGGATCACTGGATCTTGTTGTACTGTTTTGGGGTGATTTCTGTGGAAAAGCTTTGGTTATCATACCCGTAATGGGGGCTCTGGTTGCCACTACTGTGAGGGGGGGAGGGAGCTGGATGTGGCTCGCGGACCCTCTCTCACAGCTGAATGTGGCTCTCTAAGTCAGAAGGGTTGAGGACCACTGATCTAGAATATAACAAAGCAGAACTATTAGTTTGAGTTAAAACACATTTTGAGGAACAGTAGGGCAGGCGAGGTAGGCAAAGTTCTGGATCAGTTCCACCAGCTCCCTGTACCAAAGTGCTATGTGAACTGTTGTGAGTTCATTTTCCCCTTCACTACTGAGGCCCGGGGAACTCCCTCTTCTGGTAAAGAAAGGTAGTGAGCCAGATTATCTAACACCTGAACCTGATGATGATGACTGGCTGAGTGGAGTTACTGACTGGATATAAGGCTGCCGACGCCCTTCTGCCCTGCGGGTGATTTCTCTGTGGGATCCTTGGAGACCAGTCTGAATTCCTGCTCTTCTAAAGCTAAGTTTTCTGCTCGGCTTTTTGCATTTGTGCTTTGACTTTGTTTTGCTTTGTTTTTCTGGATTTCTGCCATCCCCTGATGGGGTGTACTGAATTCCTTTAGCTCTGTCTTCTGAAAATACCTGAGTGCTGATTTAGTTTTTGAAGCCTAGCTGCTTCAGGGTCTTTTTCCATATCAGCTTCTTGGCTTATGTCTTTGATAGGGTTTTGGCAGATTGCAGACAGCATCCTTCCTTTCCTGTTCTGTTTAGTTAGCTTGGGCCCCATCGTTTGCTCAGTCTATCTTTCTATCTGTGTGAGTGTTTTTTCATCTTGCTTCACCGTCATTATATGTTGGGGGCTGAATTTTACTTTGGGGTCTGCTCTGGGGCAGTTTAGATTTCCTTTTCTGTCTTTAGGCTATTTAACTCTCCGGCTGTGATCGAGGGGTCTAGGGCATCTTAGGAACCCCCCACGGCTACTGCTAGTTGTGTTGATAGGTTCAGGGGTCTGCAATCTGATAGTTGCCAACTTCTCTGGTTTTCTGGACGTAGCTTCTATTTTTGTGTCTGCCTCCTACGGTGACTCAATCATAACAGAATCACCCGCCATACCGCAGATCCTAGGGTACTCAATAGCAGGAAAGAATTGAAAAAAAAAAAAAAAGTGTGTATATTTTTTCCTCTATATCTCTGAGGCCGTAGGGGGAATTTTTTTTTCTCTCAATGGAGATAAAGCAATTGTCTGATCGTGTGGAGCAGCTCGCTGCGGAAGTGCGGGGAATTTCCGCCTACCTTGCTCATTCACATGCTGCTGAACCAAAGATTCCTACACCTGATGTATTTTTTGGGGATCGGTCTAAATTTTTGAATTTCAAAAATAATTGTAAATTATTTTTTGCCTTGAAGCCTAACTCGTCAGGGAGCTCCGCGCAGCAGGTTAAAATTGTCATCTCTTTGCTGCGTGGCGATCCCCAGGATTGGGCGTTTTCTTCGAAACCAGATGATCCTATTCTGACTAATGTGAACGCATTTTTTCAGGCCTTGGGGTTGTTGTATGATGAACCTAATGCCATTGATCAGGCTGAAAAGACCCTGCTGGCATTGAACCAGGGTCGTGATTCTGCAGAATTGTACTGTCAAAAATTCCGAAAGTGGGCAGTACTTACTACCTGGAATGATAATGCCTTGGCTGCTCTCTTTCGGAAGGGGTTGTCTGAAGCCGTAAAAGATACTATGGTGGGATTTCCTGTTCCCTCTGGTCTTGACGATTCTATGTCATTAGCCATTCAGGTTGATCGGCGTTTGCGTGAAAGCAAAGCTGCACGAGAGGTGTTGCCACCTGTTGAACAAATGTCTGAACCTATGCAATGTGATAGAGTTTTTTCCAGAGAGCAGCGTCAGGAGTTCAGAAGGCGTAATAAGTTGTGTTTTTTCTGTGGAGATGCCTCGCATATTATTTCTGTCTGTCCTAAACGAGAGAAACGCTTTGCACACATGTTTTCTGTTGGTGGTGTTCAACCTAAGTTTCTTCTGGCTATTACTCTGATCTGCTCCCTGTCCACATTTTCCGCCAAGGCTTTTGTGGATTCGGGAGCAGCCCTAAACCTAATGGACTTGGATTTTGCTAAACATTGTGGATTTCCGATGACACCTCTGCAGACGCCTATCCCTTTGAGGGGGATTGATGCTACTCCTTTGGCTAAAAATAAACCTCAGTTTTGGACCCAGGTGGTAATGCGGGTCGCCCCAGACCATCAAGAAAATTGCAGATTTTTGGTGTTGCATAATCTGCATGATACTATTGTTCTGGGGTTTCCCTGGTTACAAATTCATAATCCAGTTTTGGATTGGAAATCTGTGTCTGTGGTGAGTTGGGGTTGTCGGTGTGCCTTTAGTGAGGCTCCGGTGTTTTCCACCTCTCCTCAGTCGCATAATGTTCCTGATTATTTGGCAGACTTTTATGATGTATTTAGTGAGAATGAGTCTGCGTCTCTGCCTCCTCATAGGAGTTATGACTGTGCAATTGATCTGAGCCCGGGGTGTAAATTTCCCAAGGGTCGGCTCTTCAATTTATCTGTACCTGAGCACGAGGCTATGCGATCCTATATTAAGGAGGCGTTGGAGAAGGGTCATATTAGACCATCCTCGTCACCCTTAGGTGCCGGTTTTTTTTTTGTAGCCAAAAAGGATGGATCATTAAGACCTTGTATTGATTATCGTGCCCTCAACAAAATTACTGTTAAATATCAGTATCCGTTACCCCTGATTTCTGATCTATTCTCCAGAGTTAAAGTTGCTTGCTGGTTTACCAAGCTTGACCTCAGGGGGGCGTATAATCTTATTCGCATTAAGCATGGGGATGAATGGAAGATGGCGTTTAATACTCCGGAGGGACATTTTGAGTACCTGGTGATGCCTTTTGGGCTCACTAATGCCCCTTCTGTCTTCCAGTGCTTCATGAACGATATTTTCCGAGATTTTGTCGATAAATTTTTGATTATCTATCTGGATGATATTTTGATCTTCTCCAAGGATTGGGATTCTCATGTGGAACATATTCGGCCTGTGTTCCGGATCTTGAGGGAGAATTCCCTGTATGTCAAAGGATCTAAATGCCTTTTTGGAGTACAGAGGATTTCTTTTTTGGGATTTATTTTGTCCCCGTCAACTATTGAAATGGACCCGGCCAAGGTACAGGCCATTTACGATTGGGTTCAGCCCACTTCTTTGAAGGCCCTCCAGAAGTTTTTGGGTTTTGCTAATTTTTATCGGAAATTTATAGCAAAATTTTCTAGTATTGCCAAGCCATTGACTGATTTGACTAAGAAGAGTGCTGATGTGTTAAATTGGTCTCCGGAGGCTGTTTCCTCCTTTCAGGAGCTGAAGCGAAGATTCACTTCCGCCCCGGTTTTGCGGCAACCTGATGTCTCACTTCCGTTCCAGGTAGAGGTGGATGCTTCTGAGATTGGTGCAGGAGCTGTTTTGTCCCAAAAGGATCCTGTAACATCTAAAATGAATCCCTGTGCTTTCTTTTCCCAAAAGTTCTCTCCATCTGAACGTAACTATGATGTGGGGAATCGGGAACTGTTGGCCATGAAATGGGCATTTGAGAAGTGGAGACATTGGTTGGAGGGAGCTAAGCATCAAGTCGTGGTCCTCACTGACCACAAGAATTTGATTTACCTAGAGTCGGCTAAGCGCTTGAACCCTAGACAGGCTAGGTGGGCCTTGTTTTTTACACGTTTTGATTTTGTGGTTTCTTTTCTTCCTGGAACTAAGAATGTCAAGGCAGACGCCCTCTCTAGAAGCTTCTTTGCTGATTCTCCTGTGGTGACCAAGCCTGCTACCATCTTAGGCGAAGGGGTAGTTCTTTCTGCCATCTCGCCCGATTTGAGACGTGCTCTGGAAGAGTTCCAGGAGGACAAACCTGAGCGTTGTCCCAGGGGAAAGTTGTATGTTCCTGACCAGTGGAAGAAGAGAGTGATGTCTGAAGTTCATTGCTCTGCTTTGGCTGGTCATCCAGGTATTTTTGGTACTAGAGATCTGGTGAGTCGGTCTTTTTGGTGGCCCTCCTTGTCTCGTGATGTCAGGAATTTTGTGCAGACCTGTGGGACGTGCTCCCGGTCTAAATCGTGCTCTCGCTCTAGTGGGTTGTTGATGCCTTTGCCTGTCCCCAAGAGGCCATGGACCCATATTTCAATGGATTTCATCTCTGATATGCCTGTCTCTCAAAGGATGACTGTTATTTGGGTGATTTGTGATAGGTTCTCTAAGATGGTTCATCTTGTACCACTCCCTAAGTTGCCGTCTTCCTCTGAGTTGGTGCCCCTGTTTTTACAACAGGTGGTTCGCTTGCACGGGATTCCTGAGAACATTGTATCTGACAGAGGAGTCCAGTTTGTGTCTAGATTTTGGAGAACTTTCTGTTCCAAGCTGGGAATTCAGTTGTCCTTCTCCTCTGCTTTTCACCCTCAGACCAATGGGCAGACAGAGAGAACAAACCAGACCTTGGAGTCATATTTGAGATGTTTTATTTCTGCTGATCAGGATGATTGGGTTTCATTTTTGCCCTTGGCCGAATTTGCTTTAAATAATAGAGCTAGTTCTGCCACTTTGATGTCACCTTTTTTTTGTAACTTTGGGTTTCATCCTCGATTTTCTTCAGGGCAGGTGGAGCCCTCTGCCTGCCCAGGTGTTGACACTATGGTGGAGAGAATGCACCAGATCTGGGACCAAGTGGTGGATAAGTTATCTCTCTCCCAGGAAAATGCCCAGCGGTTTTCCAACTGACATAGGACCATTGGTCCCCAGTTTAAGGTTGGTGATATGGTGTGGTTATCATCAAAAAATATTGCTATCAAGGTGGCTTCTCCTAAGTTTAAGCCTAGATTTATTGGACCTTACAAGATTTTGGAGATTATTAATCCGGTCTCTTTTCGTTTGGCTCTTCCTGTCACATTTAAAATCCATAATGTGTTCCATAAATCTTTGTTGAAGAGGTTTGTTGAACCTGTTGTTCCGGGGGTGGCACCTCCAGACCCTGTATTGGTTGAAGGTAACATGGAATATGAGGTAGAGAAAGTGCTGGATTCCCGTCTGGCTAGACAGAGACTCCAGTATTTGGTTAAGTGGAAGGGTTATGGTCAGGAGGATAATTCCTGGGTCTCTGCCTCTGATATTCATGCCAAAAGATTGGTGCGTGCCTTTCATCGGGCTCACCCTGATCGCCCTGGTGGCGTGGTTGAGGGTTCGGTGACCCCTCCTCAAGGGGGAGGTACTGTTGTGAGTTCATTTTCCCCTTCCTTACTGAGGCCCGGGGAACTCCCTCTTCTGGTAAAGAAAGGTAGTGAGCCTGATTATCAAACACCTGAACCTGATGATGATGACTGGCTGAGTGGAGTTACTGACTGGATATAAGGCTGCCGACGCCCTTCTGCCCTGCGGGTGATTTCTCTGTGGGATCCTTGGAGACCAGTCTGAATTCCTGCTCTTCTAAAGCTAAGTTTTCTGCTCGGCTTTTTGCATTTGTGCTTTGACTTTGTTTTGCTTTGTTTTTCTGGATTTCTGCCATCCCCTGATGGGGTGTGCTGAATTCCTTTAGCTCTGTCTTCTGAAAATACCTGAGTGCTGATTTAGTTTTTGAAGCCTAGCTGCTTCAGGGTCTTTTTCCATATCAGCTTGTTGGCTTATGTCTTTGATAGGGTTTTGGCAGATTGCAGACAGCATCCTTCCTTTCCTGTTCTGTTTAGTTAGCTTGGGCCCCATCGTTTGCTCAGTCTATCTTTCTATCTGTGTGAGTGTTTTTTCATCTTGCTTCACTGTCATTATATGTTGGGGGCTGAATTTTACTTTGGGGTCTGCTCTGGGGCAGTTTAGATTTCCTTTTCTGTCTTTAGGCTATTTAACTCTCCGGCTGTGATCGAGGGGTCTAGGGCATCTTAGGAACCCCCCACGGCTACTGCTTGTTGTGTTGATAGGTTCAGGGGTCTGCAATCTGATAGTTGCCAACTTCTCTGGTTTTCTGGACGTAGCTTCTATTTTTGTGTCTGCCTCCTACGGTGACTCAATCATAACAGTGAACCTTGCCACTCGGCATTGCTG
This sequence comes from Dendrobates tinctorius, assembly GCF_039654945.1. NCBI lineage: Eukaryota > Metazoa > Chordata > Amphibia > Anura > Dendrobatidae > Dendrobates > Dendrobates tinctorius. The sequence continues at coordinate 246,879 of NW_027361754.1, forward strand.
ACACCGATTCTCCTCTGCACAGCTCCATTAAAGAGACAGCTGCCAGCTCTCCATTGACACCATGACACAGCAGCAATGTCACCTTTCCACAGGACAGCTCCTCCATGTTTTCAGACTGTGTTTGAATGCTGTAGCTGCCTTTACCCAGGACCTTCAATCTTTACATTGCAATCGCCTGTGCTCTCTGGCACTTCATGCCCGCATTCTTCACCAATTGTAGGGATTCAGGTAGGCATTGGGTAGCGTCTACACAGGCAATGTAGTTTGCTTCAAACAGGTGCGGTTTTATTGCTTTTATAAAACTCCAAGGGATTCAAAACCAAAAACAGCCTCTTCTGGGCACAAAGGTATCACAGCAAATAAACAGTTAATTCATCAGGCACATATATGTCAGTGTGGCTCACACTAACAGAGTACAGTTCTTTCTCCAGGAGCAGACTTCATACACAGAAGAGGTACGGTCCTACCATTTTCAGTATTCCCTTCAGACCAAGCTCCTGCAGCTTCTAGAACCAAACAGAAATGTTCAACTCCAGATACAGTTCACACTAAATAGGCTGCAGCTTCCACACATTACTCTGCAGCTCCAAGTCATGGACGGATCAGCTTTCCTAGCTGTCTTGCATAGTCTCCTTTTAAGCTACAACTCACATTTTGGCTGGTCACTCACCAGTATCAGCATTCTCGACTCTGCTCAACATCCAACAGACTAACACAACATGGTGAATCCATTTCCTGGTTCTTAGTCAAAGCTAGCCATGTGCATCTCATTAAGTTCTGCAGTGCTTGGATTTAACCCAGTTCTACCTGAGTTTGCAACAATTGTTATTTCTTCTATCCATGATCTGGTTATCAAGAACATCCACTTCTATTCTTCCAGGTTCCCTGTAAATGTGGTGCTTTACATATTGCAAATAAGTTGAATTTTTTGCTGTAAGTTCATGCATATTACAGCAAAATTAATAAAACCAAACATTTTTCCCATGAACTGTATACTCAAAAATGGTCACCTGTTTGGTTTATGGCCGAGATTTTTTTCCGTGTTAAGGTCCGTTACCTTTTAACCTTAGGTAATGCTCCACCATAATGATGGGATGGAGGGGTTTATACAGTAAACCTAGTTAAGAGAAACCTCTTTGAGATAGAGTTGAGCGACTTTGGTCGGATAGAGTTGAGCGACTTTGGTCGGATCGGGTTTCATGAAACAAAATTTGAGTTGGATGAAACTGGTCCGACTAGGGCAAAAAAAGTCGGAGTTTCATCTGAAACCTGATCCCAATGCAAGTCAATGGGGAATAAAAATCGGCATTGAGCGGATGACATTCATCCACTCAATGCCGACTTTTATTCCCCATTGACTTGCATTGGGGTCGGGTTTCGGACGAAACTCTGACTTTTTTTGCCCTAGTCGGACCAGTTTCATCCAACTCAAATTTTGTTTCATGAAACCCGACCCGACCAAAGTCGCTCAACTCTACTTTGAGACAATCGTCCAAAGCTGCATTGATTGGGCTTCAAGGGAATGGACTTTAGAATTGAGCAAAGATTCCAGCGGCCATGTTGTTAGTCCATGGCTACAGAACCAGAGCCCTAGAACCTGCTGCCACTTGCCGGCATCCTGGCACCGATGCAACGCCATGCAGGTGTAGTGCTGCGATAATGACATCATGCTGGGCCTACTAAACAGAAGAGGAGCCAGGTACCCCAGCAGGGAGGAGGTGCGGGGGGCTCACCCAGCCATGGAGTAGTCTTGTCAAAGTCTGTTCTGGACTAGGGGGCCATCCCCGTGTAGAGGGGTTCTTTTGGAGAGCTTTCTTGTATTCTTTGTAGAGAATCTTGTAGCCAGATTGTTACAACTTTCTGCTACAAACATGTAACCACCGAGCCATAACTGATACATTATTACATCGCTGCTTCCCATGTCATCAGTATCCCTACAATACCTTCTCCAGCATGTTCCCTGAATATGGCAGATCTTTCAGGACGGATGAGCTCGGAACGAGGTTTCAATTTCGTCCCCATGTAATCAACACCGACTCCCTATCTCTGATCAGCGCCAACATCTGTAACCCAAGTCAAGTTGGCAATACTTCGACATGTTGGTGAATAGGGTCTCTTCACATCCCCCCTAGATGCCTGCACTGTGCCAACCAAATGCCAATAGCAGCAGAATAAACAGGGTCTTAGGTCCCCGGGGGCTTTGTATTAGGTAAACCTCTGACATTATGTTATAAGCTACATTTGGTGGCGGTGGTGGCAGCGGCTCACCACGAAACGAGGGACTCGGTGTTCCGTTTCCTTATATAACAGAGCCCTTGGATATGGACACCCGATCGGTGTCTGGTCTGCAAGTATTTTTAATTACACTTGTATCTGACCACCTGGTCTCCACAGCCAGTCTATGAATTGCACCATTGATATGGAGCCCTGCTGAGCCCCTGCACCCTGCAATCACATCCCTATAGCATTTGCAAAAGAAAAAGAAATTGATAAATGACAATGGAGAAGGGGGTGCAGCTGGGGTCTCAGGAAGTGGCGCAGGATCATTGGCTTGTGCTGCTGGAGAATTAGGAGGCATGCATGGAATCTGTGTTATGACTAGCAATAGATGCGATGTAACCAGAGCCTGGAGCTTTCCAGGAGCACAGGCTGGAGCACAAGGGGGGCAGTGCAGGCTTGGAAATTTCAACTTGTCGTTGATTTGTGCCCTGTTTCTCTGTCCTTCGGCATCCCCCTTATTTGTCGTCACCCCCCACCCTCTCTACCTCTTTCTGCTGGAGCATAAGGGAGGCATTGAAGATGAAATGTTCTTTCTGCAAGGCAGGGGCTGGTGCTAATGTCTGCAGGAGCCCGGCTGCATGCAGAATAGGGAGCCACAGAAAGCCAGAGACTAGTGGGGAGCGCTCAGGTGCCTGGAAGGAGCAAGAGGGGGTGCGCAAGGTAAGGAAGGGGCCAGGGAACGACCACCGGGCACGGCTCGCCCATTATTACCATGTACTGCACATTAAGGGGCTCAGATCTACAAGATTAGCAGCCTGTGTCTCCCACGGAGACTCCACTTCCCCGGCCCCGGCGGAGCTGCCCACGGACCGTACTGGCCTCAGCCTCACCTTGCTGGAACCTGTCCACACAATTGGTTTTATTGTCTGGTTTCCCTCTTGTTTTCCACTTTTGCCCCCTTTAAGTTCCAGGTAGGAAGACGCCCCCCACAGGGGCCCCCCCGAGACGACATGAAAGATGAGCTGCCTCCCTGTGTGTGAGGGGCCAGCAGAGGTGCGGGCACTGGGCACTAATGGCTGCAGGGTGGAAGGATGGAGGTGCTGAATGCAGGGTGGGATGCGAGCCTTCTCCCTCCCCCCTATTTCTTCTTCTGAGTTTAGTGGATACAGATGCTCTGATCGTTCCCTTGACGAACAGCCAAGAAGCAGTGAGGCCCCGTGTCCAGGGCAGGGATGTAGAGGCTCCATACACTGCAGCCAGGGCAATGATTGGGCAGAGGCTCCAGACTGGACCTTCTTGGGGTGAGCTGGGCCATCACTTGGTCCCCCCCATCCCCCACTAGTGAATGAGGGGCTGCACCCCATCTCTAGTTATTCAGCATCTGAGTGGCTGCATCCTTAACCCCTGCATTGCTGCAGCAGTGCCGAGGGGGTCGTTTACTTTCGTGTTCCTCTCCCAGTAGGGGCGTGGAGGAGCTCTGCACCCCTCACATTCCCTGAGACCCTAACTTGTGATGTTTTGCTTGTGATATCCACGGGTTGGGCTCTCGGGAGCTGGGAGTTGTGCTTTCTGCATCAGTCATAGGCTCCAGGATACTATCTAGTGCAATTTTGAAGGACCACAGTGATCTGTATGGCACGGCCATGGGTGGGCTGCCGGCACCGTAACCTCCTGTGCACTTTGCAGAGGATTAATACTTGCAAAATTTGCATGGTACTTGTCGGAGCTCCGCCCCTTTTATGCAATTAAAGGGATAGCATGAAGCTGAATAATGTAAGCCATCGCAGACAATGATCCAGTGAATATATTTCCTTTTCCTCCTTTCTTTTTTCAAACCTTTCTTCCTTTGAGAGCAGCGCAAAGTACCCCGGGGCGTATCCAAAGCAGCTCAGTACAGTGCAGCCTGACCTCATAGCATCTCATCTAAATTCCCAGCGTGCCTCGTGTTTAAGAATTCTGCCATGTGGTGCAGGTCCCCAGAAATGCCACCTGCACCTGGCGTGTATGACGAGTGTGGTGCAGGGGGACACATTGCGACCACTCCTTTGTCTCCGCTTATTAATCTTCTGATTGCATTTGTGAATGAAATGATCGAGCCGCTCTTTGTTCCATAGGATGAGGCCATCGGGGGACCCCAATCTTCCATTTGTGCTCCATTGCCCATCCCTTTAATAATTTGCCTTTGTGTCTTTTCCTTTGTACTTGTCCCTTATTACACTGAGCAGAATGGAGAATACGGCCCCTGTGCCGCCAGGTATTGGGGGGCTGTCTAGACCGGAGGATCCTACTTTTACTCGTGTCATGGAGGGATAGAGGACGCCTGCATTGTGATCTTATATGGGTGGTATATAGAGGGTCAGATGCTCGGGACCCTATATACCATGGTCGGTGTTCGGTATATACCACTCATCCCTCTCTCTACACAGGTATATACATGCCCCTCCCATATATACACCTTTCATACAGTAAAAGTGTATAGATATATACCCACCTCTCTTACAGTATAAAGATATATACCCACCTCTCACACAGTATATACAGTGGTGAAAAAAATATTTAGTCAGCCACGAATTGTACAAGTTCTCCCACTTAAAAAGATGAGAGAGGCCTGTAATTTACATCATAGGTAGACCACAACTATGAGGGTGTGTGCACACGTTGCGGAATCTGCTGCAGATTTTTCCACGCAGATTTTACAAAATCCGCAGGTCAAAAGACCTGCGTTTTATCTGCGGATTAGCCTGCGGTTTTCCCCTGCAGTTTGACACCTGTACAATGGAGCAAGTGTCAAACCGTTGTAGATTCCGCACAAAGAAGTGATATGCGGCGGATTTAAAACCGCAGCAAATCCGCGCATAAAAATCTGCAGCATGTGCACTGCGGTTTTCATTTTCCATAGTAAATAAAGGTACTGTACAACGCAGCAGAAACTGCTACGTATCCACAGGGCGAAATCCTCTACGGATCCGCAGCAGAATCCGCAACGTGTGCACACACCCTGAGAGTGAAAATGAGAAAACATCCAGAAAATCACCTTGTCTGAATTGGCAAGATTTATTTTGCAAATTATGGTGGAAAATTAATATTTGGTCATTAAAAAAAGTTCATCTCAATATTTTGTTATATATCCTTTGTTGGCAATGACAGAGGTCAAACGTTTTCTGTAAGTCTTCACAAGGTTGGCACACACTGTTGGTGGTGTGTTGGCCCATTCCTCTATACAGATCTCCGATAGAGCAGTGATGTTTTGGGCCTGTCGCTGGGCAACACGGACTTTCAAATTCCTCAAAAGGTTTTCTATGGGGTTGAGATCTGGAGACTGGCTAGGCCACTCCAGAACCTTCATATGCTTCTTACGAAGCCACTCCGTTGCCCTGGCGGTGTGCTTGGGATCATTATCATTCTGAAAGACCCATCCACGTCCTTGCTGATGGAAGGTGGTTTGCACTCAAAATCTCATGATACATGGCCCCATTCATTCTTTCATGTACACGGATCTGTCGTCCTGGTCCCTTTGCAGAGAAACAGCCCCAAAGCATGATGTTGTCACACCCATGCTTCACAGTAGGTATGGTGTTCTTTGGATGCAACTCAGTATTCTGTCTCCTCCAAACACGACGAGTTTTGTTTCTGCTAAACAGTTCTACTATGATTTCATCAGACCATATGACATTCTTCCAATACTCTTCTGGATAAACCAAATACTCTCGAGCAAACTTCAGACGGGCCCAGACATGTATTGGCTTAAGCAGTGGGACACGTCTGGCACTGCAGGATCTGAGTCCCTGGCGGCGTAGTGTGTTACTGATGGAAGCCTTTGCTACGGCGGTCCCAGCTTTATGCAGGTCATTCACTAGGTCCTCCTGTGTGGTTCTGGGATTTTTACTCACTGTTCTTATGGTCATTTTGACCCCATGGGGTGAGATCTTGCATGGAGCCCCAGATCGAGGGAGATCAGTGGTCTTGTATGTCTTCCATTTTCTTATTGCTCCCACAGTTGATTTCATCACACCAAGCTGATCGTCTGTTACAGATTCAGTCTTACCAGCCTGGTGCAGGGCTACAATTTTGTTTCTGGTGTCCTTCAACAGCTCCTTGGTCTTCACCATAGTGGAGTTTGGAGTGTGACTGTTTGAGGCTGTAGACAGGTGTCTTTTATACTGATAACAAATTCAAACAGGTGCCATTACTACAGGTAATGAGTGGAGGACAGAGGAGCATCTTAATGGCAAATGAAGATAATAATACCAAAGAATTTGTGTTTGCAATCATTTTCAGGAAGAAACTGAGTATTATCTGACAGAATTGCAGGGGTGTTAATACTTTTGGCCACAACTGTACATACCCATGTCTCATACAGTATATAGATATATACCCACCTCTCATACAGTATATAGATACATACCCACCTCTCATACAGTATATAGATATATACCATCTAACACATAGTATATAGATATATACCAACCTTTCATACAGTATATAGATACATACCCATGTCTCATACAGTATATAGATATATACCCACCTCTTTAACAGTATATAGAGATATACCCACCTCTCATACAATATATAGATACATACCCACCTCTCATACAGTATATAGATATATACCATCTAACACATAGTATTTAGATATATACCAACCTTTCATACAGTATATAGATACATACCCATGTCTCATACAGTATATAGATATATACCCACCTCTCATACAGTATATAGAGATATACCCACCTCTCATACAGTATATAGATACATACCCACCTCTCATACAGTATATAGATATATACCATCTAACACATAGTATATAGATATATACCAACCTTTCATACAGTATATAGATACATACCCATGTCTCATACAGTATATAGATATATACCCACCTCTCATACAGTATATAGAGATATACCCACCTCTCATACAGTATATAGATACATACCCACCTCTCATACAGTATATAGATATATACCATCTAACACATAGTATATAGATATATACCAACCTTTCATACAGTATATAGATACATACCCATGTCTCATACAGTATATAGATATATACCCACCTCTCATACAGTATATAGATACATACCCACCTCACATACAGTATATAGATATATACCATCTAACACATAGTATATAGATATATACCAACCTTTCATACGGTATATAGATATATACCCACCTCTAATACAATATATAGATACATACCCACCTCATACAGTATTTACAATGGGGAAAATAAGTATTTGATACTCTGTCGATTTTGCAAGTTTTCCCACCTACAAAGAATGGAGAGGTATGTACAGTAATTTTTATCATATGTTTCGCTTCACCTGCGAGAGACAGAATCTAAAAATAAAATCCAGAAAATCACATTGTATGATTTTTACATCATTAATTAGCATTTTATTGCATGAAATAAGTATGTGATACAACAGAAAAACAGAACTTAATATTTGTACAGAAACCTTTGTCTGCAACTACAGAGGTCAGACGTTTCCTGTGGTTCTTGATCAGGTTTGCACACTCTGCAGCAGGGGTTTTGGCCCCCTCCTCCATACAGATCTTCTCCAGATATTTCAGGTTTTGGGTCTGTAGCTTGGAACATTGATTTTCAGCTCCTCCAAAGATTTTCTATTGGGTTTAGGTCTGGAGACTAGCTAGGCCACTCCAGGACCATGAAATGCTTCTTATGGAGCCACTCCTTAGTTGTCCTGGCTATGTGTTTTGGGTCATTGTCATGCTGGAAGACCCAGCCATAACCCATGTTCAATACTCTTACTGAAGAAAGGAGGTTTTGGCCAAAATCTCTCAATACAATATCCCCATCCATCCTCCCTACAATACGGTGCAGTCGTCCTATCCCCTTTACAGAAAAGCTCAACCAAAGTATGATGTTTCCCCCGCCATTCTTCACGGTTTGGATGGTGTTCTTGGGGTTCTATTTTGATCTCCTCTGACCACATGACCTTCTCCCATGTCTACTCTGGATCATCCAGATGGTCATTGATGAACATCAAACGGTCCTGGACATGTGGTGGTGTGAGCATGGGGACCTTGCGTGCCCTGCAGGATTTTAGTCCATGATGGCGTAGTGTGTTACTAGTGGTAATGTTTGAGACTGTGGTCACAGCTCTCTACAGGTCATTGACCAGTTCCTGCTGTGTAGTTTTGGGCTGATTCCTGACCTTCCCTGAATCATCTTTACCTCACAAAGCGAGATCTTGCATGGAGCCCCAGAGAAAAGAAGATTGACAGTCATCTTGTGTTTCTTCCGTTTTCTAATAATTGTGACAACAGTTGTTGCCTTCTCACCAAGTTGCTTGCCTATTGTCCTGTGACCCATCCCAGCCTTGTGCTGGTCTACAATTTTGTCCTTAGTGTCCTTAGATGGCTCTTTGGTCTTAGCCATGGTGGAGAGGTTGGAGTATGATTGATTGTGTGCACATGTGTCTTTTATTTAGGCAACGAGGTCAAACAGATGCAATTAAAGGGAATCTGTCATCAGTTTTTTGGCCTATCAACTAAAAATATCATCTAATAGAGTGTGAGCTATACATTCCCCAACTACTTGTGAAACCCCCTGACTCCCCATGAATCCCCCATAAAAACCTTTTATATTGCTCCCGCACTGTATGTAAATATCCTCGGTCCGGTCCGATGGGCGTTGGTTCTGGTCCCTCTCCCACCCCAAATCGGCGTGCTGTACGCATTCCATTCTGTGAATAGCAGTGTTCCCTTACAGGTTCCGCACGTACGCAGTATGCTTTGCCCAACTGCGGGCAAAGCCGAAAAGCATTAGTGCGCATGCGCCGCTGAACTATGTCCCAGAACACAGGAAAATACTTCCGGGACATGGTCCTCCCCGGTCCTCCTCGCGCGGTGGCTGCTACATTCCCGCATCTCTCTCTGTTTTCCCGGCTTCCAGCAGCACTTCCTGTATTCAGCGGTCAGGTGATGCCGCTCATTAAAGTAATGAGTATGCGCTCCACCCCTATGGGCGTGGAGACATGTCCATATTCATTACTTTAATAAGCGATACTACGTGACTGCTGAATACAGGAAGTGCTGCTGGAAGCCGGGAAAACAGAGAGATGCTGGGACGCTGCAGCCACCGTGCCAGGAGTGGGTGAGTATGCTGTCACAGCTGCTCTGTCCTGCCGCTCCCCCTTCCCCGCTTGCTTATACTCGAGTATATACCGTATGTCACTTGCGCAGGCGCAAGTGACACTGCCGCGGTGCCTTACGGGATTCGGTGACAGCGGCCAACTGACAATTATATATGTAGATTGTGTTTCTCACAGGTGAAGTGTACCTACGATGAAAATGACAGACCTCTTCATTCTTTGTAGGGGGGAAAACTTGCAAAATCGGCAGAGTATCAAATACTTATTTTCCCCCACTGTATATATATATATATATATATATATATATATATTGTAAGGATTCGGACTCGCTTAGGTGCGGCGGGAGTCAAACATGAGGCACGTTCCTTTAAAATTTCACAGGGTTTATTACTCCATAAACCAGAGACAGCACATAAACAGTCCTTAGCTGGGCTGTGTTCCCTCAGGTCCTGTGCACACAGGTCAGGGCAATGTCCAGAGCAGCGCTCTATCTGCAGCCGCAGACACAGGAAGGCTTCTCCTTCCTTGGAACACAGACCACTCTCTGTAGTGTCGCACCTGGACACATGGAAGTCTGTCCACACTCTGCCAGACTTCCTCACAGTCTCCCTCACATGTGCCAAACACCTTAATTACATAGCCCTTTAACCACACCCATAGGTGAGATATGGATCACATGAGCTGGTCACATGGTCAGGACTTCACCACAGGTCCTGAACATACACATATCTTCAGGCAAAACGGAGTACATTCCGCACCCAGTGCACTAAATGACATCTTTAGTGCTCATGTACACTATAGGCAAAATACTCCGGGTTGCATCGCAAGGAGCATCCCTCCATGTGACATATCTCCCATTAACCACGTGATCACCTGTCACACCACATATCCCCCTCCTCTGCCTAAAGCCGTGGGGCTTGGCACTTTCTATTACTCGACCAGAGATCCTTCTCGGTCGTCTCTGCCAGTCAAATCGTCTATCAAAGTCAGGCCCTGCTAGTGAACTCTTCAGTAGGCGTCCCTTATCCGACTCTGTCTTGTTCTTTGATAAAGATGTGCCCACGTCAGACCACCCGCATCCCTGGCGGTCAGTATGGTGTTGCGACTCCCTTGCCCCCATACCTCTTGTCTGGACTGACTCTTTGTCACCACGTCTTCTACAGGGTCTCCTGCCTAGGTCACTCAGCTCTGAGCTAACTGAGGCATCACTACTTCCTCTTCCATCAGGCCACCTACTGTCCTCTCTCTACTGGCCATTTCTCCTAAGGTCTATAAGGTCCCGAGAGCAGCCCTTCCATTTATCTCTATGTACTCTCTTATCTCCATCTTTAGGACTTCCAGTCTTAAGTGAACCTCTTTGCCTTTTTATACCACGAGTTGAAGGAGGCGGCCATCTTCTTTCCATTTCCTCCAGCTCTCTACTGATCTGCTTCCTCTCAAGTCTTAGCTGCTCTACTTCTTTCAGGTATGACACGCGATACTCCAGGAGCATCCGGATATTCCCAAGGCTCTCCATGGACCCGACAACGAGGAATGGAACCATCCCATCTTCACCCTTGTCCTGGGTTTCGTCATTAGCCGGAATCCTCACTCTCATCACGCCAGACCTGTTCACCATGTCCTGCATCACTTTCCCAAACCTTCCGATGACTTTCCTCACCAGACCTCCGGGCACTTGAATGATGTCTTCTGCAATGCCCTGCTGACTTTGAACTTTCCTCGCACACTCTAGACATCGAGCGGCTTCTTTTTTTCCCAACAGGATCATCTGCCTTGTGCGGAGGCATTGTAGATGCATATCCCTCAGGATAGTAACCCGCTTCCTTGTGACTTCCTTAGATGACAGTATGACCAGCTGCTTCGTCTCTGGTGCCCAGATCACACTACATGCTTCTATAGCCTTCCTAAAGGCCTCATGCACACCTTCCTCAGCACAGGCTTCCTGCATGTCTTCTGGTACATCAAATACAACCTTGAAGGTCGTGGACTTGCTCTCATCCTGAACAGATGGCTCTGGGTTCCCTACGGACACTTCCCTCAAGATATCTGTCACGATTGGATGACTGTCTTGTGCAGCCCTTGGCTCACCATCTTCCTGAGATTTACAGTCTTCAGGACCCTTTTCCAAGATGGGCTTTGGCAGTTCTGCCTTGCTATCAGGCAGGCACGGCTGCTGTACGTCTTCGCCCATCCACTTCTCCCGTAGAAGACCTTTTCCTACTCCACTGAGTTCTTGCAGAACTTTATCTCGCTCCTCTGCCAGGTAGCGACGCTCATCCTCTCTCCTGAGAATCTCCTGTTGATACTTCTCTTGGGCCTCTCTGAGCACCTCCATATCTTCCAACAGGGTCTTGTTCATGGTTTTACACGCTGACAGGTGACCTCTGAGCTCAGAGACTTCCTTCTCCAGCTCATCCATTCTGTGCTCAGTCACTTGTCTCAGTGCTTTGCCTGCCAAGAGCTCGGACTCTAGGTGGTGCAACCGCTCCACCTGCGCGGAGTTGGCGACTTCCAGACTCGCCACCTTCAGACACTCCCTCGCCAGCTGCTGACACATCTCTTCGCGCCCTTACTCCAAGTCTCGTAGGTGCGCTTCTACCTGGTGCAAACTGTCATTACACTGGATTCGTGCTTCTGTCTGACAAACACTGTCTTCAGCCCTAGTGGTTGCTACTGGCAATAACATATTACAGTCACGCCTGGTACCTGTGTCACACCCCACCGCATGGGAAACGTTCATGTTGCTCTCTGTTCGGGTGTCAGGTCCACTCTTTTTAATTACCACACCACTATCAGTCTCTCTCTGGTACCCGTCAGGTGACATCATGTCCGTAAGTGGGGCCGACGCACTGTTCTCTCTGGTCATGCTTAACTTAGGTCTGTCAACTTTAGGAGGCGGACTTTTCACACCATTACCTCCCATACACATTATATCAACAGACACTTCTCCTTTTGTCCACCAGTCCCACAGGGCTTCTAAGTCCCGCCCTATTACCATAGTATACTGTAAGTCTGGGTCTACTGTCACTACATGGTACGTGGAACTCTCAGTCGTGTCAATGTAGAGGTATGCTGTCAAAAGTTCTTTATCGTCCCCACCAAACGTCATCAAACAAAACAAAGTCCCGGCCCCTCTCCCAGGCATAGACTAAGTCCCGTGGTATCCCTCCCCCTTGGCACTCACCACCTTTGGTCCCCTCAAACACTTCTCTGTCTACTGCATAGTTCACCGTGACCCCGTGTTTACAGCGAACCCTGACGTTTTTCTCGGACAGAGAGAAAGTGAGAGGAGTTCCTGTCAGAGTCACCTGATTCTCTGATTCCAGCCGACCAAAGGCTCCTTCCCGGTGCAGCATCACTGTACACATCTGTGGCCTGTCATTACTACCTGGAAAGGATATTCCACATTCTGAAAAAGACCTGCACATACACTGCGGTACTCCAGACGTACCCAGTGCTGTCACTTCTTCAAACTTGGCCCCTTTCTGGACCACCACCCCGCTTTGGGTTGCCGCCCCCTCCCGGGACTCCACCCCATTTTGGGTTACCACCCCAATTTGGGCCACCGCCCCCTTTGGGGACTCCACCCCTTTACGGGCTACCACCCCGAATTGGGACTCCACCCCTTTTCTGGATGTCCCCATGTCTGTCCTGCAGAACCTCTTAGGCCACAGTTCACACAGTACAGTTTATGCCTTTTTCTGGTACTGGCCCTTTAAGCACGACACCACACCAATTCCATCTGGCACTGCCCCAGCTCCTGCCGTCGCTCACAAGCAGCTGCTGGTGTCTCTGCAGCTCCTGCTGCGTCATCTTCGAGGACCCGCCGATCCACCGGAAGCCACTTGTCACCCTCAAAGATAAAAAAACCACAAAAGCGCGCCCATAGGGCCTTACCAGTGCAGGTATAATGGGTATAAGGACATAATACAGGGTACTCACCCTTAATAGTTGTGTAAAGCCACAACTACTGTATCCGCTTAGTCATATGCAATAAAGCTGCAGCAGGATGGTGTAGACAGACAGCGTCTGCTACCAATGCTCAAATAGGAGATCCCAAAAAGAAAAAACATCAGGTCCCCGCGCTGCGAGACCTTCGTGAGCGTACTGAGCCACAGCAAGCACTTTCAGGATTTTTTTTTTTTTTTTTTGCAGAGAAGCGAGGAAAAGGGAAAAAAAAACACAAGCACAGTCTCTCACTGACTCTGGTCAGTGCAACACGGATTCCGTTACCTGCTGGTGTCAGCCACACAGGTTCTCGGGTACCTCTTCTCCTCATAGGCATCCCACAAATCTCCATACAGTCATTTCCTCTGACCTCGATCAGTATTACTCACGATTTTCCATACCGTCTGTGCTCCTGGGAGCCGTGCCCACATTCTCCACCAATTGTAAGGATTCGGACTCGCTTAGGTGCGGCGGGAGTCAAACATGAGGCACGTTCCTTTAAAATTTCACAGGGTTTATTACTCCATAAACCAGAGACAGCACATAAACAGTCCTTAGCTGGGCTGTGTTCCCTCAGGTCCTGTGCACACAGGTCAGGGCAATGTCCAGAGCAGCGCTCTATCTGCAGCCGCAGACACAGGAAGGCTTCTCCTTCCTTGGAACACAGACCACTCTCTGTAGTGTCGCACCTCGACACATGGAAGTCTGTCCACACTCTGCCAGACTTCCTCACAGTCTCCCTCACATGTGCCAAACACCTTAATTACATAGCCCTGTAACCACACCCATAGGTGAGGTATGGACCACATGAGCTGGTCACATGGTCAGGACTTCACCACAGGTCCTGAACATACACATATCTTCAGGCAAAACGGAGTACATTCCGCACCCAGTGCACTAAATGACATCTTTAGTGCTCATGTACACTATAGGCAAAATACTCCGGGTTGCATCGCAGGGAGCATCCCTCCATGTGACATATCTCCCATTAACCACGCGATCACCTGTCACCACAATATATATACACAGGTATATACGTCTCCCTCTCCTATATACACCTCTCATGCAGTATATAGATATAGACACACATTATGTCTCGCTCCCTCCATTTTAGGTCTGGCCCACGTAAGTTATGGATCAGTATGGGGCTTGTGTCTTATGTGCTGCTCATCAAACGGTAACTGCCGGCATCGGTCTTCTTTATACTGGTACCAGTCATATGCTACTGTATATACAGTATATTCTGGGTATCTCCTCCCCCCGATCTTGCTTAGGTTCACACATTTCAGTGTCACGTCCTGGAATCTCTAGGATGAGCGCTAGAAGAGAGGTGAAAAGGGTCAATATAGAGGCAAAAACAGAAATCAATCAGCCTAATGACGCTGACACTTGGGGAAAAGGATAATGACGCTGACACTTGGGGAACAGGATAATGATGCTGACACTTGGGGTACAAGGTAATAACACTGACACTCAGGGTACAGGATAATGACGCTGATACCCGGGGTGCAGGATAATGACGCTGATACCCGGGGTGCAGGATAATGACACTGACACTTGGGGAACAGGATAATGACGCTGACACTTGGGGAACAGGATAATGATGCTGACACTTGGGGAACAGGATAATGATGCTGACACTTGGGGTACAAGGTAATAACACTGACACTCAGGGTACAGGATAATGACGCTGATACCCGGGGTGCAGGATAATGACACTGACACTTGAGGCACAGGATAATGACACTGACACTTGAGGCACAGGATGATGACGCTGACACTCGGGGAATAGGATAATGACACTGACACTTGGGGTACAGGATAATGACACTGACACTTGGGGTACAGGATAATGACACTGACACTCGGAGTACAGGATAATGACACTAACTCTAGGGGTACAGGATAATGACACTGACACTCGGAGTACAGGATAATGACACTAACTCTCGGGGTACAGGATAATGACACTAGTACGCTGAAGTATTTTCTTATTTTAGGGTATGTGGGTGTAAATGGCTTATTTACAGCTGTAGATCATGTAAACCCCCCAGGTCTGATAATGATGGGTTCCCAGGATTTTGACTTATATAATACACGTCCTTAAAGTCCAGGAAGCACAAGGGTTAAACAGAAGCGACTCTTGTAGAAGGCAGTGACTGTGTGTAAAGGCCTCCGCATCTGTGCTCGGGTGGTCGAGTGCCTATCATGTAATTGTGAGAAATCTCAGGACAAGTTAGGAGTTTCAATTCATGCAGCTTTTATATAAGGGGCAATTACGAGGCTGGAAGAGAACGCAACACGAAGCCCCCACATGTTAATTGTCCTATGTCATTCACTGCAATGGAATAGGACAGCTCCATTGTGAACAGCTAAGAATTCAAAGAAATGTAAAATAAAAATACATCCCCCTCCGACAGTAAGTGAATGTGAACCGTCTGCTAATATCAATTCACCTGCATATTATTACGTGGAAGGAGCCTCCGTAGTTACCCCCAAGCTACAGGCGTAACTATAGATTGTACTGCCAAGTATTTTCTGCCAAACAAGAGAACAGAATTATTAGTTACGGTATATCTAACTATAATACTGCCCCTATATAGAAGAATATAACTACTATAATACTGCCCCCAATGTTCAAGAATATAGCTAGTATAATATTGCTCCTATGTACAAGAATGTATTACTGTAATACTGCCCCTATATACAGGAATATAACTAATACAGCTCCTACGTACAACAATATAACTACTATAATACTGTCCCCTATGTACAAGAATATACCGTACCTACAATAACACTGCCCCATGTGCAAAAATATAAATACTATAATACTGCACCTATGTACAAGAATATAACTACTGTAATACTGCTACTATGTACAACAATATAGCTACTATAATACTGCCCCATTTACAAGAATATAACTACTATAATACTGCCTATTATTTACAAGAAAATAACAACTATAATACTGCGCCTATGTACAAGAATATAGCTACTATAATACTACTCCTACTGTATGTACAAGAATATAACTATTATAATACTGCTCCTATGTACAAGAATTTAACTACTATAATACTGCCACCCATGTAAAAGAATATAACTACTATAATACTGCTACCCATGCACAAGAATATAACTACTATAATACTGCTCATATGTACAAGAATAAAACTACTATAATACTCCCCCTTATG
Source organism: Dendrobates tinctorius (assembly GCF_039654945.1). Classification (NCBI taxonomy): domain Eukaryota; kingdom Metazoa; phylum Chordata; class Amphibia; order Anura; family Dendrobatidae; genus Dendrobates; species Dendrobates tinctorius. The sequence goes on from NW_027361754.1 coordinate 263,379, forward strand.
TACAAGAATATGACTACTGTAATAGTGCTCCTATTTATAAAAATATAACTACTATAATACTGCTCCTATGTACAACAATATAATGACTATAATATTGCTCCTATGTACAAGAATATAACTACTATAATACTGCCCCTATGTACAAGAATATAACTACTATAATACTGCCCCTATGTAAAGGAATATAACTACTATAATACTGCCCCTATATACAAGAATAGAAATACTTTATTACTTCCCCCTATGTACAAGAATATAACTACTATAATACTGCTCCTATGTACAAGAATATAAGTACTATAATACTGCCTCCTATGTACAAGAATATAACTACTATAATACTGCCCCCTATGTACAAGAATATAACTACTATAATACTGCCTCATATGTACAAGAATATAACTACTATAATACTGCCCCTATGTACAAGAATAGAACTACTTTATTACTGCCCCCTATGTACAAGAATATAACTACTATAATACTGCCCCTATGTACAAGAATATAACTACTATAATACTGCCCCCTATGTACAAGAATATAACTACTATAATACTGCTCCTATGTACAAGAATATAACTACTATAATACTGCCCCTATATACAAGAATATAACTACTATAATACTGCTCCTATGTACAAGAATATAACTACTATAATACTGCCTCCTATGTACAAGAATATAACTACTATAATACTGCCCCTATGTACAAGAATACAGCTACTTTATTACTGCCCTCTATGTACAAGAATATAACTACTATAATACTGCCCCCTATGTACAAGAATATAACTACTATAATAATGCTCCTATGTACAAGAATATAACTACTATAATACTGCCCCTATATACAAAAATATAACTACTATAATACTGTTCCTATGTACAAGAATATAACTACTGTAATACTGCCCCCTATGTACAAGAATATAACTACTATAATACTGCCCCCTATGTACAAGAATATAACTACTATAATGCTCCTATGTACAAGAATATAATACTGCCCTGTGTTTACTGTATATAATTACATATTCTGAAATGCTGTATATGGTCAGTGTGATGATACATTTTCTCTCCTCCGCCCTCTTTCTTATGTGTTGGTCCTCTATGCTCTGGCCTTTTGTATATGTGATCCTTGCGCCGAGGTTGGTGGGTCTCTGTTGCCCCCTTTGTCTACACCTCCCTGTCTTTTTGTACCTGCCTCTCTTTTATTGCCGTCAGTGGAGGGCAGGTTACAAATAGAACAAGTACCGCCATCGCTCCCCCCCCCCACCGTTCTCGGCTCGGTTTCTGCTGTGAGTTGCTTTTCAGTGGCGCTCCATGAAATGAATAATTAGCAGCCGCTTCCCTCAGAGCACGTCGCCTTGGCTGGGTCTCACCAATTAAAGGGGGCTCCATATTATTATTTATTCCTAACGCATGATAATTGTGGGAGACGTAATCCGGTTCTTGTGCCCAATCGTTTAACATCTACATGTAGAAATGGACGAGCAATAAAACCTGTTATGGAGCCTGCGGGGAGCAGAAACAAAAATGCGTCTCCTTCTCCCCCTCGTGAGTTCACTGAGGACATTGGCTTGTCTGAATCTCTCGCTCGCTATACGTCTCCCTATGTTATCGCCTTACAGAAAGGCTCTCTGAATGCGAAAAAACACAGAATTCTGCCACTATTTCATAATCCATGAAAACCGCCACCTGAACATGGCAGCCGTGGAGGAGGGAGACGCCTTACAAACCGAAAAACCGCTACAATATTCCTTGTGTCTGTAGAATTCTCAGGAAACGTTACCTAAATAAAAAGGAAAAAAGCAAATTGGCACAGTCCTGGTCTGTAGGGAACCAACACTGGGGTTTACTGAGCAGCGGGGGCTCGACTGTGCCCGGGGGTCCACAGCTGAGTAGTCATTATATGACTCCCCTGGACCTCAAGCTTTAAGTGCTTTCATCTCTATGGTCAGTTGACCATGGAAATAACCCCAACATATGGAAACTGCCTATACCCCACTGCATTGTTACAGAACCTTGCTACCAACCAAAATGCAAGGATCCTCGAGCACTACGGTAATTTAATATCTATGGATAACATGCGCGCATAATATATAAAACTGTGAACATCAAACAAAAAGAAGTATGCAGCTACATTGAGATCACCATCCGAAAATAGTCTTTATTGCAAATAACAAAAGGAGCACAAAATACAACAATATAAGAACATGTAAAAAGCCACTAATCAGGTATGTCTATAATGTGACGGCCTCCGGTTCTCATCTGCCCGGTGAAAATCGCTACAAAGGAAATACAAGACAAACCCTAATATAAATGCAATCAATAAGTTATGTATCACATGCCTGTATAAGACAACAAAACACCCAAAACAATGAGGTAATACAAGCGAGTAGGGTCATAAATGGTGATGCCAGATCATATGTGTCGTGAAAAATCACACATTATTCAAGAAACTGAAACATAATCACAAAACAAATCAAGTGGAACCAATCAAAATATGTGATAATATGGAAGAAAATAATGCGAGAGTATCACCAAGGACGGGGTAAATGCAAATGATTATAAAGAAGCCAGAAAAATGCATGAATGGGTAAATATAAAGGAACTAAGCAATAGATAAGTCAAAGTGTGTTATCAGGCAAGAGATAAGACAAGGGCTTGTTCCAGTAGGTGTACACGCGTACACGAATGATGCACGGCACAGAGCACGTTTGCTCGTTATAGTCTATGGCCCCGTCAGCACATGCGTTTAGCAGGGATTCGGTCGTCAGCCCCGACGGAACCACTGAACGGAGCCTGAACGCAGTGTGATAGCCCTATACGGGTTTGTCTTTATTATCCTGCTGTATTTCCTTTGGACCGATTTTCACCAGGCAGATGAGGATCCCTGGTGGTCTCCTTACAGACATGCCTTTATAAATGTTTTCATATTTGTGTATTTGTGTGCTCCTCTTTGTTATTTGCATATGGTGATCCCAGTGCATTTAGTTACTTCTTTTTCTTTGATGTTGGTATTTTCTTAAGTATGTGCTTGGCTGATCCCGATGTATTTGGTAGCACGCGCCCTCAGTTACTCCTTTTTCTAATGTACAGATCTGAATAACCAATGTCAAGCAGCTGCTGCCAAAGCACACGCAGTATTGAGGAACATAGATAAGAAACTAGATACATTTCTAAAATCCTAGACAGATTACAATTGAAGTATTTGGCACTTTATCCCTATATCCATGATACAGCAATCTGCTTAGCGATCATTTCACACCCAGGCCAGTAAATATAACTTGGAGGCACTTTTTTTTTTGTACAACAGAAAAATGTTTAGTGGTCCAATTAAAAAATGGCTTTGACTGTAAGTAGAGTCATACTATGGAACTGCCACACTGGCCGCGTAATGTCCCTTCTAGATATAAACAAGAATGTCTCCATTCATTGACAACAAGTAAGCCACAAAGTTTGCTGGAAAGTCACACTACTTTTCCTTAGGCTGTGTTCCCACGTAAGCGTTTTTTTTTTCGTGTTTTTTGCAGGGAAAAACGCTTCAAAACCGCATACATTAAGCATCCTATTATTAGAATGAAATCCGCAATTTTTGTGCACATGATGCGTTTTTTTCCGCAAAAAAACATTGCGGAAAAAAACACAGCATGTTCATTAATTTTGCGGAAAAAAACGCATTTCCAACTATATTCTATGAACATGTGGATGCTCCTGCAAAAAAAATGTGCGTTTTTCCTGGAAAGGAGTCCGTTTTTTTTTCTGCATACGTGGGTACATAGCCTTATTTGCAAACACTGGACCTGTTCCTAATAGTTAACCTAGGAGGGGAAAGATAGTTACTGAGAAATATTTTGAGAATTTCTGGTGCTGTGGGGTCACGTCTGTGGATTTAGCTGCAGATAATGTTTGTAGGGTTTGGATAGTGTCGGGTGTGGATGTTACATAATATCTACTGTTTCACACAGACCCCAATGTGTTTAGGGGTCGGGCGGCCGTATAACTAATATTTCCCACGCATGAATAGTTGGGGATCTCCAGATATTATTGAGACCACAATAAGGTGCAGCCCCATGTAAAATCCTTCTGAGGGTAAGTGCACACGTAGTTTTCAGGGTGTGCGGATTTTGTTGGAAAATCCGCAGGTAAATCTGCAGGACTATCTGCGGATTAGCCTGCGGTTTTGCCCTGCGGTTTCACACCTCACAATGATAAGGTGTGAAACCGCAGCGGAAACCGCACAAAGAATTGACATGCTGCGGATTGTAACCCGCAGCAAATCCGCATGGAAAAATCCACAGCATGTGCACAGCATTTTTTTTTTCCCATAGGATATAAAGGTACTGTACAACGCAACAGAATCTGAGCCAAAACCGCTGCGGATCCGCAGCAGAATCCGCAGCGTGTGCACATACCCTAAATCCCAGCTTCCAGTGGAATAGCCAAATATGTATTACTCGTGAGGCACAATGGCTCTGAGGTCTGCAGCACTAAGGTTTTATTTGACGCATCATCTAAATGACGTGCAGAGCTGCAGTATAAAGCACAGCGATCAGTAGCTTGAGCATCTGATGAGCCAAGAGATGAATTTCAGACCAACATAGATGGGGCGACATTGGCCCCAATTCATCGTTGTTCTTGTGCCTGTTTTTTGGAATAAAAATGGTTCTGCTAGTAAGTTTTTATTGGCACTTCATTCATTTTTTAATTTGCACCTTTTCGTGATCATTTTACGTAGTTTCAGCTCTGCTTTTTTTCTTTCGATGGTGTGGGTGTGCTTTCAGTTACTCAGATGTTTTCACCTAATTCAGTATTTGCGACTTCTTGAAATGTCACCAACTTTTTGCACAATTGTAGACAGGTAACCATGGAAAAAAATCTGTCTCAGTATTATTTTTGTGCACTTGAAGAATCACGAGTGACATTTTAAAGATTTAAGCTGCTTTCTGCTCTAAGAGGCACAAAAAAGTACAGTACTTGAAAAAATGCAAATCAGGGAAAATACTTTTAGCTTTTTTGGTGCTTTGTTTTCCTTCCCATGTGCTGTAATTTACAATTTCAATACTTTTATATGACGTATAGAGAAAATTATTCCAGTATTTGCTTCAATGTAAGTTTTTTATGGGCCGACATATCACTTTTTGTAAGTCACTTTTCTTTTTTTAGTCTTATGGTATCCAATGAACCTATTTTTTGAGCAAATTCTTCAAAATGGCCCAGTATTATAGTAGTTATATTCTTGTACATAGGGGCAGTATTATAGTAGTTATATTCTTGTACATAGGAGCAGTATTATAGTAGTTATATTCTTGTACATAGGGGCAGTATTATAGAAGTTATATTTTTGTACATAGGAGCAGTATTATAGTAGTTATATTCTTGTACATAGGTGCAGTATTATAGTAGTTATATTCTTGTACGTAGGTGCAGTATTATAGTAGTTATATTCTTGTACATAGGAGCAGTATTATAGTAGTTATATTCTTGTACATAAGAGCAGTATTATAGAAGTTATATTCTTGTACATAGGAGCAGTATTATAGTAGTTATATTCTTGTACATAGGAGCAGTATTATAGTAGTTATATTGTACATAAGAGCAGTATTATAGAAGTTATATTCTTGTACATAGGAGCAGTATTATAGTAGTTATATTCTTGTACGTAGGTGCAGTATTATAGTAGTTATATTCTTGTACAAAGGGAGCAGTATTATAGTATTATATTCTTGTACATAGGAGCAGAATTATAGAAGTTATATTCTTGTGCATAGGAGCAGTATTATAGTAGTTATATTCTTGTACATAGGAGCAGTATTATAGTAGTTATATTCTTGTACATAGGAGCAGTATTATAGTAGTTATATTCTTGTACAAAGGGAGCAGTATTATAGTAGTTATATTCTTGTACATAGGAGCAGTATTATAGTAGTTATATTCTTGTACATAGGAGCAGTATTATAGAAGTTATATTCTTGTACATAGGAGCAGTATTATAGAAGTTATATTCTTGTACATAGGAGCAGTATTATAGTAGTTATATTCTTGTACATAGGTGCAGTATTATAGTAGTTATATTCTTGTACAAAGGGAGAAGTATTATAGTAGTTATATTCTTGTACATAGGAGCAGTATTATAGTAGTTATGTTCTTGTACATAGGAGCAGTATTATAGTAGTTATATTCTTGTACATAGGAGCAGTATTATAGTAGTTATATTCTTGTACATAAGAGCAGTATAATAGTAGTTATATTCTTGTACATAGGAGCAGTATTATAGTAGTTATATTCTTGTACATAGGTGCAGTATTATAGTAGTTATATTCTTGTACAAAGGGAGCAATATTATAGTAGTTATATTCTTGTACATGGGGCAATATGATAGTAGTTATATTCTTGTACATAGGTGCAGTATTACAGTAGTTATATTCTTGTACATAGGGGCAGTATTATAGTAGCTATATTCTTGTACATAGGGGGCAATATTATAGAAGTTATATTCTTGTACATAGGGACAGTATTATAGTAGTTAAATTCTTGTACATAGTGACCAGTATTACATACCAACCATCCCGGATCTGGTGGGACAGTCCAGATTTTGACCTCCCCCCCCCACGCTGTTCAGCCCAGGAGCTCATTTTTTCCGCATTGTACTGAGCTGTCACGCCCCCCCCATGCACCGACCCCTTCCTCGCCCTCCCAGAGAGACCCACCGGCCACCGCTGCCTTTCACTGATAAATCCCAGCAATGACGTCGCTGGGCTCCTCTGTGCATACAGGACCTGTGATGAGGTCACAGGAGGGGAGGAGTCAGGGATCACATGATCAGGGACCTCAGTCCGAGACCCCTGATCGTGTGACCCCCCTGACTCCTCCCCTCTTATGACCTCATCACAGGTCCTGTGCGCACAGCCCTCGGTGTATGCAGGACTTTGCTGTGCTGGTTGTCATCGTGCTGAATGGGGGAAGTTTACATGTGGGGTCAGGAGGGGTTTACAGGGTGGATGTAGCAGAGCCATGTGTGTACAAGGTGTACGGAAAGGAGCCGTGTGTGTACGAGGTGTACGGAGCGGAGCCGTGCGTGTACGAGGTGTACGGAGCCGTGCGTGTATGGAGCGTAGCCGTGCGTGTACGAGGTGTACGGAACGGAGCTGTGTGTACGAGGTGTACGGAGCTATGCGTGTACGAGGTGGAGCTGCGCGTGAACGAAGTGTATGAAGCAGAGCCGGGCATGTACGAGGTGTATGGAGCAGAGCCATGCGTGTACCAGGTGTACGGTGCAGAGCCGCGCATGTAAGAGATGTATGGAGTGGAGCTGCGCGTGTACCAGGTGTATGGAGTGGAGACGCGTGTGTACGAGGTGTACAAAGCGGAGCCGCACGTGTGCAAGGTGTACGGAGCGGAGCTGCGCATGTACGAGGAGTATGGAGCGGAGCCGCGTGTGTACGAGGTGCACGGTACGGAGTCGCGCATGTATGAGGTGTACGGAGCGGAGCCGCACATGTACGAGGTGTACGGAGTGGAGACGCTCGTGTACAAGGTGTACGGAGCAGAGCTGCGCATGTATGAGATCTACGAAATGGAGCCGTGTGTACGAGGCATACAAAGCGGAACCGTGTGTGTATGAGGTGTGTGGAGTCATGCGTGTACAAGGTGTATGGGGGGGAGCATTCATACCTCCCAACCATCCCGGATCCAGAGGGACAGTCCCGATTTTGAGAGAGAATCTGCCCCACTGCCCCAGCCGGGAGCTTACTTTTCCCACGGACACAGGTGTACACAGCAGAGCCCAAAGGAGCACTTTAAAATTCGCACGTGATGTTCCACTGGAAGTGAGATGCTGGAAGCTGACAGGAAATGAGGTAATTTCGGGATGAGATTGCGACGGAACCATGGAGGCACTTCAGGGAATGCTTCAGATCCATCACTGTGTCCTCTGACAGCGCGGACAGCAGGATCACCTTGGATTCGGGGATGTCGGCAATGTGAGCGGATCATGATATGTCCTGCACCGGGAGGCTCAGGTGGGCATTACAATGAGAGCCAGGCTGCTATAGTATCTTTATAGAATCTTTCTTTCTCGCTCTCTAATCTTTCTTTCTCTCTCTGTTCCTGTACTTTCTTTCCTCTCTTTCTCTCCTTTCTCTCTCTCTCTGTTCTTTCTTTCTTTCCCCTCTTCCTTTCTCTCTCTGTTCTTTCTTTCGCTCTGTTCTTTCTTTCTTTCCCCTCTTTCTTTCCCTCTCTAATCTTTCTTTCTCTGTTATTTCTTTCTCTCTTTGTTCTTTCTTTCTCCCTCCCTATGTTCTTTCTTTCTCTCTCTGTTCTTTCTTTCTCTCTCCGTTCTTCCTTTCTCTCTCTCTGGTCTTTCTTTCTCTGCTCTCTTTCTTTCTTTCTTTCTTTCTTTCTCTCTGTTCTTTCTTTCTCTCTCTCTCTGTTCTTTCTTTCTCTCTGTTCTATCTCTCTCTCTGTTCTTTCTTTCTTTTGCTTTCTCTCTCTGTTCTTTCTGTCCCCTCTTTCTTTCTTTCTTTCTTTCTTTCTTTCTTTCTTTCTTTGCCCTCTTTCTTTATCTCTGTTCTTTATTTCTTTCCCCTTTCTTTCTCTCAACCTCGCTGGTCTTTCTTTCCCCTCTTTTTTCTCTCTCTCTGTTCTTTTTTTCTGTCCACTCTTTCTTTCTCTCTCTGTTCTTTTTCTTTCTTCTTTCTTTCTTTCTCTCTTTCTTTCTTTCTTTCTTTCTTTCTCTCTGTTCTTTCTTTCTTTCCTTCCACTCTTTCTTTGTTTCTCTCTTTCTTTTCCCTCTTTCTTTTTTTCTCTCTCTGTTCTTTCTTTCTCTCCCCTCTTTTTTTCTCTCTCTAATCTTTCTTTCTCTCTCTAATAATAATAATATTTAGAATAATAATTTTATTTCTATAGCGCCGACATATTCCACAGCACTTTACATTTCAGAGGGGACGTTGTCAAGGTACAACTGAGGGGCGCCCTGAGTCTAGATGTAAAACAGGCTGCAAAAAGCGTGTTAGATCCCAGAGTTCCCCCTCATATGAGAGACGTAGAATCGCTGGTGCTCCATGGTAAAATGTGTGTTAGAGATAATCTAAAGTGCAGGAATGTATCAGACAGATCCTGTTCCAGAGAAGAGTGGCCTCATATACTGGAGATGATGGACCATCTGCTGTTAGAGTGTCCCTTTAGTATGCAGGTATCAAAGACTGTGTCCTTGTCCCTAAAGTTACTGCACCTGGTGGGACAGTGATATGGTCAGAAGCACTCTGTATATAATATACACTGCTCAAAAAAATAAAGGGAACACTTAAACAACAGAATATAACTCCAAGTACATCAAACTTCTGTGAAATCAAACTGTCCACTTAGGAAGCAACACTGACAATCAATTTCACATGCTGTTGTGCAAATGGAATAGACAACAGATGGAAATTATTGACAATTATCAAGACACCCTCAATAAAGGAGTCGTTCTGCAGGTGGGCAACACAGACCACATCTCAGTACCAATGCTTTCTGGCTGATGTTTTGGTCACTTTTGGATGTTGGTTGTGCTTTTATACTCATGGTAGCATGAGACGGACTCTACAACCCACACAAGTGGCTCAGGTAGTGCAGCTAACCCAGGATGGCACATCCATGCGAGCTGTGGCAAGAAGGTTTGCTGTGTCTGTTAGCGTAGTGTCCAGAGGCTGGAGGTGCTACCAGGAGACAGGCCAGTACACCAGGAGATGTGGAGGGGGCCGTAGGAGGGCAACAACCCAGCAGCAGGACTGCTACCTCTGCCTTTGTGCAAGGAGGAACAGGAGGAGCACTGCCAGTGCCCTGCAAAATGACCTCCAGCGGGCCACAAATGTGTCTGCACAAACGGTTAGAAACCGACTCCATGAGGATGGTCTGAGGGCGTAACATCCACAGATGGGGGTTGTGCTCACAGCTCAACACTGTGCAGGACGCTTGGCATTTGCCACAGAACACCAGGATTGGCAAATTCACCACTGGCGCTATGTGCTCTTCACAGATAAAAGCAGGTTAACACTGAGCACATGTGACAGACGTGACAGGGTCTGGAGACGCTGTGGAGAGCGATATGCTGCCTGCAACATCCTTCAGTATGACCGGTTTGGCAGTGGGTCAGTAATGGTGTGGGGGGGAATTTCTTTGGAGGGCCGCACGGTGTTGGGCTGAGAGAACAACCCCCATGTGTGGATGTCGGGCACTCAGACCATACTCATAGAGTCGGTTTCTAACCGTTTGTGCAGACACACATGCACATGCATTTGCTAAAATGGATCAGTTTATGGTAATTAAGGATGTTTTTCTCTTCGCATGTAAACTTCTGCTGAAAAAATATCATAATGATCAACGCTCATCTGATGGCATTTTTTCCACAGAAGAAGAATTGGCGGCGATACAGACACTAGAAGTTCCCTGATTTCATTAAGAAAAAATCAAAAACCTTTCCTCCATTGACAATGAACTCCTCAATAGAAGTTTTTGTAAGAATGGTCTGCAATGAATTACAAGATATACCGCTATATAGACCATATGACAATCTTAGTCATGAACAGAGAATTGCCTTGGATGAGTTGAATAAAATGAGAGGAATTGTTTTCAAACCATCTGACAAAGGTGAAAATGTTGTGATATGGCCATGTGCGCAATATGAGAGAGAAGTCTTCAGACAGTTACATGATCCAGTATGTTATCAGTATCTACCACAAGATCCAACTCCTATCAGAAGGAGTTATTTGATATTTTTGACTCAGCATTAGAAGAGGGTATTTTGACGAAAAAGGTTTAGGAAGGCCTACGCATCACTTCTCCTTCTGTTCCAAGATTTTATGCACTATCAAAAGTGCATAAAAGTGTTAGGAGTCGGATTTCTGCGTTTACTCAGCAGGGATCCAGATCCTCGCATTCTGCGCTCTCCTCCAATTTTTCCACTGCAGAGGAGATTGCCTTGCAGCAAATCTCTCCTGAGGCTAAGTCCTTCTGTCCTCTTACTGGGCATGCTCATGGGACGATCTCCCATTGGAGATCGGGAGTCATGTGCTCAGGTCCCGCTCCAGTTCTCATTGGTCCATCTCAGAGATCTGGAAGCGTGCAGAAGGTCCCGGCTGCTATAAAAGGCGCGCATGGCTGTTCCGCCATTTGCTAGTATAGTCTATACTTGCTATGTGTGAACAGGGGTGGATTAAGGGTAGCCAGGGCCTGGGGCAGTTCAGACTCTGTGGGCCCCCCTCGTCACGTGACGGGGGTCACGAATCGTAGAGCCACACTCTACATAGAGAATAATGGGGCCTCCAGCACCGACCTCCACCCGCAGAGCCGCACTCCACATAGAGAATAATGGAGCCTCCAGCACCGACCTCCACCCGCAGAGCCGCACTCCACATAGAGAATAATGGAACCTCCAGCACCGACCTCCACCCGCAGAGCCGCACTCCACATAGAGAATAATGGAGCCTCCAGCACCGACCTCCACCCGCAGAGCCGCACTCCACATAGAGAATAATGGGGCCTCCAGCACCTACCTCCACCCGCAGAGCCACACTCCACATAGAGAATAATGGAGCCTCCAGCACCGACCTCCACCCGCAGAGCCGCACTCCACATAGAGAATAATGGAGCCTCCAGCACCGACCTCCACCCGCAGAGCCGCACTCCACATAGAGAATAATGGAGCCTCCAGCACTGACCTCCACCCGCAGAGCCGCACTCCACATAGAGAATAATGGGGCCTCCAGCACTGACCTCCACCCGCAGAGCCGCACTCCACATAGAGAATAATGGGGCCTCCAGCACCGACCTCCACCCGCAGAGCCGCACTCCACATAGAGAATAATGGAGCCTCCAGCACCGACCTCCACCCGCAGAGCCGCACTCCACATAGAGAATAATGGAGCCTCCAGCACTGACCTCCACCCGCAGAGCCGCACTCCACATAGAGAATAATGGGGCCTCCAGCACTGACCTCCACCCACAGAGCCGCACTCCACATAGAGAATAATGGGGCCTCCAGCACTGACCTCCACCCGCAGAGCCGCACTCCACATAGAGAATAATGGAGCCTCCAGCACTGACCTCCACCCGCAGAGCCGCACTCCACATAGAGAATAATGGGGCCTCCAGCACCGACCTCCACCCGCAGAGCCGCACTCCACATAGAGAATAATGGAGCCTCCAGCACTGACCTCCACCCGCAGAGCCGCACTCCACATAGAGAATAATGGGGCCTCCAGCACTGACCTCCACCCGCAGAGCCGCACTCCACATAGAGAATAATGGAGCCTCCAGCACTGACCTCCACCCGCAGAGCCGCACTCCACATACATGGCTTATCTCAGTGCTCTGTGCTGTGCGCACAGGACCTGTGATGAGGTCACAGGAGGGGAGGAGACAGGGGTCACATGATCGGGGGCCCTGACACCTTCCCTCCTGTGATCTCATCACAAGCCTTTGCACGCTACCAGCAGCATCAGCGTTCACGCTACTTGTAGATGCTGCTGGTAGCAGAGCACATAGTGCCGCCCCCACGGTCACTCACTTTTAGGTGGGGAGAAGATGGAGTGCCATTGCAGCAGCCAGCAGGAATGTGGTGGGGGCCCCGGGGCTGAAGCCCCGCCTGCCCTGCCTATAATCCGGCCCTGCGCGGTGGCGGATTATAATGGGGCAATTTACTGGCCTGGGCTGTGGGCCCCTTAACCCCACTGGGCCCGGGGCAACTGCCCAAATTGACCTCATTATAATCCGCCACTGTGTGTGAATGGTGACGGATGTATGACTCTGGTGACTGACTCATTTGAAACCCCTTCCCTCTGATATTACGCATGGTGATAGGTAATTAGTTTAGTAGTCAGCGCGAGTCAGTGGCAAGCCTTAAGCCACTGTTCTCACCGCTATCTGGCTTTGTCGTGTAGCGGCAGTGTCCTACGCCGCGCTGCAGTTGCAGCCCTTCTAGGCGTTCGCAGCAGCGACGTCGCACGCACGGTAGGTCTAGATGGACGCAGCTCCTCTGTCTTGGGTCCTGCTCCTGTGACCAGATACCGTGTGTGCATCTACCTGAATCCTGTGTCACTAACAGGTTCAGCGTTTTGTGTGTTTTTTGTTGCGGCACCTCTGTGTGTGAACAGAGGCCGCTCTGCGCACTCCGGGTGAAGTTTAACCCGTGTGCATTATACCGCCATATTGCTCCTGCCACCACTTAGCGGTTATATCACCTACTGCACGGTGGACCCTGAGCGGCGAACGCACTTTATTATTATTTTTATTTTAGTGCATTCCACCGTTCCTAACAAAAAGCATGACTGACCCTCCAGGACGCCCAATTATATCAGGGAATGGATGTCTTTTGGAACCCATCTCTCAATTTTTGGATTATTATTTAAAATTGATCGTATCCGAATTACCATCATATATTAAATATACAACGGAAGCATTACAGAGATTAGATGGTATATACATGAGTGGGGACATGTATATTAGAACCTGTGATGTAGAATCCCTATACATGTCAATACCCCACCAACTAGGCCTTGATGCAGAAAAAAGATATCTATGTAGCCGAAATGTTGATGATTCCCTGATAGGATTTCTTATTAAAGTTTTAGAATTTGCTTTGTCTCATAATTATATTGTTTTTAAAGATACATTTTATCTTCAAAAGAGAGGTGTGGCAATGGGTGTGGCTTTTGCACCCTCTTTTTCAAACCTCTTCATGAGATCATGAACATGTATTGAATATTGACACTAATTTTATGGGATCAGTAACATCTTGGATGAGCTTTATTGATGATATTCTATTCATATGGCAGGGACCAAGAACTGGACTGGAAGAATATATGAAAAATTTGAATAATAACACCGCCAATATTGAACTTACCTGGACTATTATGCAGGACTCAATCAATTTTTGGATTTGGGAATTTCGGTGAATGAATCCAGCCAGCTTCATATGAAAATCTACAGGAAAGAAACAAGCGTTAATTCATTTATTCATGCCAGATCCTCTCACCCTGCCCATGTCATTCGAGCCATACCCAAAGGTCAATTTTTAAGAACCAGGAGGATATGTGATCAAGATGAAACTTTTGAATTGCAAGCTAAAGAACTCACCTCTAGATTTCTGCAAAGAGGTTATCATGCCAATGATATTAAGAAGGCATATACAGGGGCCAAGGAAATGGATCGTCAATCTCTTTTAAGATCTAAAGTGAAATCAAAGGAGAGTGATGGACAGGTTCGATTTATTACAAACTACCATTCAAGATGGCGGGAAATGAGTTACAAAGTTTTGGCCAATCCTTTTACAAGATCCAACTCTTGGTAAAATATTGCCAGAACATCCATCTATTATTGCCAAACGTAAGAAGACCTTACGTGATTCTTTGGTTCATAGCCACTAATGTTCCTCCGATTTCTCGATATATGTTTGAGTCTAAAGGTCCAACATGGGGGTCTTATAAGTGTGGCACATGCAAGGCTTGCCAGTATGTAATCAAAACAAACACTTTTTGTGATTCATCTGTTATGACATAACCGTCACTATTGCAATCAATGATGAATCAGCGTCGCCATGGCAACAATTGTGACATCATAATGAAGGGCGGGGCTTGATGCACACACTTTTTCCCCATTATGTAGACAGGGGCAAAATTGTTTGGTGAATTGGAACGCGCGGGGTTAAAATTTTGCCTCACAACATAGCCTAGGACACTCTCGGGGTCCAGACGTGTGACTGTGCCAAATTTTGTGGCTGTAGCTGCGACGGTGCGGATGCCTATCCCGGACATACATACATACACTTGAGCTTTATATATTAGATAAATTTAATTTTTCTCTAATTTTTTCCTTGCTTGCTTATTCTTATTTTTTATGTTATTTTTTAATTTTAAAGTATTATTTTCTTCTATGAGCAGCAGTAATTCCTATTGCAGAAACGTTTAATTATTCCACGGATATATTATGATGGGCTAATTATATTGATGAAAATAATATAATATTGCCATATTTTCCATTACAGTATAAATGGATTATTCCTATTAAGATTTTTCACTATGAGCACCTTTATATTATTTAATATAATTATACATATTTTTATATATTATTTTTCACTCATTATTATTATTTTTTATTTACTTTTTTATTTATATTTATTTATTTTAATATATTTATGTTTTCATATTTTTTGGATAATTTTTCCCTATTATTTTATTATTTAGTAGTGAGAAATATTATTATTATTATTATTTATTGTTATAGCGCCATTTATTCCATGGCGCTTTACATGTGAGGAGGGGTATACATAAAAACAAGTACAATAATCTTAAACAATACAAGTCATAACTGGTACAGGAGGACAGAGGACCCTGCCCGCGAGGGCTCACAATCTTCAAGGGATGGGTGATAATACAGTAGGCGAGGGTAGAGCTGGTCGTGCAGCGGTTTGGTCGATCGGTGGTTACTGCAGGTTATAGGCTTGTCGGAAGAGGTGGGTCTTCAGGCTCTTTTTGAAGGTTTCGATGGTAGGTGAGAGTCTGATATGTTGTGGTAGAGAGTTCCAGAGTAGGGGTGATGCGCGAGAGAAATCTTGTATGCGATTGTGGGAAGAGGAGATAAGAGGGGAGTAGAGAAGGAGATCTTGTGAGGATCGGAGGTTGCGTGCAGGAAAGTACCGGGAGACGAGGTCACAGATGTATGGAGGAGACAAGTTGTGGATGGCTTTGTATGTCATGGTTAGGGTTTTGTAATGGAGTCTCTGGGCAATTGGGAGCCAGTGAAGGGATTGACAGAGGGGAGAAGCTGGGGAATAGCGGGGGGACAGGTGGATTAGTCGGGCAGCAGAGTTTAGAATAGATTGGAGGGGTGCGAGAGTGTTTGAGGGGAGGCCACAGAGCATGAGGTTGCAGTAGTCAAGGCGAGAGATGATGAGGGCATGGACTAGGGTTTTTGCAGATTCTTGGGTGAGGAATGAACGGATGCGTGAAATATTTTTGAGTTGAAGTCGGCATGAAGTGGAAAGGGTTTGGATATGTGGTTTGAAGGAGAGATCAGCGTCAAGGATTACTCCGAGGCAGCGAGCTTGTGGGACTGGGGAGAGTGGGCAGTCATTTACTGTAATTGATAGGTTCGTAGGTGGGGTCACGTGAGATGGGGGAAAGATGATGAATTCTGTTTTGTCCATGTTGAGTTTCAGATATCTAGTGGAGAAGAAGGATGAAATAGTGGACAGACATTGAGGGATTCTGGTTAGTAGGGAGGTGATATCTGGTCCAGAGATGTAGATCTGTGTGTCATCAGCATAAAGATGATACTGAAAGCCATGAGATTCTATGAGCTGTCCCAGGCCAAAGGTGTAAATAGAGAACAGCAGGGGCCCAAGGACTGAACCTTGTGGGACTCCGACAGATAGGGGGCGAGGTGAGGAGGTGGTGTGTGAGTGGGAGACGCTGAATGTCCGGTCTGTTAGGTATGATGAGATCCAGGAGAGGGCCAAGTCTGTGATGCCAAGGGATGAGAGGGTCTGTAATAATAGGGAATGGTCCACTGTGTCAAAGGCAGCCGACAGGTCCAGGAGGAGGAGGACAGAGTAGTGTCGCTTGCTCTTGGCAGTTAAGAGGTCATTGGTGACCTTAGTAAGGGTAGTTTCAGTGGAGTGGTGTGACCGGTAGCCAGATTGTAAGCGGTCGAAGAGGGAGCAAGAAGAGAGATGGGAGGACAGTTCAAGGTAGACGTGTTGTTCCAGTAGCTTGGAGGCGTATGGGAGAAGTGATATAGGGCGATAGCTAGATACAGAGGATGGGTCAAGAGAGGGCTTTTTGAGGATAGGTGTGATGGAGGCATGTTTAAAGCTTGAGGGGAAAACACCAGTTGTTAGTGATAGGTTGAAGAGATTGGTTAGGGTTGGGATGAAGACTGTGGTGAGGTTTGGGATGAAGTGGGATGGGATCGGGTCGAGTGCACAGGTGGTGAGATGTGATCTTGAGAGTAGAGTGGAGAGTCGATCTTCTGTAATGGTGGAGAAGTTGGTTTTGAAGGTGGAGGGCTGGGAAGTCGGGAGGAAGGGCTCTGGGGGTTGTTGACCAAAACTGTCCCTGATGTTATCAATTTTCTGCTTGAAAAATGAGGCAAAGTCTTCAGCTGAGATGAGTGGGGAGGGAGGAGGTGCTGGGGGGCGGAGGAGAGAATTGAAGGTGTTGAATAACTGTTTAGGGTTGTGAGACAGGGAGGATATGAGAGATGAGAAGTAGGTTTGTTTAGCTGTGGCGAGTGTGGTCTTGAAAGTAGTGAGGGACTGTTTGAATGTGATGAAGTGCTCGTTGGAGTGGGATCTTTTCCATCTGCGCTCAGCAGCCCTGGAAGCTCGCCTCAGCTCTTTGGTCAGGCTGGTGTGCCAGGGCTGTCTGTTGATTTTGCGAGTTTTGGTATGTGTAAGTGGGGCAGCGGATTCCAAAGCTACAGCTATTGTGGTGTTATATAGAGCGGCAGCGTCATCCGCATTGTGTAAGGAACTTATATCTGTAAGAGGGAGGAGGGATTCAGAGAATGAGTGTAGGTCAAGGTGTTTAAGATTCCTGCGAGGGTGTGAAAGTTTGTGGGGTGGGGATTGTAGACATGGAGTGAAGAGGGAAGAGTGAAGAAATATGTGTTAATATGTGTAATCTAAATTAGTATTTTTACTGAATTTTACCAGCGCTACTATTTCCTGCCCACAGTATGGGTGTCTTTTGTTATAAATACTCTCTTATATAAGATGGCTGAGATACCTTATATGCCATGCTGTGTATGCGCCCGCCTTATTTTATGGATTAGTATTGTTCAGGGCCGCATCATTCATGAGTCACTGTGAGAATTCCGCTCAGTCGGTGCTCAGGCTCTGAAGACGGGGCGGCAGAGCGGCGCCGTCCCCTGCAATCAGATAATGTGGTGCTGACGCCATGCTCCTGCAGTGCTGCTTGCGGTGATGGTGGGTCACTCATTGTGTTTGTAGGTGACAGTGTGAAGCAGTGGCGTAGCTACCGGGGGAGGGGGGCAGAGGTTACGCTGCTGCCTGTAACTGTATCTGTGGCAGACCAAGGAGAATCAATCATCTCCCTGCTCTGCCACACTATATTGTCTCTGCCACAGGACCTGTGATGAGGTCACAGGAGGGGAGGAGTCGAGGTCACATGGTCAGGGGCCTGGTGCTGGATGAAGGGAAGTTTCTGTGTGAGGTCAGGAGAAGTTTACAGGGTGAATGTAGCAGTGCCGTGTGTGTACGGGGTGTACGGAGCAGAGCCGCGTATGTACGAGGTATACGGAGCGGAGCCGCGTGTGTACCGAGGTGTACGGGGCGGAGCCACATGTGTACGAGGTGTACGGAGCGGAGCCATGTGTGTATGAGGTGTACGGAGCGGAACCGCGTGTGTGCGAGGTGTACGGAGCGGAGCCGTGTGTGTACGAGGTGTGCGGAGCCGCGTGTATACGAGGTGTACGGAGCGGAGCCGCGTGTGTACGATGTGTAAGGAGCGGAGCCGTGTGTGTATACCTCGCACACACATGGCTCCACTCAGTACACACATAGTCCACTCCATAAACCTCGTGTGTAAGGATTGTACGGATACGGAGAGGAGCTGTGTGTGTACGGGGCGTACAAAATGGAGCCATATGTGTACGAAGTGTACGGAGCTGTGTGTATGGAGCGGAGCAGAGCCATGTGTGTACGGAGTGGAGCCACATGTGTATGGAGTGGAACCGCGTGCACGAGGTGTATGGAGCAAAGCCGCACGTGTACAAGGTTCACGGAGTGGAGCCATGTGTGTACAAGGTGTAAAGAGCATGGCCACGTGTGTAAAAGGTGTACAGAGCAGAGCCGCATGTGTACGAGGTTAACGGAGTGGAGCTATGTGTGTACTGAGTGGAGCCGTGTGTGTGCAAGGTGTATAGAGCGGAGCCGTGTGTGTACGAGGCATAAAAAGCGGAACCGTGTGTGTATGAGATATGCAGAGCCATACGTGTACAAGGTGTTTGGTGGGGAGCATCCATACCTCCCAGCGGGACAGTCCCGATTTTGAGAGTCTGCCCCGGCCTGAAGCTTACTTTTCCCGCGGACACAGGAGTACACGGCGGAGCCCCGAGGAGCACTTTAAAATTCGCACATGACGTTCCACCGATAGTGACATGCTAGAAGCTGACTGGAAATGAGGTAATTTCGGGAGGAGATTATGACGGAACCATGGAGGCACTTCAGGGAATGCTTCAGATCCATCACCGTGTCCTCCGACAGCGCGGACAGCGGGATCGCCTTGGACTCGGGGATGCCGGCCATGTGAGCGGATCATGATATGTCCTGCATCGGGAAGCTCAGGTGGGCACTACAATGGGAGCCGGGCTGCTATAGAATCTTTCTTTCTCTCTGTTCTTTCTTTCTCAGTCTAATCTTTTCTTTCTCTCTCTGTTCTTTCTTTCCTCTCTTTCTCTCTCTCTTCTTTCTTTCTCGCTGTTCTTTCTTTCTTTCCCCTCTTCCTTTAACTTTCTCGCTGTTCTTTCTTTCCCCTCTTTCTTTCTCTCTAATCTTTCTTTTTCTCTCTGCTTTCTTTCTCTCTGTTCTTTCTCTCTCTGTTCTCTTTCTTTCCACTCATTCTTGTTTTCTCTCTCTGTTCTTTCTTTCCTCTCTTTCTCTTTGTTCTTTTTCTCTCTGTTCTTTCTTTCCCACCTTTCTTTCTCTTTCTGTTCTTTCTTTCTTTCCCCTATTTTTTTGTCTCTCTCTGTTCTTTCTTTCCCCTCTTTCTTTCTTTGTTTTTTATTTATTTCCCCTCTCTCTCTCCCTCTCTGTTCTTTCTTTCTCTTTCTTTTTTTCTCTCTCTGTTCTTTTTTCTGTCCATTCTTTCTTTCTCTCTCTGTTCTTTCTTTCTTTCTTTCCCCTCTTTCTCTTTCTCTCTGTTCTTTCTTTCCCCTCTTTCTTTCTCTCTGTAATCTTTGTCTCTCTAATCTTTCTTTCTCTCTGTTCTTTCTCTCTCTCTGTTCTTCCTTTCTTTCTCTCTGTTCTTTCTTTCTCTGTTCTCTTTCTTTCCCCTCTTTCTTTCTATTCTTTCTTTCAATCTCTGTTCGTTCTCTCTCTCTCTGTTCTTTCTTTATTTCTCTTTCTTTCTCTCTCTGTTCTTTCTTTCCCCTCTTTCTTTCTCGCTCTGTTCTTTCTTTCCCCGCTTTCTTTCTCCCTCTCTGTTCTTTCTTTCCTCTCTTTCTTTTTCTTCTCTCTCTGTTCTTTTTTCTGTCCCCTCTTTCTTTCTATCTGTTCTTTCTTTCTTTCTCTCTGTTGTTTCTTTCTTTCTTTCCCTTCATTCTTTCTCTCTACGTTCTTTCTTTCCCCTCTTTCTTTCTCTCTCTGTTCTTTCTTTCCCCTCTTTCTTTCTCTCTCCCGCTCTGTTCTTTCTTTCTTTCCCCTCTTTCTTTTTTTCTCTCTCTGTTCTTTTTTTCTGCCCCATCTTTCTTTCTCTCGCTCTGTTCTTTTTTTCTGTCCCCTCTTTCTTTCTCTCTGTTTCTTTCTTTCTTTCTTTCTTTCTCTCTCTGTTCTTTCTTTCCCCTCTTCCTTTCTCTCTCTCTTCTTTCTTTCTCTCTCTGTTTTCTTTTTCCTCTCTCTCCGTACTTTCTTTCTTTTCCTCAGTACCGGTACCCACAGTAACGGTAGAATAAGAGGGGTAGGAAACTAGGTGGCACTGGTCACATTGATCCTTTCATACTTTTTACTGGTGTATAATCATATGCCCTGAGCACCCCCATAAGGTGAGCCAGCCCCAGACAACAGGGTACAAACAAATCACTATTACTATCAGTCCAAGTGGACAATTATTTAGGTAAAGTTAATGATGTCCCTGTGCCAAGCAGTGCGGAGGATCAGAATACACTGAGGAGACCAGAGCAGCGGGGTATGGTGAGAAGAATTATATGGGGCCCATTATGCTGTATGAAGTAATATATGGTGCCCATTATACTGTATGAAGTAATATATGGGGCCCATTATACTGTATGAAGTAATATATGGGGCCCACTATGCTGTATGAAGTAATATATAGGGCCCACTATGTTGTATGAAGTAATATATGGGGCCTACCATGCTGTATGAAGTAATATATGGGGCCCAATATACTGTATGAAGTAATATATGGGGCCCATTATGCTGTATGAAGTAATATATGGGGCCCAATATACTGTATGGAGCATTACATGGGGCCCATAATACTGTATGCAGTAATATATGGGGCCCATAATACTGTATGGAGCACTATGTGGGGATAGGGGATGACTTTCTGTTTGTTGTGGATCTGACCGCTGGGACCCCCATGATCCTGGGAAACGTAGCTTTGAAGAGCACCATGTAAATGGAGCTGTGGTCAATCATACGCACTGTGGTGCCATTCACATGTGGCTCTTCAAATAACTCCTTTAAGAGAGTGATGAAGGGACGACAAAGTATAGCAAAAATTCACTGATTGGGGCTGAGGAGTGTTATAGTTTGTGGGCTGGTGGGATTTGTGTGGCAGGGCTGCATTTTTGTCCCAGTCCGGCCCTGTGCCAGGCCTACCATTGCCATTAATGACCCTTGTTCTGGATACTTCTGTGTTGTTCTTGTATGTGCGTGTGATGGCGCTGACATCCTTGTGTTTAGACACCTTTTTTTTCTATTTATCTAAATAAATCAAAATGTCCACTATTGAACTCAGTTTTACAGGATAGATATGAAAATTTACTTTGTGTGCGGGGGGGGGGGTCATTTTGCTGCTCGCCTCAGGCATCAGAGAGGCTAGGTTCACCCCTGGTATTGTTACAATACTATATATTGTTTGCCCACAATATAGGTGTTTTCTGTTATAAACCTTCCCTAAATGAAGATGGCTGCGGGACCGTCGTGCGCCGCACTGCGCATGCGCCTGCCCTTTCCTGCGGTTTGTTGCCTGGATCTGCATCACTGACTGTGACATCAGTCGCACTCACTATTGCATTTCCGGGTTGTCGACCCGGGATGGCGGCGATTGTGTATGTCGGTGTCGGCGCCATGGCGCTCTCAATTATTAATTACAGCTGCCAGCACATCATATAAGGTGAAATGCCCCTGCTCACTTCACTCCCTGACGAAGCGGAAGCGAAATGTGCGTTGGAGTGGTGTGTGCAGGGGGCAGGAAGGAACCAGGATCAGTATGATTCTCAGTGTGAGCGTCATTTTCACAATCTATTAAGCGTCACTTGTGGTATGCTATTTGTGAAGTGCAGGAGATGTGTAAGCACTTAGCACTTTATTCTCTTACATGCACTGTTTCATGGAGAGTAATTGATTGAGAATAGCACTCTTTTCATAGCTGCCATCATATTATTTATAGGTGTGGGAGACCTATATCATATTGCACACAGCACTTTATATTTTTTCATATGCACTAATATATGCAGATTCTTGTATAAATTCATCCTAGGAGCACTTTTTATGCTTATTACGATGCACTATAATTATATGGATACATTTTGATACATGATATATTATTTGCTATTTATGCACCTTATTTTTATATTGGTTATTTCTGGGTCTTCTTCCTGACTGTTGGGATTCTTTTTGTGCCCCCTGCACATATTTGTATTTTAAATGCTTATGATTTTATTGATTTTGTGAGAATAAAAATAAAATTCTTTTTGTTACATCTTATCTCTGTCATCATTAAATATTTTATTATATAAAGGCTATTTTTGGTGGTATCTAATAAAATTTAGTTGAAATATTTTGCAGGGCTCTGGCAGTGCTCCTCCTGTTCCTCCTTGCACAAAGGCGGAGGTAGCGGTCCTGCTGCTGGGTTGTTACCCTCCTACAGCCCACGTCTCCTGGTAGCGCCTCCAGCCTCTGGAGACTACGCTGACAGACACAGCAAACCTTCTTGCCACAACTCGCATTGATGTGCCATCCTAGATGATCTGCACTACCTGAGCCACTTGTGTGGGTTGTAGAGTCCGTCTCATGCTACCACGTGTGGGAAAGCACAACCAACATTCAAAAGTGACCAAAACATCAGCCAGAAAGCATTGGAACTGAGATGTGGTCTGTGGTCCCCACCTGCAGAATCTCTCCTTTATTGAGGGTGTCTTGATAATTGCCAATAATTTCCATCTGTTGTCTATTCCATTTGCACAACAGCATGTGAAATTGATTGTCAATCAGTGTTGCTTCCTAAGTGGACAGTTTGATTTCATAGAAGTTTGATTTACTTGGATTTATATTCTGTTGTTTAAGTATTCCCTTTATTTTTTGAGCAGTGTATGTGGTGACCATCTACCATCTGTGGTGTGCGCGGTGCTGCCTACTCATCAATAAGGAAGTCCTGTCCTGTGATACTGTCAGGTATAAGATCCTAGAAAGTCTCAAGGCTGTATATAAGAAGGATATAAAGGGGAACCCAGGTAATGTGGCCTGGAGGAACATCCATGTGTCAGGATTTGTCAGTGTTTGCCAATGCTATTGTGCAAGAGATGTAACAACACAAAATTTATTTCCTTTATTTATTGTTTTGAGATTTTAATGTAATATTTTGTAATATATGGTTGTCAGTTTTTAAATAGAAAGATCATTTAGTAGTTATAGTCTTGTACATATGGAACAGTATTACAATAGTTACAGTGGGGCAAAAAAGTATTTAGTCAGTCAGCAATAGTGCAAGTTCCACCACTTAAAAAGATGAGAGGCGTCTGTAATTTACATCATAGTTAGACCTCAACTATGGGAGACAAACTGAGAAAAAAAAATCCAGAAAATCACATTGTCTGTTTTTTTTTCATTTTATTTGCATATTATGGTGGAAAATAAGTATTTGGTCAGAAACAAAATTTCATCTCAATACTTTGTGATATATCCTTTGTTGGCAATGACAGAGGTCAAACGTTTTCTGTAAGTCTTCACAAGGTTGCCACACACTGTTGTTGGTATGTTGGCCCATTCCTCCATGCAGATCTCCTCTAGAGCAGTGATGTTTTTGGCTTTTCGCTTGGCAACACGGACTTTCAACTCCCTCCAAAGGTTTTCTATAGGGTTGAGATCTGGAGACTGGCTAGGCCACTCCAGGACCTTGAAATGCTTCTTACGAAGCCACTCCTTCGTTGCCCTGGCGGTGTGCTTTGGATCATTGTCATGTTGAAAGACCCAGCTACGTTTCATCTTCAATGCCCTTGCTGATGGAAGGAGGTTTGCACTCAAAATCTCACGATACATGGCCCCATTCATTCTTTCATGTACCCGGATCAGTCGTCCTGGCCCCTTTGCAGAGAAACAGCCCCAAAGCATGATGTTTCCACCACCATGCTTTACAGTAGGTATGGTGTTTGATGGATGCAACTCAGTATTCTTTTTCCTCCAAACACGACAAGTTGTGTTTAGAATCATAGAATCCTAGAGTTGGAAGGGACCTCCTGGGCCATCTGGTCCAACCCCCTGCTCAAAGCAGGATTCGCTAAATCATCCCAGTCAGATGTCTGTCCAGACTCTGTTTGAAGACTTCCATTGAAGGAGAACTCACAACTTCTCGTTTCTACCAAACAGTTCCAGTTTGGTTTCATCAGACCATAGGACATTCTCCCAAAACTCCTCTGGATCATCCAAATGCTCTCTAGCAAACTTCAGACGGGCCCGGACATGTACAGGCTTAAGCAGTGGGACACGTCTGGCACTGCAGGATCTGAGTCCATGGTGGCGTAGTGTGTTACTTATGGTAGGCCTTGTTACATTGGTCCCAGCTCTCTGCAGTTCATTCACTAGGTCCCCCCGCGTGGTTCTGGGCTTTTTGCTCACCGGTCTTGTGATCATTCTGACCCCACGGGGTGGGATTTTGCGTGGAGCACCAGATCGAGGGAGATTATCAGTGGTCTTGTATGTCTTCCATTTTCTAATTATTGCTCCCACAGTTGATTTCTTCACTCCAAGCTGGTTGGCTATTGCAGATTCAGTCTTCCCAGCCTGGTGCAGGGCTACAATTTTGTTTCTGGTGTCCTTTGACAGCTCTTTGTTCTTCACCATAGTGGAGTTTGGAGTCAGACTGTTTGAGGGTGTGCACAGGTGTCTTTTTATACTGATAACAAGTTTAAACAGGTGCCATTACTACAGGTAATGAGTGGAGGAAAGAGGAGACTCTTAAAGAAGAAGTTACAGGTCTGTGAGAGCCAGAAATCTTGTTTGCTTGTTTCTGACCAAATACTTATTTTCCACCATAATATGCAAATAAAATGAAAAAAAAACAGACAATGTGATTTTCTGGATTTTTTTTTCTCAGTTTGTCTCCCATAGTTGAGGTCTACCTATGATGTAAATTACAGACGCCTCTCATCTTTTTAAGTGGTGGAACTTGCACTATTGCTGACTGACTAAATACTATTTTGCCCCACTGTATATTATTGTACACAAGGCTAGTATTATACAGTTTTGCTCAAAAGTTTACATACCCTGGCAGAATATTTGCTTTCTTTGTCTTTTTTTCAGAGAATATGAATGATAACACCAAAACTTTTCCTCCACTCATGGCTAGTGGTTGGGTGAAGCCATTTTTTGTCAAACTACTGTGTTTTGTCTTTTTAAATCATAATGACAACCCAAAATATCCAAATGACCCTGATCACACCAATGGCGTGGCTTCCTCAGGGGAAATGGAGGTGGACCAATAGTCACAGAAGCAGAAGGCGTCCTTTTAAGTATCGTGAAATCAATAAAAATTACCTGAGGAAGCCACGCCATTGGTGGCGATACGCGTGGGATTTCCCCTTCCTCCTCCTGTGACACCATGCGGGCATTAGGTCTTTGTTCATGATTTTATCAGAACGCAACCCTCCTTTGGGTTTGTGGTTTATGGGCATAATTTTGCATTTTATATATATCTTTCTTTTGAGAGTTGTTTAAGCTTTGCCATTCGACCTTCCAGTCAGCTTATTTTTTGCTCATACAGTTCTTTATTTTTGTTTCCACTATTTCCCATATGGGAACCTATAGGTTTTATAGTGGTCTTGTATGGTATCCATTTGTGCTCGTTTGGCAGCTTGCAATGGTTATATTGGTGACTTGCACTTTATTGCTTGTTTGCACATAGCATTTTGTCATGCCATATATTGTTCCAATATCTGAACAAAAAATATTTTTTGGCAGTTTCCATTAGCATTATCGGCTTATCCGCATATATTTGCACTTTGTTGCTCATTTGCACATAATGCCTTGTCATGTCTCATATTGCTATCATATTTGATATATGCTATATATGAGCCCTGTATTGTGAATATCTTCCTTATAGCTATATTTATTATGCTATATTCATCTTTTTCCTTGCATTTTGGAGGAGATGAGCTTTGGGTCCTAATTTTGGGACCTTTTTTGGAGTGTAACTTATGCCAGACAGTTTTGGCTTTTTAATTGTTTTTAATCCAATCAATGTCACTTTTTGTGTGGAATTTTTTGGTATGTGAATAAAATGTATTATTTGTTTCATGTTAATTTATGGTTATGATTATGGGGTTGATCGCGTCCTTTATACACACTCCTTTTCTCTTTTTTCTTGATTTCTATTACAAGTGTGTGGTCAGCGGTCCCCTTTAATATTTGTAGTGCCCTCAAGTCATTTTGCTTTCTACAATTGTTTTTGTTGGGTAAGCCTAACCTTGCTTGCTGCACTATGCCAATGGGACGGCTGTTTTCTAGTCGGTTATCAGTGGCCATGGGGGTAATTAGCCCTGCACCATTTTATATGCATTAACCCCTTTCTGCCATGAGACGTACTATCCCGTCTATGTGCCCTGGGACTTAATTCCCAGGGACGGGATAGTACGTCATAGCGATCAGCGGCGCTCACGTGGTGAGCGCCGCTGATCTCGGCCGGGTGTCAGCTGATTATCACAGCTGACACCCGGCACAATGTGTCAGGGGCGGTCACGGACCCCGACACGTTAACCCCTTGTACACCGCAATCAAACACGATCGCGGTGTACCGGGGGTTAAAGGGGAGCATCGGCAGGGAGGGGGCTCCCTCCATGCTTCCCTGAGCCCCCCACGGCAGCGCAATGTGCAGCGCTGCTGCGGGGGGCTCTTTCCCTACCCTACAGGCCCCCGGATCCAAGATGGCGACAGGGACCTTCGGGGGCCTGTAGGGAGCTGACTTCCTCACTGCCTGCAAAGCGCAGGCATGAGGAAGTCTGCAGCACTGCCTGTGACAGATCGCTGATCTGTCACAGTGATCTGTGATGTGACAGATCGCTGATCTGTCACAGGACAGTGATGTCCCACCTGGGACAATGTAATAAAGTAAAAAAAAAATGGTAAAAATAATTTTAAAAAAATCGCTAAATAAATTAGTAAAAAAAAAAAAAATTCCCCAATAAATTCATTTTTTGAAAATAAAAAAAACAATAAAAGTACACATATTTGGAATCGCCGCGTCCGTAACGACCCGCCCTATAAAACTGTCCCATTAGTTAACCCCTTTAGCGAACCCCTTAAAAAATAAAAATAAAAAACGAAGCAAAAAATAATGATTTATTATCATACCACCGAACAAAAAGTGCAATAACGCGCGATCAAAAAGACGCATATAAATATCCATGGTACCGCTGAAAACGTCAGCTTGTCCCTCAAAAAACGAGCCACCATACAGTGTCATCCGCAAAAAAATAAAAAGTTATAGCTCACAGAATAAAGCGATGCAAAAATAATTATTTTTTTTATTTAAAATAGTTTTCATTGCATAAAACCGACAAAACATAAAAAAAACGACATAAATGAGGTATCGCTGTAACCGTACTGACCCGAAGAATAAAATCGCTTTATCAATTTTACCGCACGCGGAACGGTGTAAACGCATCCCCCCAAAAGAAATTCATGAAACGCTGGTTTTTGTTCATTCTGCGTCCCAAAAATCGGAATAAAAAGCGATAAAAAAGTCACGTGCCCGAAAATGGTACCAATAAAAATGTCAACTCAACCCGCAAAGAATAAGACCTCACATGACTCGGTGGGTCAAAATACGGAAAAATTATAGCTCTCAATATGTGGTGATGCAAAAACTATTTTTACAATAAAAAGCGTCTTTTAGCGTGTGACAGCTGCCAAACATAAAAACCGCCATAAATAGTAAATCAAACCCCCCGTTATCACCCCCCTTAGTTAGTGAAAAATAATAAAACTAAAAGAAAATGTATTTATTTCCATTTTACCATTAGGGTTAGGGCTAGGGTTAGGGCTAGGGTTATGGCTGAGATTAAGGTAAGGGGTGTGTTGGGGGTAGGGTTGGAGTTATAATTGGGGGGTTTCCACTGTTTGGGCACATCAGGGGCTCTCCAAATGGAACATGGTGTCTGAGCTCAATTTCAGCCAATTCTGCGTTGAAAAAGTCAAATGGTGCTCCTTCCCTTCCAAGCTCTGCCATGCGCCCAAACAGTGTTTTACCCCCACATTTGGGGTATCAGCATACTCAGGACAAATTGCAAAACAACTTTTGGGGTCCAATTTCTCCTGTTACCCTTAGGAAAATAAAAAATTGGGGGGAAAAAATATCATTTTTGTGGAAAAAAATGATTTTTTTATATTCACGCCCAGGCGTTATAAACTTCTGTGAAGCACTTGGGGGTTCAAAGTGCTCACCACACATCTAGATAAGTTCCGTGGGGGGTCTAGTTTCCAAAATGGGGTCACTTGTGGGGAGTTTCAATAGTTTAGGTACATCAGGGGCTCTCCAAAAGCAACATGACACCCGCAGACCATTCCATCAAAGTCTGCATTCCAAAACGTCACTACTTCCCTTCCGAGCCCCGACGTGTTCCCATACAGTCGTTTTCTCCCACATATGAGGTATCAGCGTACTCAGGACAAATTGGACAACAACTTTTGGGGTCCAATTTCTCCTTGTACCCTTCGGAAAATAAAAAAATTGGTGACTAAAAGATCATGTTTGTGGAAAAAATACGATTTTTTTATTTTCACGCCCGGGCGTTATAAACTTCTGTGAAGCACGGGGGGGTTCAAAGTGCTCACCACACATCTAGATAAGTTCCTTGGGTTGTCTAGTTTCCAAAATGGTGTCATTTGTGGGGGGCCTCTACTGTTTTGGTACATCAGGGGCTTTCCAAACGCGTCATGGTGTCCGATCTCAATTCCAGCCAAAAACGTCAAATGGCGCTGCTTCCCTTCTGAGCTCTGCCATGCGCCCAAATAGTGGTTTACCCCCACATGTGGGGTATCAGCGCACTCAGGACAAATTGCACAATATCTTTTAGGGTCCTGTTACCTTTGGAAAAATAAGAATTGAGGGTGAAAAGATCATTTTTGTGGAAAAAATAAGATTTTTTTTAATTGTACGGCTGTATGTTATAAACTTCTGTGAAGCCCTTGGAGGTTCAAAGTTCTCACCACACATCTAGATAAGTTCCTTGGGGGGTCTAGTTTCCAAAATGGTGTCATTTGTGGGGAGTTTCCACTGTTTTGGTACATCAGGGATTTTCCAATCGCGACATGGTGTCCGATCTCAATTCCAGCCAAAAACGTCAAATGGCGTTGCTTCCCTTCCGAGCTCTGCCATGCGCCCAAATAGTCATTTACACCCACATATGGGGTATCAGCGTACTCAGGACAAATTGCACAATAACTTTTATGGTCCTGTTACCCTTGGGAAAATAAAAATTGGGGGTGAAAAGATCATTTTTGTGGAAAAAATATGATTTTTTAATTGTACCGCTGTACGTTATAAACTTCTGTGAAGCCTTTGTGGATTCAAAATTCTCACCACATATCTAGATAAGTTCCTTGGGGGTCTAGTTTCCAAAATGGGGTCACTTGTGGGGGGTTTCCACTGTTTAGGTACATCAGGGGCTCTCCAAACGCGACATGGCGTCCGATCTGAATTCCAGCCAATTTTGCATTGAAAAAGTCAAACGGCGCTCCTTCCCTTCTGAGGTCTGCCATGCGCCGAAACAGTGGTTCCCCCCACATATCAGGTATCTGCGTACTCAGGACAAATTGCACAATAACTTTTGCAGTCCAATTTCTCCTGTTACCCTTGGTAAAATAAAAAAAATTGAACCTGAAGTATTTTTTTTGTGAAAAAAAGATAAATGTTCATTTTTTTTTAAATATTCAAAAAATTCCTGTGACGCACCTAAAGGGTTAATAAACTTCTTGAATGTGGTTTTGAGCACCTTAAGGGGTGCAGTTTTTAGAATGGTGTCACTTTTGGGTATTTTCTATCATATAGACCCCTCAAAGTGGCTTCAAATGTGATGTGGTCCGTAAAAATAAAATAGTGTTGCAAAAATGAGAAATTGCTGGTCAATTTTTAACCCTTATAACTTCCTAACAAAAAAAAATTTTGGTTCCAAAATTGTGCTGATGTAAAGTAAACATGTGGGAAATGTTATTTATTAAGTTTTTTGTGTGCCGTATCTCTGTGATTTAAGGGCATAAAAATTCAAATTTGGAAAATTGCGAAATTTTCAAAATTTTCACCAAATTTCCGTTTTTTTCACAAATAAACGCAAGTTATATGAATGAAATTTTACCACTAACATGAAGTACAATATGTCACGAGAAAACAGTGTCAGAATCACCGGGATCCATGGAAGCGTTTCAGAGTTATTACCTCATAAAGGGACAGTGGTCAGAATTGTAAAAATTGGCCCGGTCATGAACATGCAAACCACCCTTGGGGCTTAATGGGTTAATCAGGAGATTATGGCCAATCTGGAGGTTTGGGATTCCTATGTAAAAGAATACAATGGTCGTATGTTGTGGATGGATAAGGTGGTGTCCAATGGTTATTTGCAGCTTTACACGGATGCCACAGGTTCTGGTTTTGGTGCATTCTCTCAGGGTCACTGGTATGCTGGGCATTAGCTGAAGTCATGGCAGGCAGCAGGTTTAGTGAGGAACCCTTTCTTTGTTGGAAGCATTTCCAATAGCTGTGGCTATTGAGCTTTGGGGGTCGGCATTTACTTGTAAAAAGATGTGTTTTCTTTGTGATGCTCTGTCGGTGGATCACGCATTAAATTCACTTTTGGCTAAGCCTCCTCCAGTAGCAGCTTATTTGCGTCATTTGGTTTTGTGGTGTTTGTAGTGGATTGTAGACGTAGTAGCCTGACAAGTTCCAGGGTTATCCAATGATGTGGCTGATGCACTATCTCGTTTTCAGTTGTACAGCTTTTGAGGCCTGGTACCATGGGGGGATGAAGTGGGAGCCAAATGTCCCAATTGTGGAGCCTTGTATCGGTGTAGTATTTGCGTTAATCAGGCACTCGGTGACTGAGTTTACTTGGGTCCATTATCAAGAAGTTTGGAAGGAATGGGAGGAATTTAGTGGTAATACAAATGTGAATTCTTCTGTTAGGGATAGACAGTTTTTAGTATTCTCCTTCTTGGGGCGGGATTCTGTGTCCGGTAGATCAATGTCAGCAGTGACACAGAGTTTGGATGTAACAAAGGAATTTTTGGTGAGCCAGGCGTTGGAAGAATATTTGTAAAGTAGTAAACAGTCGGAATAGAAGGAGACCAGTTTCCTTTGAACTGTTGGGTAGGTTGCTGTGTTCTGTGAGGTCAGTTCACCTTTCTAAATATGATGTGTTGTTTTCAGCAGCTTTTGTTTTGTCTTTTTACGGCGCTTTTTGTATTAGTTAATTGGTTAGTCCTTCAAGGTTGGTTGAAGGTGGTTGGTAATGGGTGATGTCTGCCTATGGAACGATAGGGTAGAATGTTTTTTACGGCATTCTAAGACAGATCAGAGCGGTCGAGGCAAGTTGCTGGTCTTGTATGCAGTTCTGGGTCATAAGACTGCCCTATTGCGGTGGTAAAACATTTCATGGAAATCCGGGGTGGATAGCCAGGTTCATTCTTGAGTCATAAGTTTGCCTCGTCTCTTTCAAAATATCAATTTATTGCAGTTTTTCTGAAATGTTTATTGCGTATGGGTGCAAGGCCTGAGGAATATGGGTCATATTCCTTTCACATTGGGACAGGGACTGCAGCTTCATGTGGGTCTAGGTGAGGAGATTGTTCGCCATGTTGGGAATCGGCACAGTTTCGTTCTTATTTTGGC
Source organism: Dendrobates tinctorius (assembly GCF_039654945.1). Taxonomy (NCBI): domain Eukaryota; kingdom Metazoa; phylum Chordata; class Amphibia; order Anura; family Dendrobatidae; genus Dendrobates; species Dendrobates tinctorius. The sequence goes on from NW_027361754.1 coordinate 295,439, forward strand.
CCTCATCTAGTGCGTTTATCATGTGCGGGTCTGGAGTCATGTTTTATTTTTGTAATAATGCGAGTGTTAATTTGGTGATTGTTTTGTTTCACAATAAGTGCTTGCTTACTGTAATTTGGATCCTGGACTACTTTTAATTGTTCTGTGGGGTGATGCGGGCCAATGTTAGTCCAGATAATCGGCAGCTCAGGCAAGCTGGGTCCAATGCGCTGATCAAATGACTTGGAATTCGTGGGATGACTTTGGGGGAGGGTTTTGCCCATAGTCTCTTACTATTGCAGAATGGATCAACCACCGAATGTGCTGGTGTTGCATGTGACCTCACAGATCATCTCGGGAGTTAATTAGAGACATTAAGTTTAATCTTTTAAGGTTGTGGTCCTCCTAGCCGAGATCTATCATTGTTTGGTCGGACGTAGTGGCACGGTGTTACGGCTCTGTTGTTGGGTGTCCCGGGACCAGGGGTTCCTTACCTATCCCTAACACTCGGGGCACCTTAGCTTGCCCTATTCCCCAGATTACTTCTGATGGTGAAGACACCGGGTCTGCATGCCTTGTCTCAGCTCCTGAATCCACTCTCGGTCTGTACCCTTTCCCCACACAGGGAAGAGGGGAGTAGTAGTGTACCATAATATACTGACCAGACTAACAGGATAATACGTGCAGGGATAAAGAAAAATACCAATCATACAAATATACTCACACAACAGCAGTATACACCGGTGAGTGGAGGCTGGGGTAAAACCAAAGTAGGAGAAGAAAGAAAATGATCACATACTCAAAACCTAGCAACAGTCACAGATAAATCCACCAAATGCCTTCTCCAATAACAACCACCAACAACCTCCAGCCATGCAGCATAAGCTACTCTGGCAATGAGTGCTATCCAGGACCCAGATTATATCGGAGATGGGAGTGGCTAACAGTGAACAGCTGTTTTCTTAATGCAGGAAAGCTTCCAGGAGTGTTCAACTGAGCAGATTAACCCCTGCACTGCTAGAAGAAATCTGCAAAGTTTAATATGAAGGTGAAGTCCTTCTAATCAGTGCAGGAGTAGGAGGAATCAGACGCTGCAGTCTTCTGGCTCCTCTCTGTCGCGGTAAACCTGTGACATGTGGCTTATCTGAAGTATGCAAAATCAGTGGAGCGGATTAATAAGACCATTATTATAGTTAATAAAACAGTGGCTCGTTTTGTTGCAAGGAATGGCAATATAGTGGTGAGACACAAGGAGTTGGAGGTGCCATCAAGTTAGCACTTGAGGTTGGATGGAGTTCATTTCAATGTGATTGGTGTTGATTTATAGATGTTGGGTTTAAGGGAAGGAATCGAACAAGCCTTGGAGGTTTGGTGGGTCCAGGCCATGTAAGGTGTCATGTGACCAGGTCTGTTGTGGAGGAAAGGTCTGGTTCAGTGGCTGGTTTATTGGTAATGTCCGTTTGGGTGGAAAGTCACTAGTGGGGAATAGTGGCTTCTGTTACAAGCCAAGGTAACTTACGGTGTAGGTCCTGTAAGGGAAGGGGCATTAATTACTGGATATTAATACCTCATCCCTGGGCTAGTGTGCTGCGGTGAGGGATTCGCATTGGGATTTGTTTCTGGACCAGGATTGTTGTTAGGGCTAGGGTTAGTTTGGTGAAGAACACGGGAGTGGACCCTCTGGGTCGTGGCTCCAGAGCCCCCAAGGGCGAGCGGACCAGGTGAAGGCCACCCCCTATACAGGGAGTGTTAAGAGCAGGCCCAAGGGAGATAGAACCACAACAGCCGGAGCCAAAGGGCGATTCAGGGCAGGGCAGAGTGAACTGGATGCAGTACTCTGGAACGGAAGGCACGGGGGGGGGTCAACGGAGCCAGAGAGACCAGGGCTGGTGGGGCTTTTATGCTGAAAGGGAAAAACGACAAAAATAAGGAGGCATCGATAGGACGGTACCGGGGATGTGGGCCCACCACGACGGATACCGGAGTGGGGATGAACACGGATGAGACACAGGGCAGACAGGCACGACAGACACAGGACCGAGGCAGGGCAGACAGGCAAGGCAGAGGCACGAAGCATACAGGCACGGCAGACACAGGACTGAGGCAGGGCGGATAGGCAAGGCAGAGCCACGGAGCACACAGGCATGGTCGAGGCACAGAGCTGACAGGCATGGCTGAGGTACAGGGCTGACAGGTACGGCTGAGGCAGGGGACCTGAGGTGTGAGTCGGCGCTAAGCGCAAGGACACCAGCGCTAACCCGCTGTGATAATCAGGCGTCTTACCTTTGCTGACGCCGTGCAGAAATACCCGGTGGGCTCCGCCATGTTGGAGGCGGAGCCACCGGGTCAGCGCACCCAGGGACCCTTGCGGAGGAGAGACAGCAGGCGCGTATGCGCCAGGAAGTGAAGGGAGCAGCTGCCGCAGGGACGTGCTAAGGGGCGGCGAAGCACCGGGGAGCGGGCACGCGCCGGTGAGTAATGGCGGTGTCCGTGACAATTTTCATCTGTTATTATATGGACCATTGTGGCTGCTGCAGGTGGTGTGTTATATGTAATAGAAGGCTGCTGTGTCCATGTAACCCAAGTCACAAGCAGTCGGGGGTTCATTTAACTGGGTTAGTAAGAAAGGTGTTTGGGAGGGAATGGTATGACTAAATCCCTCCTTGATTCTCAAGAAAAGTTGCTGATAAATATATTGCAGCATTGTGTGGCCAGCGTCTGAGCTGTATGGAAGTCTGAGCTCTGTGCTTCTCTCCAGGGCGGCCTACCAAGCGGGGAAGGAAAGCGAGATATAAGCCAGGACTGGCGTGGAAAGTTTGCGGAACCTCCACAGACACCAGCGGTGCCCTCACATCATGGATCCGCTCAGTAAAAGAGCAGAAAAAACAAGAAAGCTGGAGCGCTCTCCCCTTATGCTGAGGAGCCAAGATGGCGCCCGCCTCACAGGAGCCACAGCCTGCAGCCCCAGCCTGAGCGGCGCACAGCAGGAGAGAACGCCACAGAGGCTGAAACATGCGGCATACAAGTCAGGGGGTAAGTCTGCCCCCATCCCTGCTAAAACCGCTGCTCTATCAGATAAAGAAAGCGGTAATTTTAATGTTAAAAGCAGCGCTGTGAAGAAGCAAGCGAAATATCGCGAGACTGACCGGGGGACAGGCGGGATTGCGCAGCAAGTACGCAAATTGCGCACCTTAAGCCAGAATCTTGCGCAGTCTACAAAATCTAGTGCAGCAGCAACGCTCACCGCTGCAATCAAGGAAACAAATATAATGAGAAGTGCCTCTTCTTGCCCAGACATTTCTAACATATCAGATACCCCTCTAACGCCGCCACAGAGGGAACTGTCCCCTTCTTCACATTATAGTCGCAGATTAAGCAGCAGCTCGGCTGAGCTGCAACAAGAGTCACAATTGGAGGACTCATGCTCCTTAGACATTCCCGTATCTGAGAACATTTTACATGTATTAACAGAGGTAGAGGCTACCAGCAATGCAGCCTCAGAATTATTCATAAAGAATATGATATGCCTTCTTGCAAAGACATTTCAAAAACAAATAGAGGGCTACAACACGAACCTCCAAAATAACATAGACAGTCTGGGCCAGAGGGTGGACCACTTAGAGTCCAAAATGGAGGAAATGGTCAAGTCTCATAATACCCTAATAGACGAACACTATGCTTTAGAAAAAGAGGTTACTTTTTTAAAGTCAAGGTTGATAGAACAAGAGGACAGAAGTAGAAGAAATAACCTTAAATTCAGAGGAATACCTGAAAATATCAAAGACAGGGATCTTAACTCATACGTGCAAAAAATGCTCCATACTATGCTCCCGGGGGCCACCAAAGGGGAACGTATACACAGACTCCCCAAATACAAGTATGCCCCGGAAAAGGCTCCAAGGGATGTTATTGCTTATTTTCACTACTTCCCGACAAAGGAGGACATTCTGAGGAAAAGTAAACAGTCACCTATCTTACCAAGGCCGTATGAGGACATTAGGATCTTTGCAGACTTTTCAAAAGCCACTTTTCAGAAAAGGAGAGACTTTTTCCCTATCACTACCCACCTGAGGGAGCACAAGGTGTTGTACAGATGGGGCTTTCCCACGAAAATATTGGTTATGAAGGAGAACACTACCTTTGCCTTGTCTAACATTGATAATTGTACCAGATTTTTTCAGGATTTAGGTATTCCTCCAATGAAGACTCCATCATCATCATCCTACAATCAAGAGAGGAGCAACTCCCCGCAACATCCAAGACGTCTGTCACAGTCCTGGACCACACAAAAGAAAAGATAATGGACTTGGTAGGTGCTGACCCTGGCTCTTGGCCTGACCTTTTTCACCCCCCACGTGCTAACTGAGAGATTTTCTCTTGGTATCATTTCTTTTGAGAAATTTAACCTTCCTGTTAACAAGTTTTTGTTCTTTCTAGGTTGTAATATGTTTTTATTCACAGGCACACCAGGCACTGACAAAAAATACACCAGGCACTGACAAAAAATTTCTAGAGAAACACCATATTCCTTGGGTACATGTTCAGGTTGAATACTCTATCTTATTGAGTAATTTAATGCATTTACTCTTTCTGATATATTATGGAGTTGAAAATCTTGTCATTTAATGTAAATGGGCTTAACAGTCCCTTTAAAAGATTTGCATTGTGGAGGGAGATCAATAGATTGAAAGCAAATATTGCAATGATACAGGAAACCCATCTCCTGGAGATTGATAATATAAGATTTAAAAACACAGACTACCCTCAGATTTTCTTCTCTAATAATGAAGGAAGAAAGAAAGCTGGAGTAGCCATTGCCTTCCACAAAGACCTACGTGGTAATTTCAGATATATATAGAGATAACAAAGGCAGACATTTGGCCATCAACTTTACGTTAGAAGGTATGGAATATACTGTAGTCAATGTATACACCCCTAATGTAAGACAAATTAGCTTCCTTAACAATGTCAAAAGAAAACTATCCAACTTTAGTAAGGGACAAATCATATGGGGAGGGGATTTTAACTGTATTGTTAACCCAGACACTGATTGCTCTTCCTCTGCTCCATACTATAGGAGTGTGAATCTGGGGAAGTGGTTGGGAAATTCCAACTTACACGATAGTTGTAAAATATTGAACCCTACCTCAAAAGAATACACCCGATTCTGCCCCCACAATAAATCTTATACTAGAATAGATCACATATTTACCAGTTTCTCGTTACTGGACTCGTATATAGACTTTCAAACTGGCCCCATCACATGGTCAGATCATGCTCCGATTCTGCTGACATTACGTATTTCCTCATTAGTTCAAAGACACTACAACTGGAGATACAGCAAATTTGTTGTAGACTCTCCAGATAATATATCAACAATAAGAAATACCCTAATGAATTATTTTAAAGAGAATAATTCTCAGGAGATCACACCTGAAACTTTATGGCTGGCACATAAGTGTGTCATCAGGGGTCATTTGATTCAGATGGCCTCAAGACAAAAGAAGGAAAGAGAAAGCAAACAAAGGACTTTACTTGAACAAATCAAAAAATTAGAGAGCCAAGCCAAAACAGATAAAAATTTTACCAAATATAATGAGCTATATTCTCTCAGATTGGAACTTAGAAATCTTCTTATAAATATTTACGAGAAAAAGACTCTGTTCAACAGAGCAGGGTTTTATGTAAACAATAATAAAACCTCAAAGATTATGGCTAATAGATTTAAACCCATAAATAAAAAACATCTAATCAAAAAAATATCTCAGAACTCACTGACTATAGAAAAACCAAAAGAAATAGCTTTGGCCTTTGAGAAATTCTACTCAAACTTGTATAACATAGGGGAAAGTGGGGCTCATCCCCCCCCTACAGAAGAGATGATAAATAACTTCCTGGGAAAGGTAAAGTTGGGATCCCTATCTCCAGAACAGAGGGGACTCCTTGATGCACCTTTTTCGGAGGGAGAAGTCTCTCTAGTAATTAGTAATCTAAAAAGTAATAAGGCTCCAGGCCCAGACGGTTTTCCTATAGAATATTATAAAACATTTCAAAAAGATCTTGTCCCACACTTAACAAATACCCTAAATTTTATAAAGTCAAAAGGTACATGCAGTGCAGATATGCTGAGGGCCACAATAGTGGTAATTCCCAAGCCGGACAAAGACTCCACAAAAATTGAAAACTATAGACCCATATCCCTTCTGAACGCAGACATCAAAATCTATGCAAAAATACTAGCAGAGAGAGTGCAAGATGTTATTCCATGTCTTATACATCCCGATCAAGTGGGTTTTGTAAGATATAGACAAACTTCTGACAGTTCTAGAAGTGTCCTGCACCACATACATTTATGTAATAAGGAAAAAATTCCCAGTCTGTTTGTAGCCCTTGATGCCGAGAAAGCCTTTGATCGGATCAATTGGGCTTATGCATTTGCAGTACTGGAGAAGATGGGTTTTGGTGAAGAGATGTTGAGGAGTGTTCGAGCTTTGTATTCTCAGCCGTCTGCCTCTGTGCTGGTCAATAGTACGATGTCAGAAAAATTTTCTATAACAAATGGGACAAGACAGGGCTGTCCTCTGTCCCCAATTATTTTCATCCTGAGTCTGCAGCCATTGGCTCAAATGATAAGAGATTCGGATGGGGTACATGGTGTACGGCTAGGAGACTCAGAGCATAAAATAAACCTATATGCAGATGATATACTCACACTGACGGATCCTGTTGATTCGTTGAGGGAGATTTGGGATATTATAGATTTGTTTGGTTCGGTCTCATACTACAAACTTAATGTAAAGTAAACTAACGTTTTGTCACTTTTTATTTCAGCCCCCATTAAGCAGCAAATAAGGGACAAGTACCCTTTCAATTGGGATTGTACCAAGATCCCATATCTAGGAACTTGGCTTACAGGTAACCTCACAGATATGAGCGAGATAAACACTGATTGTCTTTTGCAGTCTCTCGACCTTAAGTTGGAAGAACTGTCAAAAACCCCGGCCACTTGGATGGGTAGAATAGTCCTGTATAAGATGTTCTGCCTTCCAAAGGTGCTGTTTTTTTATAGGAATGTTCCCCTACCTCTTTCAATGCAGTCCATACAGAAACTAACTCACCAAATGAATAAATTTATTTGGAATAATCGGAAACCTAGAGTGAGGAAACATACACTACTCAAATCCAAGGAAAATGGTGGGATAGCCCTTCCAGATCTAGAGGCATACTACTTTGCCACCACGACTGAGTTAACAAAAATGTGGTTCACAAAACAGACTGAGTTGGGATGGCCAGAGATTGAGAGAGACCTGATGCCTAACAAGGAACCGACACTATTTATATCCTATTTCCTTCTGCACAGAAAAGAGATCATGAACATAAAGAACCCAATACTTAGAGCATCTATGCTTTGTTGGTCACACATATGCAGAAGAAGGTTTAATATTTCTCCTCTTTCAACTAAAAAGTTGAGACTCCCTTTTTTGTCACCTGTTAAGATTTCTTTAAGACCAATGTTTGACAGTTGGACGAAATTCCCCAACACATTTGTGGATGACTTACTGGAGAATAATAGAGTTGTGCCCTTTGAGCTGGTTAAAATCAAGTTTGGAGTCCCCAATACTGAATATATGAAATATCTCTTGCTCAAAGAGGAATATAGTAAGTATAAGAAACACTTCTGCGGAGTGGTTTTGATTAACCATACCATTCATAACTTAACTAATACATCTCCAAGTCACAAGAGTTTTCTTAAACCCTTATACAGCATCCTAACTGGTAAATACACCTTTTCTAGTAGGGGATGTTTTGAGAGGTGGGAAACCACTCTGCAGAAACAGATACAAATCCCCCAATGGACAACATCTTTTAAAATTGCGACAAAGTCCACAAAGTGTATGAACATACTTGAGACACACTATAAATTGGTCCATAGATATTATCTTACCCCGAATAGACTCAGATATTTTGGAGGGGGGGGATCTGGACTATGCTGGCGTGGATGTGGATCTCAAGCTGATTTGCTCCATGTTTTTTGGGGATGCCCTGTATTGAAAATATACTGGCTCAGGGTTTTTAACTTAATCTCGATCATATGTAACGGGTGTGTCCAACCACACCCTGCCTTAGCCCTGCTACTCATTGGTATTCACAAACTCAAAAAAGAAAAGTTTCTGGTCGCCCACATTCTAATGTCTGCAGTGTATCTTATAGCGAAAGGTTGGAACAACATGCAACCTCTGGATATTGTCACACTGATTATGCTGGTTGATAAGCATTGTACTTATGAAAAAATTCACTATATTAATAACCTATCAATAAAATTATTTGGTGACAGATGGTATAAATGGTTGAAACTCAAGTCTAAAATAGAAGAGGAGTTTATATCCTGAATCTTTGTTTTCTCTCTTTTATTCATTAGGTGCCAAAATTTTATATATCTAGGTGTCTGCCTGTGCTTTTACAATTGTCTTTTTGTCCTGTTCGGTTCATTGTTAATCGCACTCATTTCAAGTGCTGATATGATTGTAATAGTATTATACTGTGATGTTATGATTTACATTACTCCAAATTTCATTTGGATATGATTATATGAATGTACATTTTACATTTTATTACTCTGGAAACTCTAATAAAAATATTGTTTAAGAAAATAGAAAAGTCAGCCTCTTATTTCATCCTATGTGAGTCTGCGACGTCTGCATGGTCTAGTCCCGCCATGTCTGCAATTCAGCGACTTTCAAATTTTTTTTAATAAATGTACATATACATAGAAAGGTTCCTGCATGTGGCAACCCCTTCTGGTATTGGTAATTCCACCCCTGGTGCCTCCTGAAATCAGCACCATCCATGGGCACCATACCCCTAATTCTCAACTGGCAAAATCCACAATTTGAAGTCTTTCAGCCTTATGACACAAAAACATTAGTGTACCTGGATGGATTAATTGATTTGTGCGGGACGGGTGAACAGTAAAAAGGAGTTTAAAAAATAAAATCTCTTCATTAAAGTCTTGTCTGGTCTGTATAAATCAGAGCACATGCAAAGTGTTTATAAAAGCACTGAATGTCCCAACTTGCCTCTTCTTAAAAATCCTCTTTGTTCTCAGAAATGGAGGCACTGTCAGTTGTAGCGCGCACTGATCGGTGCTTAGTTACGTATAACCACTGCAGTCTATCAGAGCTGGTCGGTTTCCGAAACAGGAAACAGGACTTTTTCCTATAGCTACCGTTGCTCTGAAACTGGACAGATTACTGGATGCGACCAGCTTCAATGCCCCCAGGGTTTCTCCATTACTGGATCCCACCAGCTTCAATGCTCCCCAGTTTTTCCATTACTAGATCTGACAAGCTTCAGTGCCCCTACGTTTCTCCATTACTGGATCCCACCAGTTTGAGTGCCCCTACGTTTCTCCATTACTGGATCCAACCAGCTTCAGTGCCCCGAGGTTTCTCCATTACTGGATCCTACTAGGTTCAGTGCCCCTACATTTCTCCCATTACTGGATCTTATCAACTTTAGTGCCCCTATGTTTCTCCATTACTGGATCCCACAAGGTTCAGTGCCTCTACGTTTCTCCATTACTGGATTCAACCAGCTTCAATGCTCTGAGGTTTCTCCTTTACTAGATCCAACCAGCTTCATTGCCCCAAGGTTTCTCCATTACTGAATTCAACCAGCTTCAGTGCCCCGAGGTTTCTCCATTACTGGATCCCACTAGGTTCAATGCCCCTACATTTCATTACTGGATCCAACCAGCTTTAGTGCCCCCCAGTTTCTCCATTACTGGATCCAACAAGGTTCAGTGCCCCTACATTTCTCCATTAATGGATCCAACCAGCTTCAGTGCCCCGAGTTTTCTCCATTACTGGATCCAACCAGCTTCAGTCCCATGAGGTTTCACCATTACTGGATCCCACTAGGTTCAGTGTTTCTACGTTTCTCCATTACTGGATCCCACTAGGTTCAGTGCCTCTGCATTTCTCCATTACTGGATCCAACCAGATCCAGTGCTCCAAGGTTTCTCCATTACTGGATCCCACTAGGTTCAGTGCCCCTATGTTTCTCCATTACTGGATCCAGCCAGGTTCAGTGCCCCTACGTTTCTCCATTACTGGATCCCACATGGTTCAATGCCCCTACATTTCTCCATTAATGGATCCAATCAGCTTCAGTGCCCCGGGGTTTCTCCATTACTGGATTCCACTAGGTTCAGTGCCTCTACGTTTCTCCATTACTGGATCCAACTAGATTCAGTACCCCGAGGTTTCTCCATTACTGGATCCCACTAGGATCAGTGCCCCTACGTTTCTTTATTGCAAGATCTGACAAGCTTCAGTGCCCCTACGTTTCTCCATTACTGGATCCAACCAGCTTCAGTGCCCTGAGGTTTTTCCATTACTGGATCCCACTAGGTTCAGTGCCCCTACATTTCTCCATTACTGGATCCAGCCAGCTTCAGTGCCTCAAGGTTTCTCCATTCCAGTAGGTTCAGTGCCCCTATAATTCTCCATTACTGGATTCAACAAGCTTCAGTGCCCCGAGGTTTCTCTATTACTAGATCCCACTAGCTTTAGTGCCTCTATGTTTCTCCATTACTGGATCCAACCAGCTTCAGTGCCCAGAGGTTTCTCCATTACAAGATCTGGCAAGCATCAGTGCCCCTACTTTTCTCCATTACTGGATCGAACCAGCTTCAGTGCCCCTACTTTTCTCCATTGCGGGATCCCACCAGCTTCAGTGCCCCCAGTTTCTCCATTACAAGATCTGACAAGCTTCAGTACACCGAGGTATCTCCATTACTGGATCACACCAGGTTCAGTGACCCTACTTTTCTTCATTACTGGATCCCACTAAGTTCAGTGCCTCTACATTTCTACATTACTGGATCCAACCAGGTTCAGTGCTCCTATGTTTCTCCATTACTGGATCCCACCAGGTTCATTGACCTTACGTTTCTCCATTACTGGATCCAACCAGCTTCAGAGCCCCTATATTTCTCCATTACTTTATGTGACCAGCTTCAGTCCCCCCAGTTTCTCCATTACTGGATCTGACCAGCTTCAGTGCCCCTAGGTTTCTCCAATGCTACAAAGTCCAAGTTTCCTCTGTTTGCAGCATGAGAAAGCACACAGTTCAGACCAGTGGCAGCAACATGCAACTGATCCAAACTGTTAATCATCAGGAGCTCATTGCTTTGGCAAGCAGAAAGCAAGAGCCAGAAAAGCGCAGTGCTCCTCAAGAAAGTAGATTAGAAAACCCTTTGAGGAAAACCAATAAATCTGTGAGTGATCGGGTCCTGAATAGCTGAAACCGAAGATGTTATTATCTTCATTTTATTGAAGGATTAAAATCCACATTCACATAAATCCACAGTCCGGCAACAAGAATCAGAATAGTAATGTGTGGAAATTTGCAACAAGTGTATTGTTATTTGTATGTATGATATATGTGTCACTATAAAAGCTTTTTGCTTAGAGACAATGAGGAAAGAGTGGAGAAGTGAATATTGTTAAGGTAGGAATGTCAGCAGTCTACAGGAATAGGATTTATGCAAATAAAAACTGATAATTACACTGCCACTGTGTAATTTAATAATAATAATCTTTATTTATATAGCGCCAACATATTCCGCAGCGCTTTTCAGTTTAACAGTTTCAAAACACAAGTCATAAGTAACAATGTTAACAATACAATATGTAATTTATGTGTACATATGTAATTTATGTGTACATAAATTACATTACTGATCCTGTACTGATCCTGAGTGACATCCTGCATTATACTCCAGAGCTGCACGCATTATTCTGCTGGTGTAGTCACTGTGTACATACATTACATTAATGATCTTGAGTGACATCCTGTATTATACTCCAGAGCTGCACTCACTATTCTGCTGGTGCAGTCACTGTGTACATACATAACATTACTGATCCTTTACTGATCCTGAGTTACATCCTGTATTAAACTCCAGAACTGCACTCACTATTCTGCTGGTGCAGTCACTGTGTACATACATTACTGATCCTGAGTTACATCCTGAATTATACTCCAGAGCTGCACTCACTATTCTCCTGGTGCAGTCACTGTGTACATACATTACATTACTTATCCTGTACTGATCCTGAGTTACATCCGGTATTATACCTCAGAGCTGCACTCACTATTCTGCTAGTGCAGTCACTGTGTACATACATAACATTACTGATCCTTTACTGATCCCGAGTTACATCGTGTATTATACCCCAGTACTGCACTCACTATTCTGCTGGTGCAGTCACTGTGTACATACATTACATTATGGATCCTGGAATCACATCCTGTATTATACTCCAGAGCTGCACTCACTATTCTGCTGGTGCAGTCACTGTACATACATTACTGATCCTGAGTTACATCCTGTATTATACTCCAGAGCTGCACTCACTATTCTGCTGGTGCAGTCACTGTGAACATACATTGCACTACTGATCCTGAGTTACATCCTGTATTATATTCCAGAGCTGCACTCACTATTCTGCTGGTGCAATCACTGTGTACATAAATTACATTACTGATCCTGAGTTACATCCTGTATTATACTCCAGAGCTGCACTCCCTGTTCTGTGAGTAAATATATTTATGTTATTTCTTGTTTAGATGGATGTAGCAGAAACTTGCTCCATGAGGACAGATCCTTTCAGCAGGCCGGAGACTGTGGGGTAGTAGGGTCTGGAATGATTTGTTGTGGTCTCTTTTCTCATCTTCAACTGTCTCCATGGTTACAGAATCTGATCTGTCAGTCATGGGACATAAGTTATCAAGTAGTGGAAAAAGATGGAGTCATGAGAACTGCAGAATTTGTCTAAAGTCTGTCACCATGGAGACACATCAGTCTGCATTGGGACTGTTGACACAAAACAATAGGAGACCTTTAATAAAGAGTTTGTAAATTTGCCTCATTTTTCTTTCTAGATGAATTGGATATAAAAGTATTGATTCACTGTTTATTGTTCCTGGGCTGTGTATCTCTCCATATGTTTATTTGTTACATTGTATATAAATGTATTGTTTTCGTCTTTCCTCACGTGTCATTATTTCCTCTGCGGATCACATGAATGTATCGGCTGCAGCAACCTCTGGACGTCTCTGCGCCCCAACGTGCTCCCTCTTCTATCTGTGTGACAAGTTCTCTGTGGCCAAAATGTCTGTGAGGATTTCAAAGGAGGCCGGGAACTGAGCGCATGAAATTCCACACGCGGTTCACAAAGAGGCCATGATTTGGGGGAGGACGAGGAGCGAAATCCTGAAGTGACATAGATGAGAATGATGGCGCATGTGACATGACAGAAAGCACACACTGAGATGCACACATGCAGGGCATTTACATGGAGGACCCCCACAACACCCATGGAGCCCCCATAAGCTACAGACAACTGATAAGTAGATAGATTAAACCTATAAATAAAATGAAGTCTTACGCCAAGTACATAAAATTATATTGAATTCTTTATTAGGACACATACATACAATAGTTAAAAAAGTGCATTTTCTGGGGTTGGATACAAATACAAAAATTTACTGCATTCGCGGAGTGTGCACTAAGTTCATCATCATGATTAAATAACATCATGTTTCCATGATTAACCAGTTAATCTTAAGGAATAGTTTACAGGTTTGTTTATGACCAATGTAAGTACATTGAAAAAAAGTCCATTAGAAAAAAGGGGCATCACAAGGTGCACATAGTGCAGATAAATATACTTGCTGCAATTAAATTGAGTATAGGTAAAATGCCTTACAATTGCTAATTTTTCCTTTCTACCCAGATATTTGTTCTCTTTTCCATTAGGCCTATGACATCACATGATTAATAACAGAGGAACTGAATCCTTCTAAGCTAGAATGAAGGTCAATTTTTTCTGCATGAATCATAAGTCACCGCAAAGTCCCAGGGTGGGGGTGGGGGCAGCTGGGATAGGAGGGGAATGATAAATGCAGGGACAAGAGACTCCCAACCTCTGCAGCTGAATGAACAGGACTAGGTCAGGAATGTTTTTTAACCTCTAGCTGTATTAGGAAAGTTTGTAATCAGTGACAGCAAGCAGAACTCTTGGTTAATATTTATTGTATTATTGTATCTTTTTCCGTCGTTGTAGATGTTTTTACATTACAGTAATTAGAGGCCATGTGTCAGTCCAAACTGACAGTATACATTAAGCACACCCCCTTGTAGCAGATATTAACTCTATCCCACCTATATTGATCTAATTGCTGCTTTTGTTGTGTAGAAACTGGTTTATTCAAACATGCTAATTGGGATGATTTATGGACCCTGGGTGTGGCCAAGAGGCTCATCTGCCCCGCCTCCCTCACTGATGATTGACAGCGCTCTTTCTGTAGACAATGTGCTCTCCAGACAAGTGTGAGTGTCAACCACAATTGCAGGAGGCAGGGTATGTAAATCCAGTGGTGCAGCAGTACAATGAGCCTTTTGGCCACGCCCAGGGTGCACACATCAGACTAATTAACATATTCAGTTAATCTTCAGTTTCTACAGAACAGAGGCAGCAATTAGGTCACTACAGGTGGGATTTTTGTATCTGTGATATACTCTACAAGGCAATGTGCTTAGTGTATATGTATACTGTCAGTTTGGGCTGACACACTCCCTTTAAAGATTCTTTACTAAAATCTCTTGCCTGGGGGTAAATTGAAGATCGTATGGCTCCTATGCACATTGTGCTTCAGATCTGCAGCGATTCTTCACTTTATGACATGGAGACAATCATGACGAGACATCTGTATCTGTGCTGAGCTGTCAGTCACAGGGCGGCCATGCTCAGCCGCTGGCAGTGTACACCGGGGGCTGCCATGGCCTGTTCCAGGCATGTCTCACAATACTTGCACATTTATAGTGGGATATTGCTCTGTCCTATTGCAACGCCCGCCGGGGGTACTCGGTCCGGGCTGGTCAGTTCTTCAGCGGATGTCACGGCAGCAGTGACCCGGTCCGTGGCCCTGGGCGTGCAATAAAATGTAAGGGGAAAAGTTATAGGGGAAAGCTCATGATGCCACCCGTGATGTTCGGCAATAAGAAGATGGCTGACGCTACAATTCAGATCCACTGGGGCGGTTGGTGACGCAGCAAAGATGTTACAGCTCTCCACAGGTAGAGCTAGGCCCCAGGGCAGATATAAAATAGTAGAGGATAATGATTGTAGTGCAGGGCAGATGACGCAGTAAATCTGAGGACACAGCGGGGTACAGTCTTCACACTTTTACTCACGGTCTTTCGGGTAACAATCCCCAGCCAGGGTGCTGTGTCCTCCGGGTTTGTGGTCCACCCAGCTCTCGGGTAATTTGGGGTACACTTTGCCAGAACTCCCTTCCTTATGTTCCTTCCCTGGTCGTCTCTCTGCACTGGCTCCCGCCTCTCCTGCCCTGTGCCTCACACATAGTGTCCCAAGCCTGCAGCCTCGGATCCTGTAGGGCGATGATCTCCTGGCTCCCTTGAGTGACGCTATATGGCTGCCTTTTCAGCGAATGTGTGTGGATTTGGCTATCGCACATACACATACTTCAGCCTCTCCACTAGTCTGGGGCCGGTCCCCAACTGCGACCTGGTCCTTCCACCCGTGTACGGTCGGTGTGGATTCGGGTGCTACGGGTTGATTCTTCACTTCCTTGGCCCCTAGGACCCCTTTAATCCACTTTACTCTCCAGTCCTGGGATGAGCTCCTGACTCCTTCAGTCTCCTCCACAAACTGTCTTCTTGTCCTGACTCAGCTTTCTCTCCAGCTGTCCTACCCTTATCTACTTCCTCCACCCACACCCTCTACCTATTTCCTCCCTGGCCTAAAGAGATGTTGTGTTGGGTGCTAGTGGGTGGGTATCGGGTAGTGCCCCCCTCCTTACCTGAGAGTGGGGTACCACACCTCTGGCTGAGGTGCAGTATCTCTGTGGCGACTGGACCCTCAGGGGTGTCACACTATGTCCAGAGGTGTGAAACTACAACCCACAGCATTTCCTGCAGGTTAGAAATGACAGGCGCCTTCTTATCCAGTCACTTGTGTCCTGTCTAGGATTTTTCCCCTCTGCTCCATAAATGGTCCATGACTCAGAAACTGCGTCCTCCTCGGCTTCCTGAATAAAATCCTAGGATCCGCTGCTAATGGATGATGAGGGTTATGAGTCACATTCAGGGGTGCTAAGGATGGGAGAGATTTAGGATCAGCTCCATGCCTTGTGCTGATCATCATCACCGTCCCTCCACTCACCATTCCTGACTTCTTACCACTACAGCTATGATTCTGGAAGCTGCAGATGAAGAATGTTGTTATCTACCTTGGATGGAAGGACACCGCTGGATCATATACAGTGTTCCCACCACTTGTGAAGCATGTTGTCATTTCTTCGTTCATCCTGAGCCTCCAGGTTCATGAATTGAATGCCAGACTAAAGTAAAGACTGACACACAGAAGCAGAAAAGCAGAAAAAAGGGAGGGTGTATCTAAGTAACCATAAAGACTGATGGGCCATTCATTCAAAATCTGTGGTTACACATTATTCCCTGTGGCCCTCCCATAGCGGCATGTCATGAAGGACCGGGCCCCTCCACCTCATCTCAGCCAGCTCACACTTCCTCGGATCCCTGACTCACATTCATACTGAGGTTAGTATAGGGGCTGAGTCGTACTTGATGGAGTGGAATATTCTAAGATGTGAGACTTATGCACTGATCAAGGAAGTGTTGCAAATGATTCAAGTATGCCCGGTGGCACAACCTCAGGGAGAACGCCAAAGATGCAAAAGGATCCCAATAAAGAGGTCTTACATTCAATAAACCTTTATGAATTTTGGTGATTGTAGCCCAGTGTAGTTCTATGAGGCTGTACCACACACAGCAGGCTTAGATACATCAGCGCAGTATATAGTATTACATATGATTCGTGTTCTGTCCAGCCATATAATTGCTGTCTAGAAAGTCATTTTTGTGTGTATTAATCCTTCATATATTTCATACTGTAAGGTAACAGCACCACCTGCTGGCCATTTAATGCATAGATTCTAGTTTAATTTGCAATGTATTGTGGGATTGTTCCTGTTACATCATAGTCTTGTTTATGACACTGTGAGGGGAACAGCAGCCATTATTCCTCCATATGTTTTAGGAGAAACTACACCATTTGTGTTCTTCATGCTTCTTAAACAGCCTGCTCTAAGCATAGTTGGTAAGCACTATCTAGGTGTTATAATCCTGTCTTTATAATGTTGTATTAAATAGGTAATCATCAGCTATGTATTACCTCATGTTACCTATGCATTACCTCATGGTACCTATGTATTACCTCATATTACCTATGTATTACCTCACGGTACCTATGTATTACCTCATGGTACCTATGTATTACCTCATGTTACTGTGTATTGCAGACTATTTGTATTTTTATGCTCTGCAGTTATATATTCTGAAATGCTCCTGTTATTGCATCCTATAGTTTCACCCTTTCCTGTCACATCTGCAATCAATAAAAGAATGTTACAATTTTACAGCCCAGGGGGTTTAGCTACGTCTCATTGCACACCCTGCTAACGTGTATGAGGACAGTATAGTTAGATACACAGCTCAGCAGAATCACTCCCATGATAAGATTAGATACTCAGCTAAAGAAGAATAACATGGTGGGCCACAAGGGTGCCAAATCCTGTGGGGAGCAAAATTTTACCCCATCTTGTCTGACGTTCAATTTTAGAACAGCGCATGGGCACAGTGAGTTTTTAAATGAGTAAAGTCCATTGTCTTCTGGGTTGCTGCCTATCCAGAGTGCAGAAGTTGAAAACAAACTCATCATGGCTACTGCACTCTGCATAGGCAGTAACAGAGATGATAGAGGATAAGCAAGATATCCGAAACGTGAAATGCACACGTGCTACATTTTGCTCTGCTGCAGTTTTCTGCCTCTTCTCTCACTTGTAATTTTGTGAAAGGAGAAACGGAGAACTGGTAGTGAGATGTCCGATATTTATCACATTGTCCTTTGTAAAAGAAAAAACAACACAAATATAATAAAAGTTTAGGGATAAGGATGTGGATGGGGTTAGGGATAAGGCTGTGGATGGGGTTAGGGATAAGGCTATGGATAGGGTTAGGGATAAGACTGGATAGGGCTAGGAATATGGCTGTGGATAGGGTTAGGGATAAGGCTGTAGATAGGGTTAGGCATAAGGCAGTGGATGAGATTAGGGATAAGCTCTGAATAGGGTTAGGGATAAGGCTGTGGATAGGGTTAGGGATAAGGATGTGGATAGGGTTTGGGATAAGGATGTGGATACGGTTTGGGATAAGGATGTGGATAGGGTTTAAAGAGAACCTGTCACCCCCCAGGCTTTTTTATGTAGAAGTGCCACCTTGTGCAGCACTAATGCTGCATTCTGTCAATGTGGCTCTGTTACTTAGCTTCCGTTCCACCGCATAAATCTGTGGGATCTGTGGCCGCACGATATGAAGGCCAGGATGTGATCTGAGAGGACGGGCACGTCGGGTAGCGCTAACTGCGCATGCCCACGAAACTATAGTACAGCGCAGGCGCCAGCATTTCAAAAGAAAGCTGAGGAGGCGGCACCAAATACGAAATGACTGATGGATGCGAGGCGTCTGTCAGAGGGGGAAAGACCTGCCCCCCTGTCAAATTTCAGGTATTTTTGAACAATTTTATAAACGATTATTTCTGCGGTGGAACGGAAGATAAGTAACAGAGCCACCTTGACAGAATGCAGCATTAGTACTGCACAAGGTGGCTCTTTTACTTAAAAACGCCTGGGGGGTGACAGGTTCCCTTTAAGGTAAGGCTCTGGATTGGGTTAGGGATAAGGCTATGGATAGGGTTAGGGATAAAGCTATGGATAAAAATGGGGATAATTCTGTGGATGGGGTTATGGATAAGGCTGTGGATCGGGTTAGGGATAAGGCTGTAGATAGGGTTAAGGATAAGGCTGTGGATGGTGTTAGGTTAAACGCTATGGATGGGGTTAGGGATAAGGCTGTGGATAGGTTTATGGATAAGGCTGTTAATAAGGTTAGGAATAAGGCGGTGAATAGGGTTAGGGATAAGGATGTGGATGGTGTTAAGGAAAACGCTATGTATGGGGTTAGGGATAAGGCAGTGGATAGGGTTAGAGATAAGGCTGTTAATAAGGTTAGGAATAAGGCTGTGAATAGGGTTAGGGATAAGGCTGTCAATAGGGTTAGGAAGGTTAGGGATAAGGCTGTCGATAGGGTTAGGGATAAGGCTGTTGATTAGAGTTAGGGATAAGATTCAACCGAGCTATCAAGACTAGCTCTCCAGAACCTCTTAGCCGACCCAAGCTTGGACTCTCTGTATTGGTCCAGCCCCAACGATCCCATTGAGACATCAGTCGTCCCATTTGGACCTCCACCTAGGAAGTTATGACCCATCCTAGATATTGAGAGTTATTTCAGCTAGGAGGTCAAGGGAGAATTCAGTCCAACCCAGAGAGGCGGTGGTAAATATGTGAGGGGGTGAGCTTGGGATTAAAAGCTAGCTACACACCTTTAGCCTTTGTCATTGTTCTGCCATGGAAGCCGCATCATGCCACGTGTGGAGATGGACCAGAAAATAAGAGGGTGCATGTAGATAAGAGAGCTTCCCTTCATCCACAAGTTAAAAGGAATGTTAACGTGACACATACAGCTAACTGCAATCCCCAACCTGTACCCTACTTTTATCTGTACTTCTGGATGTAATATCTGTATATTACTCTGTATATATTTGTATTATCTTTCGGCAATTACAATATCAATTAGTTTTGGGCTACTTTTTTTATCTCAAAATCCGATTTCCTGGGTCTGTTTTTCTGCGTAGTACTTACTCCCCATCTGGGGTTGGATTCTGACCTCACATAAGCTTGTTAATGGACCGAGCTTATATCTAATGAGGAACTGGCGGCAGCATACCATTCTGGTGTTATTTGGGGATACTGGCAGTGATGGACTGGAGGTTTACAAAATGTATTCCCGGCCTGGGACTGGTGATATATATACTGCCATCACTGCAGAGTGCCCCAATAACCAGGACAGGGCAGCATCTCCAGAGACTACTTATCTTAGGTGCAGTTCCCTGACTGAACTGAGGGTAAGGGGGGCGCCAGAGAGCTGTGACTGTGTAAGCTCTGTCACAGATTGGTAACAGTGGGGAGAAATCCATATCCTCTGGCTCCCTCTTGTGTGGTTTCCTTAAAATAGGGTTAGGGATAAGTCTACGGATGTGGATAAAGATAAGGCTCTGGATGGGGTTAGGGATAAAGCTGTAGATAGGGTTAGAGATAAGGCTATGCATAGGGTTAGGGATAAGACTGGATAGGGTTAGGGATAAGGCTATGGATAGGGTTAGGGATAAGGCTACGGATAGGGTTAGAGATAAGGCTGTTGATAGGGTCAGAAATAAGACTGGATAGGGTAAGGGATAAGGCTATGGATAGGGTTAGGGATAAGACTGGACAGCATTAGGGATAAGGCTATGGATAGGGTTAGGGATAAGGCTATGGATATGGTTAGGGATAAGGCTGTTGATAGGGTTAGTTATAAGACTGAATAGAGTTAAGGATAAGGCTATGAATAGGGTTAGAGATAAGACTGGATAGGGTCAGAAATAAGACTGGAAAGGGTTAGGGATAAGGCTATGGATAGGGTTAGGGATAAGACTGGATAGGAATAGGGGTAAGGCTATGGATAGGGTTAGGAACAAGACTGACTGTGGATAGGGTTAAGGATTAGGCTGTGAATATGGTTAGGGATTAGGCTATGGATAGGGTTAGGGATAAGACTGGATAGGGTTAGGGATAAGACTGTGGATAGGGTTAGGGATAAGACTGGATAGGGTTAGGGATAAGGCTATGGATAGGGTTAGGGATAAGGCTGAAGAAAGGGTTAGGCATAAGGCTGTGGATAGGATTATGGGTAAGACTGGATAGGGTTAGGAATAAGGCTGTGGATAGCGTTAGGTATAAGGCTGTGGATAGGAATGGGGTTAAGGCTGTGGAAGGGGTTAGGGATAAGGCTATGTATGGTGTTAGGTATAAGGCTGTGGATGGGGTTAGCGAAAAGAGTTTGGATGTGGTTAGGGATAAGGCTGTTGATGAGGTTAGGGATAAAGCTGCAGATAGGGTTAGTGATAAAGCTGTAGATATGGTTAGGGTTAAAGCTGTAGATAGGGTTAGGAATAAGGCTGTGGATGGAGTTAGGGATAAGGCTGTGGATAGGGTTAGGGATAATGCTATGGATAGGGTTAGGGATAAGACTGGATAGGAATAGGAGTAAGGCTATGGATAGGGTTAGGAACAAGGCTGGCTGTGGATAGAGTTAAGGATTAGGCTGTGGATATGGTAAGGGATTAGGTTATGGATAGGGTTAGGGATAAGGCTCTGGATAGCGTTAGGGATAAGACTGGATAGGGTTAGGGATAAGGCTATGGATAGGGTTAGGGATAAGGCTGTGGATAGGATTAGGGGTAAGACTCTGGATAGGGTTAAGAATAAGGCTGTGGATAGCGTTAGGAATAAGGCTGTGGATAGGAATGGGGATAAGGCTGTGGAAGGGGTTAGGGATAAGACTATGGATGGGGTTAGGTATAAGGCTGTGGATGGGGTTAGCGAAAACACTTTTGATGTGGTTAATGGCTGTTGATAAGGTTAGGGATAAGGCTGCGGATAGGGTTAGGGATAAAGCTGTAGATATGGTTAGGGTTAAAGCTGTAGATAGGATTAGGGATAAGGCTGTGGATGGGGTTAGGGATAAGGCTCTGGATAGGGTTAGGGATAAGGCTATGGATAGGGTTAGGGACAAGACTGGCTGTTGATAGGGTTAGGTATAAGACTGAATAGAGTTAAGGATAAGGCTATGAATAGGGTTAGAGATAAGACTGGATAGGGTCAGAAATAAGACTGGAAAGGGTTAGGGATAAGGCTATGGATAGGGTTAGGGATAAGACTGGATAGGAATAGGGGTAAGGCTATGGATAGGGTTAGGAACAAGACTGACTGTGGATAGGGTTAAGGATTAGGCTGTGAATATGGTTAGGGATTAGGCTATGGATAGGGTTAGGGATAAGACTGGATAGGGTTAGGGATAAGACTGTGGATAGGGTTAGGGATAAGACTGGATAGGGTTAGGGATAAGGCTATGGATAGGGTTAGGAATAAGGCTGAAGAAAGGGTTAGGCATAAGGCTGTGGATAGGATTATGGGTAAGACTGGATAGGGTTAGGAATAAGGCTGTGGATAGCGTTAGGTATAAGGCTGTGGATAGGAATGGGGTTAAGGCTGTGGAAGGGGTTAGGGATAAGGCTATGTATGGTGTTAGGGATAAGGCTATGTATGGTGTTAGGTATAAGGCTGTGGATGGGGTTAGCGAAAAGAGTTTGGATGTGGTTAGGGATAAGGCTGTTGATGAGGTTAGGGATAAAGCTGCAGATAGGGTTAGTGATAAAGCTGTAGATATGGTTAGGGTTAAAGCTGTAGATAGGGTTAGGAATAAGGCTGTGGATGGAGTTAGGGATAACGCTGTGGATAGGGTTAGGGATAATGCTATGGATAGGGTTAGGGATAAGACTGGATAGGAATAGGAGTAAGGCTATGGATAGGGTTAGGAACAAGGCTGGCTGTGGATAGAGTTAAGGATTAGGCTGTGGATATGGTAAGGGATTAGGTTATGGATAGGGTTAGGGATAAGGCTCTGGATAGCGTTAGGGATAAGACTGGATAGGGTTAGGGATAAGGCTATGGATAGGGTTAGGGATAAGGCTGTGGATAGGATTAGGGGTAAGACTCTGGATAGGGTTAAGAATAAGGCTGTGGATAGCATTAGGAATAAGGCTGTGGATAGGAATGGGGATAAGGCTGTGGAAGGGGTTAGGGATAAGACTATGGATGGGGTTAGGTATAAGGCTGTGGATGGGGTTAGCGAAAACACTTTGGATGTGGTTAGGGGCTGTTGATAAGGTTAGGGATAAGGCTGCGGATAGGGTTAGGGATAAAGCTGTAGATATGGTTAGGGTTAAAGCTGTAGATAGGATTAGGGATAAGGCTGTGGATGGGGTTAGGGATAAGGCTCTGGATAGGGTTAGGGATAAGGCTATGGATAGGGTTAGGGACAAGACTGGCTGTGGATAGGGTTAGGGATAAGGCTGTGGATAGGGTTAGGGATAAAGATGTGGATAGGGTTAGGGATAAGACTGGATAGGGTTAGGGATAAGACTATGGCTATGGTTAGGGATAAGGCTGTGGCTAGGGTTAGGTGTTATGAATGGGTCACCAAGGAGGAAAACAAGACCAAGCGAAGCTACAGAAAACCAGAGAGGTTGGTAACTAAGAGGATTGCAGACCCCTGATCCTATCCACACAACTAGCAGTAGCCGTGGAGCGTGCCTACGATGATTCTAGATGCCTCGACACAGCCGGAGAACTAAATAAGCCTAAAGCAAGAAAAAGGGAAATCTAAACCGCCCCAGAGCAGACCCCAAAGGAATAGACAGCTCCCAAACATATATTGTCAGTGAGACAAGATGAAAACACAAACAGGTAGGAAAGTAGGCTGAGCAAACGATGGGGCCCACACTAACTAGAAAGGAAAGGAAAGACACTGCAATCACGCAAAAAACCCTGCAAAAATGTCCAACACTTCTGATAGCAAAAACTCTGAAGTCACTAGACTCCCACTATATCAGCACTCTGGCATATTCTGAAAGCAGAGCAAAAAGAGGCCAATCTAATAAGGGACAAAATCAAACTGACACAAACAGTAACATAAGGATGGAAATTCAGCACAGCCCCAGCCGGGGCTGGCTGACTACACAAAACTGAATAGACAAAACCAAATCAAATGTGAACAATAGCAAAGAACACTTAGCTTGAGCATGCAGGAACTGAACTAGAAACTAAGACCTCAAGAGGCAGGAAAAATCACCAGTAGGGATAAAGGGAGTCGGCTGTCTTAAATCCAGTCAGAGACTCCAGATGTCCAGTCATCATCCTCATTATCAAGTGTCAGGCCTCTGTGAATTAGATCAGCTCCATTACCTCCTGTAACCACCAGAGGGAGCCCGGAAAGAGAACTGGCGACTCCTCTGTCCATACAACCAGCTCCACTACCTTCACTAGCAACCAGAGGTAGGCCAGAAAGTGAATTCACAACAGTACCCCCCCTTGAGGAGGGGTCACCGAACCCTCATCCACGTCACCAGGCCGATCAGGATGGGCCCGGTGAAAAGCATGAACCAATATATCGGCATCAATGTCAGAAGCAGAGACCCAAGAATTATCCTCCTAGCCATAACCCTTCCATTTGACCAAGTACTGGAGTCCCCGTCTAGCCAAACGAGAATCCAATATTTTCTCTACCTCATATTCCACATTGCCTTTAACCAATACAGGGTCAGGAGGTGCCGCCATAGGAACTACTGGCTCAACAAACCTCTTCAACAGAGATTTATGAAACACGTTATGGATCTTAAACATAGCTAGAAGAGCCAATCAAAAAGAAACAGGATTAAGAATCTCCAAAATCTTATAAGGTCCAATGAATCTTGGCATGAACTTTGGAGATGCAACCTTCATAGAAATATTCTTTGACGACAACCAAACCATATCACCCACTTTAAACTGGGGACCAATGGTCCTATGCCGGTTGGAAAACTGCTGGGCTTCTTCCTGAGAGAGGGACAACTTATCCACCACTTGGTCCCAAATCTGCTGCATTCTCTCTACCACAGTGTCCACACTTGGGCAGGTCGAAGATTCCACCTGCCCTGAAGAAAATCGAGGATGAAACCCAAAGTTACAGAAAAAGGGCAACATCAAAGTGGCAGAACTAGCTCTATTGTTTAGCGCGAATTCGGCCAAGGGCAAAAATGAGACCCAGTCATCCTGATCAGCAGATATAAAATATCTCAAATAGGACTCCAAAGTCTGATTTGTTCTCTCAGTCTGTCCATTGGTCTGAGGATGAAACACAGAGGAGAAAGATAACTGAAGTCCCAGATTGGAACAAAAAGCTTTCCAAAATCTGGAAACAAACTGGACTCCTCTGTCCGACACAATGTTCTCAGGAATCCCACGCAACCGAACCACCTGTTGTAAAAACAAGGGCACCAACTCTGAAGAAGATGGCAACTTTGGGAATGGTACAAGATGGACCATCTTAGAAAATTTATCACAAATCACCCAGATAACAGTCATTCTCTGAGAGACAGGAAGATCGGAAATAAAATCCATTGAGATATGGGATCATGGCCTCTTGGGCACCGGCAGGGGCATCAACAACCCACTAGAACGAGAACAGGGTTTAGACCGAGAACAAGTCCCACAGGACTGCACAAAATTCCTGACATCACGAGATAAGGCAGGCCACCAAAAAGACCAACTCACTAAATCTCTGGCACCAAAACTACCTGGATGACCAGCCAACGAGGAGCAATGAATTTCAGACATCACTCTCTTCCTCCACTGGTTAGGAACATACAATTTTCCCATAGGACAATGCTCAGGTTTGTCCTCCTGAAATTCCTCCAGGGCACATCTCAAATCGGGCGAGATGGCGGAAAGAACTACCCCCTCACCTAGGATGGCAGTAGGCTTGGTCACAATAAGAGAATCCACAAAGAAACTCCTAGAAAGGGCGTCCGCCTTAACATTCTTAGTGCCCGGAAGAAAAGTGGCCACAAAATTAAAACGCGAGAAAAACAAGGCCCACTGTCATGAACTCATTTTCTGCTCCACCAGTTGAGAGTTCCCCTTCCGTTCTCCCTCTGCTGGTGACAGGAGGTAGTGCGTTGGTTTAAGTGGTAGTGATTTGCCACCTGATGAGGAAGATAACGATTGGATCTCTGGAGTATCAGACTGGATATAAGACTGCCGACGCCCTATCCGGGTGCTGGTGATTCAGTCTGCTTCTCAGGTCCTGGACTTCAGCTCTCTTCCAGTCTTCTCAAGTTAAGTTTGTTTTTTGCTAATGTTCACACTTGTGCTTGTTGGTCAATTCAGTTTTTTTGTGTAATCAGCCTGCACCTGCTGGGGCTATGCTGAAATTCCACTCCTATTAATCAGTATTTGCCAAGCTGCTTTTTGTCCCTTATTAGATTGGCCTCTTTTTTGCTCTGTCTCAGAATATTTCAGAGTGCTGATATAGGTTTAGAAGTCTAGTGACTTCAGGGTTAATTTTGCTATCAGAAGTGTTGGACTTTATTTTTGTAGGTTGTTTTTGGCAGATTGCAGACAGTGTCTTTCCTTTTCTGTCCTTTTTAGTTAGCCGGGCCCCATCGTTTGCTCAGCCTATTATCCAGCCTTTGTTTGTATTTTCATCTTGCTTCACCGTCAATACATGTGGGGGGCTGTCTTTCCTTTGGGGTCTGCTCTGGGGCAGTAAGTTTTCCTCTTTTCCTGCTTTAGGCTTATGTAGTTCTCCGGTTGTGACGAGGCATCTAGGACCAATGTAGGAACGCTCCACGACTGCTGCTAGTTGTGCGGGTAAGATCAGGGATCTGCAATCTGCATAGTTACCAACTTCTCTGGTTTTCTGAGACTTAGCTTGTTGTCTTTTTTTCCTCCTCGGTTTCCCATTCATAACAGCCCACCTAGCCTGTCTAGGATTCAAGCGTTTGGCTGATTCAAGATAAATCAAATTCTTGTGGTCGGTGAGGACCACAACTTGATGTCTAGCTCCCTCCAACCAATGTCTCCACTCTTCAAATGCCCACTTCATGGCCAACAATTCCCGATTCCCCACGTCATAGTTACGTTCAGTTAGGGAGAATTTTTGAGAAAAGAAGGCACAGGGATTCATTTTAGAAGTCACCGTATCTTTTTGGGACAAAACAGCTCCTGCACCAATCTCAGAAGCATCTACCTCCACCTGAAATGGAAGTGAGACATCAGGTTGCCATAGAACTGGAGCAGAAGTGAATCTCCGCTTAAGCTCCTGAAATGCCGAGACAGCCTATGGAGACCAATTCAGCACATCAGCGCCCTTCTTGGTCAGATCAGTCAGTGGTTTGACAATACCAGAAAAATTACCTATAAATTTACGATAGAAATTAGCAAAACCCAAAAACTTCTGGAGAGCCTTCAAAGAAGTGGGCTGAACCCAATCATAAATGGCCTGTACCTTGGCCAGGTCCATTTCAATAGCCGACGGAGGCAAAATAAATTCCAAAAATAAAATCCTCTGTACACCAAAGAGGCATTTCCATCCCTTAACATACAGGGAATTTTCCGGACATGTTCCACATGAGAATCCCAATTACTGGAAAAGATCAAAATATCATCCAGATAGATGATCAAAAACTTATCCACAAAGTCCCGGAAAATATCATTCATAAAGGATTGGAAGACAGAAGGGGCATTAGTGAGCCCAAAAGGCATCACCAGGTACTCAAAATGTCCCTCCGGAGTATTAAACGCCGTCTTCCATTCATCCCCGTGTTTAATGCGAATAAGATTATACGCCCCCCTGAGGTCAAGCTTGGTAAACCAGCAGGCACTTTTAACTCTGGAAAATAAATCAGAAATCAGGGGTAATGGGTACTGATATTTAACCGTGATTTTGTTAAGGGAACGATAGTCAATACAAGGCCTTAATGAACCATCTTGCTTGGTCACAAAAAAACCCCAGCACCTAAGGGTGAAGAGGATGGTCTAATATGACCCTTCTCCAACGACTCCTTGATATAAGATCGCATAGCATCATGTTCGGGTACCGATAAGTTGAAAAGCCGACCCTTGGGAAATTTACACCCGGGCACCAACTCAATTGCACAGTCATAACTCCTACGAGGAGGCAAAGATGCAGACTTACTCTCACTAAATACATCAAAAAAATTAGCCAAATAATCAGGAATATCATGAAACTGGGGAGAGGTGGAGAAAACAGGAGTGTCACTAAGAACACACTGACAACCCCAACTCACCACAGGCACAGATTTCCAATCCAAAACAGGATTATGAGTTTGCAACCAGGGAAAACCCAGAACAATAGTATCATGCAAATTGTGCAGCACCAAAAATTTACAAACTTCTTGGTGGTCCGGGGCGACCCGCATTATCACCTGGGTCCAAAACTGGGGTTTATTCTCTGCCAAAGGAGTAGCATCAATACCCCTCAAAGGAATAGGCATCCGCAGGGGTATCATGGGAAAACCACAACATTTAGCAAAGTCCAAATCCATGAGATTCAAAGCTGCTCATGAATCCACAAAAGACTTAGTGGAAAATGTGGATAAGGAGCAGATCAGAGTAATTGCCAAAAGGAACTTAGGTTGTACACTGCCCACAGCAAATGTGTGTGCAAAACGTTTCTCTCGTTTAGGGCAGACAGAAATAGTATGAGAGGTGTGTCCACAGAAAAAACAGCTTATTACGCCTTCTAAACTCCTGACATTGCACCCTAGACAAAACCCTATCACATTGCATGGGTTCAAACGTTTGTTCAAAAGGCGGCAATGCCTCTCATGTAGTTTTACGTTCACGTAAACGCCGATCAACTTGAATGGCTAATGACAGAGAATCATCAAGACCAGAGGGAGCAGGGAACCCCACCATAACATCTTTTACGGTTTCTGATAAACCCTTCCGAAAGAGAGCTGCTAAGACACCATCATTCCATGTAGTAAGGACCGCCCACTTTCGGAATTTTTGACAGTATAACTCTGCAGAATCCTGACCCTGGCTTAATGCCAATAGGGTTTTCTCAGCTTGATCAATAGCAATAGGTTCATCATACAACAACCCCAAAGCTTGAAAAAATGCGTCCACATTAGAATAGGATTTCCAGGTGTCAGAGAAAAAGCCCAATCCTGGGGATCGCCACGCAGCAAGGAGATGACAATTTTAACCTGCTGCACAGAGTTCCCCGATTAGTTAGGCTTCAAGGCAAGAAATAATTTGCAATTATTCTTAAAATTCAAAAATTTAGACCGATCCCCAGAAAACACATCAGGAGTAGGGATTTTTGGTTCAACAACAGGTGATTGAGCGAGATATGCGGAAATTCCCCACACTTCAGCTGCGAGCTGCTCGACACGATCAGACAATTGCTTAATCTCCATTAAAGAAAAATTCCCCCTACGGCCCCAGAGAAAAAGAGGAAAAAATACATATAAAAAAAAAATTCTGACACTTTTTTTTTTTTTTTACAATTTTCTCCTG
Source organism: Dendrobates tinctorius (assembly GCF_039654945.1). Taxonomy (NCBI): domain Eukaryota; kingdom Metazoa; phylum Chordata; class Amphibia; order Anura; family Dendrobatidae; genus Dendrobates; species Dendrobates tinctorius. The sequence continues at coordinate 324,611 of NW_027361754.1, forward strand.
CTTTTGAGTACCCTAGAATCTGTGGTTTAGGCTGGTGATTCTGTTATGAATGGGTCACCGAGGAGGAAAGCAAGACCAAGCTAAGCTACAGAAAACCAGAGAGGTTGGTAACTAAGCGGATTGCAGACCCCTGATCCTATCCACACAACTAGCAGTAGCCGTGGAGCGTGCCTACGATGATTCTAGATGCCTCAACACAGCCGGAGAGCTAAATAAGCCTAATGCAAGAAAAGGGGAAATCTAAACTGCCCCAGAGCAGACACCAAAAGAATAGACAGCCCCCAAACATATACTGTCAGTGAGACAAGATGAAAACACAAGCATAGGTAGGAAAAAAGGCTGAGCAAACGATGGGGCCCACACTAACTAGAAAGGACAGGAAAGGAATGACACTGTCTGCAATCACGCAAAAAACCCTGCAAAAATGTCCAACACTTCTGATAGCAAAAACTCTGAAGTCACTAGACTTCTCCCACTATATCAGCACTCTGGCATATTCTGAAAGCAGAGCAAAAAGAGGCCAATCTAATAAGGGACAAAAATACAAACTGACACAAACAGTAACATAAGGATGGAAATTCAGCACAGCCCCAGCCGGGGCTGGCTGACCACACAAAACTGAATAGACAAAACCAAATCAAATGTGAACAATAGCAAAGGACACTTAGCTTGAGCATGCAGGGACTGAACTGGAAACTAAGACCTCAAGAGGCAGGAAAAATCGCCAGCAGGGATAGAGGGAGTCGGCTGTCTTAAATCCAGTTAGAGACTCCAGATGTCCAATCGTCGTCCTCATTATCAGGTAGCAGGCCTCTGTCAATTAGACCAGCTCCAATAGCTCCTGTAACCACCAGAGGGAGCCCAGAAAGAGAACTGGCGCCTCCTCTGTCAATACAACCAGCTCCACTACCTTCACTAGCAACCAGAGGCAGGCTAGAAAGTGAATTCACAACAGTTAGGGATAAGACTGGATAGGGTTAGAGATAAGGCTGTGGATAGGGTTAGGGATAAGACTGGATAGGGTTAGGGATAAGACTGGATAGGGTTAGGGATAAGGCTATGGATAGGGTTATGGATAAGGCTATGGATAGGGTTAGGGATAAGGCTGTGGATAGGGTTAGGGATAAGACTGGATAGGGTTACAGATAAGGCTATGGATAGGGTTAGGGATAAGACTGGGTAGGTTTAGGAATAAGGCTGTAGATAGCATTAGGGATAATACTATGGGTAGGGTTAGGAATAAGGCTGTAAATAGGGGTAGGCAAAAGGCTGTGGATTGGGTTAGGGATGAGGCTGTTGATAGGGTTAGGGATAAGGTTGTGGATAGGATTAGGGATAAGGCTGTGGAAGGGGTTAGGGATAAGCCTAGGGATGGTGTTATAGGGCTGTGGATGGGGTTAGGGATAAGGCTGTAGATAGGGTTAGAGATAAGGCTGTGGATGGGATTAGGGATAAGGCTGTGGATAGGGTTAGGGATAAGGCTGTGGATATGGTTAGAGATAAGGCTGTGGATAAGGTTAATGATAAGGCTGTGGATAGGTTTATGGATAAGGCTGTGGATAGGTTTAGGGATAAGGCTATGGTTGGGGTTAGGGATAAGACTTTGAATAGGGTTAGAGATAAGGCTGTGGATAAGGATAGGGATAAAGTTAGGTAATATTATATTCCTATGGGGAGTTATTACATCACAGAAAATATTCCAATGATCACTTAGAAGCTTCCGGTCTCTTGTGACCATATGTTATACTGAGCTGACATTATATACGCACATTTGGGAACTGCAGGTGAAATCCGTCCAGTGATGTCACAGAACTGGTGGACTCTGCCCAGATAATGTTGATTCAACTCAGGGCGCCATATACTGAGGGTAATGTATACTGAAGGTGCTGTATACTGAAGGCGCTGCATACTGAGCACAGCATTTACTGAGGATGGCGTATACTGAGGGCGTCGTATACAGAGGGCGGCATTTACTGAGGGTGCCATATACTGAGGATTGCGTATAATGAGGATGTTGTATACTAAAGGCGCCCTACACTGAGGATGGCGTATACTGAGGGCGTTCTACACTGAAGGCGGCGTATACTAATGATGGCATATACTGAGGGAGCGTATACTGAGGACAGTGTATACTGAGGATGGCATATACTGAGGGCTGCATATACTGAGGGCACCGTATACTGAGGACGGTGTATACTGAGGATGGTGGATACTGAGGGCGATGTATACTGAGGGCACGTATACTGAGGGCGCCATATACTGAGGATAGTGTATACCGAGCATGGCGTACAATGAGGATGGTGTATACTGAGGGTGGCATATACCGAGGATGGTGTATACTGAGAGTGGTGTATACTGTGGATGGCGTATATTGAGGATGTTGTATACCGAGTATGACGTATACTGAGGATGGTGCATACTGAGGGTGGCATATACTGAGGATGGCGTATACTGAGGGCGGCATATACTGAGGATAGTGTATACTGAGGATGGCATTTACTGAGGGCGGTGTATACTGAGGGCAGCATATACTAAGGGCACCATATACTGAGGCCGGCATATACCAAGGATGGCGCATACTGAGGGCGGCATAGACGGAGGACATCATATACCGAGGATGGCGTATACTGAGGGCGGCATAAACTGAAGGCGCTGTATACTGAGGGCACCATATACTGAGGATGGCGTATACTGAGGATGGTGTATACTGAGGATGGTGTATACCGAGGATGGCATATGCTAAGGGTGGTGTATACTGAGGGCAGCATATATTTAGGCCACCATATACTTGGGGCACAGTATACTGAGGATGGTGTATACTGATGTAGGAGTATACTGAAGATGATGTATACCGAGAATGGCATATACTGAGGGCAGCATATACTGAGGGCACTGTATACTGAGGACACGTATACTCAGGATGGTGTATACTGAGGTCGGCGTATACTAAGGATGGTGTATACCGAGGATGGCTTATACAGAGGGTACCTTATACTGAGGGCACCATATACTGAGGGTAGCATATACTGAGGTTGGCGTATACTGAGGGTGGCGTATGCTGAGGGTGGTGTATACTGAAGGTGGTGTATAGTGAGAGCGCAGTATAGTGAGGGCAGTGTAAACTGAGGATGGTGTATACTGAGGGTGACATATACTGATGGTGGCGTATAATGATGATGGAGTATATTGAGGGCGCCGTATACTGAGGGAGTGTGTGCTGCATGTTGGGGATGTTTTCCTTGCAATGCTTCCTGAGATCCCGGGGAGCTGTAATAAGAGGTGTTATTACGAATATCTCCGTGCTCCCCTCCCCCACTGTTTGCTGTAATGAATTCAGGGTCTGTGTCCAGTGCGATGGTTGACATGACAACACAGCCGTATTATTGGGGAGAACTGCACACATTTCTGTTATCAGCTCCCTGCCACGGCCCTGTAAAGATATACTAGCAGGAACGCGGGATGCAGTGATGGGACGCAGGCAGGATAAGGGTTAACAGGTTTATTTACAGGGGAATTTACTCCACACAGGGAGTGAGGGATTGTAGGGTGACTATAAGGAATGGGGCACAACTGGGAGAGTGGCAGGGTAGGTCAAGGATGAATGAAAGTTCAGTAATAAAGAGGTGAAACATATCAGTCTGAAGTCTTCTTGGGTGCAGCTCCTCAGGGTTCCAATGGTGGCACCAAAAACAGCGGCACGTGACGTCTCGGTGCGGTCTGAACAGGCGGGGATCCAACGGTGGCACCGACAACAGTGGTGCAATGTCCTTTCCAGTGGAGCCAAGTAAATGACAATACCCCGTCCACTGGTGACTATGGTCAGTCTCCGGTACCTTCCACTGTCCCTAGTCCATATACTGTAGTGGCTAAACAATGGTAAGGGCCACAGTCCTGTACGAGCCCAGAGTGGCTCTGCAAGTATACAAAGGCCAAGTCAAGTCACAAGTGTCTGGGGCCGAGATTTACTAGCACAGTCAGGGTGTAGGTTGTAGTCACCCTACTGGTCTCTCAGGTGGTACACGCACGGTACTCACGATCCTGAAGTGTCTGGCTCCTGGCTTTATGTCGGTCACCGGGCACACACTGCCCATCTCTCTCTCTCTGGTCCCCACGGTGGGCGGTGGGCGACAGCGGTCGCTGGTCTGTGTGGAGCTGGTGCTCCCTCGATGGAGCACTTCTCTCTCTTGTTGCTGCAACACCCGGCTCAGCTTTGCTCTGTGTGCAAGGCTCTGCATGGCTCTGATTTGCTGACATGGCTCTGCTTTGCTGACATGGCTCTGCACGGCTCTGGTCTGCTGGCACGGCTCTACTCTGCACAGCTCTCTGCAGGCGATGCAGGCTCTTTCTATATGGCCCATCGCCACACCGGTACTCTCTGTTGGGGGAAGCAGAGTACGCTGCTCACCACTCTGCGGCCTGCTCTCCGCCGGCGGCAGACTTCTCCGCTTCGTGAGCTTTTTCTTTTTATGCCTCTGCTGCTGTGTGCCCTTTTCTGGCTCTCCCCACTTCTTTGGGTCAGCAGGAAGCTCTGTCTCTCTGCTCCTTCCCTCCTGCAGCAGGGGAAGGTCCGCCCCACTCAAGTTTCCCCCCAGGAACAAAGGATGCAGCCTTTCTAGTTCCGGACCTGGCATGCAGGTACCCGCGGTCCGGTCTATCTCCTTACAGCCCCACGACTGCCACAATATCTGCTACTTATAAAAACTGCCTGTACATTACACAGAAGCATTAGGAGCCTGCGAGTAGAGATGAGCGAACCTTTCAAGGTTTGGTTCGATTGGCTGAACATTTAGCTCAGCAGGAGTCAGCCATTGGTCATGCATGAGGTATCAGTGTCTGGCCCAGCATCGACAGCTTGGAACTGAAGTTTCAATGAGGACCTGGTGGTTAAGGGAGCAGTGTAAGCCTTCTTTGCTGGGATCCTTGATACCTCATGCAACACCTCCTATTTTTTTTTCCAGCCACACTCAGATCACACAAACATCAGTTTTATAGACTACTATTAATAGAAAACTCTAAGGAAAGTACCACAGGTAGTTGACTGAAAGTAAGTGTTGGCCTGCCTGTCTGGGAGACTTACTTAAACAGGCAACCCACCAGATGGAGACCCAACTCGAAGTCTCCACATTTAAAAAGAATTATGGTCACACACCGAAAAAGTGGCTTCAATTTCTACAAACAGTATAACATGCCTCTGATACGCCTTCTACCACAGACAACCCAGCAGATGGAGACCCAACTTGGAGTCTCCACATATCAAAAATTGTTTGTAACATCTGCAGCAGTAGCCACATCAGGCACAGAAGCCATGGCAAAGGTGTTACACGCAGCAGTAACGCGATATCAATGCATGACACTAAAAACAGCACCATTACCTAGTCTTCCCAGTCTGCAACTGGGGTGTAAAAATCACGGAGATCCATGACTTTTTAATTTTGATGAAAGTGAGGCAGTCTACACTTTGATGGGAAAGCACCTGCAGCGCTAAAGATATGTTCTGAGAGAACGCTGGCTGCCTGGCATGACGAAACCTCCAAGGTGTGACAGGCGAGCTCAGGCCATGCTTCCATTTTTGAAGACCAAAATGAAAAAGGATGTAAACCCCCTGATGGCATTGTCATTGAGCTCCAAATACTCCTGTACCATCCTCTCCAGTCCTTCACAAAGTGTCAGACTTGTACTCTGTTCTGCTGGTGCACAGGTTGGTCTAAAAACTGCGTGAAATGACTCACAGAAATTACTTATGCCACTTACACTGCTTCTAATGTTTTTGCAATGACGCCTTGACCTTCCCAGAGTTGGACGACTACAACTGCGATGCACACTGTGTGCCTTACTGTTGTATTGGGCAAAACCACTCTTAAGATTGTCTACAAGAATGTTTCAAAACGGCAGCATGCGCGTGTCCCTTTCGAGGGGGGGAAAGCTTCTGCCTAAATTTATTCTTGTACCATGGATCTAACAGAGTGGCAACCCAGTATTCAATGCTATTTCTAACCCTAAGAATACAGCCAACATGGTGAAGATAGTGCAGCAAAAAGGTGCTCATGTGTTGGGCTTATCCATGAGGTCTAAGTCCATGGTGTGTTGGTGGCGGGGTAACACTCAAGGTTGTTTCTTCCGTCCCCTCCAGCCAACCACAGACAATAGAGAGGGTATCATTATCCTTTTCGTCTCCTGACTGTTGTGCGTCCATCACCTCTTCCTCCTCTATTTGTTCCTCGGCTTCTGCACCTTCACTAACAGTTTGTCTGGTACCATGAGACCCTCTCGATCGCTGTAAGCCACCCTCCCATGGCAACCGCCTGGGAGACAACAGTCTGAAAATTTGAGATAATGTTATCCCTACTGCATCCTCCTCTGCTTCCACCTGTTCCTCTGGGAAAAACCCCCCTCACACAGACTATTCAAAGTGCGCTCCAGCATGTAGATGACCGGAATATGATGGTTATGACAGCATCGTCAGTGCTAACCATCTTAGTAGTTATTTGAAAACTGTACAGAGAGGTGCAGAGGTCCTTCATCTGTGCCTACTCCGCAAATGTGATTTGCACCATGTCTGTACTTCGCTGGCTCAGACTATGCAAAAGGACATACTTTGCCTGGGCTCGTCGCTGTTGCCACAGTTGCTGCAACATGTGCAGAGTGGAATTCCACAGTATCGGAACATCGCTAATCAAATGGTTAACCAGTAGGCCAAAAGACCTCTGTAGCGATGCAAACCTGATGACATGCAGAGAACAGGACAAACTGCTTGGCTGTGAGTGAGATGCTACGGTGGACTGATAAAGATGTGTTGTGCTAGGTGGCATAAAAGAAGCAGTCATGTCCACTTCCGTAACAGCTGATGGGACCCCGACTGTAAAGGGTAAGCAAAGCGCTGTGGAATTAATGGCGCTATATAAATGAGTAAAATAAACGAATAAAAAATAGAGTTTCTGTGGCCGGAGACCTGTGTGAGAACACTTGGAATGGTGACGTAGAAGGAAGAAGCGGCATCTGTTCTGTGGTTGATGGAATGGACGGTGGTTGGCGAGGCCCACTAGTCTGCATTTTAGCGCAGTAAGATTCCCAGACTAAGGCATGTTGATCGCTAGCATGTGTAACAAGGTGGCACGGGATGGTAGTCATGGGTGAGTTCACTAAGCAACAGTCAGTGAGCACCCCGGCACCTTGCACATGAAGAGATGAGTACTCAGTATGTCTGCTGGAATTCTAGCCCCATGAAGCACCACAAAGCCACAGTCTTTGTTCCAGCAGTTAAACTTTAGTAAATGGCAAGATATCCATCACATCCAGAGGTACAGTTCACACGGGTCAACATTGCTTTCCCTGCCGTCTCTATGGACTATTCGGATCCCATCCATCCATTAGGCGTCATGAGCTCCCGTCCTGGTCTCAGACCCCGAATTCTTTCGGGGGACGATCCCGTTGAGCCAATGCCCATTCCCGCTGCTCTCCTGGCTTGAAGCAACTGTATCCTCCATGATCGGGGAACTCTTTATGCATGCTGATGTACATGTCCAGCCCTGGGCAAGACTGCCCGGGCTTCTTCCACTACCCAGGAAATGCTTGAACACAAAGAATACATAGTCCAGTTAATATACGGTTTGACCCGGAACAAATTCCAAGAAAGCGTTTTATGATTTTTTTTATTACTATTATATGTGGGGTACAACATATTAAAAGTTTTCCAAAAATTGATCACCACAAAGGTCATAAGACGATGACAGCCATCGCACTAAAAATAACAAATATTTCCCTATTTCAAAGCTGTAGCTTTAGGTTACACAAGAGTTTGCATTTTGTATACTATATATTTTCATATAACAATTTTTATACAAAGTTTTATACTAACTACATGGACAGGCGAGGTCATGACGTATTCAATGACATCATGACATACTGTATATGTACATTCCTAGAAATTATAGAATTAATACACAGTGCATTTTAAGACCTACTTCATCACTGAATAAGCGTGTCAGGTCAATAGTCACTATTTTCATCATCAGACACTGCTTCCTCACTCATATTGTCACAATGCCCTTCTTGACATGGTCCGATACCCGTGAAGAGGAAAGTCCATGTCTTTTGCAAGTGCACCGTAGTGTACTACAACCACGAGAACAATTGCAGTGAATTATTTTCAGAAGTGTTTCTGGCGCGGGTGAAGTATCCATCATCACTGGAACTAGACTGTTGTTCTGAAATTCCCATCCCCATTCAGTAGTGTCCATGGCCTCACCATTGTCCATCCAAAGCATCACTTGGAGGTAACTCCGAAGGGCATGATACTTCGTTGCAGAGGAGGTCGGTGGCAGTCGTTCAGGTGTAACAAAGATTTTGGCTGAACCAACTTTTTTGCAGAGAGTAGAATCCCTCATTGCAGACAGATTGTCTCCAGGCTTGCCCCTGAACAATGCCACCACCGCTTTACACCCAGCGTCTTCAATCTCAGCTCTGTTTTTGTTAGGTGTGGAAAAGATTTTAGCACAACTATTTAAGACCGAGTCTCCCTTCAAAACCTTGTGTAGACCGAGTTTTTTTCCAGATTCCAAAAACCACGGAAGTGGTACCGCAACTAGTGAATGCATGAAGGAACAGAAGACTGCGGCAGACATGGTTTCCCAGTAACTTCTTCATAACCTTAATGTCGTATACTGTTGCCGGATTCCCTTTATCCGAGTAGAAATAAAGCTTGTTGCCATCGCTGGTTGACGCGTGATGAAGTAACAACACCAAAAGATCTGTATCTTCGCCAATGAGACTAGTACTTTTGTTGGATGACATTGACACTGCTGCCTTAACAATCTCCACATCTGCATTCCCCTTTGATTGTATTACGTGGCAACCTCTGTCATTCATGCGCTGTGAAACGAGATTGATAAGAGACTGTTTGTTCTCCAGATTCGAAAGGAAGTCCTCCTTTTTCCCGACAAATTTAGTTCCTTCAGCAATGTTCACTTTGTTACTTGTTCGTTTTTTGCACCGTTGCTGATGGGTAATGTCCTTAGTGTTTGGTCCTCCAATGTAACCATCAAATACTATCGTAGCCTTACCATAGTGCTTTAGTGTGAAAGATGCATAATCTTCAGCGATTGAACAATATGTCTTTTCTTCTGACCACTTCAGTCGATGGAGAAGAGAACCTCCGTCAAGAACATAATGTTCCACTTCTGGTACATCCTTGAGTACTGCATCATCTGAACTCTGTTCTTTTATAGCAGCCATCAGTTGTGCTTTGTTTGGTTTGCGTAAGAGATGTTTTGCCTCAAAGAGGGATGGTGGGTATCGTGAAAGTTCATAGGCCATCACCTCATCAAGGGAAAGATCAGCAGTTTGAGGCACCACAAGAAACCTTTGGAACAAAATAGTGGGGTCTATTGTTTTGTCCTTAGCATCGTCAATAGCCTCACTGGATGCCAGGGTCTTGGCTTTCATTGACCGCTTGTACTTAACTGAAAACAGTGTTTGACCCTCCATTGTTGCCACTATTTCTCTGCCAATGGTGAACAGGTTATGGACATTCACATCGTTATTTGCATTGACACCGGTGATAATGTTGCGAAGAGACACTTCATCAGAGAAAGGTGAAAAGGTCTCGAGTTTATCTGCAATTTTCTCCAGGTCTTCACGATCTCTTCTCGTCCTTGACGTTCTTGCCTCGTGTTGTTCACTGGTGACAAAGCTCTGGCGAGTGAAACCCTGGATCGCATCACTGTAGGAAGAGGACACTGGCATAGACAGAGTCCACAAGGCCCTCTGATGTTCGGACATTCCACTTCCTCTGGTGAGTCCTCCTGCAGTTTTTAGGGAGCGCATCAGAGCTTGCTCGATGACTACGTCGCAACCCAGGCCTGCCCAGTACTGATCAGTCCGCCTTACAACATGCAAGCCATTCATAAATCTATGGAAGACTAATGGCATATCATCTTCCAGAGTGGTCATAGACTGGAAGTAAAGGTAGGCGGCCTTCACATAGTTCCCATGCCCAGCAGCTGTAAGAATAGGCAAACATTCGGCTACAGCATGAAGGTGCATCAGCCAGGATCCTGTACGATCGGCCTCGATAAGCTCCCTTGCAATTCCAACCATCTGTTAGTAATTCAGCCATAGTTTACAGGTGCGAGAGTGAGCGGATAATCCGTTTCTTTTGGTGGACAAGAGGTGGACAATTTCACTAAGGCAGGTAGATGTGATGACCGAATTCAAGTCACTCTCCCCTGTCAGTGTCCGAGCATACAACTGCTCAAGTTCTTGCAACAGGTCTGCAAAACCGGGATAGTCGCAAAGCACTTTGTCTGCAACTTGCTGAGTAAGGCACTGATCAAGGAGGAGATGGCCACGAACTGCATGCTGAACTGCCTTTCCAGTCATGATGTGTTGCACAGCATTGTCACCGTAAATTGTTCCCAAGATCTCTTTGATTCCACTCCCATCCATCAACGTTCTTATGGCACCCATAAGATTTATCAATGTGTGGAAGCTCCAGAGCATCAGTACAACATCTCGAACCGTGCTGTCTTCAGGCACCTCGTGTTTGATTTCTGACGCTTTCCAGTAGAGTGGCTGATCGAATGTGACAACTGCAGCAGATCGGTGTTTATCAGCAAGGTTGCACAGATACTCAAGAGTAGAGAAGATGCATGACTTGTCTCCGGAATACATGTCAATGATGGGCAGGAAGATTACCGAAGACGACCCCGGATGATCACAGTCTTTATGTAGCATGTGCATCATTCCATTCCAGCTCGGTGCAGGCTGTTTGAAGCGTAAAGACATCTCCCACAATACATCAACACGATGGTCAATGGCGTCGAGAAATGTCAAGGGCTTTAATTTTATGTTTCGGCGAGTGTGTTTTGTGAAACGGTATTCCCTTACATCAACTCTGCTTTGTTCAACTATCTCCAAGTCCGCAGTCTTCCATCTGAGAACTGTGCGACTGACCTTCCTTCCTGGAGTCACAGTAGCTACCATCCCCATGCCATGGAAAGTCCCCTTCCCATCTAACGTGATGATATTATGATCGACGCTGTCCGCAGCGAACAGCAGTGCCGTATCCAGTCTGTTTATGGTACCACCGAGTACATCCTGGCCAACAGAAGCAGCAGCGTTTTCCTCGAATCGCTGAACTTCCAAATATGATGAACAATATCCCATGGCTGAGAGACCGTCTACAAGAAATTGAGACCTGAAATGATGATGGAGCTGGACTGCTAACCCAAGCTGCAATGGAGCTACTACAGCCCTGGGACGTACAGCCTGAACATCTGATTGTCCAATGCTTGCGACCTTCCTGTGAATGTCCTTTCCAACGAAGAGGGTTTCAAGCAAGCAAAGCAAACTCAGGGGGAGATAATCTAAGGCAGACTGACATTCAAGCGAAGAAGTCTTCGGATATTCATCGGTTGAAGATGGGATCTTAGACTTGATATCGCTCTTGATTAGTTTGGCCACAGTCTCTATGATGGCTCTCTTCTGGGCTTTTTCATCCGTTTCCTGACTACGGAAATAGTCCCTCAGGATTATTCTGGTCTTTTCACGGAACGTTACAATGTTAGGCAACCCTATCAATAGCGAATCGCAATACCTCTCCTCCAGCCTATACCTCAGCCATTTATTACTATAGGCAGCACTGTCTCCTTCTACTAGATACTCCGTGATTTTCTTTGCAAGATCTGTGACAGTCAGTTGCTCTTCATCGTTGTCCTCGAGAAATGCACACATTCTCAAGAACGCTTGCTCTTGGTCCATGTTCATCGGCCTCCCTACCTTCCGCGGTTTCTTTGTAGTAGATCCACCACCATGATGCATAGGAATTCCGTAATTTGTCCGAAAGTTAATGTCACATGAACGATGATACAGACAGTCTGCAGCATGTAAGTCCTTCCCAAAGTACGCGATTCTCCCTTGAATGGTGATTGCCCAGTCATCATTACGCTGTTTGCAATGTGACAAGATGGACCTTACAAATCCATTTTAACAAAGCTATAGTCATCGAAATCACTACTAGATCTTGTCTTCACCACTTCATGTCCACAGAACAAACACTGCATCGTGCTATCATAGGATGCAGTAGACACCCGTGTACCTCTCTTGGCAGGTGAACGATGAACGGAAGTAGCTTTCTTATGCAAGTCTATCTGCTTCTTGTTTATGTAGTTCATACGACATCTCTTGTGCACCACTGCTCCAGCAACTACCACAGTGCTAACGCCCCTCTCAGTACTGGCTTTATTGATCCCTTCAGCTCCTTTCGCACCAATCACCACTCTTTCTCCGTCATCTTCTACTTCATGGCTGCATAAGGGTAAGCTCTGTAAAAGAAGATAAATAAATTGTTAAATAATAAATATAATAATAGTAGTAATTGTAAAAGAAATATGATAGACACTGAAAGGCGAGTTGATTTTACATTTTACAGCTTTGGCGGCCATATTCTTTGACGTCACATTTGGACCCTTTGTGGTAACCCTATCTTGGTAAACTTTTAGTATGTTTTTCCCTACATGTAATACTACCAAAAAAAACAATAAAACGCTTTCTTGGAATTTGTTCAGGGTAAAGGATTTTTTTTTCTTATTTTGACTGGACTACATGTAACACATATCCAGTCTATGACAAATATGACAACATTGTCATGTCACAAATTATATAAAAGTATATAACACCGCCACCCTGAAAACATTGCCAAGACACTTCAAGGTGTTTCATGGATGTGATAGGGCGCTCTTGAGGGCTCGTGGCATTGATGCCCTGAAAATAAACATTAGGGGTGGACAATTGGCTAAACATCTAGGGAGACTTGAGACATGCTGGATATGGATGCTCCAGACTGTCCAACCCTATGGACTGAATGAGAATCTTTCCTTTGTCCCCTTTTTGTGATTCCCCGATCGCTGCGCATCGTATGTGCCCAATTTTTCCGCATTGCTTTGTTTATATTTGATTTTAACGCTTTTTATTCTATTATTTCTAGTACCCTTTGACTATTGTGCGGTCTTCCATGGTATATTGCACACAATGGATCCTGGATTCCTCCATTCCTCATTGACTGACATGGATACAAGATTTATACTACTCCATTGTTGCCATCTATGTATGGAATACTCTTCTGCACTCCATGCAATTAATATACACTCACTGGCCACTTTATTAGGTACACCATGCTAGTAACGGGTTGGACCCCTTTTACCTTCAGAACTGCCTCAATTCTTCGTGGCAGAGATTCAACAAGGTGCTGGAAGCATTCCTCAGAGATTTTGGACCATATTGACATGATGGCATCACACAGTTGGCGCAGATTTGTCGGCTGCACATCCCTGATGCGAATCTCCCGTTCCACCACATCCCAAAGATGCTCTATTGGATTGAGATCTGGTGACTGAGGAGGCCATTTGAGTACAGTAAACTCATTGTCATGTTCAAGAAACCAATCTGAGATGATTCGAGCTTTATGACATGGCGCATTATCCTGCTGAAAGTAGCCATCAGATGTTGGGTACATTGTGGTCATAAAGGGATGGACATGGTCAGCAACAATACTCAGGTAGGCTGTGGCGTTGCAACGATGCTCAATTGGTACCAAGGGGCCCAAAGAGTGCCCAGAAAAAATTCCCCACACCATGACACCACCACCACCAGCCTGAACCGTTGATACAAGGCAGGATGGATCCATGCTTTCATGTTGTTTACGCCAAATTCGGACCCAACCATCCGAATGTCGCAGCAGAAATCGAGACTCATCAGACCAGGCAACGTTTTTCCAATCTTCTACTGTCCAATTTCGATGAGCTTGTGCAAATTGTAGCCTCAGTTTCCTGTTCTTAGCTGAGAGGAGTGGTACCCAGTGTGGTCTTCTGCTGCTGTAGCCCATCTGCCTCAAAGTTCGACGCACTGTGCGTTCAGAGATGCTCTTCTGCCTACCTTGGTTGTAACGGGTGGCAATTTGAGTCACTGTTGCCTTTCTATCAGCTCGAACCAGTCTGCCCATTCTCCTCTGACCTCTGGCATCAACATGGCATTTCCGGCCACAGAACTGCCGCTCACTGGATTTTTTTTCTTTTTCGGACCATTCTCTGTAAACCCTAGAGATGGTTGTGCGTGAAAATCCCAGTAGATCAGCAGTTTCTGAAATACTCAGACCAGCCCTTCTGGCACCAACAATCATGCCACGTTCAAAGGCACTCAAATCACCTTTCTTCCCCATACTGATGCTCGGTTTGAACTGCAGGAGATTGTCTTGACCATGTCTACATGCCTAAATGCACTGAGTTGCCGCCATGTGATTGGCTGATTAGAAATTAAGTCTTAACACACAGTTGGACAGGTGTACCTAATAAAGTGGCCAGTGAGTGTATATTCATTATGTCTATATGTATACACTATTATTGCAACACTAGTATATTTGTATGTATCTTAATATTTTTTGTGTGTTGTTTTTTCTCACATGTGTTGCATGTGAGGGGTTAAGTATACCTATTATAATTCTGGATTTACATTGTAACATTGGTTGTATCTCTGCTCCCCTCGTATAGACATGCTTGCCACTGTATGCAGGTTATGTGCATTAATCATTATGTGTGATTTGCATATGGAGTATTTTTTATGTATGTTTCTATGCATGTTTTAAATATATCCATTTATTATATTATATATTTGATCACTTTGTAATTTAACTATGCAATTTATTTGTGTTTTCTCCATATATACCGTCATTATGTATCTATTTTCAATCTTCCGATACAACCTTAGCAATATTTGATATATCCTTGTGACTTGCCCTTAGTCAGTATGGCTGGTATGCGTTAGTTCCATTTTTGCCACGCATGCGCTATTTTTTGGATTGGTTTATCCTTTCCTTTACAATATTCCTTGGTTTAATTTTGCCCATTCATGTGCCCCCAATTAAGATGGCCGCGATTTGCCTTGTACGCATGCCCGGCCCCGTCACTTCCGGTTCCTGTTATCGCTGTGCGGACGGCGTTTGATTACATGGGGCACCATGTATTTCAGCACCTGCTGACCGAGCAAACAGTGTCCGGTTGTCATGGCGGCACCCCCGGCAATACTATTTTACTTTTAGCCCATATGATTATAAAATCTCAGTCCGCTGATTGTGGACACGCCCCGTGAGGAAGGAACTTTTCCGAAACATGCGTTGGGGTGGGCAGGGCATGCACGTGTGGTCTACCACTGTTCATCTGGTATGTGTATTTGTGTATTTACCGTTATACTTTCTACATAATACCATGTTATATTGATTATATCTGTTTCTCTATACAGTATGCCCAAACTCCATATGACTATTCATTCTACATACAATTTTCTTAATTTTCTTATTGTTGTCAACTGGAGATGGTGCTGTTATGTATTGATTTTATTGCCCGCATGTGTACCACCTGCCCATCTGTGAGTGCTGGTTCTTTTTGGCACATTTTTACCCCACTGTGTCTTCTACCTGCCATTATTCAATAAAGTTTTTTTCACATTTGCAACTTTGGACTGCATGACTGCCTTTGTCCTGTTGGCTATTCCCAGGAAATGCTTGACCTATAACCCCCCCGTGGCTCTGCACTGTCACACCTTAACTCCTCCCATCTGCTTCAACCCCTATGTTGCCCATACCTTGATAACACTCCTTTCTATCCCTAAGCTTATGCAAGATACATAACAATACATGTACATTACAATACACACAGTGGTAAAACATTGAATAACATCAGGGCACCACACGTGGCACAGGAGAACAGTGTTCAGGAGAGGGAAGGCAATTGAGGGTCCTGACACCTCCTTACACATGTAGTTGTCAAATTAGTGCAATTTTTGCCTCTGATGAGTTTTTTCTTTTAAAATTTGGCAGATAACATGAGTTGGGTCATCCTTTGCGGTCTCAAAAAAGGCCCAGGCTAGGCACCTCTTGCCGCCCCTGCGAACTGCACACTCACGACCAGTGCTGGCCACAGCCAAGAGTTGGGGCTGAAGATGCAGTGCTTGTTATGGTTGCATTACTTGATGTTTGTTAACCACAATGTAACCTCCTTGTATTCCTTTTCCTCTACCTCCTATGCTGAGCTACTCAGCTGCATACCTCTGGGTTCACACCAAGTGTGATCTACAACCTCATAGTCATCCTTTCTGTTCCCACACTCCTCACCCTAGGAGTCACCATCCTCTTATTCCTGCCCTGACACCACAGTCCAGTCCGCATACTTCTCTGGTATCTGAGTCTCATCAGGATCATCTCCACCCCGATGGTTAACGTCTGGTGCCGAGGGTCTGGATTCTGCTCGGACCCTTCTTTGCCTGGCCTCTGATCTAACATGAAAAGATTTTGGGCATCGGTGCAGATGCTTTCCTCTTCTGGATTCTGTGAATCTTCAGAGCAGACATCTGATGCTCATGGAATTCAATGTGTGAACAGCCCTTCAGAATTACCCATCTGTGGTTCCACACAATCAGCTTGGTGTTTGGAAATTTGTGACATGGGGGAAACAAGGGTGATTAGGTTACCACCTCTGGCAGAAGAGGCAGAGAGGCCACTTGATGCAGTGCTTGCCATCCGTTGGAGCATATACTGTTTCTGACCCTCATCTACAAGGCGTACCGCTGTGCAGCTGCCAAAGAAACAAAGGGGAGTAGGCCATCCAGTTACAGATGTTGTCAGTGGCCTTTTGAAAGGACAAGACGGTGATTGTTCAGTTGCGCTTTCATTCAAATTAACACCTAACCCACGTACACATTGAACACCGAGCCTATTCCCCCTTCCACCATGACCTTGCTTTTTCCCCACTCATGTTGTAAGCAGCCTTCCCCTCTTGTACCCTGATGTTTCACAACCTTAGGCCCACAGCTGTCAGTCACTTGTCACTAAATGAACAATCACTATTTATATTCTTAGCTAGTGTGCCTGAACAACTCTATAATATCTAATGATTTTTAAGAAGAAATGTAGTCTTCTGATTTCTCACTGCAACACAGTTTTGTCACAAACTATTTGGATTAGCAAATTGGGCCTCCTGACTGAATCCCAATATTAGGCCTAATGATTTTTAAGAGGAAATCTGGCCTTCTTATTTGTCTCTGAAACACAGTTTTACCACAAACTATTTGGATTAGCAAATGTGGCCTCCTGAGACTTCAACACAGTTTTTGCACAATGTAGTTAGATGCTGGATCAATTTCACACAGCACAGGATCCTGTGTAGCTAACTGACTAGTTCACTTGCAGCAGCAGCACTACCACAGGAGCAGTCCCTCTGCACTGTGACACTGAGAAAATGGTGCTAGCAAAACAAGATGTCCTCTTTTTATATGGCCAGGGACATGTGACTTCAGAAGCCAATCACAGAAGACCTTGTGTCATGACATTGTGGATGGTTTCTGCACCCTGATTGGCTTCTGGAATGTACACAAAAAATAAAAAAAATTGCATTCCGCCACCCCTCTATCCAGGACAGAGGAGTCTGGAGGAGGACAGAGGAGTCTGGAAGAGGAGAACAGAGGAATCTATGTAATAATCTGCAGGTACAGATGATTTCGCCACGGATCCGAGACAGACCAAGTGTTAAAGGTTTATTTACAGGGATTTTCTCTCCATGCAGGAAGGAGCAGTAGGGGGTTAAATGTGACAGAGAAAAACAGTAAAGCAGAACAATGGATGTTCTGCCTTCATCCACGTATATGATGCTGTGTGGATTCCAGCATACGGCTAAACCCTTCATCCACTCCCATAAAAAGACTGTATGGGTGCTTAAGTCTATGTTTATTGAGATGATGATGTGAACCTTGTGACAGTGAACAACAATGGTGGATGATAACGGGCAAAAACTACAAAGAAATAGACAGTAAATCAGTACTGGCAGATAACAGAACAACAGCAATAGTACAGGATGCTATTACATCAGTAACAGGCAATAATACAGGGTGCTATTACATGAGTAACAGGAGTATTACAGAGGTTGCGCAATACAACACATAATGCACTTAAGAGGGATATCTAAAGCAAACGTAGGCTGCCAGCATTGCACTACCCTAAACAGAAATGCATCTATCTACATGCAGTACAAAGAGCATTACAATTAGCTGGAAAATACTGTACATTGCACCATATACTCTCATAAGACACAGCATGGTGGCTGCATAATGGCTAGCTAGCACAGATACATTGCACAAACACATAACTGTATTAACCCTCATCGGAATCCGCTTGACAGAAGCAGTGATTTGTAGGGAGAGCAGGAACACGTGTGTGTGTAACTCAGATGTCTGGGGTGAAATGGCTACAAGTTTCCAAGTCCCCAGGAAACTGAAGGGGCGGTTCTAAACAGAACAAGCTATTAAAGGGAGAGGTTCCTAAATCCAGGAACAGAAAAAGAGAACAACTATGACATCTAATGTTTGTAACTGGTACAGCACTTATGAAAATACTTGCTGCACATAAATGGGCAGAACAATGGAGCTGAAGGAAACAATTAAATGGTAATGCAGCGTTTAAATGGTTAAACTCAGGTAATTATAACTTATCAGTCCGGGGAAAGCTTGATTGAAGAGTCTACGTCTCCCACATTGGCACCAGCAACAGCAGCGCTTGCAGTCTCTAAAGTCTCTGCTCTAGATGAAGTTGGGACCTCCAGGGGTTAATGCAGGGAACTGGGAGCTGATGCGAACCTGGGTCTCCCTGCTCTGAGTCTCTGTATGACACCTCATCTGTCTCACTGTAGGAGCGATGCTGCGCACACTGTTAAGTCTCTTTATCACACTCAGGGGCTCCGGCTCATCACTGTGGTCCCCGGGACTGCGCGCTCGTGTCGCTGTCTCTGTACTACTAGGGGGAAAGTCTCCTCTGGTCACGGAGGCTACCGAGTCCACGTACTCACATATGCACTCACAACGCCTTGTCCTTCAGTCTCAGTCCTCAGATGGGGAACTCTCTCTGGGAGCGCGGTGCAGCCACCTGCTATCTTTCCCACGTGCTCTGCTTTCATGTCATGATGCCGCACAGTTTCCAGTCCACCGCCCCTTCTTTCCGTTCACAGCCCCCCATGGTCACATGGTCTAGACGGTCCAGGTGAGAAAGTCTTCCCCCTCGGCAACCCTGCTGTCTGGCTAGGTGGTTCCGGACACGGAGCAGGAGCGGTAACCCCTTTTGTGCTCTTCTCCCTCTTCACCCCCTTACATCTAGAGAAGGGGGACAGAGGATTCCTGAGGAGAACAGAGGAGTCTGCATGAGGAGGAAAGATAGAGGATTTTAGAGGAGGACAAAGGAGACTAGAGGAGGACAGAGAAGACTAGAGGAAGAGGGAGATCAGAGGAGTGGGGAGGAGGTAAGGAGGCTGGAGAAGGAGAGAGGAGTCTGGAGGAAGCCAGAGAAGTCTGGAAGAAGAGGAGGACAGATGAGTCTGCTGGAGGACAGAGGCGTCTGGAAGAGTCAGAAGAACAAAATAGTCTGGATGAGGAGGAAAGACAGAGAAGTCTGAAGTACAGAGGAGACTAGAGGATGAGGGAGGACAGAGGAGAGCAGAAAAGGTAAGGAGGCTGGAGGAGGAGAGGGAGTCTAGAGGAGGCAGAGTAGTCTAGAAGAGGAGGAGGGCAAAGGAGTCTGGAGGAAGCCTGAGGAGTCTCTTAGAGGAGGACAGAGGAATCTAGAAAAGGGGGAAAGAGGATTCCTGAGGAGAACAGAGGAGTCTGCATGAGGAGGAAGGATAGAGGATTCTAGAGGAGAACAGAGGAGACTAGAGGAGGACAGAGAAGACTAGAGGATGAGGGAGAGCAGAGAAGTGGGGGGAAGGTAAGGAGGCTGGAGAAGAGAGGAGTCCAAAGGAGGCCATAGGAGTCCAGGAGAGGAGGAGGACAAAGGAGTCTGGAGGAAGCCAGAGAAGTCTGAAAGAAGAGGAGGACAGATGAGTCTGCTGGAGGACAGAGGCGTCTGGAAAAAGCAGAACAGAAGAGGCTGGATGAGGAGGAAAGACAGAGAAGTCTGAAGGACAGAGGAGTCTAGAGGATGAGGGAGGACAGAGGCTTCTGAAGGAGGAGGACAGAGGAGACTAGAGGATGAGGGAGGACAGAGGAGAGGGGAAAAGGTAAGGAGGCTGGAAGAGGAGAGGGAGTCTAGAGAAGGCAGAGGAGTCTAGAAGAGGAGGAGGACAAAGGAGTCTGGAGGAAGCCCAATGAGTCTGGAAGAGGAGGAGGACAGAGGAGTCTAGAGGAGGGGGGCAGAGGATTCCTGATGAGGAGGACAGAGGAGTCTGTATGAGGAGGAAAGATAGAGGTTTCTAGAGGAAGACAGAGGAGACTAGAGGAGGACAGAGAAGACTGGAGGATGAGGGAGGGCAGAGGAGTGGGGAGAAGGTAAGGGGCTGGAGGAGGAGAGAGGAGTCTGGAGGAGGCCAGAGGAGTCAGGGAGAGGAGGAGGACAAAGGAGTCTGGAGGAAGCCAGAGAAGTCTGGAAGAGGAGGAGGACAGATGAGTCTGCTGGAGGACAGAGGCATCTGGAGGAGGGCAGAGGAGTCTGGAGGAGGATAGAGGAATTAGAAGGAGGAGGAGAGAGGAGCCTGGAAAGAGGAGGAAGAACAGAAGAGTCTGAGTGAGGAGGAAAGATAGAGGAGTCTGGAGGAAAGAGGAGACTAGAGGATGAGGAAGGACAGAGGCTTCTGGAGGACAGAGGAAACTAGAGGATGAGGGAGGACAGAGGAAAGCAGAAAAGGTAAGGAGGCTGAAGGAGTAGAGGGAGTCTAGAGGAGGCCAGAGGAGTCTAGAAGAGGAGGAGGACAGACGAGTCTGGAGGAGGTGGAGGAGGACTGAAGAGTCTGTAGGAGGGGGACAGAGGAGTCTGAATGAAGAGGAAAGACAGAGGAGTCTGTAGGAGGACAGAGGAGACTAAACATGAGGGAGGACAGAGGATTCTGGGGCAGGAGGACAGAAGAGACTATAGAATGAGGGAGCGCAAAGGAGTGTGGAGACGGTAAGGAGTCTGAAGGAGGAGAGAGGAGTCTGGAAGAGGCAGAGGACAGCGGAGTCTGGAACAGAGGAAGACAGAGGAGTCTGGAGGAGGAGGACATAGGAATATGCAGGAGGGCAGAGGAGTCTGGAAGAAGAGGAGGACAGAGGAGTATGCAGGATGACCGGAGTTTGGAAGAGGAGGAGGACAGAGGAGTCTGCAGGAGGACAGACACATATGGAGGCAGACAGAGAAGTTTAGAGATAGAGGAATCTGGAGGCAGAGAGAAGACAGAGGAGGCTGGAGTAAGACATTGGAATCTGGAGGATGAGAACAGAGGAGTCTGCAGGAGGTGAGAGGACAAAGGAGTCAAGGAGGAAAAGGACAGAGGAATCTTGAGGAGGAGGACAGAGGAGTCTGAAGGAGGACAGAGAAGTATGGTGGAGGAGAAGGGATAAAAGAGGAGTCTGGAGGAGGGATGATGACAGAGGAATCTAGATGAGGACAGAGGAGGAGGAAGGGAGGAGGAGAAGGAGGGAGGACAGAGAAGTCTGGAGGGGGACAGTGGAGTCTGGAGGAGGAGGAGGACAAAGGAATCTGGAGGAGGAGACGGAGGACAAAAGAGTCTGGAGGAGGAGGGATAGGCTAGAGGAATCTGCAGGAGGACAGAGGAGTCCAGAGGG
Organism: Dendrobates tinctorius; assembly: GCF_039654945.1. Taxonomy (NCBI): domain Eukaryota; kingdom Metazoa; phylum Chordata; class Amphibia; order Anura; family Dendrobatidae; genus Dendrobates; species Dendrobates tinctorius. Next base: position 346,235 of record NW_027361754.1, read on the forward strand.
AAGTGGAGACATAGGGGTCTGGAGGAGGACAGTGAAGTCTGTGTAATATCCCCACTGGGAGCACATGAACAATGGTCCGAGCTGCTGGTGTGTGGGATGGTCGATGGATAATGCTGTTGGCCTATGGGGGTTTGTCTGATGGCCCTTTACAGTGTATTTCTGACTTATATCTTGTGACCTCACTGCAGCAGCTGCGTTAGTGTACCTGAGGACAGTAGTGATGCAGATTCAGCACCTGTGCGATTCAGAGTAGCCGATCCCATGTGGAAACATTGTGGATACTGTTGTCTGGATCACGCCTTGTTCTGGTTTGGAGATTTTTTAGCTTCTGGTTTCATTTTTGGAAAGGAAAAATTCTTGTTGGCGGCCACGGCGGCGGCTCTGCTGTCTGTTACCATGGGAACCGAGTTCTATTATTCCACCTTGTCATTCATCAGGACAGGATCCCTCTTGACAGAGTGAACAGCCTGCAGTCAGCAGCGATAACACCGGCGGCTCCTCCATCCTCTCCGGGAGGAGGGGGGCGCACAGATTTATCCGATTACTGACGTTTTACTCATCAGAATTGATTTTATGACTGAGATTCTGATCTACAAACATGAAGACAGAAACAAAGGATCACGTGGGACCAGGGGCGGACAAAGACTGTAGTGGGCCCCTGAAATTTTTCGGGCCCCCCTGCCCTTCATAGGGCAACAAAGTTATTTGTTGTTATCTAATATTGAGGCTATGCAGGGCTGGATATATCTGTAGGGTGCTGCTGGGCTGTATTTATTATTTGCCAGTTGCAGCCTCCAAATTATATATACAGGCCAGCCCAGCCTCCAAATAACATATGGTATACAGCCCAGCATAGCCTTCAGTTAATATATACAGCCCAGCACAGCATCCAAATAACATATACAGCCAGCATTGCCTCCAGTTAATATATATAGTCCAGCAACAGCCTTCAGGTAATATATACAGCGCCCAGCACAGCCTCCAGGTAATATATACAGCCCAGCACAGCCTCCAGTTAATATAAACAGCCCACCACAGCCTCCAGGTGATATATACAGCCCAGCACAGACTCCAGTTAATATATACAGCCCAGCACAGCCTGCAGGTAATATATACAGCTCACCACAGCCTCCAGGTAATATATAAAGCCCAGTATAGCCTCTAAATAACATATATAGCCCAAGACAGCCTCCAGGTAATATATATATATAGGCACCCCCAATTCCCTTTGTTTCATAATGCTCTCCCCATATGCGGTCTACTTTTGCCATAGTGCTTCTCGCCCTATGTGGCCCCCCCAGTTTATGCTGCCTCTCCCCATGTGCCCCCCGTTTATGCTGCTTCTCCCTCTATGTGGGCCGCCCGATTCATGTTTCTTCTCCCCCATGAGCCGCCCCATTCATGAGCAGCCAAGCATCTCCCCCAGGGCCCTCCCCCATTCATGAGCAGCCATGCTTCTCCCCAGGGCCCCCCCCCATTCATAAGCAGCCAAGGCCATGCTTCTCCCCAGGCCAGGGGCCCCCACATTCATGAGCAGCCAGGCCATGCTCTTCTTCTCCCCAGGCCAGGGGCCCCCCATTCATGAGCAGCCAGGCCATGCTTCAGTTCTCCCCCAGGATGGAGACCCCCAAAAATCATGCCTGCCATGCTTCAGTTCTCCCCCAGGAGCCCCCCAAAATCATGCCTGCCTCGGTCCCAGTCTCTCAGTCCTGCTCAGCTCTGGTGCAGGCAGGGCAGGCCAGACCAAGAGGACCAAGAGGAGAGAAAGAGGGGAAAGAAAGAGGGGAAAGAAAGAAGAGGGGAAAGAGGGGACAGAAGTAAAAAAAGAAAGAGCAGAGAAAGAGAGGAAAGAAAGAAGGGAAAGAAAGAACAGAGAGAGAGAAAGAAAAAAGAGAGGGAAAGACAGAACAGAGAATGAGAAAGAAACAGAGAGAAAGAAAGATTCTATAAAGATACTATAGCAGCCCGGCTCCCATTGTAATGCCCACCTGAGCCTCCCGGGTGCAGGACATATCATGATCCGCTCACATGGCCGGCTTCCCTGATTCCAAGGCGATCCTGCTGTCCGCGCTGTCGGAGAACATGGTGATGGATCTGAAGCATTCCTGATTCCGTCACAATCTCCTCATGAAATTATCTAATTTCCGGCCAGCTTCCAGCACATCACTTCCGGTGGAATGTCATGTGTGAGTTTTAAAGTGCTCCTCGGGGCTCTGCCGTGTACTCCAGTGTCTGTGGGAAAAGCCCACTTTGTATGCCTCGTACACACTTGGCTCCGCTCCGTACATCCAGTATACATATGGCTCCACTCTGTACACACACGGCTCCGCATACCCCATACACATGCGGCTCCGCTCCGTACACCAAGTACACACATGACTCCGCTCCGTACACATGCGGCTCCGCTCTGTACACATGCGACTCTGCTCCATACGCCTCGTACACACGCGGCTCCACTCCGTACGCCCCATACATGCGCTGCTCCACTCTGTACACATGCGGTTCCGCTCCGCACACCTCATACACACGTGATTCCGCTCCGTACACCTCATACACACATGGCTCCGTACATTGTACACGCGCTGCTCTGCTCTGTACACCTCATACACACAGGGCTCTGCTCCGTACACCTCGTACACACACGGCTCTGCTCCGTACACCTCGTACACACACGGATCCGCTCCACACGCCCCATACATGCGCTGCTCCACTCTGTACACATGCGGTTCCACTCCGTACACCTTGCAGACACACAGCTCCGTGCCGTACACCTCGTACACACACGGCTCCGCTCCGCTCACCTCGTACACACACGGCTCCGCTCTGTACACCTCGTACACACACGGCTCCGCTCCGTACACCTCGTACACACACGGCTCCGCTCCGTACACCTCGTACACACACGGCTCCACTCCGAACACCTCGTACACACACGGCTCTGCTCCGTACACCTCGTACACACGCAGCTCTGCTCCGTACGCCTCGTACACACACGGCTCCGCTCCGTACACCTCGTACACACGGCTCCGCTCCATACACCTCGTACACACACGGCTCCATTCCGAACACCTCGTACACACACGGCTCTGCTCCGTACACCTCGTACACACGCAGCTCTGCTCCGTACGCCTCGTACACACACGGCTCCGCTCCATACACCTCGTACACACGCGGCTCCGCTCCGAACGCCCCATACAAGCGCTGCTCCACTCTGTACACATGCGGTTCCACTCCGTACACACGCGGCTCCGCTACGTACGCCCCATACACGCGCTGCTCCACTCTGTACACATGTGGTTCTGCTCCGTACACATCATACACACATGGCTCCGTACACCTTGTTCACGCGCCGCTCCGCTCTGTACACCTCATACACACAGGGCTCTGCTCCGTACACCTCGTACACACATGGCTCCGCTCCATACACCTCGTACACACGCGGATCCACTCCGTGCGCCCCATACACGCGCTGCTCCACTCTGTACACATGCGGTTCCGCTCCGTACACCTTGTACACACACAGCTCCGTGCCGTACACCTAGTACACACACGGCTCCGCTCCGTACACCTCGTACACACACGGCTCCGCTCCGTACACCTCGTACACACACGGCTCCGCTCTATACACCTCGTACACACACGGCTCCGCTCTTTACACCTCGTACACACACGGCACCGCTCTTTACACCTCGTACACACACGGCTCCGCTCTTTACACCTCGTACACACACGGCTCTGCTCCATACACCTCGTACACACGTGGCTCCACTCTATACACATGCAGTTCCGCTCTGTACACCTCGTACACACGCGGCTCCGCTCCGTACGCCCCATACACGTGCTGCTCTACTCTGTACATATGCGGTTCCACTCCGTACACACGCGGCTCCGCTCCGTACGCCCCATACACGCGCTGCTCCACTCTGTACACATGCTGTTCTGCTCCGTACACCTCATACACACAGGGCTCTGCTCCGTACACCTCGTACACACACGGCTCCGCTCCATACATCTCGTACACATGCGGATCCGCTCCGTACGCCCCATACACGCGCTGCTCCACACTGTACACATGCAGTTCCGCTCCGTACACCTTGTACACACACAGCTCCGCACCATACACCTCGTACACACACGGCTCCGCTTCGTACACCTCGTACACATGCGGCTCTGCTCCGTACACCTCGTACACACACGGCTCTGCTTCGTACACCTCGTACACACGTGGCTCCACTCTGTACACATGCGGTTCCGCTCCGTACACCTCGTAAACACGCGGCTCCGCTCCGTACACCTCGTACACGTGCGGCTCCGCTCCGCACACACAAGGCTCTGCTTCGTACACCTCGTACACACACGGCTCCGCTCTGTACACCTCGTACACACACGGCTCCGCTCCGTACACCTCGTACACACACGGCTCCGCTCCGTACACCTCGTACACATGCGGCTCTGCTCTGTACACCTCGTACACACACGGCTCTGCTTCGTACACCTTGTACACACGCCCCATACACGCGCTGCTTCACTCTGTACACATGCGGCTCCACTCCGTACACACGCGGCTCCGCTCCGTACGCCCCATACACGCGCTGCTCCACTCTGTACACATGCAGCTCCACTCCGTACACATGCGGCTCCGCTCCGTACGCCCCATACACGCGCTGCTCCACTCTGTACACATGCGGATCTGCTCCGTACACACATGGCTCCGCTCCGTACACCTCGTACACGCGCAGCTCCGTACACCTCATGCACACGCGGCTCTGCTCTGTACACCTCGTACACACACGGCTCCTCTCCTTACACCTCGAACACACTGCTACATCCACACTGTAAAACCCTCCTGACCCCACACAGAAACTTTACCTCATCCAGCACCAGCCATGACAACCAGCACAGCAAAGTCCTGCAGAGTGCAGACAGACACATTGGCAGACAGGCCCCTGATCATGTGACCCCTGACTCCTCCCCTCTCACAGGTCCTGTGCGCATAGAACACACACAGCCGAGCCACATTATTGCAGGCGCAGGGTCTATCTGGGACGGTGAGCATGGCTTCGGTGGATGGGGGGCGTGGCGTCTCAGTGCAATGGGAGATGGTTGGAGCCATGAAGTAGCCATGCGTTGCTGGAGGCTGGAGGGGCCCCCTCTCCCCCGGGGCCCCCCGTGCAATGAACAGGCTGCACAGGCGGTAGGTACACCCCTGCGTGGGACCCGAGCATCTGACTGCTCCGCTCCGTGCTTGGGGGGATGTGGCCCCCAGTGCTGCTCTGCGCCTTCCAATACCACTGCCATATACCAGAAATACAGTGCTAGTCATGGTGTCAGTCAAGATCATGATTTGCTGTTTTATTCAATTACTCACCATTTTCTGCTTGGTGTCAGTGAATGCTTGTTTCATTGGTGGTCACAGACAGAAGAACCCTGTGCCTGAACAGAATATGGACCCTTTGCAGTCTATCATCATAATCAGGGAAAAACGCCGTGAGCACAACTTAAGTAAGGGTGCTAAAGGTTAGGTTCCCAAACCAAGTAGTAATAAGTTATAAACCTAGCACTCAACTTTAGGATATTCAGAAGAATATTTATTGTAGTACGTAAAAAAAGTTTTGGTCAAATTTTGACCTTCTTCAGTTACGTACTGTACCAAATACGTGGTAATAGGTATTAAACCTATCCATGCAGTAGATACTGTGTCTGGAGGCACGTCCTGCCCCATCTACTGGCTGACACAAGGCTGTAGGAGGTATCTCCCTAGTAAACAGCATATGTTGCCTCATCTACTGGCCTCTATAAGCATACTACAACAGGCAGTGGGACGGATCATCCCAATTAAGAGCACATGAATCTTCACAATAGGTTTAATACCTATTACCACGTATTTGGTACAGTACGTAATACTTCTCACAGCTGAAGAATTGCTGCATTTGTATCCAGTCCAAATAATCGTTTGTGAGCTAAACACAACACAACAATTATCAATGTAAATCAAAATGAATATCCCATGGAGGTCTGGATTTGGAATGATGCTCAAAATCAAAGTGGAAAATCAAATTACAGGCTGATCCAACTTCAGTGGAAATGCCTCATGACAACGAAAAGATGCTCAGTATTGTGTGTGGCCTCCATGTGCCTGTATGACCTCCCTACAGCGCCTGGGCATGAGGCGGCGGATGGTTTCCTGAGGGATCTCCTCCCAGACCTGGACTAAAGCATCCGCCAACTCCTGGACAGTCTGTGGTGCAATGTGACGTTGGTGGATGGAGCGAGACATGATGTCTCATATGTGCTCAATTGGATTCAGGTCTGGGGAACGGGCAGCCAGTCCATAGCTTCAATGCCTTCATCTTGCAGGAACTGCTGACACACTCCAGCCACATGAGGTCTGGCATTGTCCTGAATTAGGAGGAACCCATGGCCAAGCACACCAGCATATGGTCTCACAAGGGCTCTGAGGATCTCATCTCGGTACCCAATGGCAGTCAGGCTACCTCTGACTAGCACATAGAGGGCTGTGCGGCCCTTCAAAGAAATGCCGCCCCACAACATTACTGACCCACTGCCAAACCGGTCATGCTGAAGGATGTTGCAGGCAGCAGATCGCTCTCCACAGCGTCTCCAGTCTCTGTCACGTCTGTCACATGTGCTCAGTGTGAATCTGCTTTCATCTGTGAAGAGCACAGGGCACCAGTGGCGAATTTGCCAATCTTGGTTTTCTGTGGCAAATATCAATCGTCCTGCATGGTGTTGGGCTGTGAACACAACACCCATCTGGGGATGTCGGGCACTCAGACCATCCTCATGGAGTCGGTTTCTAACCATTTGTGCAGACACATGCACATTTTTGGCCTGCTGGAGGTCATTTTGCAGGGCTCTGGCAGTGCTCCTCCTCTTCCTCCTTGCACAAAGGCGGAGGTAGCAGTCCTGCTGCTGGGTTGTTGCCCTCCTACGGCCCCCTCCACGTCTCCTGGTGTACTGGCCTGTCTCCTATTAGCGCCTCCAGCCTCTGGACACTACGCTGACAGACACAGCAAACCTTCTTGCCACAGCTCGCATTGATGTGCCATCCTGGATGAGCTGCACTACCTGAGCCACTTGTGTGGGGTGTAGAGTCTGTCTCATGCTACCACGAGTGTGAAAGCACAACCAACATTCAAAAGTGACCAAAATATCAGCCAGATGTCCGTGACATGTATATATGCAGGGGTGGGATTCAAATTTTTAACAACAGGTTCTGTGTTTGTGTGTTTGGAGAGCCACACCCATTTCCAAGCCACACCCATCTCTAAACCACACCAATTTTAAGCCACACCCATTTTAAGCCACACCTTTTCCTCATATACAAGTAGGGGCACCAAGCTAGCAGACAGTCAAGAGCCACAATTCACAGAACCGCAAATCACATGTGGCTCCCGAGCTAAAGGTTGGGGACCCCTGATCAATAGAGTAAATATCCATAATGAGATGCGAGGCCCAGGACAAAGCTTAAGGCAAACTCAGACTGTAAAGGAGAAGGCATAGGACACATAATCGGGCGTCCAAAATAATGAGGCACAGGACACATTTCAGGCTCTGACCTGGTATTGGTGCAGTCCAGGTACAATACACATTAATGGGCACAGCACATATAGGGTATACTTGTAACTTGGTACATTATGGGGCACAGCACACAGAGTATACGTGGTACATTTCAGGGCACATTTCAGAGCACAGCACGTGGGGACACACAGAGGGCAAACTAAGTACATTTTGGGGCATACAGCACAGGCCCAGGGCATACTTGGGACATTGATTTCAGGACACATTTCAGGGCACAGCACGACCGGACACACAGAGGGCATACTAGGTAAATTTTGCCAAAATGTACCTAGTATGCCCTCTGTGTGTCCCGACATGCTGTTCCCTGAAATGTGCCCTGAAATCGATGTCCCAAGTTTGCCCTGGGCCTGTGCTGCATGCCCCAAATTGATTTTGGGGCATGCAGCACAAGCCCAGGGCATACTTGGGACATTGATTTCAGGGCACAGCACGTGGGGACACACAGAGGTACATTTTGGGGCATCCAGCACAGGCCCAGGGCAAACTTGAGACATTTCAGGGCACATTTTGGGGCAAGTTGAAGCAGCCGCACTCACACATGGTGTAACTGTCATGTCACCGTGTTGGGCTCTGACCTGGCATTGGAGTGATACTGTACACAGGCAGGCTGCGTCTGAAGTAAGTCCCGGCGGTGGATGACCAGGCCTCCTGGATGGCCCCCAGCCCCTGCACCGCACCGCACACACCATCCTGCTCCACTGTGCACACACACTGGCAGCACACCACCGCACCGGTGACCGGGGTGATGAAGACGACACCTTTGCGACATCATACCCCGAGGTTAGTAATGGAGAGGTGTCAATAAGACACCCCTATTACTAACCCTATAGTTAAATTGTAAAGAAAACACAAACACCTAGTAAAAAATCCTTTAATTGAAATAAAGACACAGACTCCTTTAATATTCTTAATTAAACCATACTTACGAACTCGCCTATTCCCCTCGATGCCCTTGATCTCCTGTAATAAAAGTGAAATAAGAAACAAACAATATACCATACCTGTCCGTCGTAGTGTCCCATGCCGTAATCCATATCTGAGGGAGAAATAGTTTTCAACCTGGATGGTGCCAAGATGGTGAATGAGCTGCTGGGAGCGCAGACTCAGTGACTAGTGGTGATGTCACTGAAGCTGCGCTTCCTCACAGCCTGAACTGCAGTGATCTCGTCCGAGATACGCAGCAACGCCACACGCACACATACAGAAATTGGTGAGTTTTTTACCCCAGTATTTGTAAGCCAAACCAGGAGAGGGTGAAAAATGCAGAAGTGGTGCAAATGTTTCTATTATGCTTTTCCTCTGATTGTTCCATTCCTGGTTTTGACTTACAAATACTGGGTTAAAAAACTCACCAAATACTCAATGTGTGCATGAGCCCCAATATGCAGCATGCTGCGATTTTTTTTCTCAGTCCGATTTCAGCTGAGAAAAAAAATCGCAGATGAGATGTAACCCATTGAATAACATTGGTCAGAGTGCAATCCGATTCTTTATCGGATTGCACTCGTCCGTTTTTCTCGCAAATGAGTACGAGTCCTAAAACTGATTTCCACTTTTTTTCTCCACCTCTTGACTGGAAAGAGTTTGCAACATTTTGTGCAATATTCTCTTTAAAAAGATGCACATCATAAAAACGGCTAAACTGGTAGAATGTTCAGGAACCCGTCACTATTGACGCACAAAAAATAAAAATGACCGATTTGGTGCAGAATTCTTCACAAATGGCACAAGCCTTCAATAAGTGTGGTTACAAACTATTCTGCTGCAAAATAAATGGTGTCTCCTCTCAAAGTTCACTCAAAGTTGTCGAACTTCCCATTATACAGAGATTAGCATTTCTTTATATCAGACTGGAGCAATCTGTTACTTCATGGTGACGCATTGGTGGCACGCTATACAGCGCGGACGCCATGGAAAAGGAAAAATCAATGCAATTGATGCTATGCATTAAACCATGCAGCCAAAGATAAAAACTCAGCCTGCTCGGGGATAGATGGTACATAATGGTCAGAAATTGGTAGCAAATTAAAAGTGTTCAACACCTGTAAGGATCACTTTTTTCTTACTTAAATGTATATATTTTTAGCTAGAAATCATTTTTCTAATTAGGTTTGATTAAATATGTTGCGCCAATTGCCTTCTATAACTTTTGTTTTGCACTGTCTATTGCTGGCTACAAAATTAGTTAACTGAGGATCTATCAGTGACCCGTAACAGGGGTGTTTATAACTCTTTTCTCTCTTCTTCTGAGCTTTTCTCAGCTGATTTATAAGCACAGATCACATCAATGTATAACGTGCAGGAAACAAAAAGCCTGTAAAAGCCAAACGGTGCAATATTTTAAATCAAATGCAGGAAAAAGAAGAATTGTTCCAGCTTCTGGTAAAATTTTGTAAAGCAATTAAAAATATAATGGACAGGAACAGGAGCAAATGAAGCGTTTTAAGCTTGATAAAGAACAACCGTGTTCGAAACACGTCGCTTGCTCCTGTTCTTGTCCCTTATATTTTAATTCTTTTTTTAATACTCTGAAAACTTTATCAGAAGCTGGAACATTTCCTCTTTTGCCTGCATTTGCTATACATGAGTGGTCGGTTCGTGGTTCCGTGCACGCTGGATTCCTATAAACTTCAATGGTGAGCTGGCACTATTCTTTTCTGTTTTCTGCATTTTTAATCAAAACCGATAGCAAAAAAATGATTTTTAGCCCCAAATACATACAATAAAGCAAAAAAAATGTCCAGCGGTGGAAAACCCCTTTAAACCACAGTCTCAAACTAAGAACTTTTTGGCATGAGGAATACGTGAACAAATTGCCATTGAAATGTGTCACGCTGCGCTCACCGGGAGGCGGGACTTGGGTCCCGACGTCATTTCTTCCGGAGCCGTGGCCGCTTCGGGGTTCTCGTCGGGTGCGCACGCGCACTTCTCGTACCCAGGTTTCCACCTCCTCCATGTCATGTTTGCGTTTGCGCGCTCTTGTCAGTTCAGTCTCCAGGTCGGTCCTCTCTATGGTAAAGGAGGACCTGACCCGGAAGCTGTAGTGGTCATGTGATATCAGGTTAGAGGACCTAACCCGGAAGCTGTAGTGGTCATGTGCTATATCAGGCTACCTGATTATTGTTGTGCTTCCAGGCTTGGTCTGCTGTGTCCCTGCCTGGCTGTGCTGTATTCAGGTCCTGTATTCTGCGTTGTTCTCTATTGTGCCTCCTGGCACACGTTCTGAATCTTCACTTTGCTTCATGCTCAGTTGTGCCTCCTGGCACACTCTCTGATCCTGTGCTCTGTCCCTTGCTTAGTCGTGCCTCGTGGCACTCACTCTGTCCCTGTGCTCTGTTACACCTCCTGGCACGACTGCTGCTCAATTCAGTACTCTGTCGTGCTCCTTGCACGCGTCCTGCTTTGCTCACCTCCGGACGTACCACTCGCTACACACCATACGTGCTCACGTGTACCCGTCTTGCACTATCCTGTAGTTAGCGCACTTCCGTGTACACACCTGGTGTTCACTAGTATACTGTACCTTCCTTCAGACACACTCACCCATGTCTCCCGAGAGCCAGCCGCCTGGTGCCAGCAGTCGTGGTAACTCATCCCCTGGGGCTTGCTCCTGACACTCCCTGTATAGGGGTGGTCCTCACTAGGCCAGCTCGCCCTGGGAGGATTGGTGCCATGACCCAGAGGGTCCACTCCAGGAGTTGTCACAAGATGCAGTAAATACTGGCGCCAATCTCTACTGTTCTCCTACAGATGCACCCTTTAGGCTATGTGCACACGGTGCGGATTCTGCTGCGGATCCGCAGCGTTTCAGGCTCTGCGAGTCTGCAGCAGATTTAGGTGCGTTGTACAGTACCATTGTTTTCAATGGTAAAATGAAAAACGCTGTGCACATGCTGCAGATTTTTCCGCGCGGATTTGCTGCGGGTTCAGATCCGCAGCATGTCAATTCTTTGTGCGGATTCCGCTGCGGTTTCACACCTCCATTGTAGAGGTGTGAAACCGCAGGGCTAAACCGCAGGCTAATCCGCAGGTCTTTTGACCTGAGATTTTACCTGCGGATTTTTACAAATCTGCGCGGAAAAATCCGCAGGACCAAAGTCTACGTGTGCACATAGCCTTATGTTTGGATATTTGGAGAGATGGGTGTATTACTGCGGGATGCCGGTCTCTGATTGGCCGGTTTACTCAGGTACGATACATTGTATCACACTGCTCTCGGAATGTCTGTGCCATTAGAATGGTGATTTGATTTTAATATTCGTCAGCCTCAGCCGCTGATTTCACGGTGAAACATTAACAAGGGCTGACACGAGATTAGATGCAGACAGCAGGAATGCTGGCTCTTTGTTGCAGGATGGAACGTGGCCAACAGCGAAACGCTGCGGCCAAGAGAGACCTGGGAAAGTCTTCAGAATAAAGGAGTGAAGAAGGTATTTCTGTGTGAGGCCCATGAAAGCAGATAATTAGCAATCCCGTCATCCTCCAACATCTCATTAACCTTTAGGAGGAGGACACGAGTTTAAAGGTAAAGAATGTCAGGAAATGTATGCTGCAGCGCAATTTACCACATTTGCTTTTTTTCTTGTTTTTTTAACCTGAAAACGAAAACATCATCTCTTCTTCCAGGCAACTTCTGTGCCACAGTAGATGGGCACACATGACTCCACCTGCTTCATGGGGTCTGCTTCTTAAAGTGAAAGTGTTAGGTGGGTCCGGAGCATTAGGCCACACCCTTAGTGTATAATCACCACGACCATTTCAAGGCGTGAACACGTCCCTCGCTGAGGATGATGGAAAGAAGAGTCATTAGAATTACTAAAACTGATCAGGATCATTTTTTAATTTGGCAGAAAAGTGGATTTCTGTAATGTAACTTAGGTAGAAAATATGCAAATTAGCACTCCTCTGGAAGGAAGCTGTCCCCTCTGCTGTCATCTAGAGGGGGCGTAGATGATCTAGAAGTGGTAATCACTTATGTTATATATTCTGCAGCCCATGGTAATAAAGAGATCAGCACATTCATAGCAGGATAAGGGGAGCAGACTGTGCCCCCCCCAAAATTGAGAAAAACCAGAAATCTAGAACTAAGTCGCTCCCCTTATCTAAGCTCCTCCCCGCCACACTATCTGCTGAGCTTATGTTTATACACAGCAGCCTGTTGTGTGTTCATTTTTCCCTTCACCAGTGAGGTCTGATGAACTCCCTCTTCTGGCGAAGGAAGGTAGTGAGGCTGATTACCAAACAGCTGAGCAGGTAGATGATGACTGGGTCACAGGAACTGATGACTGGATATAAGGCAGCCGACGCCCTGCTGCCTTGCTGGTGATTTTCCTGCTGGATTCTTGGAGACCAGTCTGATTTCTGCTTCTCAAAGCTAAGTTTTGCTCTGCCTTTTGTACACTTTAGTTCTGATATTGTTTGCCTTGTTTTTTGGAGTTCAGCCATCCCCGGCCGGTGGTGAGCTGAATTCCATTTTTGTCTCTGATCTGTTGATCTCTGGCTCTGTCTTCAGAATTTACCTGAGTGCTGATATAGTCTTTTTGAAGCCTAGCGACTTCAGGGCCTGTTTTTCCTATCAGTCTGTTGGTACATTTTTTGGATAGGGTTTTTGCGGATTGCAGACAGCAGCTTTTCTATCCTGTCCTATTTAGTTAGCTTGGGCCCCATCATTTGCTCAACCTATCTTTCTATCTGTTAGTGTTTTTCATCTTGCTTCACAGTCATTATATGTTGGGGGCTGCCTATTGCTTTGGGGTCTGCTCTGGGGCAGTTTAGATTTCCCCTTTCTGTCTTTAGGCTAATTTAGTTATCCGGCTGTGATCGAGGGGTCTAGGGCACCGTAGGAACCTCCCACAGCTACTCCTAGTTGTTGTGGATAGGTTCAGGGGTCTGCAATCCGATAGCTGCCAACTTCTCTGGTTTTCTGGACTTAGCTATTATTTTTGTTTTTTCCTCCTTCGGTGACTCATCCATAACAGAATCACCAGCCATACCACAGATCCTAGGGTGCTCAATAGCAGGAAAGAATTGTAAGAAAAAAAAAGGTGTCAGAATTTCTTTGTGTATATTTTTTCCTCTATATCTCTGAGGCCGTAGGGGGAATTTTTTTTTCTCTCAATGGAGATGAAGCAATTGTCTGATCGTGTGGAGCAGCTCGCTGTGGAAGTGCGGGGAATTTCCGCCTATCTTACTCATTCACATGCTGCTGAACCAAAGATCCCTACTCCTGATGTGTTTTTTGGGGATCGGTCTAAATTTTTGAATTTCAAGAATAATTGTAAATTATTTTTTGCCTTGAAGCTTAACTCGTCGGGGATCTCCGCGCACGGGTTAAAATTGTCATCTCTTTGCTGCGCGGCGATCCCCAGGATTGGGCGTTTTCTTTGAAACCTGATGATCCTATTCTAAATAATGTGGATGCATTTTTTCAAGCCTTGGGGTTGTTGTATGATGAACCTAATGCTATTGATCAGGCTGAAAAGGCCCTGTTGGCATTGAGCCAAGGTCGGGATTCTGCAGAGTTGTACTGTCAAAAATTCCGAAAGTGGACGGTCCTTACTACCTGGAATGATGATGCCTTGGCAGCTCTCTTTCGGAAAGGTTTGTCAGAAACCGTAAAAGATACTATGGTGGGATTTCCTGTTCCCTCTGGTATTGACGATTCTATGTCATTAGCCATTCAGGTTGATCGGCATTTGCGTGAACGCAAGACCGCATGAGAGGTGTTGCCACCTGTTGAACAAATGTCTGAACCTATGCAATGTGATAGAGTTTTGTCCAGGGCGCAATGTCAGGAGTAGAGTTGAGTGACTTTGGTCGGATCGGGTTTCATGAAACAAAATTTGTTTCAGATGAAACTGGTCCGACTAGGGCAAAAAAAGTCGGAGTTTCGTCCGAAACCCGACCCCAATGCAAGTCAATGGGGAATAAAAGTCGGCATTGAGTGGATGAAAGTCATCCGCTCAATGCCGACTTTTATTTCCCATTGATTTGCATTGGGGTCGGGTTTCGGACGAAACTCCGACTTTTTTTGCCCTAGTCGGACCAGTTTCTTCTGAAACAAATTTTGTTTCATGAAACCCGATCCGAACAAAGTCGCTCAACTCTAGTCAGGAGTTCAGAAGGCATAATAAGCTGTGCTTTTTTTGTGGAGATGCCTCGCATATTATTTCTGTTTGTCCTAAGCGAGAGAAACGTTGTGCTCACACGTTTTCTGTGGGTGGTGTTCAACCTAAGTTTCTTCTGGCAATTACTCTGATCTACTCCCTGTCCACATTTTCCGCCAAGGCTTTTGTGGATTCGGGAGCAGCTCTGAACCTGATGGTCAGGCCCGGATTGGCAATATAACCAACCGGGCATTTTCCCGCTGGGCCGCTGTCACCTGGGCCGCGGGCGGCAGCGCCCGATCATCTGGCCGCTTGCCAGCTGCTGCGGCCACTGTTGCTCCTGCCGCCGGCCCTCTGCGGGCACGACGGCGGTGATAGTTTACAAGTTCCTCCCGCACTGCAGGGAGATAAGCCGCCACGCCCCCCCCTCGCACCCCATCCTCGCCTTAGCATGAGACCCCCTCCCCCCCGCAGCCACTCACAGCGTCGCACTCGCTTGCCTGCTCGCTCTGTTCGCAGGACCTGTGATGAGGTCACAGGAGGGGAGGAGTCAGGGGGTCACATGATCAGGAGCCTTTGTCCAGACCCCCGATCATGTCACCCCTGACTCCGCCCCTCCTGTGACCTCATCACAGGTCCTGTGCGCTCAGCCTTGCCTCTACCGTCTGCGACTGCAAGACTCTGCTTTGCTGTTGTCATGGTGCTGGTTGAGGTAAGTATGTGTGGGGTCAGGATTTACAGTGTGGATGTAGCAGAGCCGCGTGTGTGCGAGGTGTACGGAGCGGTGCCGCGTGTGTACGAGGTGTACGGAGCGGAGCCGTGTGTGTACGAGGTGTACGGAGCGGAGCCGCGTGTGTACGAGGTGTACGGAGCGGAGCCGCGTGTGTACGAGGTGTACGGAGCGGAGCCGCGTGTGTACGAGGTGTACGGAGCGGAGCCGCGTGTGTACGAGGTGTACGGAGCGGAGCCGCGTGTGTGCGAGGTGTACGGAGCGGAGCCGCGTGTGTGCGAGGTGTACGGAGCGGAGCCGCGTGTGTACGAGGTGTACGGAGCGGAGCCGCGTGTGTACGAGGTGTACGGAGCGGAGCCGCGTGTGTACGAGGTGTACGGAGCGGAGCCGCGTGTGTACGAGGTGTACGGAGCGGAGCCGCGTGTGTACGAGGTGTACGGAGCGGAGCCGCGTGTGTACGAGGTGTACGGAGCGGAGCCGCGTGTGTACGAGGTGTACGGAGCGGAGCCGCGTGTGTACGAGGTGTACGGAGCGGAGCCGCGTGTGTACGAGGTGTACGGAGCGGAGCCGCGTGTACAAGGTGTACGGAGCGGTGCCGCGTGTGTACGAGGTGTACGGAGCGGAGCCGCGTGTACAAGGTGTACGGAGCGGTGCCGCGTGTGTACGAGGTGTACGGAGCGGAGCCGTGTGTACGAGGTGTACGGAGCGGTGCCGCGTGTGTACGAGGTGTACGGAGCGGAGCCGTGTGTACGAGGTGTACGGAGCGGAGCCGCGTGTACGAGGTGTACGGAGCGGAGCCGTGTGTGTGCGAGGTGTACGGAGCGGAGCCGTGTGTGTACGAGGTGTACGGAGCGGAGCCGTGTGTGTACGAGGTGTACGGAGCGGAGCCGTGTGTGTACGAGGTGTACGGAGCGGAGCCGTGTGTGTACGAGGTGTACGGAGCGGAGCCGTGTGTGTACGAGGTGTACGGAGCGGAGCCGTGTGTGTACGAGGTGTACGGAGCGGAGCCGTGTGTGTACGAGGTGTACGGAGCGGAGCCGTGTGTGTACGAGGTGTACGGAGCGGAGCCGTGTGTGTACGAGGTGTACGGAGCGGAGCCGTGTGTGTACGAGGTGTACGGAGCGGAGCCGTGTGTGTACGAGGTGTACGGAGCGGAGCCGTGTGTGTACGAGGTGTACGGAGCGGAGCCGTGTGTGTACGAGGTGTACGGAGCGGAGCCGTGTGTGTACGAGGTGTACGGAGCGGAGCCGTGTGTGTACGAGGTGTACGGAGCGGAGCCGTGTGTGTACGAGGTGTACGGAGCGGAGCCGTGTGTGTACGAGGTGTACGGAGCGGAGCCGTGTGTGTACGAGGTGTACGGAGCGGAGCCGTGTGTGTACGAGGTGTACGGAGCGGAGCCGTGTGTGTACGAGGTGTACGGAGCGGAGCCGTGTGTGTACGAGGTGTACGGAGCGGAGCCGTGTGTGTACGAGGTGTACGGAGCGGAGCCGTGTGTGTATGAGGTGTACGGAGCGGAGCCGTGTGTGTACGTATACCTCGTACACACACGGCTCCGCTCCGTACACCTCATACACACACGGCTCCGCTCCGTACACCTCGGAGCGGAGCCGTGTGTGTACGAGGTGTACAGAGCGGAGCCGTGTGTGTACGAGGTGTACGGAGCGGAGCCGTGTGTGTACGAGGTGTACGGAGCAGAGCCGGATGTGTACAAGATGTACGGAGAGGAGCCACGCGTGTACGAGGTGGACAGAGTGGAGCCGTGTGTGTATGGAGTGGAGCCATATGTGTACGGGATGTACGGAGCGGAGCCAAGTGTGTACAAAGCATACAAAGCGTGCTTTTCCCACGGACACAGGAGTATACGGCGGAGCCCCGAGGAGCATTTTAAAACACACACATGATGTTCCACCTGAAGTGATGTGCTGGAAGCTGACCGGAAATGAGATAATTTCTTGAGGAGATTGTGACGGAACCAGGAATGCTTCAGATCCATCACAGTGTCCTCCTCCGACAGTGCAGACAGCAGGATCGCCTTGGAATCGGGGATGCCGGCCATGTGAGCGGATCATGATAGGTCCTGCACCGGGAGGCTCAGGTGGGCACTACAATGGGAGCCGGGCTGCTATAGTATCTTTGTAGAATCTTTCTTTCTCTCTTTTTCTTTCTCTCTCTGTTCTTTCTTTCTCTCTCTGTTCTTTCTTCCCCTCTTTCTTTCTTTTTCTTTCCTCTCTTTCTCTCTGTTCTTTCTTTCTTTTCTTTACTTCTTTCTTTCTCTCCCTGTTCTTTCTCTGTCTCTCTGTTCTTTCTTTCTTTCCCCTCTTTCTCTGTCTCTCACTGTTCTTTCTTTGTCTCTCACTGTTCTTTCTTTCTTTCCCCTTTCTTTCTCGCTCTCTCTGTTTTCTTTTTTCTCTCTCTCTCTGTTTTCTATCTTCCTTAGTGCCAGCCACTGTGCCCTCAGTACCAGTCAGTGTGATCAGCAGTGCTAAATGGGTGCGATTAGGTGTGGACATGGGTGTGACTATTTTTGACATGGGTGTGGCTGGGCGTGGCCAAAATTTGCAGCGGCGCGCTGCACGCGCCGCAGTCTTTGTCCGTCTTTCCCTTCTTCAAAAGTTGGGAGGTATGATAGGGGCGGCTATGACCAGGGGGTCTGGTTGCCCAATAGAGAGCAGTTCTGCCAGGAATTCTGTAATCATGCATACAAAAGGGGACAGAGATTTGGGAGGAGTACTGTACCTAAAAGCAATAAATAGGACTGAGCTGAAATACTGGGCACAGCTCTGACTACATGTTATATAGTCGTGTTAATCTCCTCTCACTTCTTGTAAACTACAAGTGTACAAAGATATTATATAGTCACCATGTGACTAGTGGGCCTGTGTAACTTCAAATGCCAGGGCTGAATTTTAGTCCCAGTCCGGCCCTGCTGATGGTCTTGGATTTTGCTAAACGTTGTGAATTTCCTATGACGCCTTTGCAGACGCCTATCCCTTTGAGGGGTATTGATGCGACTCCTTTGGCGAAAAATAAACCTCAGTTTTGGACCCAGGTGGTAATGCGGGTCGCCCCAGACCATCAAGAAAATTGCAGATTTTTGGTGTTGCATAATTTGCATGATACCATTGTTCTGGGGTTTCCCTGGTTGCAAATCCATAATCCAGTTTTGGATTGGAAATCAGTGTCTGTGGTGAGTTGGGGTTGTCGGTGTGCCCTTAGTGATGCTCCTGTTTTCTCCACCTCTCCCCAGTCGCATGATGTTCCTGACTATTTGGCTGACTTTTATGATGTATTTAGTGAGAATGAGTCTGCGTCTTTGCCTCCTCATAGGAGTTATGACTGTGCAATTGAGCTGAACCCGGGGTGTAAATTTCCCAAGGGTCGGCTTTTTAATTTATCTGTACCCGAGCACGAGGCTATGCGATCCTATATTAAAGAGTCGTTGGAGAAGGGTCATATTAGACCATCCTCTTCACCCTTAGGTGCTGGGTTTTTTTTCGTGGCTAAAATAGATGGTTCATTAAGGCCTTGTATTGACTATCGTGCCCTCAACAAAATTACTGTTAAATATCAGTATCCGTTACCCCTGATTTCTGATCTATTCTCCAGAGTTAAAGGTGCTTGCTGGTTTACCAAGCTTGACCTCAGGGGGGCGTATAATCTTATTCGCATTAAGCATGGGGATGAATGGAAGACGGCGTTTAATACTCCGGAGGGACATTTTGAGTACCTGGTGATGCCTTTTGGGCTCACCAATGCCCCTTCTGTCTTCCAATCCTTCATGAACGATATTTTCCGAGACTTTGTGGATAAATTTTTGATTATCTATCTGGATGATATTTTGATCTTTTCCAAGGATTGGGACTCTCATGTGGAACATGTTCGGACTGTGTTCCGGATTTTGAGGGAGAATTCCCTGTATGTCAAGGGATCGAAATGCCTTTTTGGGGTACAGAGGATTTCATTTTTTGGATTCATTTTGTCTCCGTCAACTATTGAAATGGACCCGGCCAAGGTACAGGCCATTTATGATTGGGTTCAGCCCACTTCTTTGAAGGCCCTCCAGAAGTTTTTGGGTTTTGCTAATTTTTATCGGAAATTTATAGCTAATTTTTCTAGTATTACCAAGCCATTGACTGATTTGACTAAGAAGGGTGCTGATGTGCTGAATTGGTCTCCGGAGGCTGTTTCTTGCTTTCAGGAGCTGAAGCGAATATTCACTTCTGCTCCCGTTCTGCGGCAACCTGATGTCTCACTCCCGTTTCAGGTAGAGGTGGACGCCTCTGAGATTAGTGCAGGAGCTGTTTTGTCCCCAAAAGATCCTGTGACATCTAAAATGATTCCCTGTGCTTTCTTTTCCCGAAAGTTCTCCCCATCCGAACGTAACTATGATGTGGGGAATAGGGAACTGTTGGCCATGAAATGGGCATTTGAGGAGTGGAGACATTGGTTGGAGGGAGCTAAACACCAGGTCGTGGTCCTTACTGACCACAAGAATTTGATTTACCTGGAGTCGGCCAAACGCTTGAATCCTAGACAGGCTAGGTGGGCCTTGTTTTTCACACGTTTTGATTTTGTGGTCTCTTTTCTTCTGGGCACTAAGAATGTCAAGGCAGACGCCCTCTCTAGGAGTTTATTTGCTGATTCTCCTGTTGTGACCAAGCCTGCTACCATCTTAGGCGAGGGGGTAGTTCTTTCTGCCATCTCGCCCGATTTGAGACGTGCTCTGGAAGAGTTTCAGGAGGACAAACCTGAGCGTTGTCCCAGTGGAAAGTTGTATGTTCCTGACCAGTGGAGGAAGAGAGTGATGTCTGAAGTTCATTGCTCTGCATTGGCTGGTCATCCAGGTATTTTTGGTACTAGAGATCTGGTGAGTCGGTCTTTTTGGTGGCCCGCCTTGTCTCGTGATGTCAGGAATTTTGTGCAGTCCTGTGGGACTTGCTCCCGGTCTAAACCTTGTTCTCGCTCTAGTGGGTTGTTGATGCCTTTGCCGGTGCCCAAGAGTCCATGGACCCATATTTCAATGGATTTTATCTCTGATATGCCTGTCTCTCAGAGAATGACCGTTATTTGGGTGATTTGTGATAGATTCTCTAAGATGGTCCATCTTGTACCACTCCCTAAGTTGCCATCTTCCTCTGAGTTGGTGCCCTTGTTTTTGCAACAGGTAGTTCGCTTGCACGGGATTCCTGAGAACATTGTGTCTGACAGAGGAGTTCAGTTTGTGTCTAGATTTTGGAGGACTTTCTGTTCTAAGCTGGGAATTCAGTTGTCCTTCTCCTCTGCGTTTCACGCTCAGACCAACGGGCAGACGGAGAGAACAAACCAGACTTTGGAGTCGTATTTGAGATGTTTTATTTCCGCTGATCAGGATGATTGGGTTTCATTTTTGCCCTTGGCCGAATTTGCTTTAAATAATAGAGCTAGTTCTGCCACTTTGATGTCACCTTTTTTTGTAACTTTGGGTTTCATCCTTCATTTTTCTTCAGGGCAGGTGGAGCCTTCTGCCTGCCCAGGTGTTGACACTGTGGTGGAGAGAATGCACCAGATCTGGGACCAAGTGGTGGATAAGTTGTCTCTCTCCCAGGAAAAGGCCCAGCGGTTTTCCCACCGGCATAGGACCATTGGTCCCCAGTTTAAGGTGGGTGATATGGTTTGGTTGTCATCAAAAAATATCGCTATGAAAGTGGCTTTTCCTAAGTTTAAGCCTAGATTTATTGGACCTTACAAGATTTTGGAGATTATTAATCCGGTCTCTTTTCGGTTGGCTCTTCCTGTCACGTTTAAGATTCATAATGTGTTCCATAAATCCTTGTTGAAGAGGATTGTTGAACCAGTAGTTCCTGGGGTGGCACCTCCTGACCCTGTATTGGTTGAAGGTAACATGGAGTATGAGGTAGAGAAGATACTGGATTCCCGTCTGGCTAGACGGAGACTCCAGTATTTGGTTAAGTGGAAGGGTTATGGTCAGGAGGATAATTCCTGGGTCTCTGCCTCTGATATTCATGCCGAAAGATTGGTGCGTGCCTTTCATCGGGCTCACCCTCATCGCCCTGGTGGCATGGATGAGGGTTCGGTGAGCCCTCCTCAAGGGGGAGGTACTGTTGTGAGTTCATTTTTCCCTTCACCAATGAGGTCTGATGAACTCCCTCTTCTGGCGAAGGAAGGTAGTGAGGCTGATTACCAAACAGCTGAGCAGGTAGATGATGACTGGGTCACAGGAACTGATGACTGGATATAAGGCAGCCGACGATCTGCTGCCTTGCTGGTGATTTTCCTGCTGGATTCTTGGAGACCAGTCTGATTTCTGCTTCTCAAAGCTAAGTTTTGCTCTGCCTTTTGTACACTTTAGCTCTGATATTGTTTGCCTTGTGTTTTGGAGTTCAGCCATCCCAGGCCGGGGGTGAGCTGAATTCCATTTTTGTCTCTGATCTGTTGATCTCTGGCTCTGTCTTCAGAATTTACCTTAGTGCTGATATAGTCTTTTTGAAGCCTAGCGACTTCAGGGCCTGTTTTTCCTATCAGTCTGTTGGTACATTTTTTGGATATGGTTTTTGCGGATTGCAGACAGCAGCTTTTCTATCCTGTCCTATTTAGTTAGCTTGGGCCCCATCATTTGCTCAACCTATCTTTCTATCTGTGTTAGTGTTTTTCATCTTGCTTCACAGTCATTATATGTTGGGGGCTGCCTATTGCTTTGGGGTCTGCTCTGGGGCAGTGTAGATTTCCCCTTTCTGTCTTTAGGCTAATTTAGTTCTCCGGCTGTGATCGAGGGGTCTAGGGCACCGTAGGAACCCCCCACGGCTACTGCTAGTTGTTGTGGATAGGTTCAGGGGTCTGCAATCCGATAGCTGCCAACTTCTCTGGTTTTCTGGACTTAGCTATTATTTTTGTTTTTTCCTCCTTCGTAGACTCATCCATAACAGCAGCCATTGTGAATGAGCAGAGCTGCAGTGTAAAGCATGGAATAGCGACATAGCAATCTGAGCCCAAAAAGATGTCAGGAGGAAAATTAGAGACTCCATCAGACTCCAATTGGGAGTGCAGCGAAGATGGGTTCACTTATCATAACAACATAGACTGCAGACACCACTGCAGGATAACGCAGATATTACTGTGCGAGACTCGCGCCCGACCGACGGCGTTACAGCAACTGTGGTGACCGGAGATGAACAATGAGATTTGAATTTGTAAAGAATTATAGAAAATTTGTTGGATCCATCAAATTCAAACAATTTGTGATTTGATTTTGCGAATCCGTAAGTTTCAGATGGTGTAATATGGGGCCTTAGTTTGGGAGCTTATTTTTTGATAACACATAGATTAGAATGGGCGAGTCTTATCCAACCCACGTAAGAAATGACTGCGGCTGCGAGGGTATTCAGTCAGTGAAAAACATCATCATGTCATCTGACAGCCCCCTGGAATTACAGTGGTCCTGATGCTGAGCGAGTAAAGGTACTGTCACACTAAGCAATATCGCTAGCAATATCGCTATAACTTGTGACGTTATAGTGATATTGCTAGCGACATCGCTGTGTCTAATACTTACTTACGATCCGCTCCCCCGCTGGTTATCGCTGATCGCGCGAGAACGTCCAGGACCATTTCTCGTCGTCAGCTTCCTGCGGCGCTTCCTGTGGAGAGACGAGCGACGAGCGTGGAGCCAGGCGGGAGGACGCAGGATCGCCTAGTGTGACAGGTAAGTAGCGACCCCCGTCCCCAGCGATGTCACTGGTGAGATCTGCCTGTGTGGCAGCTCACTAGCGACCACTTAGCGATGTACCAGCGATCTTGACCGCGTCATATCGCTGGTCGGGATCGCTGGTACATCGCTAAGTGTGACAGTACCTTAAGATCAGGTGTTTTCACGGACAGCAGTCAGACAGAAAATAGGCTTGTGTGAACAAGTACAAACCTCACATCTGTCGACTACAGAATGAGACTGCAAATTATCTGAGAGCGCTCGGCAGGACATGAGACAGCTCAAGTCTCCACCATCACCACTCTGGGATTCTGCTGGTTTATCTCTGATTTTCAGTTGTCTCTGAGTTAGTGAGTATAGTCTAGCTACAATGATGTCTCCCATACTCAGGATGTACAGACATGGTAGACTCCTGCTCTCCTGTCTCTCTGCAGCACATGGGCAGGAGAGGACACTTTACATCAGTACTGAGCTATATAGCTGTGTATCCATATCATGAGTGAGTTTAAAAAAAACTTTCTAGACAGCAGCATGAAGAACATTATAAGGCAATACTGAGCAGTGTAGCTAATCAGTCTCTGACGTGAGATTAAACACTTTCTAGAAAGCAGCAGCACAAAGTGATCCACCTCTGTGCTTTACAGTAGGAATGGTGTTCCTTTCATCATAGGCCTTGTTGACCTCTCTCCAAATGTAATGTTTATGGTTGTTGCCAAAAAGTTCAATTTTGGTCTCTTCACTCCAAATTACCTTCAGGCTCAGAGTGGAACATAGGTTAACAGGGCAATCCCTCGGGGGGGGCCTTCAACCCCACTGTATGGGCAGTACATGGCATAATTCATTTGATTCACTCCGTACAGAAAAAAACAGCATCTCATCATTCAGTTACCAAAGTACTCAGTTTATTATAATATAGAGATATAGGTAAAATTGTGAACGAAGGTAGTGTAATATTTGTATGTAGGTGAAAAGTGCCCCCCCTCCCAAGTCAATATTACTGGTGGTACTCTGATTACCTTGTTCCACAAGTTTTGAGGCTTGTCTCTGTGCTGTTTTGCGTATTGTAGGCGAGATACTTTGTGGCATTTGCACAGTAATGGCTGTATTCTGGCGACTCAACCATGCAGCCCATTTTTCTTCAAGTGCCTCCTTATTGTGCATCTTGAAACAGCCACACTGCTAGTTTTCAGAGAGTCCTGTAATTCAGCTGATGTTATTTGTGGGTTTTTCTTTGCATCCCTAGCAATTTTCTTGGCATTTCACACAGGTCACAGGTGAGGATGTTACCTTTAGTACCATTCAAACCCATTTGTGTCAACTTCTGTGCATGTTATCTTGTCAAAATCACTAGGATATGCAAACTTTTGATCAGGGTCATTTGGATGTTTTCGGTTGTCGTTATGATTTAAAAAGAAAAAGCACAGTAGTTTGACAATAAATGGCTTCACCCAACCCACTGGCGGACACAGTCAGAAAAAGGGCCCCTGTGCAAGAACAATATATGGACCCTTTGCAACCCAAGAGCTCCTAAAAGTGCAAAATTGCACCTGTTTTGGAGGTAGAAATGGGCCCCTTCACACCTGGGGCCCCTGTGCGGCTGCATAGGTTGCACCAATGATATGTCCGTCCCTGACAACCACTAACCATGAGTGGAGAAAAAGTTTTGTTGTTATTATCATTCATATTCTCTGAAAAAAGGCCAAGAAAGTACAGGCCCCCATCACCAACCTCAGCGGTGAGGATCTGGCCACTTATTTCCTAGAAAAAATCAACCACATACATCAGGATATCTCAGCCCTATCTCCTCAGTGCCTGGATCCCCTTCCCTGCCGCACCTCAAGCTCACTAGACATCTTTGAGCCTGTTTCAGAAGAAGAAGTTTCCAAGCTCCTCGCTTCTGCTCGGCCTACAACCTGCAACAGTGACCCTATTCCTTCACAGCTCCTGCAGTCTCTCTCACCAGTGGTCACCACTCACCTGACTAAAATATTTAACCTCTCTCTTTCTTCAGGTATATTTCCCTCCTCATTTAAACATGCCATCATAACCCCTTTACTTAAAAAGCCATCCCTGGACCAGAACTGCACTGCTAACTACAGACCTGTCTCTAACCTTCCCTTCATCTCTAAACTCCTGGAACGCCTGGTCCACTCCCGTCTAATCCGCTATCTCTCGGATAACTCTCTTCTCGACCCCTTACAATCTGGTTTCCGCTCTTTACACTCTACTGAAACTGCCCTCACTAAAGTCTCTAATGATTTAATAACAGCTAAATCGAAAGGTCATTGCTCCCTGCTGATTCTACTGGATCTCTCTGCCGCATTTGACACTGTGGATCACCAGCTCCTCCTCACTATGCTCCGCTCTATAGGCCTCAAGGACACAGCCCTCTCCTGGTTCTCCTCCTACCTCTCTGACCGCTCCTTCACTGTATCTTTTTCCGGCTCCTCTTCCTCTTCTCGTCCCCTTACTATCGGGGTCCCGCAGGGCTCAGTCCTAGGCCCCCTCCTCTTCTCTTTATACACTGCCCCTATTGGACAAACAATCAGCAGATTTGGGTTCCAGTATCATCTCTATGCTGATGACACCCAATTATACACTTCTTCCCCTGACATCACCCCTACCCTAATTCAAAATACCAAGGATTGTCTGTCTGCTGTCTCTAGCATCATGTCCTCCCTCTATCTGAAACTAAATCTCTTTAAAACTGAACTTCTTGTGTTTCTCCCCTCTACTAACCTCACTCTACCTAACATCGAAATAACCCTGGAGGGTTCAACCATAACTCCCAAGCAGCATGCCCGCTGTCTTGGGGTCATATTCGACACTGAACTTTCCTTTACTCCGTACATCCGATCACTCAGTCGCTCTTGTCACCTGCATCTTAAAAACATCTCCAGAATCCGACCTTTTCTCACCTTTGAAACTGCTAAGACTCTTACTGTCGCTCTTATTCATTCTCGTCTGGACTACTGCAACTCTCTTCTGATCGGTCTCCCTCTTACCAAACTTTCTCCTCTCCAATCCATCTTGAATGCGGCAGCCAGGGTCATATTTCTGTCCAGCCGCTTCACCGATGCCTCCATCTTGTGCCAGTCATTACACTGGCTACCTATTCGCTACAGGGTCCAGTATAAACTCATCGCTCTCACCCACAAAGCTCTCCACTGTTCTGCACCGCCTTATATCTCCTCTCTCGTCTCTGTCTATCGCCCTACACGTGCCCTCCGTTCTACAAATGACCTAAGACTAACATCCCCCGTAATCCGAACCTCGCACCTCCGTCTCCAAGACTTCTCTCGTGCTGCTCCAGCTCTCTGGAATGCACTTCCCCAGACGATCAGACTGATACCTAGCCCTGACCTATTCAAGCGCGCTTTGAAAACCCATCTCTTCAAACAAGCCTACCACATCAACTACTCAGCAAGCTAACTTTGCCCTGTTCCCTCCTTCCAAATATTATTCTGAATCTGCACCCTACTATTCATCTGTCTCCACACCCTTCATGCACATGATAACTGCATTTGATACTTGTCTATTGCACTTAAACACACGGGCTGATGACCGGATCATGCAGCTTTATATGAAAATCCCTATTATAATTGCCAGACCTGAATTAACAAGCATTTCTCACCTACTGTGTCCCCCCATTTCCTTGTAGATTGTAAGCTTGCGAGCAGGGACCTCACTCCTAATGTCACTGTTTGAATTGTCTTAACTTGTATTGAATTTATTGTCTGTACATGTCCCCGCTTAATTGTAAAGTGCTGCGGAATATGTTGGCGCTATATAAATAAAAATTATTATTATTATAAGAAAGCAAAGATTTTGCCCGGGTATGTAAACTTTTGATCACAACTGTAATGTAGTATCAAGAAGAATAGGAAGAAATCCAGTTCCCAGTTTAGATAAATCACTTACTAGACAACATGAGCGTGGAGGACATTATAAACCAGGATTGAGCAGTGTAGTTGTAAATTGAGCACAGAAATGAGACAAAAAAAATATTAGAAAGCTGTAGCAGCAAGGAAAATATACAGTAGTACTCAGCAGTGCATCTCTAAATTCAGCTCTGTGGTGAGATAAAACAATTACTATAAAGCCACATAGATGACATTTTCAGGTGCATGGAGCAGTGTAGTTGGGATTCCAACTCTGTGATTAGATACAACACTTTATGCAAAGCGGAAGCATGGAGGACATTATACAGCAGTATTGAAGAGAGTAACTCAGAAGTCAGCTCTGAGGTGAGAGCAGCAATGGTTTGAGTTTATCTATACCTCTGTCTTTCCTACTCCACTCCTCCCTCTTCCTCCCATATACTTCATTTTTCAGCTGTGAACTGATCCCTCAGTGCGCTGGCAGTTCGGCTTATCTTAAGCAGGATAGATTTTAGCATTTTTCAGAGTGAAGGATGAGTTCTGGGGCAGGAGGAGATGAAGAAGTGGCTCCTAACTTGAGAAAGGGGCAGTTTTCTCTGACTAGTTGAAGTTTCTTCTAATCACTTGTGGAATTACGGATAGTATATTGACGTGACAGCGACCATTTAGGTTTCATAAAAACTTTTCATATGTACAGTTAATGCTGAACTTTTATTAAAGTGACGGTACACCTTTGTATACCGGAGAATCATCTCAATCTACATTTCTGATTGGGTAGATGTCAACTGGAGTTTGCAGAGCAGAGTTGTTGGGTGCCGATGTAGTAGAGCCAGAGCACCATGGGCAGTTTCTCAATTAATTTATTTTGATAAGTTGCTATGAGTTTGCGTTTTAACAGTTTCCTCTTGTTTCTTGCAAGCAGAGGTAAAGTGACATTAGAAAGAAAATAGCATTCTCTCTTAATCTGCTAATCCCGGCTCCAGACAAGATGTTTTGTTTTTTTTTAAATCAACTGCCATTTTCTCAGCGCAGTGGAGCACAGATCCGGGCTGATATTATGTGGAACAATAGATTCTTTTCACAAGAGACTGGCCAGGATAAGACCACAAAAGGGCGGCCGGATCCTGAGCAGCAGCTCCCGCACCAAATCCACAAGAATCACAGCACGTTTTGTTGGCGATTGATAGAATGATGGATCCTCGTGTGAAGTTTTCAGATTTCACACAAAGAGATTGCACAAACCGCCATCTTTCCACCTCTGCGAGAATTCTATGAGCGGGAAGAAGAAATGAGAGAAGTTTTCCCATTGTGAGACCGACGACTGCAACAAAGTAACAAAGTGAAAAGAATTATCAGAATCATTAAAGGCAAAGTCAGCGTCGGACTGGAGCACCGCCAGAGAAAATCACTCTTGGGGCCCACTATGTAGGTACATAGAAATAAATACAAGACCACCAATTGTGCGGTAAAATGCGCTAATATCCAGGTATAATATAAGGTAGTACAGGTCTTAATTAAGTAGCAGGTGTTGGGGTAGCCCCCATAATAGAATATAATGTAGCTCCCTCATAGAGTATAATGTAGCCCCCTCATAGAGTATAATGTAGCCCCCTCATAAAATATAATGTAGCCCCCTCATATAGTATAATGCATCCCCTACGTAGAACAAATGTGGCCCCTCACAGAACTTAAAGTAGCCCCCATAGAATATAATGCAGCCCTCATATAGTATAATGCATCCCTCTCATATAATATAATGTAGCCCCTCATAGAATATAATGTAGCCCCCTCATAGAATACAATGCTGCCCCCCATAGAATATAATGTAGCCTCCTCATAGGGTATAATGCAGCCCCCACAGAATATAATGTAGCCCCATCAGTGTATAATGCAACCCCCTCATAAGGTACCGTATAATGCCCCTCCCCCATAGAATACAATGTTGCCCCCTGATAGGGTATAATGCTTCCCCTCATAGGGTATAATGCACCCCCCTCATAGGATATAATGCTGACACTTCATAGGGTATAATGCTGCCCCCTCAAAGCGTATAATGCTGCCCCCTCAGCGTATAATGCACCACCTCATAGGGTATAATGCTGCCCCTCATAGGGTACAATGCTGCTCCTCATAGGGTATAATGCTGCCCCTCATAGGGTATAATGCTGCCCCCTCATAGGGAATAATGCTGCCCTCCTCATAGGGTTCAATGCAGCCCCCTCATAGGATACAATGGAGCCCCACATAGGGTATAATGCACCCCCCTCATAGGGTATAATGCTGCCCTATCATAGGGTATAATCACCCCCTCATAGGGTATAATGCTGCTCCTCATAGGGTGTAATACTGCCCCTCATAGGGTATAATGCTGCTCCTCATAGGGTATAATGCTGCCTCCTCATAGTGTACAATGCAGTCCTCCTAATAGGACACAATAGAGCCCCCCCCCCATAGGGTATAATGAACCCAGGACACACTGATATACACTCACTGGCCACTTTATTAGGTACACCATGCTAGTAACGGGTTGGACCCCCTTTTGCCTTCAGAACTGCCTCAATTCTTCGTGGCAGAGATTCAACAAGGTGCTGGAAGCATTCCTCAGAGATTTTGGACCATATTGACATGATGGCATCACACAGTTGGCGCAGATTTGTCGGCTGCACATCCCTGATGCGAATCTCCCGTTCCACCACATCCCAAAGATGCTCTATTGGATTGAGATCTGGTGACTGAGGAGGCCATTTGAGTACAGTGAACTCATTGTCATGTTCAAGAAACCAATCTGAGATGATTCGAGCTTTATGACATGGCGCATTATCCTGCTGAAATTAGCCATCAGATGTTGGGTACATTGTGGTCATAAAGGGATGGACATGGTCAGCAACAATACTCAGGTAGGCTGTGGCGTTGCAACGATGCTCAATTGGTACCAAGGGGCCCAAAGAGTGCCAAGAAAAAATTCCCCACACCATGACACCACCACCACCAGCCTGAACCGTTGATACAAGGCAGGATGGATCCATGCTTTCATGTTGTTTACGCCAAATTCTGACCCTACCATCCGAATGTCGCAGCAGAAATCGAGACTCATCAGACCAGGCAACGTTTTTCCAATCTTCTACTGTCCAATTTCGATGAGCTTGTGCAAATTGTTTCCTGTTCTTAGCTGAGAGGAGTGGTACCCAGTGTGGTCTTCTGCTGCTGTAGCCCATCTGCCTCAAAGTTCGACGCACTGTGCGTTCAGAGATGCTCTTCTGCCTACCTTGGTTGTAACGGGTGGCAATTTGAGTCACTGTTGCCTTTCTATCAGCTCGAACCAGTCTGCCCATTCTCCTCTGACCTCTGGCATCAACAAGGCATTTCCGGCCACAGAACTGCCGCTCACTGGATTTTTTTTCTTTTTCGGACCATTCTCTGTAAACCCTAGAGATGGTTGTGCGTGAAAATCCCAGTAGATCAGCAGTTTCTGAAATACTCAGACCAGCCCTTCTGGCACCAACAATCATGCCACGTTCAAAGGCACTCAAATCACCTTTCTTCCCCATACTGATGCTCGGTTTGAACTGCAGGAGATTGTCTTGACCATGTCTACATGCCTAAATGCACTGAGTTGCCGCCATGTGATTGGCTGATTAGAAATTAAGTCTTAACACACAGTTGGACAGGTGTACCTAATAAAGTGGCCAGTGAGTGTATATGTATATAAAAAAACTTACACAATACCTCTCCTCCTCTCCCCACGCTGATTCCGGCTCTGCTCAGATGTCAAGAGCTGTGCTGCCGTTTGCCCGGCAAACAACAGGTATGCGATGAAGTGACGTCATCGCGC
Organism: Dendrobates tinctorius; assembly: GCF_039654945.1. Lineage (NCBI taxonomy): Eukaryota > Metazoa > Chordata > Amphibia > Anura > Dendrobatidae > Dendrobates > Dendrobates tinctorius. Next base: position 377,088 of record NW_027361754.1, read on the forward strand.
ACCAGATGTGTCAGTGGCAGAGGGGAATGATGGGAGAGGGAGCATCATCTGACGCTCTCTCCTCCATTATTGCTTTCAACTGTATCGGCTTCAATGATGCCGATACAGTTGAATGCGGCGCACAATGAGAGGTGACACTGCCGCTGGGTCCCCCCCAACTTACTGTTCTATAGCGGCTGCGTGGGCTGGGGCTCAGGTGTGCCGGCCCTGATAGCGAGATGTGTTAGCCGCACCCTGCAGCTAACACTGCCCGCTATTAAAGTGAAATGAATATTCAGATCCTCTCCACGCGCATTGGGGCGAGGGGAAGAGTGAATATTTATTTCTCTTTAGCAGCAGGGACAAGCTTTAGTCGCAGCAGCCGGCTTCTGCCTCGTGTCACCTGCTTCTGCTCCGCTGGCACTGGGGCCCCCTCACAGCAGCTGCACGGTGTGTCACTGTTAGCAACACGCCACTGGCTGGAGGCCCCTGGAGCAGCAGGGGCCTTAGGCAGCTGCTGGCCCTGTATGCCAGCAGGTGTCAGTGTCTGGGCCCACCAGAGAATACTCTGGTTCTCCGGTGGGACAGTCTGACCCTGGGCAAAGTAACCAAATGTATCCAACCACGACACTGAAACCTCTCCTACACCATACTTATCACTGTGCAGCTTATACTACAGCTTATCATCTATTACTGATGACAACCAGTTTGTACACATGTGTGAGAGGTTGTCGGCCCCGCCCCTGGTGATGACATCATTGATATAACTGTAGTAATATCACTGTATTGATTGATCATCAATCTATCTTAAACGTGTATTACACTTCCAGTGTTTTTTTTTGTTGGGAGGAGAAATATATTCTGCACCAGTTCTCAGCGAGTTAGTTGCCAGCTGAGGATGAATGCTAGCCGCTGGTAATTCAGCAGACCTTGGCATTGCTCCATTCAGTGGCTCACCATGCCCAAAGGCAGCGATTTAATTTGAGCCCTGTAGCATTGATTTTGGTGAACAAATAGCAGTCTCTTTGTTGCTCCCTGTTAACCAGTTTTTAGACGGACAGTATGAGAGGCTTTTAATTAACTACTAATTTCTTCTTTCGTGACGGCAGTTATCCTAATTAACAAGCCTCATAAAGCGTTGTACAGACAGGGGAAGCTTGATCGCTTTTTAATGCTAAGTTTTGTGCTCTGCTAAATCATTCATTTGAATTTCAAAGACTCATGTGGAGACATTTACTGCATCAGAATCCTACATATCCAGGGATTCCACCAATCACCACAAAACGGAAAAGTGAAAATAATACAAAACCCAAATAACAGACAAAAGATTGAAGTTGAAAAAAAGACATTTTATACTGAATGTGATCAAAATCTTGAAAATGTTGAAAACAGATGCAAAACAAAATTAATATAATATTACCTCCTATATACAAGCCTATAACTATTAGAATACTGCCCCTATGCACAAGAACATAACTACTAAAATACTGCCCCTATATACAAGAATATACAATTGTGCTCAAAAGTTTACATACCCCGGCAGAATTTTTGCTTTCTTGGCCTTTTTTCAGAGAATATGAATGATAACAATCAAACCTTTTTCTCCACTCATGGTTAGTGGTTGGGTGAAGCCATTTAGTTTCAAATTACTGTGTTTTCTCTTTTCAAATCATAATGACAACCCAAAACATCCAAATGGCCCTGATCAAAAGTTTACATACCCCATTTCTTAATACCATGTATTGCCCACTCTAACATCAATGAAAGCTTGAAGTCTTTTGTGGTAGCTGTGGATGAGGTTATTTATTTTCTCATATGGTAAAGCTGCCCACTCTTCTTGGCAAAAAGCCTCCAGTTCCTGTAAATTCCTGGGCTGTCTAGTATGAACTGCGTGCTTGAGATCTCCCCAGAGTGGCTCAATGATATTGAGATCAGGAGACTGAGATGCCCACTCCAAACCTTGGCTGCTGTAGCCAATGACAGGTTGACTTGGCCTTGTGTTTTAGATCGTTGTCATGTTGGAGCGTCCAAGTATGTCCCATGCGCAGCTTCCGGGCTATTGATTGCAAATTTGCCTCCAGTATTTGCTGATAACATGCTGCAGTCACCTTTCCTTCAAATTTTACCAAGTTTCCTGTGCCTTTGTAGCTCACACATTACCAAAACATCAGCGATCTACCTTCATGCTTTACAGTAGGAATGGTGTTCCTTTCATCATAGACCTCTCTCCGAATGTAACAAACACACCACCAGATTTCAGAGAGTCTGGTATTTCAGCTGCTGTTATTTGTGGGTTTTTCTTTGCATCCCGAACAATTTTCCTGGCAGTTTTAGACAAAATTTTTGCATGTCTACTTGACGGTGGTTTTGTTTTTACAGAGCCCCTGATTTTCCATTTGTTAATCACAGTTTGAATGCTGCTGACTGGCATTATTAATTCCTTGGATATATTTTTGTATCCCTTTCCTGTCTTATACAGTTCAACTACCTTTTCTCGTAGATCCGTTGACAATTCTTTTACTTTCCCCATGTCTCACAATCCAGAAATGTCAGTGGCTAGATGAAAGATGCAAGAGTCTGTCGGGATCCCAGAAAGTCGCTCAGCTTTTATGCAGGAAAGATGTATATCTTTGCACCGTGTTAGCCAGTAGATAGAAAAATATTCAGGATTGAGAGTCCTCAGTAGTTGATACCTATCAATGGCTAACTGAAAAGATGGTAACACATTGCAAGCTTTCGAGACTACTCAGGTCTCTTCATCAGGCTAGACTAATACAAAATCTGAAGTCACATATTTATGCACAATACAGCCTAGAAAAAATGCAATAGGTAAGACAAGTGACGTGAAGCAGAACTATCAATATGGGAGAGGGAGAAACATAAATATAAACATTGGACCAGTTCATAGATAAGGAGTCCGGATGTTTTATGGTCCTCTGATTGGGGTCTAGTTCTGTGTTGTGATGCCCCCACAAGGTTTTAAAAGGAAATTCCTTAATTGATGTAAAAAGACATAAATCCATGCGACACATTCATTCCAGCACTGAGAGTGTCAAAGGTCGTCATAAATTTGTACTCCCAAACTCGTCTCTCTCTCTGAGAATTGAAGTTACCTTTCAATACCAGTAATTTCATATCCACGTTGCTGTGATCAGGGATACAGAAATGTTTTGCCACAGGTAGATCCATTCTTTTTTCTCTTATTGTGTGACGATGAGCATTCATCCTTGTTCTAAGCTTTTGCCCTGTCTCCCCCACAGTATGTTGGCTTTTGAATTTAAGCATTTCTTTCTATTTGGGCAAGAAAACTTACTTTTGTTTGTGTAAGCCTGTAATATTGACTTGTATATTGCGCTTATCCTTCATGACTAGCCATGTTTACTGATATGCTAATTAATCATTCTCTAGACCAGGTAGTTTGATGATTTTTTAAAACAGAGGTGGAAGAACTATGCAAATTGATTAAATAATCAAGTAAAGCTACTTGATCTCATCTCCATTCTCACCCTAGAGAAAGAGAGAGACTGCCAGAGATTCTGCCAAAATATAAAAACATCCAGGGGATCCTACAGGACTGCTGCCAATTCATCATGGCTCCATCAAGAGGACACAAATCTATCATTCTACAGGAAACAACCTAGGGGATCTCTGATCCGGTTAGAAGAATACAGATCTGCTCCATTGACCATCGCTGAACCATGGACATGTTTGGAGAAAGCCAGGATTGGGACCAGCTGGTCGCCTGGCTCCATAGAGATGCTTGGAGAAGCCAGGTTGTGACCCTCGGGTCTACTGGCTTGTACCTCAATGGACTGTCATCTTCCTATGCTTGTCATTACCTCCTCTCTGTGTGTGTGCCACAGATGGGGTAGTTGACTCTGAAAGCTCTGAAGTAACAGCTGCTGTTATCCAGGCGAGTCAGTGGAAGAGTGAGACTCTGTAATATGCACCATTTTGGGGTATTTTGCTGGGACTGTTCTATGTGATATCTACCTGTTTTGTGGTTCAATAAAGCATTGCCACACTGTGTTACCCTCACACTGTGTTGTCTGAGTAGCGTTATGAAGATCACTGGTCCTTGTGGTTCTGGCTAGCGGACCTCGGTGCCTGCCAACCCCCCGTGTCTCCATACAGATATATTAGCTTATAAACTTTAGAGTATAGTTTTTAACACAAACTAGATGCTACCATAGATTTTTCTCTGGGGGTTTGTATGGGGTTGACCAATAATAAGCAGGTAGCAACATACAGGGGAAATAAGATTATGCCGCCTAAAAAAGCTTTGAACAGGTTTTCTCCCGAATTGGACATGTGACGACAGTCTGCTAACCTGTCTGATATCACTGCTGAGCTGAGTGTGATTATTAACAATTCTTTATCTTTCATCTCACAAAAATCCACTTGTGGGACGAGTGGATACAGAAGAGACAGGACCTGAGCGTTAACTGCAGAGATGTTACTAATAAGACAAATCTCAGCTTTGCTGCATCTCCCCCACACTGACCACCATGAGATGAAAGCTGAAGTGTATGTAATCACACTCATGTCTGCATTACATGTCTCACACTGAAAAACCTGCTCTAAGCTATAGTGTTTTTCTTGGTGGGTGTCTTTTTTCCCTGCATGTTGCTGCCTGCTTATGATTGGTCTACTTTATATTTGGACCTCCACCTCCCATACCTTCTCATCTACTTTCATCTTTCTCCTTTCTCCCCTTCTTCCATCCTCCACTTCCTTTTTCATACTCCTCCTCTTCTTTTTCTATCCTCCTATTTTTCCTTCTTCTTTAAGTCACCTATATCCTCCTCCATTTCTTTTCTCGTCCTCTTCCTTACTTCTGAATCCACCTCTTGCTCACCCTTTTTTGTCCCCTTTCCTTCTCTCTTTAAACCTCCTCCAAATGGTTTCAACTTTCTCATACTATGTCCTCCTCCTTCCCTTTCTCCCCACTTTACTCCTTATCTTCCTTCCTCCTTATCCTCCTCTTCATTTCTCCTCATTTACCTTCTTCCTACCTTCTTTACTTCTCTTCTTTCCTGATCCCATCCTCCTTCATCCTAATCTTCATCCTTCTTCCGTTCCACTTTTTTTATGCCTCGTGTTCCTCACCCCTCTTCATTTCTTTTTTCTCCTCCCCTTTTCCTTCCTCTTCCTTCAGCTGTTTTCCTTGTTCCATTCATTTTTGTTTCTCTTACATTTTTCTTTCCTTCCTCCTCTTCCTCCTCTTCTTCCTTCCTCTTGCTGTTTTTCTATTACGGTATCTTGCCTTCTTCATTCTTTCTCCTTTACTTCCTACTTGATTCTTTTTCTTTCATCCTTATTTTCTTTCCTTCTTTCCCAGTTTGTCTTCCCATTTCTTCTTTCTCATCTTCCTTTTATTTCCTCCTCCCCCTTTTCCTTCCTTCTCTTCTTATTCCTCCTTCCTCTTTTCTTCCATCCTCCCAGTCCTCTTCCTTCCTTCCTCCTCCTATTTTATTTTTTTCTTTTTTCTGTCCTTCAATGAACACATCTTGCGTTTCTCACCCGTCTGCTTCATTCGTGCACTAGTTGTGTGATGGAAGATGAGTGAATTTCTTATTATGTGATAAGGTTTCGGACATAAACAAGGAAACTATTGAGACTTCTTTAATTAAAGCAATCTCCTGAAATTACAGCCGCGCTCTCTCCTCTCAATATGCAGGTCGCTGGTGAATGTGCCTCGTTGTTTTGTGCTGGGGGGAAGTCAGTTCCCATTGAGCACTTTTCGCATAATTAAAGAATTCACAAATCATTTGTTTTACATCAAGAGCTCCTAAAATTGTCAAATTATAGCCTTTATTTTATAAATGTTCAGATCTCGTGGGTCAGCAGCGCAGAGGGGCAAGACTTCCTAGACATGTAGGGGTTAAGTCAATCCTCTTATCTCAGGTGGTTACTTGATTTCTAGGCTACAAAAAACAGTTTACACTTTGTGACTGGTAACTTGTAAGGTCTGAGCATCACCCTATGGGGGCTTGTAATGTTTTTGAGCTACCCATCAAGAACGTAGGAAACCTCTGCCCAAACACATAGGTTGTCAGGTAATTCTAGCAAGAGGAAAGATCGAGAGAGTAGATAGATAATAGATAGATAATAGATGATAGAAAATATATAATAGCATACCTGTTATGATTGAGTCACCGTAGGAGGCAAAAACAGAACTGCTAGCTAAGTCCAGAAAACCAGAGAGGTTGGCAGCTATCGGATTGCAGACCCCTGATCCTATCACAACAACTAACAGTAGCCGTGGGGGGTTCCTACGATGCCCTAGACCCCTCGATCACAGCCGGAGAATTAAATAGGCCTAAAGAAAGAAAGGGGAAATCTAAACTGCCCCAGAGCAGACCCCAAAGCAATAGGCAGCCCCCAACATATAATGACGGTGAAGCAAGATGAAAACACTAACACAGACAGAAAGATAGACTGAGCAAAGACGGGGCCCAAACTACCTAGATAGGAAAGGACAGGAAGGCTGCTGTCTGCAATCCGTGAAAAACCCTATGAAAATAAGAGCCAACAGACTGACAGTGAAAAAGGCCCTGAAGACGCTAGTGTCAGAGACACCGCACTGCACTTGCTCATAGAGCCAGTGCTCGTGTCCTGAGTACAGAAGCAGTGCTAAAAGATACCTGTGGAGCGGGCAGCAGAGGTGACCATGCGTGCTTCAGGCTAATAGTGTCAGGGTCCAGTCAGCGCTGGAAAGTAAAGAGGCATAGGACCTGCGGACACTGAAACTGAATAGTCTGCACGGGACCTATGGTCATGTGACAGCAAGGGGGCGGGGCTTAGCGTCCTGTATTCAGATAGGATAGGACAGGACACCACACAACAACTCAGAGTCAGGCAAAACAGAGGTCACAGCAGTACGGGCAAACGAGGTACAGAGGGACAAACAGATGGGTAGTCAGACAGAGCCAAAGGTCATACACAAGAGGGCGGTGCGGTACCAAGGGGACGAGCAGAGAGGAGTTGGGTCACAAGCAGAGAGTCATACACGAGAGGTAGCGCAGTACAAGAGGGTCAGGCAAAACTCGTAACAGGGACAGAACCAGATCACAACCGAATAAGCAAGCAAGTTATCACGCACAAGGCACACGTATACAAGAGGTCACTTAACTCAGCCGAGGGCAGGAGTATAACTGACACCGGACCCAGGTCCAGTGAGCACTAAATAGCCTCCTGCTGCCAGAGAGAGGCAGCACAATTAACCCATAGTCTAACCAGGACGGGTCAAAGTGAAATCCCGTCCTGGATCATGACAGTACCCTCCTCTCAATGGGGGGCCACCGGACCCCCAGGTCTCTCAGGGTACTTGGCGTGAAAGGCTCGGATCAACCGATCCGCATGAACTGATCGAGCAGGAACCCACGAGCGTTCCTCAGGACCATAGCCCTTCCAATGTATCAGATACTGAAGGGCGCGACGGACCAACCTGGAGTCGCCAATTCGTTCCACCTCGTACTCAGCCTGCCCATCTACCAGAACCGGTGTCGGGGAAGATGATGATCCCTCCCCAGTGGACCTCACAGGTTTCAAAAGGGCCTTATGGAAAACATTAGGGATCCTTAGAGATGGCGGAAGACTCAACCGAAAAGCCACCGGGTTAACTGCTTCTGTAATTACATAGGGACCTATAAACTTGGGTCCAAGCTTCGCAGAGGGGACCTTTAGCCTTATATTTTTGGTGGATAACCATACCTTATCTCCGACCTGAAACACTGGACCCACGGATCGTTTTTTGTCCGCAAAAAATTTAAATTTGTCCTGGGCCTTCGTAATGTTATTCTGGACCTCCCGCCATACCTCCCCCAACCGCTGGATCGTCTCGTCCGCCCCAGGACACCCAGAATTCAAGCGGGAAAATTCTCCAAAATGAGGATGAAACCCATAATTGCAAAAAAAAGGAGATATACCCGTAGACTGGTTAGTGCGGTTGTTAAATGCAAACTCAGCCAATGGTAAAACAGAACACCAATCATCCTGTCGGGCTGAGGTCAAACAACGCAGAATTTGCTCCAGAGACTGATTGGTCCGCTCAGTCTGCCCATTAGTCTCTGGATGGTAGGCGGATGAAAAGGACAGACCAATACCCAACCTCCTACAAAAAGCTCTCCAAAATTTGGACACAAACTGCACTCCCCTATCAGACACCACATTCAGGGGTAACCCATGCAACCGCACCACATGCTCCACAAACAATCTGGACAATGTTTCCGCATTAGGTAGAGCTGCCAAAGGTACAAAATGTGCCTGCTTACTAAACCTGTCCACTACGACCCAGACCACGGAATTACCCTTGGAAGGGGGAAGGTTGGTGATGAAATCCATGGACAGATGAGTCCATGGTCTCTCAGGAATTGGCAGTGGTACCAATTCCCCGGCCGGCCGGTTATGGGGAGTTTTCGCACGGGCACAAACCTCACACGCAGACACATACTCCCCAACATCAGAGGCTAAAGAAGACCACCAGAATATTCTAGCAATGGCCTTCCGGGTCGCTGAGATCCCTGGATGTCCACCCAGAACTGAGTCATGGAACTCCTGGAGGACCTTGAGACGAAACTGAGCTGGCACAAAAAGTTTATCCAACGGCTTAGCTGGAGGTGCAAGAGCCTGGGCTTCTCGAATCTCCCATTCCAACACATTAGAAACCTCTGCCACCACCACCCCAGGCTGAAGAATGGAGGATGGAGGTTCCGGGGGGGACACCGGATCAAGACTGCGTGACAACGCATCCGCTCTGATATTCTTGGATCCTGGTCGAAAAGTGATCGAGAAGTTGAATCGGGAAAAAAAAAGTGACCATCTAGCCTGTCTGGGAGTCAACCTTTTAGCCGACTCAATGTAAGCTAGGTTTTTGTGGTCCGTGATTACCGTTATAGGATGAACAGCCCCCTCCAAAAAATGCCTCCATTCTGCAAAAGCCAATTTTACGGCCAGAAGTTCCCGATTCCCCATATCATAGTTTCTCTCCGCAGGGGAGAACTTCTTTGAGAAAAAGGCGCAAGGTCTTAAATTGGTCAAAGTGGCGGGTCCCTGGGACAATACCGCCCCCACCCCCATCTCTGAGGCGTCTACCTCAACAATAAATGGTTCAGAGGGGTCCGGTTGGATAAGAACCGGGGCCGACATGAAACATTTTTTCAAAAACTGAAATGCCGCTACCGCTGCGGTTGACCAATTCTTGATATCGGCCCCCTTTTGAGTCATGTCTGTGAGGGGTTTAACCACCTGTGAGAACCCCCTTATAAATTTCCGATAATAATTAGCGAACCCTAGGAAACGTTGCAGACCCTTCAAATCACACGGTTGAACCCACTCGAGAATGGCCTGCACCTTATTAGGATCCATGCGATACCCTTCAACAGACACGATGAACCCCAGAAAGGACAGTTCCTGAACAAAAAATAAACATTTTTCAAGTTTAGCAAACAGACAGTTCTCCCTGAGCCTTTGGAGAACTGCCCGAACATGACCAATGTGAGTCTGTTTATCAGGCGAGTAGATTAAAATGTCATCCAAATACACCACCATAAAACGTCCAATCAAATCGGAGAACACATGATTTATGAAATTTTGGAAGACCGCTGGAGCGTTGGTCAGGCCGAAGGGCGTGACCAAATTTTCAAACAACCCTTCAGTAGTGAGAAAAGCGGTCTTCCATTCATCTCCGTCCCGGACTCGGATAAGGTTACACGCTCCCCGTAGATCTAATTTCGAAAACCACTTAGCTCCGGACAACTGATTGTATAAATCAGGAATAAGTGGAAGGGGATAAGTATTCCTCACAGTTATTTTATTTAACTCACGAAAATCGAGGCATGGGCGCAAACCACCGTCTTTTTTTTTTTTTTTTACAAAAAAGAACCCTGCCGCCACAGGAGAAACAGAAGGACGAATATGTCCCTTACGGAGGTTCTCGGAAATATATTCCTTCATCGCAGCCCGTTCCTGACCCGAGAGGTTATACAGGCGGGCTTTGGGCAATTTAGCACCTGGAACCAGGTCAATGGCACAAAAGCAATGGGCGGTGTGGTGGCAAAACCTCAGCCTCTTTTTCGGATAAAACGTCAGTATAATCTATCAGGCACTCCGGAATGCCTTCTAGACCCACGGACGACACAGACACAGAAACAAGACATTTCTCAGAGCAATAGGGACCCCATTTAACAATATCCCGAGATTCCCAATTAATCACAGGATTATGCAGCTGTAACCAGGGGAACCCCAACACCAGTCCCGCAGGCAGGTTGTTCATTACAAATAGTGTTGAGCATTCCGATACCGCAAGTATCGGGTATCGGCCGATACTTGCTGTATCGGAATTCCGATACCGACTTCCGATATTTTTTCAATATCGGAATTCGGCATCGGAATCGGAAGTTCAGTTGATTGACAGCCTGACGTCAACATGATGCGCGGTGTGTGCGCATCATGATGCGCCGTCATTTCGGGCCTTCCGGGGGTCTCTGCCGGCCTGCCGGGGGGCTGTGTGGACTGCCCGGGGTCTGTACCGGCCTGCCGGGGGGCTGTGCCGGCCTGCCGGTGGTCTGTGCACCCTGTGGGGGTCTGTACCGGCCTGCCGGGGGGCTGTGCCGGCCTGCCGGTGGTCTGTGCACCCTGTGGGGGTCTGTACCGGCCTGCCGGGGGGCTGTGCCGGCCTGCCGGTGGTCTGTGCACCCTGTGGGGGTCTGTACCGGCCTGCCGGGGGGCTGTGCCGGCCTGCCGGGGGGCTGTGCTGATGTCCGGGGGTCTGTGCAAGCATCGTCCGATGGGACTACAAGTCCCATCTGGCGATGCCTGCTACCATGACAGTGATTGACACATTAGCCAATGATGGGACAGTAGTAGTCCCATCATCCGGCTAATGTGTTAAATGTTAAAAAAAAAAAATACTACATACATACTACATGCTACATACATACTACATATATACTACATACATACTACATACATGCTACATACATGCTACATACATGCTGCATGCTACATACATACTACATACATACTACATACATACTACATGCATGCTACATGCATGCTACATACATACATGCATGCTACATACATACTACATGCATGCTACATACATACTACATGCATGCTACATACATACTACATGCTACATACATACCACATACATACTACATACATACTACATACTACATATATACTACATGCATGCTACATACTACATGCTACATACATACCACATACATGCTACATACATACTACATATATACTACATACATACTACATACATACTACATACATACTACATACATACTACATGCATACTACATACATACTACATGCATGCTACATACATACTACATGCATGCTACATACATACTACATGCTACATACATACCACATACATACTACATACATACTACATACTACATATATACTACATGCATGCTACATACATACTACATGCTACATACATACTACATGCTACATACATACCACATACATGCTACATACATACTACATATATACTACATACATACTACATACATACTACATGCTACATACATACCACATACATACTACATACATACTACATACATACTACATGCTACATACATACTACATATATACTACATGCATGCTACATACATACTACATACCACATACATACCACATACATACCACATACATGCTACATACATACTACATGCATACTACATGCATACTACATACATACTACATGCATGCTACATACATACATGCTACATACATACCACATACATACTACATACATACTACATACATACTACATGCTACATACATACTACATATATACTACATGCATGCTACATACATACTACATGCTACATACATACCACATACATACTACATACATACTACATATATACTACATGCATGCTACATACATACTACATATATACTACATGCATGCTACATACATACTGCATGCTACATGCATGCTACATACATACTACATACATACTACATGCTACATACATACCACATATATACTACATACATACAATACATTCATACAATACATACATAGACATACAGTACATATAACATAGAGTAACATACTTACCAATACTTGTCACATTGTTCCCCGAAGCCATTGTCTTTTCCGGAATAAATATTAACATAACAAACCACAAAAATACTCACCCACGATCCGAAGCAGTCCACGAGTGTGTCCCACGACGATCTTGGGTAGAGAACTGCAGCATCAGATGATGCTGCCGTTCTCTACGGGCTGCAGGAATCCAATGACGGAAGGTAGGTATCCTTCCGCACTGTATTCCTCCGCCACTTAAAAAAAAAAAAGTCCCTAGTCTCACTTTATGCCATTGCTGTGTGGGAATTTCCCACACAGCAATGGCATAAAGTGAGACTAGGGACTTTTTTTTTTTTTTAAGTGGCGGAGGAATACAGTGCGGAAGGATACCTACCTTCCGTCATTGGATTCCTGCAGCCCGTAGAGAACGGCAGCATCAGCTGATGCTGCAGTTCTCTACCCAAGATCGTCGTGGGACACACTCGTGGACTGCTTCGGATCGTGGGTGAGTATTTTTGTGGTTTGTTATGTTAATATTTATTCCGGAAAAGACAATGGATTCGGGGAACAATGTGACAAGTATTGGTAAGTATGTTACTCTATGTTATATGTACTGTATGTCTATGTATGTATTGTATGAATGTATTGTATGTATGTAGTATATATGTGGTATGTATGTAGCATGTAGTATGTATGTAGTATGTATGTAGCATGCATGTAGCATGCAGTATGTATGTAGCATGCATGTAGTATGTATGTAGCATGCATGTAGTATATATGTATGAATGTATGTAGCATGTAGTATGTATGTAGTATGTATGTGGCATGTAGTATGCATGTAGTATGTATGTAGTATGTATGTAGTATATATGTAGTATGTATGTAGCATGTAGTATGTATGTAGCATGCATGTAGTATATATGTAGTATATATGTAGCATGTAGCATGTATGTAGTATGTATGTGGTATGTATGTAGCATGTAGTATGTATGTAGCATGCATGTAGTATATATGTAGTATGTATGTAGCATGTAGTATGTATGTAGTATGTATGTAGTATATATGTAGTATGTATGTAGCATGTAGTATGTATGTAGCATGCATGTAGTATATATGTAGTATATATGTAGCATGTAGCATGTATGTAGTATGTATGTGGTATGAATGTAGCATGTAGTATGTATGTAGCATGCATGTAGTATATACGTAGTATGTATGTAGCATGTAGTATGTATGTAGCATGCATGTAGTATATATGTAGTATGTATGTAGCATGTAGTATGTATGTAGCATGCATGTAGTATATATGTAGTATGTATGTAGCATGTAGTATGTATGTAGCATGCATGTAGTATATATGTAGTATGTAGCATGTAGTATGTATGTAGCATGCATGTAGTATGTAGCATGTAGTATGTATGTAGCATGCATGTAGCATGTACTATGTATGTAGCATGCATGTAGTATATATGTGTTATGTATGTAGCATGTAGCATGCATGTAGCATGCATGTAGTATGTATGTAGTATATATGTGGTATGTATGTAGCATGTAGTATGTATGTAGCATGTAGTATGTATGTAGCATGCAGTATGTATGTAGCATGCATGTAGTATATATGTAGTATGTATGTAGTATATATGTAGTATGTATGTTGCATGTAGTATTTATGTAGTATGAATGTAGCATGTATGTAGCATGTATGTAGTATGTAGTATGAATGTAGCATGTATGTAGTATGCATGTTGTATGTATGTAGCATGTAATTTTTTATTTTTTTTTTTACATTCAACACATTAGCCGGATGATAGGACTATTACTGTCCCATCATTGGCTAATGTGTCAATCACTGTCATGGTAGCAGGCATCGCCCGATGGGACTTGTAGTCCCATCGGACGATGCCTGCACAGACCCCCGAAGCCTGCACAGACCACCGGCAGGCCGGCACAGCCCCCCGGCAGGCCGGCACAGCCCCCCGGAGCCTGCACAGACCACCGGCAGGCCGGCACAGCCCCCCGGCAGGCCGGCACAGCCCCCCGGAGCCTGCACAGCCCCCCGGCAGGCCGGCACAGCCCCCCGGCAGGCCGGCACAGCCCACCGGAGCCTGCACAGACCACCGGCAGGCCGGCACAGCCCCCCGGCAGGCCGGCACAGACCACCGGAGCCTGCACAGACCCCCTGGCAGGCCGGCACAGCCCCCCGAAAGGCCCGTACAGACCCCAGAGAGGCTGTACAAGGGCAGGAAAGGGTTTTTCTTATTCCGATACCGGAAGTCCCATAGACTTGAATGGGACTTCCGGTATCGGAATCGGCGATACCGATACTTTTTTTAAAGATCGGCCGATACCATCCGATACGATACTTTGAAGTATCGGACGGTATCGCTCAACTCTAATTACAAAACATGAAATACGTTCCTGGTGTAAGGAACTCACTTTAAGGAGAATCTCTTCAGTACAAAACACAATGTCATTCTTAACCAGTGGTGTTTTGTCAATAGCAACAAGGTGAATCGGAGTTTCCAACCTAACTGTCCCTAACTTACACCTGGCCACCAAGTCAGAGTCAATAAAGTTCAATGATGAACCGCAATCCACGAAGGCAGAAGTGGATGTGGAGACACCCCCACAACAAAGTTCCACTTGAAATGACATTTTAGAAAATGCAGAAAAGGGTACCTGAGAGCCTGGGTGACCTCCACGATAATCACCCGGGCTCAGTCGCTTGTTGGTTAGTGGCCGGGAGGGGCAATCCTTTTTCCAATGTCCAGACTCGCCACTGTGAACACAGCATTTTCTCACGTGCCGTTGTCTCCTTTCTTCCTCCTTAAGGTTGATGGTTCCCATCTCCGTGATTTTCAATGAAGAACTGGCTCCCCTTCCTTGGGAGAATAATGAAGTCTCGGTTTGTATCACTCCCCTTGCCCGTAACCTGCGATCCATTCGGACGGCCTGTGTCATAGCTTCCTCCAGGGCATCAGGTGGGGGGTGGAGAGCCAAGGCGTCTTTCAGATGCTCAGACAGGCCTCTACGGAACAACCCCCGGAGAGCGGCGTCGTTCCAGCAGACCTCAGCAGCCCAGTGTCTGAACTCTGAGCAAAACCACTCGGCTGAGTGTTTCCCCTGGCAAACATTCATCAGCATGTCCTCAGCCATACGCACCCGATCAGGCTCATCATAAATATGCCCCAGGGCCTCAAAAAATGCATCCACAGTCATACGCTCAGGGGCCGTGGTAGGAAGGGAGAAAGCCCAAGCTTGGGGGGCTCCCCTTAACAGAGACATAATGACCCCCACTCTCTGACTTTTATCCCCAGAAGAGTGTGGTCTTAAGGAAAAAAAAAGCTTACAGCCTTCCTTGAAAACTCTGAAGTCATTTTTATCTCCAGAAAAGGTATCTGGTAACTTAACCGGAGACACAGGGGAAACTAATGTAACATCCCGAGCCCCCCATGAAAGAACCCCCTGCACAGTGTCGGCGATCAGCTGCTGAGACTGAGCCAGGACTCTTTGTTCTCCAAAGAGTTTCTGAGACATCTGCGTCAGATGCTTAACCTGCTCAGAAAGAGTGTGCACAGGATCCATCACACACACACAGGTGAATGGGAGCAGAGAAAAAAAAATGGTATAGGTCAGTTATAATGTCAGAGACACCGCACTGCACTTGCTCATAGAGCCAGTGCTCGTGTCCTGAGTACAGAAGCAGTGCTAAAAGATAACTGTGGAGCGGGCAGCAGAGGTGACCATGCGTGCTTCAGGCTAATAGTGTCAGGGTCCAGTCAGCGCTGGAAAGTAAAGAGGCATAGGACCTGCGGACACTGAAACTGAATAGTCTGCACGGGACCTATGGTCATGTGACAGCAAGGGGGCGGGGCTTAGCGTCCTGTATTCAGATAGGACAGGACACCACACAACAACTCAGAGTCAGGCAAAACAGAGGTCACAGCAGTACGGGCAAACGAGGTACAGAGGGACAAACAGACGGGTAGTCAGACAGAGCCAAAGGTCATACACAAGAGGGCGGTGCGGTACCAAGGGGACGAGCAGAGAGGAGTCGGGTCACAAGCAGAGAGTCATACACGAGAGGTAGCGCAGTACAAGAGGGTCAGGCAGAACTCGTAACAGGGACAGAACCAGATCACAACCGAATAAGCAAGCAAGTTATCAGGCACAAGGCACACGTATACAAGAGGTCACTTAACTCAGCCGAGGGCAGGAGTATAACTGACACCGGACCCAGGTCCAGTGAGCACTAAACAGCCTCCTGCTGCCAGAGAGAGGCAGCACAATTAACCCATAGTCTAACCAGGACGGGTCAAAGTGAAATCCCATCCTGGATCATGACAGCTAGGCTTCAAAAAAGCTATGTCAGTACTCAGGAATATTCTGAAGACAGAGCAACCGGCAAAAGGAGATTCAGCTCATCCCAGCAGGGAATGGCAGAATCCAGAAAAGCAAGGAAAACAAAAACAAAACATAAATGCAAACAGACAAAGCAGAAAACTTAGCTTTAGGGAAGCAGGAATCAGACTGGTGTCCTAGAAGTCCACAGAGAAATCACCCGCAGGGCAGAAGGGCGTCGGCAGCCTTATATCCAGTCAGTGACTCCACTCAGCCAGTCATCCTCATTAGACTCAGGTGCCTGATAATCAGGCTCATTACCTTCCTTTACCAGAATAGGGAGTTCACCAGACCTCAGTGACGAAGGGGAAAATGAACTCACAACAGTACCTCCCCCTTGAGGAGGGGTCACCGAACCCTCAACCACGCCACCAGGGCGATCAGGGTGAGCCCGATGAAAGGCACGCACCAATCTTTTGGCATGAATATCAGAGGCAGAGACCCAGGAATTATCCTCCTGACCATAACCCTTCCACTTAACCAAATACTGGAGCCTCCATCTAGCCAGACGGGAATCCAGTATTTTCTCTACCTCATATTCCATGTTACCTTCAACCAATACAGGGTCTGGAGGTGCCACCCCAGGAACAACTGGTTCAACAAACCTCTTCAACAAGGACTTATGGAATACATTATGGATTTTAAATGTGACAGGAAGAGCCAAACGAAAAGAGACCGGATTAATAATCTCCAAAATCTTGTAAGGTCCAATAAATCTAGGCTTAAACTTAGGAGAAGCCACCTTCATAGCAATATTTTTTGATGATAACCACACCATATCACCAATCTTAAACTGGGGACCAATGGTCCTATGTCGATTGGAAAACCGCTGGGCCTTTTCCTGGGAGAGAGACAACTTATCCACCACTTGGTCCCAGATCTGGTGCATTCTCTCCACCACAGTGTCAACACCTGGGCAGGCAGAAGGCTCCACCTGCCCTGAAGAAAATCGAGGATGGAACCCAAAGTTACAAAAAAAAGGTGACATCAAAGTGGCAGAACTAGCTCTATTATTTAAAGCAAATTCGGCCAAGGGCAAAAATGAAACCCAATCATCCTGATCAGCGGAAATAAAACATCTCAAATATGACTCCAAGGTCTGGTTTGTTCTCTCTGTCTGCCCATTGGTCTGAGGGGGAAAAGCAGAGGAGAAGGACAACTGAATTCCCAGCTTGGAACAGAAAGTCCTCCAAAATCTAGACACAAACTGAACTCCTCTGTCAGATACAATGTTCTCAGGAATCCCGTGCAAGCGAACCACCTGTTGCAAAAACAGGGGCACCAACTCAGAGGAAGATGGCAACTTAGGGAGTGGTACAAGATGAACCATCTTAGACAACCTATCACAAATCACCCAAATAACAGTCATTCTTTGAGAGACCGGCATATCAGAGATGAAATCCATTGAAATATGGGTCCATGGCCTCCTGGGGACCGACAAAGGCATCAACAACCCACTAGAGTGAGAACAAGATTTAGACCGGGAGCAAGTCCCACAGGACTGCACAAAATTCCTGACATCATGAGACAAGGTGGGCCACCAAAAAGAGCGACTCACCAGATCTCTAGCACCAAAAATACCTGGATGACCAGCCAATGTAGAGCAATGAACTTCAGGCATCACTCTCTTCTTCCACTGGTCAGGAACATACAACTTTCCACTGGGACAACGCTCAGGTTTGTCATTCTGGAACTCTTGCAGAGCAAGTCTCAAATCGGGCGAGATGGTAGAAAGAACTACCCCTTCGCCTAAGATGGTAGCAGGCTTGGTCACCACAGGAGAATCAGCAAAGAAACTCCTAGAGAGGGCGTCTGCCTTGACATTCTTAGTTCCAGGAAGAAAAGAGACCACAAAATCAAAACGTGTAAAAAACAAGGCCCACCTAGCCTGTCTAGGGTTCAAGCATTTAGCCGACTCTAGGTAAATCAAATTCTTGTGGTCAGTGAGGACCACAACTTGATGTTTAGCTCCCTCCAACCAATGTCTCCACTCCTCAAATGCCCATTTCATGGCTAACAGTTCCCGATTCCCCACATCATAGTTACGTTCGGATGGGGAGAACTTTCGGGAAAAGAAAGCACAGGGATTCATTTTAGATGTTACAGGATCCTTTTGGAACAAAACAGCTCCTGCACCAATCTCAGAAGCATCCACCTCTACCTGGAACGGGAGTGAGACATCAGGTTGCCACAAAACCGGGGCGGAGGTAAATCTTCGCTTCTGCTCCTGAAAGGAAGCAACAGCCTCCGGAGACCAATTCAACACATCAGCACCCTTCTTAGTCAGATCAGTCAATGGCTTGGCAATACTAGAAAATTTTGCTATAAATTTCCGATAAAAATTAGCAAAACCAAAAAACTTCTGGAGGGCCTTCAAAGAAGTGGGCTGAACCCAATCATAAATGGCCTGTACCTTGGCCGGGTCCATTTCAATAGTTGACGGAGACAAAATAAATCCCAAAAATGAAATCCTCTGTACTCCAAAAAGGCATTTCAATCCTTTGACATACAGGGAATTCTCCCTCAAGATCCGGAACACAGTCCGAATATGTTCCACATGAGAATCCCAATCCTTGGAGAAGATCAAAATATCATCCAGATAGATAATCAAAAATTTCTCGACAAAGTCTCGGAAAATATCGTTCATGAAGCACTGGAAGACAGAAGGGGCATTAGTGAGCCCAAAAGGCATCACCAGGTACTCAAAATGTCCCTCCGGAGTATTAAACGCCGTCTTCCATTCATCCCCCTGCTTAATGCGGATAAGATTATACGCCCCCCTGAGGTCAAGCTTGGTAAACCAGCAAGCACCTCTAACTCTAGAGAATAGATCCGAAATCAGGGGTAACGGATACTGATATTTAATAGTAATTTTATTGAGGGCACGATGATCAATACAAGGCCTTAAAGAACCATCCTTTTTGGCCACAAAAAAAAAAGGCACCTAAGGGTGAAGAGGATGGTCTAATATGACCCTTCTCCAATGCCTCCTTAATATAGGACCACATAGCCTCGTGCTCGGGTACAGATAAATTGAAGAGCCGACCCTTGGGAAATTTACACCCCGGGCTTAGTTCAATTGCACAGTCATAACTCCCATGAGGAGGCAAGGACGCAGACTCATTCTCACTAAATACATCATAAAAGTCCGCCAAATAGTCAGGAACATCATGCGACTGAGGAGAGGTGGAAAAAACCGGAGCCTCACTAAAGGCACACCGACAACCCCAACTCACCACTGGATTATGAATTTGCAACCAGGGAAACCCCAGAACAACAGCATCATGCAGACCATGCAACACCAAAAATCTGCAATTTTCTTGATGGTCTGGGGCGACCCGCATGACCACCTGGGTCCAAAACTGAGGTTTGTTTTTCGCCAAAGGAGTAGCATCAATCCCCCTCAAAGGGATAGGCGTCTGCAGAGGTGTCATCGGAAATCCACAACGTTTAGCAAAATCCAAGTCCATTAGGTTTAGCGCTGCTCTCGAATCCACAAAAGCCTTGGTGGAAAATGTGGACAGGGAGCAGATCAGAGTAATTGCCGGAAGAAACTTAGGTTGAACACCACCAACAGAAAACGTGTGTGCAAAGCGTTTCTCTCGTTTAGGACAAACAGAAATAATATGCGAGGCATCTCCACAGAAAAAACACAGCTTATTACGCCTTCTGAACTCCTGACGTTGCGCCTTAGACAAAACTCTATCACATTGCATAGGTTCAGACATCTGTTCAACCGGTGGCAACACCTCTCGTGCAATCCTGCGTTCACGTAAACGCCGATCAACCTGAATCGCTAATGACATAGAATTGTCCAGACCAGAGGGAACAGGAAATCCCACCATAGTATCTTTTACAGCTTCTGACAAACCCTTCCGAAAGAGAGCAGCCAAGGCATTATCATTCCAGGTAGTAAGGACCGCCCACTTTCGGAACTTTTGACAGTACAACTCTGCAGAATCTCGACCCTGGTTTAATGCCAACAGGGTCTTTTCAGCCTGATCAATAGCATTAGGTTCGTCATACAACAACCCCAAAGCTTGAAAGAATGCGTTCACATTAGTCAGAATAGGATCATCTGGTTTCAAAGAAAACGCCCAATCCTGGGGATCGCCACGCAGCAGAGATGACAATTTTAACCTGCTGCGCGGAGCTCCCTGACGAGTTAGGCTTCAAGGCAAAAAATAATTTACAATTATTTTTGAAATTCAAAAATTTAGATCGATCCCCAAAAAATACATCAGGTGTAGGGATCTTTGGTTCAACAGCATGCGAACGAGCAAGGTAGGCGGAAATTCCCAGCACTTCCACAGCGAGCTGCTCCACACGATCAGACAATTGCTTTATCTCCATTGAGAGAAAAAAATTCCCCCTACGGCCTCAGAGATATAGAGGAAAGAATATACACACAGCTATCGGATTGCAGACCCCTGATCCTATCACAACAACTAACAGTAGCCGTGGGGGGTTCCTACGATGCCCTAGCCTTTATTTTATAAATGTTCAGATCTCGTGGGTCAGCAGCGCAGAGGGGCAAGACTTCCTAGACAAGTAGGGGTTAAGTCAATCCTCTTATCTCAGGTGGTTACTTGATTTCTAGGCTATAAAAAACAGTTTACACTTTGTGACTGGTAACTTGTAAGGTCTGAGCATCACCCTATGGGGGCTTGTAATGTTTTTGAGCTACCCATCAAGAACGTAGGAAACCTCTGCCCAAACACATAGGTTGTCAGGTAATTCTAGCAAGAGGAAAGATCGAGAGAGTAGATAGATAATAGATAGATAATAGATAGATTATAGAAAATATATAATAGCATACCTGTTATGATTGAGTCACCTTAGGAGGCAAAAACAGAACTGCTAGCTAAGTCCAGAAAACCAGAGAGGTTGGCAGCTATCAGATTGCAGACCCCTGATCCTATCACAACAACTAACAGTAGCCGTGGGGGGTTCCTACGATGCCCTAGACCCTTCGATCACAGCCGGAGAATTAAATAGGCCTAAAGAAAGAAAGGGGAAATCTAAACTGCCCCAGAGCAGACCCCAAAGCAATAGGCAGCCCCCAACATATAATGACGGTGAAGCAAGATGAAAACACTAACACAGACAGAAAGATAGACTGAGCAAAGACGGGGCCCAAACTACCTAGATAGGAAAGGACAGGAAGGCTGCTGTCTGCAATCCGTGAAAAACCCTATGAAAATAAGAGCCAACAGACTGACAGTGAAAAAGGCCCTGAAGACGCTAGGCTTCAAAAAAGCTATGTCAGTACTCAGGAATATTCTGAAGACAGAGCAACCGGCAAAAGGAGATTCAGCTCATCCCAGCAGGGAATGGCAGAATCCAGAAAAGCAAGGAAAACAAAAACAAAACATAAATGCAAACAGACAAAGCAGAAAACTTAGCTTTAGGGAAGCAGGAATCAGACTGGTGTCCTAGAAGTCCACAGAGAAATCACCCGCAGGGCAGAAGGGCGTCGGCAGCCTTATATCCAGTCAGTGACTCCACTCAGCCAGTCATCCTCATTAGACTCAGGTGCCTGATAATCAGGCTCATTACCTTCCTATACCAGAATAGGGAGTTCACCAGACCTCAGTGACGAAGGGGAAAATGAACTCACAACACATACCTCTCAACTTTTGAAGAAGGGAAAGAGGGACAAAGCTTGTTGCCACGCCCCCGACCACACCCATTTCACAACTAGTCACACCCATGTCCATGCCCCAACCACACCCAGAGAAGGAAAGAGGGGAAAGAAAGAACATAGAGAAAGAAAGAAAGAACAGAGAGAGAAAAAAACAAAGAGGGGAAAGAAAGAAAGAAAGAACAGAGCAGGAGAGAGAAAGAAAGAGTGGAAAGAAAGAACAGAGAAAAAGAAAGAGAAAGAAAGAGGGGAAAGAAAGAACAGAGAGAGAGAAAGAAAGAGGGGAAAGAGAAGAGAGAGAAAGTAAAAGAGAAAGAAAGAACAGAGAGATAGAAAGAAAGAACAGAGATATAGAGAGAAAGAAAGAACAGAGAGAGAAAGAAAGAAAATGGAGAAAGAAATAAAGAACAGAGAGAAAGAAAGAAAGAAAAAAAGGGGAAAGAATAGAGAGAAAGAAAGATGGGAAAGAAAGAACAGAGAGAGAAAGAAAGGGGAAAGAGAACAGAGAGATAGAAAGAAAGAGGGGAAAGAAAGAACAGAGAGAGGAAGAAAGAACAGATCGAAAGAAAGAACAGAGAGAAAGAAAGAACAGAGAGAAAGAGGGGAAAGAAAGAACAGAGAGGGAGAGAGAAAGAAAGAGTGGAAAGAAAGAACAGGGAGAAAGAAAGAGGGGAAATAAAGAACAGAGAGAGAGAAAGAAAGAAAGGAAGCAAGAAAGAAAGAAAAAGAAAGAACAGAGAGATAGAGAGAAAGAATGAAAGAACAGAGCTATAGAGAGAAAGAAAGAACAGAGAGAGAGAGAAAGAAAATGGGGAAAGAAATAAAGAACAGAGAGAAAGAAAGAAAAAAGAAAGAAAGAGGGGAAAGAAAAATAACAGAGAGAAAGAAAGAAAGAAAGAGGGGAAAGAAAGAAAGAAAGAACAGAGAGCTAGAGAGAAAGAAAGATGGGAAAGAAAGAACAGAGTGAGAGAAAGAACAGAGAGAGAGAAAGAAAGAACAGAGAGAGAAAGAAAGAACGTTTAGAGAGAGAAAGAAAGAACAGAGCGAAAGAAAGCAAGAAAGAACAGAGAGAAAGAAAGAGGGGAAAGAAAGAAAGAACAGAGAGAAAGAAAGAGTGGACAGAAAAAAAGAACAGAGAGAGAGAGAAAAAAACAAAGAGGGGATCGAAAGGTCAGAGAGGGAGAGAGAAAGAAAGAGGGGAAAGGAATAAAGAACAGAGAGAGAAAGAAAGAAGGTAAAGAAAGAACAGAGAGAGAAAGAACGAAAGAGGGGAAAGAAAGAAAGATGGAAAAGAAAGAAGAGAGAGAGAAAGAAAGAGAAAAAATACAACAGAGAGAGAGAAAGAATGAACAGAGAGAAAAAGATTAGAGAGAGAAAGAAAGAGGGGAAAAAAAGAAAGAAAGAAAAGAGGGGAAAAAAAGAAAGAAAGAACAGAGGGAAAGAAAGAACAGAGAGAAAGAAAGGAAGAGGGGAAAGAAAGAAGAGAGAGAAAGAAAGAGAGGAAAGAAAGAACAGAGAGAGAAAAAAAGAAATATTAGAGAACGAGAGAAAGAAAGAACAGAGAGAGAGAGGGAAAGAAACAAAGAGAGAAAGAAGGAAAGATTCTATAAAGATACTATTGCAGCATGGCTCCCATTGTAATGCCCACCTGAGCCTCCCGGTGCCGGACATATCATGGTCTGCTCACATGGCCGGCATCCCCGATTCCAAGGCGATCCCACTGTCCGCACTGTAGGAGGAGGACATGGTGATGGATCTGAAGCATTCCCTGAAGTGCCTCCATGGTTCCGTCACAATCTCCTCCCAAAATTACCTCATTTCCGGTCAGCTTCTAGCACGTCACTTCCGGTGGAACATCACGTGTGAATTTTAAAGTGCTCCTCGGGGCTCCGTCGTGTACTCCTGTGTCCGCAGGAAAAGTAAACTCCCGGCCGGGACAGACACTCTCTCAAAATCGGGACTGTCCTGCTGGATCTGGGATGGTTGAGAGGTATGAATGCTCCCCACCATACACCTTGAACACGCATGGCTCCTCACACCTCATACACACAGTTCCGCTTTGTATGCCTCGTACACACACGGCTCCGCTCCGTACACCTCGAACACACACGGCTCCACTCAGTACACACATGGCTCCACTCCACAAACCTCTTACACATGCTGCCATGCTCTGTACACCTTGTACACACATGGCTTCACTCCGTAAACCTTGTACACATGTGGCTTTGCTCCATACACCTCGTACACACGTGGCTCCACTCCATTCTCCCCGTACACACATGGCTCTGCTCCGCTCCGTAAACACAGCTCTATACATTTTGTACACACAGGGCTTAGTTCCATACATCTTTTACACACACGGCTCTGCTCCGCACACCTCGTACACACACACGGCTCCGCTCTGTACACCTCATACACCCGTGGCTCTGCTCCGTACACCTCGTACACACACATCTCCGCTCCATACACCTCGTACACACACATCTAAGCTCCGTACACCTCGTACACACACAAGGCTCCTCTCCGTACACCTCGTACACACATGTGGCTCCGTATACCTCATACAAACACATGGCTCCGCTCCATACACCTCATACACACACGGCTAGACTCCATACACCTCATACACACACAGCTCTGCTCCATACACCTCATACACACACACGGCTCCGCTCCATACACCTCATACACATGTGGCTCCGCTCCGTATACCTCGTACACACGTAGCTCCATTCCGTATATCTTGTACAAACACATGGCTCCGCGCCATATACCTCGTACACACACACGTGGCTCCGCTCCATACACACGTGGCTCCGCTCTGTACACCTCATATACACACGGTTCCGCTCTATACACATCGTACACACGCGGCTCCGCTCCATACACCTCATACACACACACGGCTCTGCTCCGTACACCTCATACACATGTGGCTCCGCTCCGTATACCTCGTACACACACATGGCTCGGCTCCATACACATGTGGCTCCGCTCCGTACACCTCGTACACACAAGGCTCCGCTCCGTATACCTCGTACACACACATGGCTGCGCTCCATACACACATGGCTCCGCTCCGTACACCCCATACACACACGGCTCCGCTCTGCATACACACTGCTCTGCTACATCCACCCCTCCTGACCCCACACACAAACTTCCCCTCACCAGCATCATGACAACCAGCATAGCAGAGTCCTGCACACACCGAGCCCCTGATCATGTGACTCCTGACTCCTCCCCTCCTGTGACTTCATCACAGGTCCTATGCGGACAGACGCAACAGCCTAGCAAGTCATCAAAGGCTGTGAGGGGCGCTGCGGGGGGTCTCTGGGAGGGTGAGAATGGGGTCGGTGCATGGAGGGGAGGGGCGGCCAGTGCAGTGTGGGAAAAAAGTGTCCCGCTCGGGACAGTGGGACAGGCAGTCAAAAACGGGGTCGTTATCTGCGGCTCTCATGCCCGAGATTCCCAGCCCCGCAGTGTGAATAAATCATAAGCGACTGCGGGGCGGGATCTGTGGCCGCGCAATATGAAGGCCAGGATGTGATCTGAGAGCACGGGCAGCGCTGACTTCACATGCCCAAGAAGATATAGTATAGCGCAGGCGCCAGCATTTCAAAAGAAAACTGAG
The DNA here is from genome assembly GCF_039654945.1 of Dendrobates tinctorius. Classification (NCBI taxonomy): domain Eukaryota; kingdom Metazoa; phylum Chordata; class Amphibia; order Anura; family Dendrobatidae; genus Dendrobates; species Dendrobates tinctorius. Next base: position 402,813 of record NW_027361754.1, read on the forward strand.
GAGGCGGCGCCAAATACGAAATGAGTGATGGATGCGAGGCGTCTGTCAGAGGGGGAAAGACCTGCCCCCCTGTCAAATTTCAGGTATTTTTGAACAATTTTATAAACGATTATTTCTGCGGTGGAACGGAAGCTAAGTAACAGAGCCACCTCGACAGAATGCAGCACACAAGGTGGCTCTTTTACTTAAAAATGCCTGGGGGGGTGACAGGTTCCCTTTAAATATTCATGTTTCCATTCTCTGTTTCAGAACTGGCTGGTGGCTGACTTTTGGGGCTGATGAGAATTATGTTTTCTCAAGGTCCTCCAGCCAGTTTTGCACCAGGAGCTTATTTAGCCAAGAATATCCGATTTCTATCAGTCCCTATAGAAATCAGATATTTTGGGCGAAATAAGCTCCTGGTGCAGGACTGGACATTTTAAGTAGATGGACAATCCCTTTAATTTATTCTTTATGTGGTGATATCATTAAGGGCTCGTTCACATGATTGATGATGCCAGAGAATCGGATTGACTATGGTAATGACATTGATCACACTGATCCGAGTTTGATCAGTGTCAATTTACGATGATCTGATTCTCTCGCATGAGATAACGGTATCACAGGTGCGGAGGAGACGGAGAATCTACATTTTTCCATCTTCTCCATTCTCTATGTCCACTTAAATAAGACTGTAGTCCGATGTGTCACATTCACCCATAAATTTGTATAGGTGCGTGTGATCTGATTTGGGAGCCACTCGTAGCATGCTGCAATTTTTTTTTCTTTTCAAAACCAAAAATGTCAGCAAGGTCACGAGGCATATGCGCAGTCATAGAATGCCGTATCTCCCAACTTTTAAAGACGAGAAGGGACGTATATTGTAATTTTTCACCTATTTAGCTCCCTTAGGCTGTGTGCACACGTTGTGTTTTTTTGCGTTTTTCCGCTGCAGAATCAATGCGAAAACGCATCCCATGCAATCCTATGAGATTCCGCAATACTGTGCTAATGCTGCGGATTTTTCCGCTGCGGAATCGCATAGCGGAAAAATCTGCAGCATGCCCATTCTTTTTGCGGAATCGCAGCAATTCCGCACCCATAGGAATGCATTGATCCGCTTACTTTCCTCATGTGGCTATGCCCACCATGCTCAAAGTAAGCGGATCATGTGCGGATGGTACCCAGGGCCTGGAGGAGAGGAGACTGTCCTTCAGGCCCTAGCTACCATAATCCAGTAAAAAAAAGAATAAAAATAAAAAATAGAGATATACTCACCCTCCGGCGGCCCCCGAAGTCCTTCCCGCCTCTCACCACGCTCCCGGCATCTTCCGGTCCCAGTAATGCTTTGTGCGAATCACCGCTGATGACGTCGCGCTCTCGCGACCGTGATGTCATCTCAGGGCCTTCGTGCAAAGCATTACTGGGACCGGAAGATGCCGGGAGCGCCGCAGAGCAGATTGGGGACTGTCGGAAGGTGAGAATAACAAAATTTTTTATTTTTTTTATTATTTTAACATCCTATATATCACATTTCCAAGCAATGCTAATCGCTTGGAGTGCGCAAGCATTCCACAAGCGAAAAACGCTTGCAATACGCTTGTTTTCCGCGGGAAAACCGCATGTGAATTTGCATGCGTTCTACCCGCGGCAGGAGTGCGGAAATGTTGCGGAAATTTCTGCAGCATTTCTGCAATGTGGGTACATAGCCTTAGTGTTCTCACCCACAAACTGTACAGAAGAGGCTGCATAGAAGATACACTCCTATTTAATTGATTTGAATATGGGCTGCTTTGGCTTGTGTGCCATGGCTGATTTTCAGCCCCAGTCCGGCCCTGGGTATAGGACTGGATGTTCATCCCCACCTATTTCCTGGGACAACACTGCTCCCAAACCAACCTCAGAGACGTCAATCTGGACAACAAACTCCTTAGTGAAATCCGGTGCGACCAAGACCGACTGTTTACACAGGGCGAGCTTCAACTCTTGAAACGTCATCTCTGCATCAGAGGACCATTTGGAAATCGATGTCTCCGTGCCCTTAAGAAGATCCATTCGGGGGTGGCTATCATGGCGAAATTTCAGATAAATTGCCGATAGTATCCCACAAGTCCGAGAAACGCCCAAACTTGTTTCTTGGAGATCAGTTGCGGCCAATTTTGGATTGCCTCCACCTTATTTACTTGCGGATTTATTTCACCCCTCAAGACAATGTAGCCCAAGTATTTTGTCTCCTCTTTCTCCATGGCGCAGTTCTTGGGGTTTATGGTGAACCTTGCCTTCCGCAGAACATCCAGTCCGCCTTTACTTCCTCCATCCGGGCTGAAGATCACGATATCATCCAGATAAGCTACGACGTACATTTTGTGAAAGTCTAGGATCCAGTCCATGGCCCTGTGGAAGGTAGATGGGGCTCCCTGCAGACCAAATAGTATCCCAGTATACTGAAAGCAGCCATCAGGTGTAGAGAAGGTCATCTTCTCGTTGGCACTTGGGGACAGGAGAACTTGCCAGTATCCTTTCGTTAGGTCTAGGGTGGTGATATATCTGGCTGACCTTAGACTCTCAATGAGCTCATTGACACGGGGCACTGAATATGCGTCGAACTTGGCAGGGGCGGCGTCAACACCCGACGCAAGTGTCGGGGTCCTGAGCCGGTGGGGGGCCCACTCGCTGTTGAGGACAACGGCGCGCTATGGGGTCGCTGTGTCAGTGCTGAAGCGCCTGCGATTGAGCCCCCTGCCTGCTCCTGGCCCCGATATTTGCAATACTTACTTCTCCTGGTTCCACCGCTGCGGCGTCTTCAGCGTCCTCTGACTGTGACGTTCAGGTCAGAGGGCACCATGATGTCTGTACTGTGCGCCCTCTGCCTAAGCTGTCACAGTGCAGAGAGCTGGAAGACGCCAATGGGTCTGAAGCAGAGCAGCAGCCAGTGAGGAAAGGTGAGTATTTATTTTTTTCTAATGTTAGGACCATCTTATGGGGTCATTTATATATGGAGTACTATATGGAGTCAATTACATATGGGGCCAATTACATATGGAGCATCTTATGGGGCAAACTACATATGGAGCAGTATATGGGGCCCATTATACATGGATCATCCTATGGGGCGCATCATATACTGGAGAATTATATGGTGCCCATCATAAACTGTATGGAGCATTATATGGGGCTTATTCTGTATGGAGCATTTTATGGGGTTCTTTGTTCTGTATGGAACAATATATGGAGATCATTATACTGTGTCGCGCATTATATGGGGCTCATTATACTGTATGGAGCAATATATGGAACTCATTATACTGTATGGAGCATTATATGGGGCCCATTATTCTATATGGAGCAATATATGGGGCTCATTCTGTATGGAGCAATATACGGGGTTCATTATTCTATATGGAGCAATATATGGGGCTCGTTAAACTGTATGGAGCTTTATATGGGGTCCATTATTCTGTATGGAGCAATATATAGGGTTCATTATTCTGTATGGAACACTGTGTGGTGCCCATAATACTGTATAGAGCAATATATGGTGCTCATTGTTCTGTATGGATCACTATGTGGTGCCCATTATTCTGTATGGAGCAATATATGGAGCTCATTATTCTGTATGGAGCAATATATGGGGCTCATTACACTGTATGGAGCATTATATGGGGTCCATTATTCTGTATGGAGCAATATATAGGGTTTATTATTCTGTATTGGGCATTATATGGGGTCCATTATTCTATATGGAGCACTGTGTGGTGCCCATAATACAGTATGGAGCATTATATGGTGCTCAATGTTCTGTATGGAGCACTATGTGGTGCCCATAATACTGTATGGAGGACTATACTGTCCAGTTTCTGAGCTATTGATATCACTCATGTAATGTAAGAAGTGAAATCTTTGGTATTGTACTATACCTATATTTCTCTGCCATATCTGTGCATCATGAATTGTGGTATGTGTCAAAGGGGCCCACTGAGACTCTTTCGCCCAGGGCTCACGAAAACCTGGAGCCGGCCCTGGAACTTGGTCACCTCATTTAGCTTCCTGTAGTCATTACAGAAATACCACTCTCCTTCAAGCTTCGGCACAATGACAATGGGGCTGGACCAGCTGCTGTTTGACCCCTCTATGACGTCCAGGCTCCACATTCTCCTCACCTCCTTGGAGATCACCTCGTGGCGGGCTTTGGGAGTCCGACACAGCTTTTGGTTCATCCTCACAAGCAGGTCCGTCAGGATTTCATGCTTCACAACCTGCATACATCCTAGCAACTCCAAAAACAGGATCCAGTTCCGCTGAAGAAGTTTGTGGCACTGTTGTTTCTGGGCCAGTGACAGGGTCTCTGCCACTGTGACATCCTCGACCCTGGCTTCAGGATTGGCCCAAAGGCAAGTAGCTTCCACTGGTTCTCCGGTTCTCTGTCTCGCCACCGTTTGAGTAGGTTGATGAAACTTTTAGTTTACGTCACTTAATTTTTCGACCACCTTGTAAGGCCCCTGGCACTTGGCCAGAAACTTACTTTCAACAAAGGGTATCAACACCAATACCCAGTGTCCAGGGCTAAACTGTTTCAGCCTCTTGTGCTTGAAGGAGGCTCTCCTTCACAATCAGCATCACCTTTGCGATCCAGTCCCGCCTCTGGGCCACATGCTCGATGATCACAGAATGATAGAGCTGGAAGGGACTTCAAGGGTCATCTTGTCCAACCCCCTGCTCAGTGCAGTGCAGTATTCACTAAACCATCTCAGACAGATGTTCCACTCATTGATCACCCTCACAGTCAAAAAGTTTTTTCTACTATCTAATCTGTAGCTTCTCCCTTTCAGTTTAATTCCATTGATTCTCGTGTTTCCATGTGCAAATGAGAATAATGACGATCCCTTTACACTGTGACAGCCCTTCAGATATTTGTAGACAGCTATTAAGACTTGTCTTTGCCTTCTTTTTTGCAAGATAAACATTCCCAGATCCTTTAACCGTTCCTCGCAGGACATACTTTGCAGTCCGCTCACCCTCCTAGTAGCTCCTCTCTGAACTTGCTCCAGTTATTCAATGTCTTCTTTTTTCAACTGTAAATTTTTATTAAATTTTATATTTAAACAATTATAAACAAATACAAAACATAAGACCTAAATAGGTCAAATATTGCAAATATTACAATCCAGGCATCAGTCAGAGTACAATGAAAATACTAAAATGCGATACAGACATTTGAAAGAGCTTCAAATATAAATTACAGTTAGATGGTTTATAAAATGAGGAAACACCCCCCTAGTGGAACCCAAACTTAAATGTTTAGTGTTTGACTCAAAAACTAGTACAGAAGTAAGTCCTTAAACCAGTGTTTGATTCCACTATTTGTTAGCTCTATCTATTAGCGGATACCTAAACAAATATAAAAAAAGACAAAGGCAGGAAAGGATAAGGAAAAAGGGAAAAAAGGCACAAACTTTATAGAGATATTAACAGAGCAAAGTCCTACCCACTATTATTGAGCCCAATAATAGTCCCATGGGGCCCAAATAGTATCAAATCTGTCCACTCCAGCTCTCAGTAAAGCCTTCATGTATTCCATTCTAAGGATGTCAGCAATTCTATTTAGTAAGTGTTGGGGCGAAGGGGAAGAGGATGTTTACAGTTAAGAGGTATCAAACAACGCACCGCAGAGAGAATATGTAATAGCAACTTACCCAAATTTTTCCTCATCCCACTAGGATAGATATTAAGGAGATAAATAGTAAGATCTATTTCAACTTCCACAAAAAGAACCTTGCAGACTAAAGGCCCTTTTACATTTAGCGATGCACCAGCGATCCGGCCCATTCAGGATCACTGGTGTATCGCTAAATGATCGCTAGTGAGCTATCACACAGGCAGACCTCACAGGGATGCAGCAGCGACGCAGCGCACGATACTCACCTTTCACACACAGCAATCCTAGCGTCCTCCCGCCCGCCTCCACGCGTCGCTCGTCGGCGCCAGCAGGAAGCCCAGCAGGAAGCTGACGACGAGAAATGGAGCCGGAATTTCTCGCGCGATCAGCGATGGACAGCGGGGGAGCCGGTCGGAGGTAAGTATCACACATAGCGATATCGCTAGCAATATCACTATAACGTCACAAAACCCCCTTAAGGCTTTTACTTCCTCCCAAAAACAAGTGATCTCCGAACAAGACCAAAAAATATAGTATTGAGTACCAACCTCTGAGCCACAATGCCAGCAGAGATTCGAGAGCTGGGGGTTCAATCTGTGGAGGAGATCTGGGGTATGATACCAGAACATCAAAATCTTATACTGATTCTCCTTATAAAGAGTACAAATAGAAGACTTACCGTGGGTGCAAAAGTAATCAGACACCTTTAAATTTTTCAGTCTTTGTTTCATTGCAGCCATTTGGTAAATTCAAAAAAGTTCATTTTTTAACATTAATGTACACTCTGCACCCCATCTTGGCTGAAAAAACAGAAATCTAGAAATTTTTGCAAATGTATTAAAAAAGAAAAACTGAAATATCACATGGTCATAAGGATTCAGACTCTTTGCTCAGTATTTAGCAGAAGCACCCTTTTGAGCTAGTACAGCCATGAGTCTTCTTGGTAATGATGCAACAGGTTTTTCACACCTGGATTTGGGGATCCTCTGCCATTCTTCCTTGCAGGTCCTTTCCAGTTCCGTCAGGATGGATGGTGATCGTTGGTGGACAGCCATTTTCATGTCTCTCCAGAGATGCTCAATTGGGTTAAGGTCAGGGCTCTGGCTGGGCCAGTCAAGAATGGTCACAGAGTTGTTCTGAAGCCACTCCTTTGTTATTTTAGCTGTATGCTTAGGGGTATTGTCTTGTTGGAAGGTGAACCTTCGGCCAAGTCTGAGGTCCAGAGCACTCTGGAAGAGGTTTTCATCCAGGATATCTCTGTACTTGGCCGCATTCATGTTGCCTTCAATTGCAACCAGTTGTCCTGTCCCTGCAGCTAAAAAACACCCCCATAGCATGATGCTTCCACCACCATGTTTCAGTGTTCGGATTGTATTGGGCAGGTGAGCAGTGCCTGGTTTTCTCCACACATACTGCTTAGAATTATCACCAAAAAGTTCTATCTTCGTCTCATGAGAGTAAAGAATATTATTTCTCATAGTCTGGGAGTCCTTCATGTGTTTTTTAGCACTGAGGACAGGCTTCCATCGGGCTACTCTGCCATAAAGACCCAATTGGTGGAGGGCTGCAGTGATAGTTGACTTTGTGAAACTTTCTTCCATCGCCCTACTGCATCTGTGGAGCTCAGCCACAGTGATCTTGGGTTCTTCTTTACCTTTTTCACCAAGGCTCTTCTCCCACGATCGCTCAGTTTGACTGGACGGCCAGGTCTAGGAAGACTTCTGGTGGTCCCAAACGTCTTCCATTTAAGGATTATGGAGGCCACTGTGCTCTTAGGAACCTTGAATACTGCAGAACTTCTTTTGTAACCTTGGCTATATCTGTGCCTTGCCACAATTCTGTCTCTGAGTTCCTTGGCCAGTTCCTTTGACCTCATGATTCTCATATGGACTGACATGCACTGTGAGCTGTGAGGTCTTATATAGACAGGTATGTGCCTTTAGAAATCAAGTCGTATCAGTTTAATTAAACACAGCTGGTCTCCAATAAAGGAGTAGAACCATCTCAAGGAGGATCACAAGGAAATGAACAGCATGTGGCTTAAATATGAGTGTCTGAGCAAAGGATCTAAATACTTATGACCATGTGATATTTTTTAATAAATTTGCAAAAATGTCTACATTTCTGTTTTTTTCAGTCAAGATGTGCAGAGTGTACAATACATTAATGAGAAAAAAATGAACTTTTTTGAATTTACTAAATGGCTGTGCGGGACTCCTGGAGTGTACCCTCTGGGTTGTGGCACCAACCCACCTAGGGCGAGCTGCCCTAGTGAGGACCACCCCCTATACAGGGAGTGTCAGGGGTAGGGCCAAGGGGGTAAGGTACGACTGCTGGCACCCGGTGGCCGGCTCACAGGGGACACGAGTGACTGTGTCTGCAGGAAACAGGAACGTGCAAAGCGAGGACACAGGGGCACGCAGGGTACGGGACGGTACAGAGCGAGTGTACGGGAGCACGGAGGGTACAGAACAATACAAGGCGTGTACACTGGAGTGCGCTAGATACTGGGTAGTGCAAGGCGAGAACACGGGAGCACGTATGGTGCACACAGACAAGCACGCCCGGGAGTGGCAAAGCAGGACGCGTGCAAGGGAGCACGCAAGAGCACAGGGTTAGGCAGAGCGCGTTCTTGGAAGCACGCGCGAGTACAGAGTAAGGCAGAAGGTGTGCCAAGAGGCACGACAGGACACAAGGCAGAACGTAGGTACGGAGCATGTGCTAGGAAGCATGGCAAGCAGGCTACAGTCACAAAGCACAAGGCAGAGTACAGGCACAGAGCACAAGGCAGAGGACACGAATACAGCGCACAGCAAGGCAAGGACCAAGCAAACCAAGCCAGAAAGCACAACAATAATCAGGCACCTCCCATGGGAAAAGGTAGCCTGATATAGCACATGAGCACTTGGACTTCCGGGTAAAGTCCTCCAGGACTATAAAGAGGAACAGACTGGAGACAGAGCTGAGAAGAGCACACATGCGCACCAAGAACACTGCCATGGGACTAAGTACGAGAGGTGCGCGTGAGCACCTGACGGGACCCCCGGAGCGGCCGTGGTGTCAGAAGTGGCGATGTGGGGCCTGATGTCCCGCCCCCAGGTGAGAGTGGCGTGACAGGCGGCATGACAGGCTGCAATGAAACAGAGTGAAAAATCTAAAGGGGTCTGAAAACTTTCCATACCCACTGTCTCTGTCCCAAATATGTTGCCAGGATTGAGGTGACAGACCCTTCCCCAAAATAGACTACCATCTACTCATACAGGGCCGGCGTCAGCACCAGGCGCACCTGGGCAAATGCCGAGGGCCCTGGCGAGACGGGGGCCCACTCACGCTGTCTGGGATACCCGCCGCCACGCCCCCACACACCGTGTGGGGTGTGTGTACGAGGTGTGCGGAGTGGAGCCGCGTGTGTACGAGGTGTACGGTGCGGAGTTGTGTGTGTACGAGGTGTACTGGAGTGTAGCCGTGTGTGTACAAAGTGTACAGAGGGGAGCCATGTGGGGTGTGTGTAAGATGTGTGCGGAGCGGAGCCGCATGTGTACAAGGTGTGCGGAGCGGAACCGCGTGTGTACAAGGTGTATGGTGTGGAGCCTGGAGCCATATGTGTACAAGGTGTACAGAGCAGAGCCGTGTATGTACGAGGTGTGCGGAGCGGAGCCGTGTGTGTACGAGGTATATGGACTGGAGCCGCATGTGTTGTGAACACTCTTGATCTGACTTCTGAGTTTGGGCTCCCTCTGGTGGTTACTGCGGGTAGTGGAGCTGGTCGGGTTGATAGAAGTCCATCACCTGAAGATGATGAGTGGAAGTCAGGTGTTACAGACTGGGAAGATTTAAGTGAGCAAGCTTCCCTCAGTTACTGCTGCTGATTTGTTTTTCTTTCTGTGCATCTTGAAGTCCGCTTGTCCCCTGCTTGGTCCTGCATCGTTTAGATGAGTTATTTGTTTGCTGGAATCTTTTTTCATTTGATCCAATTTTGCCTTTCTCTGCTTTCTGCTTTGCTGTGTGGGTTCAGCATTGTTCCCTGCTGGGACCAGTGCTGGACCCCGCTCCATATGCCACAGTTTATGTCAGTCTGTTCAGTATTGCTAATCCCCTGCTATAGCAGTGTCTTTGGTTTTGCTACCAGTTCACAACAGAATGCTGATCTAGTGGGGGAGAGGTCGTGTGGCCTCAGTATTTTTGCATATCAGACGTGTTGGATTTTATAGGGTTTTTGCGTGATTGCAGACAGTATCTTTTCTGTCGTGTGCTATCTAGACAGTTTTGGGTCCTATTATTTGCTTACTCTATTTTCTGCCTGTGTTTGTGCCCCATCTTGTCTCACCGGCAATATATGTTTGGGGGCTATCTATTCCTTTGGGGTTCTGCTCCGGCGAAGTTTAGCTTCCCCCTTTCTTGCTTTAGGCTTAGTTAACTCTTTGGCTGTGCCGAGGCATCTAGGGCATCGTAGGTACGTCCCACGGCTAATTCTAGTTGTGTTGTTAGGATTAGGGGTCTGCAATCCGCTAAGTTGCCAACCTTTCTGGTGTTCTGGTTGCCTAGCTTACGTCCCGTATATCCTCCTCGGTGACCTAATCATAACACGCGTGTGTGCGAGGTGTGGGGAGCGGAGCCGCGTGTGTACGGTGTGCAGAGCGGAGACGGATGTGTACGAGGTGTATGGAGCGGAGACGGATGTGTACGAGGTGTACGGAGCGGAACCGTGTGTGTACGAGGTGTACGGAGTGGAGCCGTGTGTTTACGAGGTGTATGGAATGGACTCCTGTGTGTACAAAGTGTACGGATCTGAGCCGTGTGTTTACGGAGCGGAGCAGACCCGGGAGTGTACAGTTGTGGCCAAAAGTATTGACACCCCTGCAATTCTGTCAGATAATACTCAGTTTCTTTCTGTAAATGATTGCAAACACAAATTCTTTGGTATTATTATCTTCATTTAATTTGTCTTAAATGAAAAAACACAAAAAGAATTGTCCTAAAGCCAAATTGGATATAATTCCACACCAAACATAAAAAAGAGGGTGGACAAAAGTATTGGCACTGTTCGAAAAATCATGTGATGCTTCTCTAATTTGTGTAATTAACAGCACCTGAAACTTACCTGTGGCACCTAACAGGTGTTGGCAATAACTAAATCACACTTGCAGCCAGTTGACATGGATTAAAGTTGACCCAACCTCTGTCCTGTGTCCTTGTGTGTACCACATTGAGCATGGAGAAAAGAAAGAAGACCAAAGAACTGTCTGAGGACTTGAGAAACCAAATTGTGAGGAAGCATGAGCAATCTCAAGGCTACAAGTCTATCTCCAAAGACCTGAATGTTCCTGTGTCTACCGTGCACAGTGTCATCATGAAGTTTAAAGCCCATGGGCCTGTGGCTAACCTCCCTAGATGTGGACGGAAAAGAAAAATTGACAAGAGATTTCAACGCAAGATTGTGCGGATGTTGGATAAAGAACCTTGACTAACATCCAAACAAGTTCAAGCTGCCCTGCAGTCCAAGGGTACAACAGTGTCAACCCGTACTATCCGTCGGCGTCTGAATGAAAAGGGACTGTATGGTAGGAGACCCAGGAAGACCCCACTTCTTACCCTGAGACATAAAAAAGCCAGGCTGGAGTTTGCCAAAACTTACCTGAAAAAGCCTAAAACGTTTTGGAAGAATATTCTCTGGTCAGATGAGACAAAAGTAGAGCTTTTTGGGCAAAGGCACCAACATAGAGTTTACAGGAGAAAAAAAAGGCATTCAAAGAAAAGAACACGGTCCCTACAGTCAAACATAGCGGAGGTTCCCTGATGTTTTGGGGTTGCTTTGCTGCCTCTGACACTGGACTGCTTGACCGTGTGCATGGCATTATGAAGTCTGAAGACGACCAACAAATTTTGCAGCATAATGTAGGGCCCAGTGTGAGAAAGCTGGGTCTCCCTCAGAGGTCATGGGTCTTCCGGTAGGACAATGACCCAAAACACACTTCAAAAAGCACTAAAAAATGGTTTGAGAGAAAGCACTGGAGACTACTAAGGTGGCCTGCAATGAGTCCAGACCTGAATCCCATAGAACACCTGTGGAGAGATCTAAAAATGGCAGTTTGGAGAAGGCACCCTTCAAATATCAGGGACCTGGAGCAGTTTACCAAACAAGAATGGTCTAAAATTCCAGCAGAGCATTGTAAGAAACTCATTGATTGTTACCGGAAGCGGTTGGTCGCAGTTATTTTGGCTAAAGGTTGTGCAACCAAGTATTAGGCTGAGGGTGCCAATACTTTTGTCTGGCCCATTTTTGGAGTTTTGTGTGAAATGATCAATGTTTTGCTTTTTGCTTCATTCTCTTTTGTGTTTTTTCATTTAAGACAAATTAAATGAAGATAATAATACCAAAGAATTTGTGTTTGCAATCATTTTCAGGAAGAAACTGAGTATTATCTGACAGAATTGCAGGGGTGTCAATACTTTTGGCCACCACTGTATGGGGTGTATGGAGTGAAAGCCGCATGTGTATGGAGCGGAGCTGTGTGTGTACGAGGCATACAAACCGGAACCGTGTGTGTATGAGGTGTGTGGACCCGTGCGTGTACGAGGTGTATGGTTGGGAGCATTCATACCTCCCAACCATCCCGGATCCAGCTGGACAGTCCCAATTTTGAGAGACTGCCCCAGCCGGGAGCTTACTTTTCCTGCGGACACAGGAGTGCACGGTGGAGCCCCAAGGAGCACTTTAAAACTCGCACATGACTGTTGTGAATTCGCTTTCTGGCCTACCTCTGGTTACTAGTGAAGGTAGTGGAGCTGGTTATATTGACAGAGGGGTCGCGAGTTCTCTTTCTGGACTCCCTCTGGTGGTTACTGGAGGTAATGGAGCTGATCTGATTAACAAAGGCTTGCCACCTGATAATGAGGAGGACGATTGGAGATCTGGAGTTTCTGACTGGATTTAAGACAGTTGACTCCCTCTATCCCTGCTGGTGATTTTTTCCTGCCTCCTGAGGTCTTAGTTTCCAGCTCAGTCCCTGCATGCTCAGCTAAGTGTTCTTTTGTTTTTGTTCACAATTGATCTGGTTTTGTCTATTTCAGTTTTGTGTGGTCAGCCAGCTCCGGCAGGGGCTGTGCTGAATTTCCATCCATATGTTACTGCTTGTGCCAGTTTGTTTTTGTCCCTTATTAGATTGGCCTCTTTTTGCTCTGCTTTCAGAATTTACCAGAGTGCTGATATAGTGGGCGAAGTCGAGCGACTTCAGTATTTTTCTATCAGCCGTGTTGGACATTTTTTGCAGGGTTTTTTGTGTGATTGCAAACAGTGTCTTTCCTTTCCTGTCCTGTCTAGTTATTGTGGGCCCCATCGTTTGCTCAGTCTATTTTCCTACCTGCGTTTGTGTTTTCATCTTGTCTCACAGACAATATATGTTTAGGAGCTATCTATTCCTTTGGGGTCTGCTCTGGGGCAGTTTAGATTTCCCCTTTCTTGCTTTAGGCTTATTTAACTCTCCGGCTGTGTCGAGGCGTCTAGGATCATCGTAGGTATGCTCCATGGCTACTGCTAGTTGTGTGGATAGGATCAGGGTTCTGCAATCCGCTTAGTAACCAACCTCTCAGGTTTTCTGTGGCTTAGCTTGGTCTTTCCTTCCTCCTTTGTGACCCAATCATAACAGAATCACCAGCTTAAACCGCAGACTCTAGGGTACTCAAAGGAAGGAAAGAATTGTAAACAAAAAAAAGTGTCAGAATTTTTTTTATATATATTTTTTCCTCTTTTTCTCTGGGGCCGTAGGAGGATTTTTTCTTTAATGGAGATTAAGCAATTGTCTGATCGTGTTGAGCAGCTCGCTGCTGAAGTGCGGGGAATTTCCGCCTATCTCGCTCAATCATCTGCTGTTGAACCAAAAATCCCTACTCCTGTTGTGTTTTCTGGGGATCGGTCTAAATTTTTGAATTTTAAGAATAATTGTAAACTATTTCTTGCCTTGAAGCCTAACTCATCGGGGAGCTCTGTGCAGCAGGTTAAAATTGTCATCTCCTTGCTGCGCGGCGATCCCCAGAATTGGGCTTTTTCTCTGACACCTGGAGATTCTATTCTGACTAATGTGGATGCATTTTTTCAAGCTTTGGGGTAGTTGTATGATGAACCTAATGCTATTGATCAAGCTGAGAAAACCCTATTGGCATTAAACCAGGGTCAGGATTCTGCAGAGTTATACTGTCAAAAATTCCAAAAGTGGGCGGTCCTTACTACATGGAATGATGGTGCCTTAGCAGCTCTCTTTCAGAATGATTTATCAGAAACCGTAAAATATGTTATGGTGGGATTTCCTGTTCCCTCTGGTCTTGATGATTCTTTGTCATTAGCCATTCAAGTTGATTGGCGTTTACGTGAACGTAAAACTACACGAGAGGCGTTGCTGCCTTTTGAATGAACGTCTGAACCCACGCAATGTGATAGGGTTTTGTCTAGGGCGCAACGTCAGGAGTTTAGAAGGCATAATAAGCTGTGTTTTTTCTGTGGAGACGCCTCTCATACTATTACTGTCTGCCCTAAATGAGAAAAACGTTTTGCGCACACATTTGTTGTGGGCAGTGTACAACCTAAGTTCCTTTTGGCAATTACTCTGATCTGCTCCTTGTGTACATTTTCCGCTAAGGCTTTTGTACATTCAGGAGCAGCTTTGAATCTGATGGATTTAGACTTTGCTAAACGTTGCGGTTTTCCCATGATACCCCTGCGGACTCCTATCCCTTTGAGGGGTATTGATGCTACTCCTTTGGCGGAGAATAAATCCCAGTTTGGGACCCAGTTGATAATGCGGGTTGCCCCGGACCACCAAGAAAATTGTAATTTTTTGGTGTTGCACAATTTGCATGATACTATTGTTCTGGGTTTTCCCTGGTTGCAAACTCATAATCCTGTTTTGGATTGGAAATCTGTGTCTGTGATGAGTTGGGGTTGTCAATGTGTTTTCAGTGACACTCCTGTTTTCTCCACCTCTCCCCAGTCTCATGATATTCCTAATTATTTGGCTGATTTTTCTGATGTATTTAGTGAGAGTAAGTCTGCGTCTTTGCCTCCTCATAGGAATTATGACTGTGTAATTGAGTTAATGCCCACGTGTAAATTTCCCAAGGGTCGGCTTTTCAACTTATCGGTACCCGAACATGATGCTATGCGATCGTATATCAAGGAGTTGTTGGAAAAGGGTCATATTAGACCATCCTCTTCACCTTTAGGCGCTGGTTTTTTTGTGGCCAAGAAAGATGGTTCATTAAGGCCTTGTATTGACTATCATTCCCTTAACAAAATCACTGTTAAATATCAGTACCCGTTACCCCTGATTTCTGATTTATTTTCCAGAGTTAAAAGTGCCTGCTGGTTTACCAAGCTTGACCTCAGGGGGGCGTATAATCTTATTCGCATCAAGCACAGGGATGAATGGAAGACGGCGTTTAATACTCCGGAGCCGGAGGGTCATTTTGAGTACCTGGTGATGCCTTTTGGGCTCACTAATGCCCCTTCCGTCTTCCAGTCTTTTATGAACGATATTTTCCGGGACTTTGTGGATCTTGAGAGAAAATACTCTGTATGTTAAGGGATCGAAATGTCTCTTTGGTGTACAGAGGATTTCGTTTTTGGGATTCATTTTGTCCCTGTCTGCTATTGAAATGGACCCGGCGAAGGTACAGGCCATCTATGATTGGGTTCAGCCCACTTCTCTGAAGGCTCTTCAGAAGTTTTTGGGTTTTTCTAATTTCTATTGTAAATTTATAAGTAATTTTTCTGGTATTGTTAAACCACTGACGGATTTGACCAAAAAAGGCGCTGATGTGGTGAATTGGCCTCCAGAGGCAGTCTCGGCGTTTCAGGAGCTTAAGCGGAGATTCACTTCTGCTCCGGTTCTGCGGCAACCTGATGTTTCACTCCCATTTCAGGTGGAGGTAGATGCTTCTGAGATTGGTGCAGGAGCCGTTTTGTCTCAAAGGGGTCCGTTAACCTCTAAGATGAATCCCTGTGCCTTCTTTTCTTGAAAATTTTCCCCATCTGAACATAACTATGACGTGGGGAATCGGGAATTGTTGGCCATGAAGTGGGCATTTGAAGAGTGGAGACATTGGTTGGAGGGAGCTAGACATCAAGTTGTGGTCTTTACTGACCACAAGAATTTGATTTACCTTGAATCAGCCAAGCGCTTGAATCCTAGACAAGCTAGGTGGGCCTTGTTTTTCACGCGTTTTAATTTTGTGGTCACCTTTCTTCCTGGCACTAAGAATGCCCTTTCTAAGAGTTTATTTGCGGATTCTCTTGATGTGACCAAGCCTACTGCCATTCTAGGTGAGGGTGTGGTTCTTTCCACCATTTCACCCGATTTGAGACTTGCCCTGGAGGAATTTCAGGAGGACAAACCTGAATGATGCCCTGTGGGCAAATTGTATGTCCCTGACCAGTGGAGGAAAAGAGTGATGGCTGAAATTCATTGCTCCGCACTGGCTGCTCATCCGGGTATTTTTGGTACCAGAGATTTGGTGAGTCGGTCTTTTTGGTGGCCTGCCTTATCTCGTGATGTCAGGAATTTTGTGCAGTCCTGTGGGAATTGTTCCAGGTCCAAGTCCTGTTCTCATTCAAGTGGTTTGTTGATGCCCCTGCCGGTGCCCAGCAGGCCATGGACCCATATTTTAATGGATTTTATTTCTGATCTCCCTGTCTCTCTCTCTCCCTGTCTCTCAGAGAATGACTTATCTGGGTGATTTGTGATAGATTTTCAAGATGGTCCATCTTGTACCACTCCCGAAGTTGCCATCTTCTTCTGAGTTGGTGCCCCTGCTTTTACAACAGGTGGTTCGTTTGCACGGGATTCCTGAGAACATTGTGTCAGACAGAGGAGTCCAGTTTGTTTCCCAATTTTGGAGGGCCTTTTGTTCTAAACTGGGAACTCAGTTATCTTTCTCCTCTGCATTTCATCTTCAGACCAAAGGACAAACTGAGAGAACAAACCAGACTTTGGAATCCTATTTGAGACGTTTCATATCTGCTGATCAGGAAGACTGGGTCTCATTTCTGCCACTGGCCGAATTTGATCTAAACAATAGAGCTAGTTCTGCCACTTTGATGTCTCCATTTTTCTGTAATTTTGGTTTTCATCCTCGATTTTTTTCAGGGCAGGTGGAGGCTTCTGCATGCCCAAGTGTGGATTCTGTGGTGGACAGAATGCAGCTGATTTGGGACCAAATAGTGGACAAGTTGTCCCACTCTCAGGAAAAGGCCCAACGGTTTTCCAACCGGCATAGGACCTTTGGTCCCCCGTTCAAAGTGGGTGATATGGTTTGGTTGTCCTCAAAAAATATTCAGATGAAGGTTGCGTCTCCAAAATTCAAGCCAAGATTCATTGGACCTTATAAGATTTTGGAAATCCTTAACCCCGTTTCTTTCTGTTTGGCTCTTCCAGGTACATTCAAGATTCATAATGTTTTTACAAATCATTGTTGAAAAGGTTTGTGGAGCCAGTAGTTCCTGTGGCGGTGCCCCCTGACCCTGTATTGGTTGAGGGTAATTTGGAGTATGAGGTAGAGAAAATATTGGACTCTTGTCTGGCTAGACAGAGATTCCAGTACTTGGTCAAGTGGAATGGTTATGGCCAGGAGGATAATTCTTGGGTCTCTGCTTCCGATATTCATGCTGAGAGATTGGTTCGTGCTTTTCACCAGGCCCATCCTGATCGGCCTGGTGGTGTGGATGAGGGTTTGGTGACCCCTCCTCAAGGGGGGGTACTGTTGTGAACTCTCTTAATCTGACTTTTGAGGCAAGGCTTCCTCTGGTGGATACTACTGGTAGTGAAACTGGTCAACATGATGTTAACCCAACAGCTACAGAGGATAATTGGAGGAGTGGGGGTAGTGACTGGGTCTACATAATCAAGCAGACTTCTCTCAGTGGCTGCCGGTGATGCTCCTTTCTTTGCTTATTGAGGATTTCTGTCTCCTGCCTGATCCTGCATTTTTCAGTGTCATTTGCTAAACCCTTTGCATCTGATTTTGCCTTGCTGTCAGGGGTCAGCTTGCTCCCCCTGGGGCTTCTGGCTCCTGCCCTGTATTTTTGTATCTTGTGTTTGTTTGCTCAGTTCCCTGCTGTATTAGCCTGTTGCTAGCTGCCAGTTCACACCTGAGTGCTGATACATCAGTCATGTTGGAATTGTTAGGGTTTTTGCATGATTGCAGACAGTGCTTTTTCTGTCCTGTCCTACCTAGTCAGTGTGCGCCCCATCATTTGCTCAGTCTATTTTCTGTCTGTGTTTGTGCTTCATCTTGTCTCACAGACAATATATGTTTGGGGGCTGTCTATTCCTTTGGGGATCGGCTCCGGGGCAGTTTAGATTTCACCTTTCTGTCTTTAGGCTTAGTTAGTCCTCCGGCTGTGACGAAGCATCTAGGGTAATATAGGAACGCTCCACGGCTACTGCTAGTTGTGTTGTTAAGATCAGGGGTCTGCAATCCGCTGAGTGACCAACCTCTCTGGTGTTCTGGTGGTATAGCCTATTGCGCTCTCCTCCTCGGTGACCCATTCATAACAGGTCGAGTTGTCCGCTGCCTTGTTGATATCGGTTCACAGGTGATCACCATGCCGGAAACATATTTCAAACATCATTTTCCTGAGGTGACAAGGCCGGAGTGATCAAGTTGACTGCGGCCAATCAGTTGCCCATCCCGGTCACAGGGGTGGTCTGAATGTGTGGCACCCGTGAGGTTTCAGTCGCCACAGTGGTACTGCACCTCACCCAGAGGTGTGGTACTCCATTCCCAGGTAAGGAGGGGGAACCTCACAGGACTCTAAAACCTGCACCCAACACACAACCTATAGCAGCAGGGCACCCTGGATGAACCCTACGGGAGGAGGATCTCAACCCTGCCTCTGTAGTAAAGGATGTTGGGAGGTGGGTGGAGTTAGTAGGATGAGAGCAGGAGAAGAGAGTTAGTTAGAGAGGAGACTGAAGGGGAAGTGAAAGGGAGCAGACGTGCTGACAAGCAGCTCCCTGGAAAGACTGAAGGAAGGAAACAGAAAGAAGCTCCCTGAAGAGGGAAGGGATCCTAGAGGCACGGCGCAGCAACCATACTGCCCGTGGGGCTCGTTCCACGCTGACTAACATTGGGTGGAGTGATCAGGTTGCAATGGGGTACCGGCCCCCTAGACTACTGGAGATATCATCAGACTCAACTAGCAAGCTGGAGGTAGAGGCACCTATAGGTACCTCAGCCAGAAGCCACAGTTATCTTCCTCGGAAAGGCAGCCATAAGAGAGAAAGGGGACACAGAGAGGATGTCGCCCGACAAGGTCTGCGGCTGCTGGCCTGGGACACTGACTGTGAAATGTTGGGCAGGAAGAGGAATAGGAATCAGCACAGTGAGACGGCCAGGAAAGGCACACACTGAAGGGAGTCCTGGGAAGGTGGATCCTGATCTACCTGGGAGTTTGCTGGACCCCTCACCTGGAGGATGCAGTACCAACCGGGCACCTGTGTACACAAGAACTGTGAGCAAACCTTTGGAACTGAACCCTGCTGTGTCCTCCAGTTATTCCTGCTTCACCTATCCAGCTCTGCTACATCTAACATCATCAAATACAACATCTTTTCTATCACAACTGCCTTGGGACAAAGCTCTGCCTGTGGAGAGCTATTTCAACTCTGCTGCATCACCACCAGTCCCAGAGGATCTGCACTGCAGCGCTGGTCACCTCCAACCAGAAACCACAGGTGGCGTCACGAACACTTTATCACAAACTTTATAAACTTTATCATCCCTTGTAAATATTCTCCTTTTATTGGATGCCCAGGGACACGGACCCTTTAAGAACCTAAGAACCGGCCCAGTACCAAGTAACCCCACTGCACTGGCGGGCGATCCAGATGCAGATTACAGTGTGTGGCGAAGATGTGGGCCAGAAAGGAGTCGTGCTGATCGCCAGAGAAAACAGTAATGGCCCTCCAGTGAGTCTGGGAATGAACATGCTAAAAGAACTCGGAACCCTCCTGATTAGCGAGTCCACGATTGCTTTTCTGAACCGGTGGAGCCCACGAACCCACCAGAGGAAGGTGTTTCAAGAATTGATATGGGCCAATCAGGCCCAGGAAACATCGAGTGGAAGAAAAATTCTAGGAAAAGTGCTGGTCCCTGCAGATGCTAAATTCATCCTCTGGCCTGGCCAGACTGTACAAACCTTGCCCGTACCAGCTTGTACACCCCTCAAACGGGTGGAAGGCCAGATTGAACCAACCCTAATGGACCAAATTCCCTCAGGGCTCCTTATTGCCCGGACACTAGCCATCGTTCATGATGGCAACATTGTGGTGCGGTGTGTGAACCTAGGAGAGGAAAATCTTACGCTCCCGCCTAAGAATGAGGTGGTGCAGGTGCTGGGCATGCCAAAGGAATTGATACCACCGGAGGCCATCCAGCTGGCAGTGAAGCAAGGGGACCCATAGACTGTAGCAGTCACCCTGACCCAGAGAACCCACCTGGAAGCATCAAGCAGGGGTGCCGAATCCTGGCTGAATTAAAAAGACTCTCACCGCAGCAGGTGCAACAGGTGGAGGCTGTACTGGAACGCTTTCAGGATGTGTTTGCCCATCATGAGGATGACTTCGGATGCACGACAGCTATAACTCACGAGATACCCATGGGAACCGCTGCACCAATCCGAGAGTGGTACCGGCAGATACCACTTCAAATGTACAAAGAGGTGAAAGAAATGTTGGCACACATACTGCAGAGTGGGGTCATATGGGAGAGCCAGAGCACGTGGACAGCTCCCATTGTCCTTGTCCGGAAGAAAGACGGGACCCTTCATTTCTGTGTGGACTATAGGCGACAGAATGCTTGTACGGTGCGGGACTCTTATCCTTTACCCCCAATTGAAGAGTCGCTTTCTGCCCTGGGAAAGGCAAAGTATTTCTCGTCTCTGGATCTGGCCAGCGGATACTAGCAGGTGCCCATTGCCGAACATGACTGGCCAAAGACAGCGTTCATACTGCCCATGGGATTGTTTGAATTCAACCCGATGCCCTTCGGCCTGACTAACGATCCTGGGATGTTCCAGTGATTGATGGAAAGGTGTCTGGGGGACCTGAACTTTGAAGCAACCCTGAACTACCTGGACGAAGTCATTGTCTGTGCCGCCACCTTTGAAGAACACCTCCAGCGGCTTGAACAAGTATTGAGTAGTTTACAGAAGCATGGCCTGAAGGTGAAGCCTCAAAAATGTCACCTCTTCCATAAGCAGATCGAATACCTGGGACACATTGTATCCGCTGAAGGAGTGAGACCGGTACATGGAAAAATAGCGGCGGTACAGGACTGGCTTACTCCGAAGACAGTGAAGGACATTTCTGGGACTGACTGGGTACTACAGGAGGTTTGTGAAGAATTTACCCGTTTCGTTAATCCACTGCTGGAACTACTAAAGGGATGGCCGTCTGGTTCGTAGATTCAGGTTATCCAGTGGGAAAGCCGTCAAGAAGAAGCCTTTCAAGCCCTGAAGATGGCCTTGACTGAGGCTCCCATACTTGCTTAAGTGAACTTCTCCCAGTCCTTCATCATTCACACAGATGGGAGTCTGCATGGACTAGGGGCCATGCTGTCACAGATGAAAAATGGGAAAGAATGAGTAATTGCCTATGCGAGCCGGTCTCTCCATGACTTGGAACGAAACCCAGGCAATTACAGCTCATTCAAGCTGGAACTGCTGGCATTAGTGTGGGAGATGACCAAGAAGTTCGCCGAATACCTGTCCGGATCCAAAGTCCTAGTGCGCACCGACAACAATCCACTATCCCACCTGGAAAATGACAAACTGGGGACCTTGGAGCAACTGTGGGTGGGCCCGATGGCAAAATACCGGTATAAGATCGCATACCGGGCCGGAGCTGAGAACACACATGTTGATGCTCTGTCGAGAGTGATTCATGAGCGACATGAACCCTACCGGGATGAAGAGTTGGAAGCAGAAGAGAATCCTCGCTTACAGAACTTCGTCAGGTTGTTGACGGTGACGCAGGTCAGAGAGGCGTCTGGGAACCAGGTGCTGGAGCAACCCCGGGATGACTGGGTGCAATTCCAGCAGGAAGATAAGGATCTAGCAGCTGACACAGTGGCCCTGAAACAACTCCCTGGCCAGTGCGAAAGAGATGCTCTGTCCTCAGGAACTCTGCAGATTCTAAAGGTACTGTCACACTTAGCGATGCACCAGCGATCCCGACCAGCAATATGACGCGATCAGGATCGCTGGTGCATCGCTGGTGCATCGCTAAGTGGTCGCTAGTGAGCTGCCAAACAGGCAGATCTCACCAGCGACATCGCAGGGGTCGGGGGTCGCTACTTACCTGTCACACTTGGCGATCCTGACGTCCTCCCACCTGGCTCCACGCTTGTCGCTCGTCTCTCCACAGGAAGCGCCGCAGGAAGCTGACGACGAGAAATGGTCCAGGACGTTCTCGCGCGATCAGCGATAACCAGCGGGGGAGCCGGTCGGAGGTAAGTATCACACACAGCGATATCGCTAGCAATATAGCTATAACATCACAAGTTATAGCGATATTGCTAGCGATATCTCTTAGTGTGACAGGCCCTTAAGGCAGTGAGAAAGACTCCAGCTGGAAGATGGCTTGCTATATCAAAGAGTACAGTTGGTGCTGGAGCTGGGGGTCACCTGGCAAGTGGTGCTTCTGGAGAAGTTGATCCGAGTCGTGGCTACGGAGGCCCATGAGAGAGGGACTTACTTTGGTTCGGAGAAAAGGTTTCAGTGGCTGCAGAAGCTGGTATATCACCACACAGGTGAAGGCTGCAGTTGAGGAGGCCCGCCAGCGATGTCAGAGCTGTGAACTAGCCAAACCTCCAGAGCAGAGAACCCCAACGCAAACCATCATGACCTCCACCCACCTAGAGCTGTTGATGATCGACTATTTGACCGTGGGCCCGGAAGGACGTTGTCTGGTGATGACTGACCACATCACTAAGTTTGCTGTGGTGACTCCAAATTGGGACCAGACTGCTGAGTCAGTGGCGCAGGCTACATCATATGGGCATACGATTGCCCGAAGAGGATCCACTCTGAAATCACACAAGAGGAGCCGGGGGATACGGATATCCCACACCGCCATCAATCTGTGACGGAACTTACACAGTCGCAGCTCTCTGGCGCCTCCCCTACCCTCAAGCCAGTCAGAGAACTGAACATAGGATAAATAGTCGCAGTGAGGCTGCCCTGTCACGTACTGGTTATCGAGGCACTCTGCAGTGAGGGCGGTATATATATCACCAGTCACAGGCCGAGAATATATATGTAAGGATATACTGTATTTACATATATATAGATGCAGGATCCCCCAATAACAACAGAACGGTATACTGCCACCAGTTCCTTGTTAGCCCTCATTAAAAAGCTTATATCGGGTCAGAAACCAACCCCAAGTTGCGTATAAGTACTAGCCGGACTCACGGACGTGGGAAATCGGGTTTCGAGATAAAACAGCAGCCCAAAATTAGATTATATTTTAATTGCCGAAAGGCGCACTAGATAATACAAATATATGCAGAGTTATAATCAGATATTACAGCCTGAATTACAGATAAAAGTAGGGTATAGGTAAAGGATTGCAGTTAGCTGTATGTGTCACGTTACCATTCCCTATAACTTGTGGATGAAGGGAAGCTCTCGTATCCACTGGCACCTTCTTAGTTTCTGATCCGTTTCCACACGTGATGTTATGCGGCTTCCATGGCAGAACAATGACAAAGGCTAAAAGTGTGTAGCTAGCTTTTAACCCCTAGCTCGCCCCCCTCCCATATTTGCCACCGCTCCTCCGGGTTGGACTGAATTCTCCTCCCTTGACCTCCTAGCTGAAATAATTCCCAATATCTAGGATGGGTCATAACTTCCTAGGGGGACGTCTGATGTCTCAACAGGTTCATTGGGGCTGGACCGATACGGAGAGTCCAAGCTTGGGTCAGCTATGAGGTTCTGAATAGCCATTCTCAATAGCTCTGTATCCGGGACAGCTAGAGAAATATGAGACACTTGGGTATGTGTGGAGGACTTCCAGGGTTCTGATGTTATATTGGACTTAACCCTGAGATGCATGGTATTCTCATAATTCATCTCTAGATGTCATTGAAACTCGGTTCCCTTGATATCTAATTGATGTTGTCCGCCTTGCACAAATGACAGCAGGGGGTCCCAGCTCTGCTCCTCCTCACCTTCATTAACACCTGGCCTCTAATTCTCTGGCCAAATGGCGAAGTTCTGGTCTTTTGGCGATTTGTGTACTTATCCCAAGGGTGGGGGCCACTTCAGGAGTGGAGGAAGATCTCTGGACAATATATTGGACCGATACAGAGAGTCCAAACTTGGGTTGACTAAGTGGTTCTCGAGAGACCGTCTTGATAGCTCGGTATCTGGGACAGCTAGAGAAATATGAGACACTGGGGTGTGTGTGGAGGGTTCCCAGGGTTCTGATGGTATATTGGACTTACCCCTGAAATTCACGGTACTCTTGTAATTCATCTCTGGGTGTCGGTGCCCAAGTGTCTACGCTTTCATGGTACTCTCATAATTCATCTCTAGGTGTCGGTGATGCTCTGTCTGGAGCTTCATTTGATGTTGGTCACCTTGAGCAAAAGACAGCAGGGGATTCCTAGCTCTGCCTCTCCTCGCTTTCATTAACACGTGGCCTCCAATTCTCTAGCCATTTAGCAAAAGTTCTGTTCTTTTGGGGATTTGTGTAGTTCTCCCAAGGGTGGGGGCCAGAGTTAATAAATCCAAAATGGAGTCTCCCTTATCCTTCATAGTCCTTTTCTCTCGCTTCTCTATTTTCATTCAGAATTTGTTGCTTTTGTTTTTTATTTCCACTTCTAATATCAGAGTTCTCAAAAGAATTCAGCAGCTGCATATTTTTTCCTGGCCGTATATTTCCCATCTCATGATGCTCTGGTTGGGTGCAACCTTGACTACCCAGTTCTCCTTCGCAATATCCAGTAGTCCCAGAGGGTGCCGTCTGTATAGCAGCTTGAACAGTGAGTTCCCCATAGAGGCCTTTGGGACTTCCCTGATAGAGAACAACAGGTACGGCAGTAGGAAATCCTAATCTAGGCCATCCTTCTCCACAACCTTCTTAAGCATGGACTTCAAGGTCTTGTTGAAAATCTCCACCAGGCCGTCCGTCTGCGACTGTGATATAGAAGGGTTAATGGTTTGCCTTTAAATGCCTAACTGCCTTTAATTCTTCATTTGCCTTTTGCCTTTCATTTATTCTTATGACACTGCAGTTTTGCCTGTCTCCTCTTCAAGGGAAATATGCTTCTTATATGTTCTCAATAGTCAGCCACAACGTGTTCTGGGTACATTGTAAACAAGGTATGACCCTGAGGTGATGGTGGGGACCACATGAGCTCCATAGAATTACATATTGTTGTAAATGGTATAAAAGATTGCCTTGTGTTTCATTACGTCAGATAAAGTGATTTGCCCACGACCAGTATGCAGTTCTCCTTTGTCTCCAAGTGCTTGTAAATTAAGGGCGTAAACTCCTAATTTGGCCTCACTGGTGATCTGGAAGACCTGATTTTGGTCAGAACGAAATCAGCTACAACAGTTTTGGCGCCCGAACGCGGGACCGTGGAAACCAGCCTATTCGGAATCCGTATGTGGGAGCTTCCTGGGAGATTGAACATGTAAAATCCAGCTGCAGCAGGTGAGAAAATGTATTCTTACATTTTGATTTTGCATTTGCAAACTCTCTCTGGATCTCTACATATCTCCGGGTAAGGCTGTACAACACGGTTCAAAAGAACCTACATCACCAGTGAGCAGTGAGTATGTCCGTATGAGAGTTGAATAATAGAGTAATAAGATAATAATTGTCATCTGTATTATCTGTCAATCTGTTCTGTCAATATACTAACTGGTTGTGTACTGTGTAGTACAGAGCTGGGATACTCAGTGCAATGTTGTTATTTTGGTCATTTTTGATTGGCAGTAAATCATATGAGGCTGTATTTTGTATAGGGCTGTGATTTTTTGTTTTTGTGGTTTTTGTTGTTCTTGTTGTTTATGAAGTTGGCTTTGGTGTTCTCAGAGTGTCAGTGACTGTAGTTTTATAAGTTGTATTATTTTCAAAGTGCAAAATAGGCAGGTTGTGTGAGTCCTTGTATGTATGTCTATGAGAACCTCTGAATGAGATGAGTAATGGAGTATAAGGGATTTTTGTTCTCTTCTTTTTGTAAAATCAACTGACCACTGAAGAGTGAAAGAGGAAAAAAAAATTCCTGAATGAGCACGTATGAATGAATCATCACACATCATTTTGGGTTAAGAGATTGTTACCTTTCTAGTTCTTGTGGGAAGATCCCGGACAGATGCGCTATAGATATTTCAAATCTACATCTGAGACTGAATGAATTGAGTAATGATATAGCTTGTGTTATACTGTCCTCATACACGTTAGCAGGGTGTGCAATGAGACATGTATCTAAACCCCCTGTCTTCTTTAAGAAAAGAGGCTGTAAAATTGTAACCTTCTTTTATTGATTGCAGATGTGACAGGAAAGGGTAAAACTATAGAATGCAATAACAGGAGCATTTCAGAATATATAACTACACAGAGGATGAAACACAAATAGTCTGCAATACACAGGTAACATGAGGTAATATACAAACTGACGATTACCTACTTAGTACAACAAACGTTATGATAAACACAGGATTATAACACCTAGATAGTGCTTACCAACTATGCTTAGAGCAGGCTGTTTAAGGAGCATGAAGAACACGAATGGTGTAGTTTCTCCTAAGACACATGGAGGAAAAATGGCTGCTGTTCCCTTCACAGTGTCATAATAAGACCATGATGCAACAGGAACAATCCCACAATGCCCTAGGAACTTCCCACAAGACATTGCAAATTAAACTAGAATCTATGCATTAAACGGCCAGCAGGTGGTGCTGTCACCTTACAATATGAAATATATGAAGGATTAATACACACAAAAATACAATGTCTGTAATAATCTGAGACATAAAAAAAATGACTAGACTTTCTAGACAGCAATTATATGGCTGGACAGAACATGTGTTATATGTGGCATTACATTGTAAAGTTTCCTGGATGCATTTGGCCAGAAAAGGGCAAGGCTCGGTTACTCACATTATACAGTTATCTGCTCTTACAGTGAAATCCCGTGGTTTTGAGGGTTTTGTAGAAATGGATTTTGTCTAAGAGCTGCTGCATTCTGTTTCTGTGTTTCTAAAATTCTGATGGGAGGGGGGAATGAAAGGGCTGCGCGGTTCTCCTCTCCTCTCCGTTCTTATCTCCGCTGAGTGTCTCATGGGAGGATTCACGGAGCTGCGCTCAAAATTCTCTGTATTTCTGTCCTTGGTGTAATGCTCGCTAGGAGATTTGTGCATTTTAAAGCAACAGTACTTAATTGAAGTGGAATTAAATTTTGTAAGTTGAAGTTGGAAGTAAAATATGGTGCCTAATTTAGAAGGAAACTTGTAAGTAATTGTTTGGTCATTAATGTGTTTGAACCTGCTTCTAGTTGTGTGATTGATATATAGCAAATTGAGGATCAGCAGAAGGAGATAGCCAACTGCACGGCTGATAAAGTAGGTTAGAGGCCTATCACATCTGGGCCTTCTTACTTTAGTCAGCAGGTCTTTTTGTTGTGGGTGAGAGGCGAAGGCAAGGAGCCTTCTGGCTACACCTTGGCAGGCTCGTTCTGACTTTGCTATGTGTGGCCTGAAAGACAAGGTCCAGGCACACTGAGAGGGCTTTTCAGAATAAAGGTGAGCTGTCAAAGTTGAAGCAGCCTTCCCACGTTCCATGGAGCTGGGCTGGAAGGAAAAAGGCCTATTCCTATCTAGTTAGCTGATCTAACGGGTGAGAGGCAAGGAGCCTTCTCGTTACATCCTGTAGGTCTACCGGGTGAGAGGTAAGGAGCCTTCCCGCTACACCTTGGCAGGCTCGCACTGACTTGCTACGTGTGGCCTGTAAGACATGGTGTAGGCACACTAGAGGGGCATTTCAGAATAAAGGTGAGCTGTCGGGAGAAAATGTTGAAGCCATGGGCAACTTTTTCTGTGTGCAGTCAAGGCCTCTCAATGGGATTCCACCGCTATGCAGATTGTAAAAGACAGAGAAGAAAGGAAGTAGTAAAACAGGTAGGACCAATATTGAAAAAGGCAAAAATTCCAGAGTGTGAATGTTTGGATGTACAAAAAGGCACAGACAAGGGAAGAAAATAGCAAGTGAATAAATGATGTTTGAGAATGTGCAGCAGTACGGAAGTAAGGTGTATTATGAATGTTTTGATTGACAAAGTTTAACCAGAGACCCAGACAAAACACATAGACTTGTAAACACTATGGTCAGACTCAGACAAACCCAGACTGAATAGCTACTTGTGTGACCTGTGGTACTGACCTAAGCGAGTTGCGCTAAAACTTGTCCGGACAAGATCATATGTAGTGACATAAGAAGGTGACATAATAGTGTCGTTAGTGGGGACATTGACCTTTGAGGAGTAAGCTGACAGTAGACACCAGACGACCAACCACATCAGGACCTAGAAGGGTGACCAGAGTAAGAAAGATGCAGAAGTGTTATCCCTGGAGCCCCTGTGATCAGCTAGCTATGCTGAAGCAACTGCCTGACACCGAAAACCAACCATTCCCATTTTACAGACACATAAATGAAATACAGCGGACATACACTCACTGGCCACTTTATTAGGTACACCTGTCCAACTGTGTGTTAAGACTTAATTTCTAATCAGCCAATCACATGGCGGCAACTCAGTGCATTTAGGCATGTAGACATGGTCAAGACAATCTCCTGCAGTTCAAACCGAGCATCAGTATGGGGAAGAAAGGTGATTTGAGTGCCTTTGAACGTGGCATGATTGTTGGTGCCAGAAGGGCTGGTCTGAGTATTTCAGAAACTGCTGATCTACTGGGATTTTCACGCACAACCATCTCTAGGGTTTACAGAGAATGGTCCGAAAAAGAAAAAAAATCCAGTGAGCGGCAGTTCTGTGGCCGGAAATGCCTTGTTGATGCCAGAGGTCAGAGGAGAATGGGCATACTGGTTCGAGCTGATAGAAAGGCAACAGTGACTCAAATTGCCACCCGTTACAACCAAGGTAGGCAGAAGAGCATCTCTGAACGCACAGTGCGTCGAACTTTGAGGCAGATGGGCTACAGCAGCAGAAGACCACACTGGGTACCACTCCTCTCAGCTAAGAACAGGAAACTGAGGCTACAATTTGCACAAGCTCATCGAAATTGGACAGTAGAAGATTGGAAAAAAGTTGCCTGGTCTGATGAGTCTCGATTTCTGCTGCGACATTCGGATGGTAGGGTCAGAATTTGGCGTAAACAACATGAAAGCATGGATCCATCCAGCCTTGTATCAACGGTTCAGGCTGGTGGTGGTGGTGTCATGGTGTGGGGAATTTTTTCTTGGCACTCTTTGGGCCCCTTGGTACCAATTGAGCATCGCTGCAACGCCACAGCCTACCTGAGTATTGTTGCTGACCATGTCCATCCCTTTATGACCACAATGTACCCAACTTCTGATGGCTACTTTCAGCAGGATAATGCGCCATGTCATAAAGCTCGAATCATCTCAGATTGGTTTCTTGAACATGACAATGAGTTCACTGTACTCAAATGGCCTCCTCAGTCACCAGATCTCAATCCAATAGAGCATCTTTGGGATGTGGTGGAACGGGAGATTCGCATCAGGGATGTGCAGCCGACAAATCTGCGCCAACTGTGTGATGCCATCATGTCAATATGGTCCAAAATCTCTGAGGAATGCTTCCAGCACCTTGTTGAATCTCTGCCACGAAGAATTGAGGCAGTTCTGAAGGCAAAAGGGGGTCCAACCCGTTACTAGCATGGTGTACCTAATAAAGTGGCCAGTGAGTGTATAAGTGTACCTGGGCAGACCTAGAGAGGTTGGTGAGTTTAAAGGCACGTGACTTACCAGGACATATAATTAAGACACATACAGATGTGGCAAAGAATCAGGCTTGGGGCATGGATGATAAATCTGCACTTTCTGGGGAGACGTACTGTTAGGCTACTTTCACACATCAGTTTTTTGCCGTCAGGCAGGATCCGGCTATTTTTAGAAAAAACGGATCCGGCATAAATTTTGGAGAACTGTAGAAAAGGATCCGTTTTTCTGCCGGATCCGTCTAGCAGGTTATATCTGTTTCCTGGGGGCTGGCCAATTGGATCTGCGCATGCGCAGACTTAAAAAACGGATCCGGTGGCTGGATCCGTCTTTTTCTGGATCCGGCGCATTCCGGCGCCCATAGACTTTCATTGTGTCAAAAAGCCGGAAGCATCGGATCTGGCGCTTCCGGCTTTTTCGCCGGAGACAAAAAACGTTACAGTAGCTGGTTTTTCCAGACGCCGGAATGAGACAAGTAGCCGGATCTGGCAAAAAACGGATGAAACGCAATGCCATCCGGCGCGATCCGGCGCTAATGGAAGTCAATGGGGAAAAACTGGATCCGGCATTGCATTTCGCCGGATCCGGTTTTACAAAAAAAACCCGGATCGCGCCTGACGGCGAAAAACTGATGTGTGAAAGAGGCCTAAGTCACTAAAACAGTGGGCTACAGTGGAACAATCAGAGCAGTCTGTACTCCTGACTAATGTGACACAGCAAAAAGGAGAGAGTGTAGAGATGTACTTTCGACAGTTACAGCTGAAATGGGCAGACATGGGGTACATTCGCATAAACCCACTTGATGTTAAAATACTGGTGAATGCATTCATTGACGGTATGAATAAAGACTTAAGCCCCCGTTACACATAGCAATATCGCTAGCAATATTGCTGTAACGTCACCGATTTTGTGACGTAGCAGCAATATTGCTAGCGATATTGCTATGTCTGATACTTACCTCTGACCGGCTCCCCCGCTGCTCATCGCTGGTCGCGCGAGAAGGTCCTGGATCATTTCTTGTCGGGCGCTTCCTGCTGGGCTTCCTGTGGCGCTGACGAGCTACGCGTGGACACGGGCGGGAGGACATCAGGATCACCGCGTCTGACTGGTAAGTAGCGACCCCCGACCCCTGCTATGTCGCTGATGAGATCTGCCTGTGTGGCAGCTCACTAGCGACCACTTAGCGATGCACCAGCTATCCATATCGTTGTCGGGATCGCTGGTGCATCGCTAAGTGTAACGGTACCCTTAGGAGATGCAGTACAGACAGCCAGACCTGAATGGAGACATGTAGGTCTGAAAGACCTCCTTAAGGTAGTTAAAGTAGTTGAGCAAACAAGGACGATAAGACAACCTGTCATGTATGCTGGAGCACAAAGAAAACAGTGGAGACATAATAGGGGACCAAGGGACCTAGAAACAGTGAGGTGCTGGAATTGTGGTGCTTACAAAACTTATTGTTAGTGACAATTCCCCTATGAATTTACTGTCATGATTAAATTAAAAGAAGGAACCACTCCTCCTTGTTTTAAAGCAATACCCCATGATCCTAGCCAAATCAATGGCCCTGAGCAGAGATATTAAAGAGTATGTTAAGGCAGGGGTTCTGGTGCAAAGATCTCCCCCCTGCAACACCCCTTTTGTATCCCATTAAGAAAAAAGGACCGAAGGGTTCCCCTGACACCTATGAATGGATCATGACTTAAGGGCTATTAATGATGTTACAGAAAGTGTGACCTCAATTGTCCCTAACCCACACACAATACTGTCACAGATCCCAGTAACGTCAACATGTTTCAGTCATTGATTTGGCAAATGCATTTTTCTCTGTACCCCTGCACCCTGGTTGTATCTTTTTTTCTTTTACTCATAAAGGTAAACAATATTGTTGGACAGTCCTCCCACAAAGGGGAAAGAAATCCCCTGCCATCCATTCAGCAGCGATGGCAGGGATCCTTGAGTAGTGGCAATCACCTCATCCGCAGATTGTACTATTACAGTACATGGATGACCTTTTGCTGTTCTGCCTGGACCAGAGGTCCTGCAGGGAAGCTACAGGTTTCCTTGCTATGTTTTTTGGCA
Organism: Dendrobates tinctorius; assembly: GCF_039654945.1. Taxonomy (NCBI): domain Eukaryota; kingdom Metazoa; phylum Chordata; class Amphibia; order Anura; family Dendrobatidae; genus Dendrobates; species Dendrobates tinctorius. The sequence continues at coordinate 434,517 of NW_027361754.1, forward strand.
GAAAAGGGTTGCAAAGTCTCACGTGACAAATTACAGTATTGCAAACAAAAGGTGACATTTTTGGGACATTGTATTGCCGAAGGTACAAGACACCTGACTGACGACAGGAAATAGGCAATTCAAAATCTCCCTCTACTCAGGTCACATCAGCATCTACGCACTTTCACTAGGCTTGGTGACCTACTGTAGGTCTTGGATAAGGTCTGCTTCACAAATGATGCAACCACTTTATGACTGCTTATCAGCAGACTCCTACGATCTCACTCAAGAAGCAATTGATTCCTTCCATTCTCTCCCTGGGTCCGATTTGGAGGCCAGGGTGGCTCAGCCTCCGATTTGTAGGCCGGGGTCGATCAGCCTCCGATTTGGAGGCCGGGGTGGCTCAGCCTCTGATTTGGAGCCTGGGGTCACTCAGCTTTCGATTTGGCGCGCCGGCCCTTTAAGACTCATTTCGCTGTGACCTGGGGGGTCATGTGAAGTTCACAGGCGTTGGCACAGTAACTGGGTCTGCCTGCACATATGAATGAGCTTAACTGCCATTTGAATCGCCTCAGGGCATGTTTTCCCTGTGGCAACATTTTCCCATTGAAATGCATTGAGGAAAATGTATATTCAAATGCAAATTGTGCAAAAACTACAAATCCGATCGACACGAAAATTACTTAGCACACCACTCGTGGACGCTGGCTTCGAAATGACACCTCAACGGAGTCTGTGCGTATAGCGGTTAGGGCTGCATTAACTACTGAAAATCAACTGAATAAAAATAACTAGATGTGTATTTCCTGAAGGAAGTACAGATAGTGCTTTGAAATGGTGCCCGGGATGCCCCTTTGAGAGACTTGCCTGCTGCCCCTGCAAGACTTTCAACTCAGGATCCATTTTAACTGTGGGTGCCTCTCAGGGGCCACTTTGGCCTCAGGGTCTGATTTTGTGGGTGGGGCCCCTCAGGATCCGATTCGGTGGCCTGGGCTCTCCAGAGCTTGAATTGGTGGCTGGGATGCCTCAGGGTCCAATTTTGTGGGTGGGGCCCCTCATGGCCTGATTTTGTGGGTGGGGCCCCTCAGGGTCCGATTTTGTGGGTGGGGCCCCTCAGGGTCCGATTTTGTTGCCATGGCCACTCAGGGTCTGATTTTGTGGCCGGGGCCCCTCAGGGTCCGATTTTGTGGGTGGGGCCCCTCAGGGTCCGATTTTGTGGCCAGGGCCCCTCAGGATCCGATTTTGTGGGTGGGGCCCCTCAGGGTCCGATTTTGTGGGTGGGGCCCCTCAGGATCCCATTTTGTGGTTGGGGCCCCTCAGGGTCCGATTTTGTGGTTGGGGCCTCTCAGGGTCCCATTGTGGTTGGGGCCCCTCAGGGTCTGATTTTGTGACCGGGGCCCCTCAGGGTCCAATTTGGTAGGTGGAGCCCCTCTGGGTCCGATTTGGTGGGTGGGGCCACCCAGGGTATGATTTGGTGGGTGGGGCCACTCTGGGTCTGATTTAGTGGGCGGGGCCCCTTAGGGTCCGATTTGGTAGGCGGGGCCCCTCAGGGTCCGATTTGGTGGGCGGGGGCCCTCAGGGTCCGATTTGGTGGGTGGGGGCCCTCAGGGTCCGATTTGGTGGGTGGGGCCACTCTAGGTCCGATTTGATGGGCGGGCCCCTCAGGGTCCGATTTTGTGGGTGGGGCCCCTCAGGGTCCGATTTGGTGGGTGGGGCCACTCTGGGTCTAATTTGGTGGGCGGGCCCCTTCAGGGTCCGATTTGGTGGGTGGGGCAACTCTGAGTCTGATTTGGTGGGCGGGACCCCTCAGGGTCCGATTTGGTGGGCGGGGCCACTGTGTCCAATTTGGTGGGCGGGGGCCCTAAGGGTCCGATTTGGTGGGTGGGGCCACTCTGGGTCCAATTTGATGGGCGGGCCCCTCAGGGTCCGATTTGGTGGGTGGGGCCCCTCAGGGTCCGATTTGGTGGGTGGGGCCACTCTGGGTCTAATTTGGTGGGCGGGCCCCTTCAGGGTCCGATTTGGTGGGCGGGGCAACTCTGAGTCTGATTTGGTGGGCGGGACCCCTCAGGGTCCGATTTGGTGGGCGGGGCCACTGTGTCCAATTTGGTGGGCGGGGCCACTCTGGGTCTGATTTGGTGGGCGGGGCCACTCTGGGTCCGATTTGGTGAGCGGGGCCACTCTGGGTCCGATTTGGAGGCCATGATGGCTTAGCCTCCGATTTGTAGGCCAGGGTCGATCAGCCTCCGATTTGAAGCCTGGGGTCACTCAGCTTTCGATTTGGCGCGCTGGCCCTTTAAGACTCATTTCGGTGCGCTGGCCCTTTAAGAATCACTTTGGCGCGTCGGCCCTTTAAGAGCCAGTTTGGCTCACTGGGCATCTAAATCCACTCTGGCGCACATTCTCTCTCAGGGGCATGTGTCATGTGATGAAGCAAGATTTGCATTTGTGCTGTGGGTTTCACTTTAAGAGCTGAAATTATCTGGCAGAAACTGTGTCCTGGGGTGGTCATGTAAAGTTCGTAGGCATTGGCATAGTAACAGGGTGTGCCTTCGCATATCAATGAGCTTAACTGCCATTTGAAGCGCCTCAGGGCATGTTTTCCCTGTGGCAACATTTTCCCATTGAAATGCATTGAGGAAAATGTCTTTTCAAACGCAAATTGCGCAAAAACTACAAATCCGATCGACAGGAAAATTACTTAGCACACCACTCGGGGACGCTGGCTTCGAAACGACACCTCAACAGAGTCTGTGCGTGTAGCGGTTCGGGCCGCATTAATTGCGGAAAACCATCTGAATAACTAGATGTGTATTTCCTGAAGGAAGTACAGATAGTGCTTTGAAATTTTGCCCGGGCTGCCCCTTTAAGAGACTTGCCTGCTGCCCCTGCAAGACTTGCAACTCAGTACCCGTTTTAACTGTGGGTGCCTCTCAGGGGCCACTTTGGCCTGTGGGGCCCCTCAAGATCCGATTCGGTGGCCTGGGCTCCTCAGGGCTTGAATTGGTGGATGGGATCCCTCAGGGTCTGATTTTGTGGCCGGGCCCCTCAGGGTCCGATTTTGTGATCGGGGCTCCTGAGGGTCGGATTTGGTGACTGGGGCCCCTCAGGGTCCGATTTTGTGGCCGGGGCCCCTCAGGGTCCGATTTTGAGGCCGGGCCCCTCAGGGTCCGATTTTGTGGCCTGGGCCCCTCGGGGTCCGATTTTGTGACTGGGGCTCCTGAGGGTCCGATTTGGTGACCGGGGCCCCTCAGGGTCCGATTTTGTGGCCGGGGCCCCTCAGGGTCTGATTTTGAGGCCGGGGACACTCAGGGTCTGATTTGGCGGGCGGGGCCACTCAGGGTCCGATTTTGAGGCCGGGGACACTCAGGGTCCGATTTGGTGGGCGGGGCCACTCTGGGTCCGATTTGGCGGGCGGGGCCACTCTGGGTCCGATTTGGTGGGCGGGGCCCCTCAGGGTCTGATTTTGTGGCCGGGGCCCCTCAGGGTCTGATTTTGTGGGTGGGGCCCCTCAGAGAGATTTCCCCTTTAAGAGAGACTTGGCTGCTGCCCCTGCAAGACTTTCAACTCAGGATCCGTTTTAAATGTGGGTGCTGCTCAGGGGCCACTTTGGCCTCAGGGTCTGATTTGGTGGGTGGGGCCCCTCAGGATCCGATTCGGTGGCCTGGGCTCCTCAGAATTTGAATTAGTGGCCGGGATTCCTCAGGGTCCAATTTTGTGGGTGGGGCCCCTCAGGGTCTGATTTTGTGGGTGTGGCCCCTCAGGATCCGATTTTGTGGGTGTGGCCCCTCAGGGTCCGATTTGGTGGGTGGGTCCCCTCAGGGTCTGATTTGGTGGGCGGGGCTCCTCAGGGTCCAATTTGGTGGGCGTGGCCACTCTCGGTCCGATTTAGTGGGCGGTGCCCCTCAGGGTCCGATTTGGTGGGCGGGGCCCCTCTGGGTCCGATTTGGTGGGCAGGGCCCCTCTGGGTCCGAGTTGGTGTGCGGGGCCACTCTGGGTCCGATTTGGTGGGCGGGGCCCTCCAGGGTCCGATTTGGTGGGCGGGGTCACTCTGGGTCCGATTTGATGGGCGGGTCTCCTCAGGGGCCGATTTGGTGGGCGGGGCCCTTCAGGGTCCGATTTGGTGGGCTGTGCCACTCTGGGTCCGTTTTGGTGGGCGGGTCTCCTCAGGGTCCGATTTGGTGGGCGGGGCCCCTCTGGGTCCGATTTGGTGGGCGGGGCCCCTCTGGGTCCGATTTGGTGGGCGGGGCCCCTCAGGGTCCAATTTGGTGGGTGTGGCCACTCTGGGTCCGATTTGGTGGGCGGGGCCCCTCAGTGTCTGATTTGATGGGCTGTGCCACTCTGGGTGCGTTTTGGTGGGCGGGGCCACTCTGGGTCTGATTTTTTGAGCGGGGCCACACTGGGTCCGATTTGGAGGCCAGGGTGGCTCAGCCTCCGGATTTGGAGGCCGGGGTGGCTCAGCCTCCAATTTGGAGCCTGGGGTCGCTCAGCTTTCGATTTGGCGCGCCGGCCCTTTAAGACTCATTTCAGTGCGCCGGCCCTTTAAGAATCACTTTGGCGCATCGGCCCTTTAAGAGCCAGTTTGGCTCACTGGGCTTCTAAATCCACTTTGGCGCACATTCTCTCTCAGGGGCATGTGTCATGTGATGAAGCTAGATTTGCATTTGTGCTGTGGGTTTCGCTTTAAGAGCTGATATTATGTGGCAGAAGCTCTGTCCTTGGGGCGTCATGTGACATTCGTAGGCATTGGCATAGTAACTGGGTCTGCCTGCGCATATCAATGAGCTTAACTGCCATTTCAATCGCCTCAGGGCATGTTTTGACTGTGGCAACATTTTCCCATTGAAATGCATTGAGACAGTGCATTCCAATGACGGGAAAAAAAATTTTCAAGCGCAAATTGCGCAAAAACTACAAATCCGATTGACAAAAAAATACTTAGCATACCTCTCGTGGATGCTGGCTTCGAAACGACACCTCAACGGAGTCTGTGCGTGTAGCGGTTCGGGCCGCATTAATTGCGGAAATCAACTGAATAATAAGAAGAATAAGTTAGCAGCGTTCGGATTACAATATAGTGGTTTTTTCAAAGCACTATAAATAGGTGAACTTAGAGACCAATGGTTAAAACAACACAGTGCAAACAGACTCCTGGTGGGGTAACACATTCTCTTTTTTTTTAAATCCAGCAAATTGGTTTAATGTCCTAGCAGGATGGATTTTTGGCATTGTATAGACTTGTATACAAATTTTGTTGTTTTGCTTATTGTTTTATGTAGCCGTAAAAGCACTAATTCAGTTAGGTCCATATATATTTGGACAGAGACAAAATTTTTCTAATTTTGGTTCTAGACATTACCACAATGAATATTAAACAAAACCATTCAGATGCAGTTGAAGTTCAGACTTTCAGCTTTCATTTGAGGGTATCCACATTAAAATTGGATGAAGGGTTTAGGAGTTTCAGGTCCTTAACATGTGCCACCCTGTTTTTAAAGGGACCAAAAGTAATTGGACAGATTAAATAATTGTAAATAAAATGTTCATTTCTAGTACTTGGTTGAAAACCCTTTGTTGGCAATGACTGCCTGAAGTCTAGAACTCATGGACATCACCAGACGCTGTGTTTCCTCCTTTTTGATGCTCTGCCAGGCCTTCACTACGGTGGTTTTCAGTTGCTGTTTGTTTGTGGGCCTTTCTGTCTGAAGCTTAGTCTTTAACAAGTGAAATGCATGCTCAATTGGGTTGAGATCAGGTGACTGACTTGGCCATTCAAGAATATTCCACTTCTTTGCTTTAATCCCTTCACTACCAAGGGTGGTTTGCACGTTAACTCCCGGGCCAATTTTTACAATTCTGACCACTGTCCTTTTATGAGGTAATAACTCTGAAACGCTTCCATGGATCCCGGTGATTCTGACATTGTTTTCTCGTGACATATTGTACTTCATGATAGTGGTAAAATTTCATTCAAATAACTTGTGTTTATTTGTGAAAAAAACAAAAATTTGGCGAACATTTTGAAAATTTCGCAATTTTCCAACTTTGAAAAATCACAGAGATACGGCACACAAAAAACTTAATAAGTAACATTTCCCACGTGTTTACTTTACATCAGCACAATTTTGGAACCAAAATTTTTTTTTGTTAGGAAGTTATAAGGGTTAAAAGTTGACCAGCAATTTCTCATTTTTGCAACACCATTTTATTTTTACGGCCCACATCACATTTGAAGCCACTTTGAGGGGTCTATATGATAGAAAATACCCAAAAGTGACACCATTCTAAAAACTGCACCCCTTAAGGTGCTCAAAACCACATTCAAGAAGTTTATTAACCCTTCAGGTGCTTCACAGGAATTTTTTGAATATTTAAAAAAAAAAAGATGAACATTTAACTTTTTTCACAAAAAAAATACTTCAGGTTCAATTTTTCTTTATTTTACCAAGGGAAACAGGAGAAATTGGACTGCAAAAGTTGTTGTGCAGTTTGTCCTGAGTACGCTGATACCTGATATGTGGGGGGAACCACTGTTTCGGTGCATGGCAGAGTTTAGAAGGGAAGGAGCGCCGTTTGACTTTTTCAATGCAAAATTGGCTGGAATTCAGATCGGATGCCATGTCACGTTTGGAGAGCCCCTGATGTACCTAAACAGTGGAAACCCCCCACAAGTGACCCCATTTTGGAAACTAGACCCCCCAAGGAACTTATCTAGATATGTGGTGAGAACTTTGAACCCACAAGGGCTTCAGAGAAGTTCATAACGTACAGCGATACAATTAAAAAATCATATTTTTTCCACAAAATGATCTTTTCACCCCCAATCTTTATTTTGCCAAAGGTAACAGGACCCTAAAAGTTAATGTGCAATTTGTCTTGAGTACGGTGATACCCCATATGTGGGTGTAAATGACTATTTGGGCGCATGGCAGAGCTTGGAAGGGAAGCAGTGCTATTTGACCTTTTTGGCTGGAATTGAGATTGGACACCATGTCGCGTTTGGAAAGCCCCTGATGTACCAAAACAGTGGAAACCCCCCACAAATGACACCATTTTGGAAACTAGACCCCCCAAGGAACTTATCTAGATGTGTGGTGAGCACTTTGAACCTCCCAGTGCTTCACAGAAGTTTATAATGCCCAGGCGTGAAAATAAAAAAATCGTATTTTTTCCACAAACATGATCTTTTAGTCCCCAATTTTTTATTTTCCCAAGGGTACCAGGAGAAATTGGACCACAAAAGTTGTTATCCAATTTGTCCTGAGTTCGCTGATACCCCATATGTGGGAGAAAACTACTGTATGGGCACACGTCAGGGCTCGGAAGGGAAGTAGTGATGTTTTGGAATGCAGACTTTGATGGAATGGTCTGCGGGTGTCATGTGCGTTTGGAGAGCCTCTGATGTGCCTAAACTATTCAAACTTCCCACAAGTGACCCCATTTTGGAAACTAGACCCCCACAGAACTTATCTAGATGTATGGTGAGCACTTTGAACCAAGTGCTTCACAGAAGTTTATAACGCCCGGGCGTGAAAATAAAAAAATCATTTTTTTCCACAAAAATGATATTTTTGCCCCCAATTTTTTATTTTCCTAAGGGTAACAGGAGAAATTGTACCCCAAAAGTTGTTTTGCAATTTGTCCTGAGTAGGCTGATACCCCATATGTGGGGGTAAAACACTGTTTGGGCGCGTGGCAGAGCTTGGAAGGGAAGGAGCACCATTTGACTTTTTCAACGCAGAATTGGCTGGAATTGAGATCAGATGCCATGTTGCGTTTGGAGAGCCCCTGATGTGCCCAAACAGTGGAACCCCCAATTCTATCTCCAACCCTAACCCCAACACACCCCTAACCCTAATCTCAGCCCTAACCCTAGCGGGAAAATGGAAATACTTTCTTTAATTTTATTATTTTTCCCTAACTAAGGGGGTGATAACGGGGGTTTGATTTACTATTTATGGCGGTTTTTATGTTTGGCGGCTGTCACACGCTAAAAGATGCTTTTTATTGTAAAAATAGTTTTTGCATCACCACATATTGAGAGCTATATTTTTTCCATATTTTGACCCACTGAGTCATGTGAGATCTTATTTTTTGCGGGACGAGTAGACGTTTTTATTGGTATCATATTTGGGTACGTGACATCTTTTGATCGCTTTTTATTCTGATTTTTGGGACTCAGAATGAACAAAAACCCAGCGTTTCATGAATTTCTTTTGGGGGGTGCGCTTACACCGTTCCGCGTGCGGTAAAATTGATAAAGAGGTTTTATTCTTCGCGTCAGTATGGTTACAGTGATACCTCATTTATGTATTTTTTTATGTTTTGGCGCTTTTATGCAATGAAAACCATTTTATATAAAAAATTATTATTTTTGCATCGCTTTATTCTGCGAGCTATAACTTTTTTATTTTTTCACTGATGATGCTGTGTGGCAGGTAGTTCTTTGCAGGACAAGATGATGTTTTCAGCGGTACCATGGATATTTATATGCGTCTTTTTGATCGCGCATTATTGCACTTTTTGTTCGGCAGTATGATAATAAATCATTATTTTTTGCTTCGTTTTTTATTTTAATTTTTTAAGGGGTTCGCTAAAGGGGTTAACTAATGGGACAGTTTTATAGGGCGGGTCATTACGAACGCGGTGATACCAAATATGTGTACTTTTATTGTTTTTTTTATTTCCAAAAAATGAATTAGGGAATTTTTTTTTTTTTTAATTTATTTAGCGATTTTTAAAAAAATTATTTTCACACATTTTTTCTTTAACTTTATTACATTGTCCCAGGTGGAACATCACTGTCCTGTGACAGATTGCTGATCTGTCACATCACAGATTGCTGTGACAGATCAGCAGTCTGTCACAGGCACTACACAGGCTTCCTCCTTGCCTGCGCTTTGCAGGCATGAGGAAACCAGCTCCCTGCAGGCCCCCGCCGCCATATTGGATCCGGGGACCTGCAGGGAGGGAGACCCCCGCAGCAGCTCTGCACATTGCGCTGCTGTGGGGGGCTCAGGGAAGCACGGAGGGAGTGTTTGATCGCGGTGTGCCAGGGGTTAACGTGTCGGGGGCGGTCCGTGACCGCCCCTGACACACTGTGCCGGGTGTCAGCTGTGATAATCAGCTGACACCCAGCCGCGATCAGCTGCGCTCACCAAGTGGGCGCCGCTGATCGCTATGACGTAATATTCCGTCCATGAGAATTAGGTCCCAGGTCACATGGACGGAATATTACGTCCATTGTAGGAAAGGGGTTAATAAACTCCTGGGTTGCTTTGGCTTTATGTTTTGGGTCATTGTCCATCTGTTTTATGAAACGAGACCAATCAGTTTGGCTGCATTTGGCTGGATCTGAGCACACAGTATGGCTCTGAATACCTCAGAGTTCATTCGGCTGCTTCTGTCCTGTGTCACATCATCAATAAACACTAGTGACCCAGTGCCACTGGCAGCCATGCATGCCCAAGCCATCACACTGCCTCCGCCGTGTTTTACAGATGATGTGGTATGCTTTGGATCATGAGCTGTACCACGCCTTCGCCATACTTTTCTCTTTCCATCATTCTGTTAGAGGTTTTTCTTGGTTTCATCTGTCCAAAGAATGTTCTTCCAGAACTGTGCTGGCTTTTTTAGATGTTTTTTAACAAAGTTCAGTCTAGCCTTTTGATGCTTATGAGTGGCTTGCACCGTGCAGTGAACCCTCTGTATTTACTTTCATGCAGTCTTCTCTTTATGGTAGATTTAGATATTGATACGCCTACCTCCTGGAGAGTGTTGGTCACTTGGTTGGCTGTTGTGAAGGGGCTTCTCTTCACCATGGAGATTATTCTGCAATCATCCACCACTGTTTTCTTCCGTGGGCGCCCAGGTCTTTTTGCATTGATGAGTTCACCAGTGCTTTCTTTCCTTCTCAGGATGTACCAAGCTGTAGATTTTGCCACTCCTAATGTAGCAATTTCTCGGATGGGTTTTTTCTGTTTTTGCAGCTTAAGGGTGTGTGCACACGCTGCGGATTTTGCTGCGGTTCCGCAGCGGTTTTGGCCGCTGCGGACCCGCAGCAGTTTCTGCTGCGGTGTACAGTACAATGATTCCCTATGGGAATCAAAAACCGCAGTGCAGACGGTGCGGAATTTTCCGCGCGGATTATCTGCGGTTTTCAATCCGCAGAAAGAATTGACATGTCAATTCTTTCTGCGGATTCTCCTGCGGTTTGCCATCTCCTCCATTGAGGAGATGAAAAACCGCAGGGCAAAACCGCAGAGCAATCCGCAGGTAAAACCGCAGGTCTTTTGACCTGCGGTTTCACCTGCGGATTGTACAAAATCCGCGCGGATGAATCCGCACCTTTTCCGCAGCGTGTGCACACAGCCTAAGGATGGCTTGTTTCTCCTGCATGGAGAGCTCCTTTGACTGCATGTTTCCTTCACAGCAAAACCTTCCAAATGCAAGCACCACACCTCAAATCAACTCCAGGCCTTTTATCTGCTTAATTGAGAATGACATAACGAAGGGATTGCCCAGACCTGTTCATGAAATAGCCTTGGAGTCAATTGTCCAATTACTTTTGGTCCCTTTAAAAACAGGGTGGCACATGTTAAGGAGCTGAAACTCCTAAACCCTTCATCCAATTTTAATGTGGATACCCTCAAATGAAAGCTGAAAGTCTGAACATCAACTGCATCTGAATTGTTTTGTTTAAAATTCATTGTGGTAATGTCTAGAACCAAAATTAGAAAAATGTTGTCTCTGTCCAAATATATATGGACCTAACTGTATATGTATTACTTAAGCTACTGAATAATGTATATGTGGAAAAAGAATCTAAGGCTGATCCTTCTGTGGTGTATCATAGACCCCAGATAGCCATTGCTGATGGGAAAAGTGAGTGTCCACACTGAGGGAGGATGGGTGAAGCAGGTAGGAAGCCCCCTTATAGGTACTAAACCTATGAGACAGTAGCTCCTTTGTGGACATCAGCTGACCCTGTGGCATAGGTTATACCATTTACAAAGGGGGAAATTGATATAGAAGGGTTAATGGTTTGCCTTTAAATGCCTAACTGCCTTTAATTCTTCATTTGCCTTTTGCTTTTCATTTATTCTTATGACACTGCAGTTTTGCCTGTCTCCTCTTCAAGGGAAATATGCTTCTTATCATATATGTTCTCAATAGTCAGACAAAATGTGTTCTGGGTACATTGTAAACAAGGTATAACCCTGAGGTGATGGTGGGGGCCACATGAGCTCCATAGAATTACATATTGTTGTAAATGGTATAAAAGATTGCCTTGTGTTTCATTACGTCAAATAAAGTGATTTGCCCACGACCAGTGTGCAGTTCTCCTTTGTCTCCAAGCGCTAGTAAATTAAGGGCGTAAACTCCTAATTTGGCCTCACTGGTGATCTGGCAGACCTGACTTTGGTCAGAACGAAAACAGCTACAACAAATGGTATACTGATTGTCCGGAGTTGTGAAATCTAGACAGCCTTACAAAACTCCTTCATCACTTTGGACATAAGGCTATGTGCACACGCTGCGGATTCACCAGCGGATTTTTCCATGCGGATCCGCAGGTAAACCCGCAGGTAAAGTGACCTGCAGTTTTCCTGTGGATTGGCCAGCGGTTTTCCTTGCGGTTTGACACCTGGACAATGGAATAAGTGGCAAACCGCAGCGGAATCCGCAGAAAGAATTGACATGTCAATTCTTTCTGCGGATTTAAAACCACAGCTTTTCCGCAGTGGAAAAACCACAGCATGTGCACTGTGGATTGTAAATCCCATAGACTTACATGGTACTGTACACTGTCTGCGGAACTGCTGCTGATCTGCAGCGTGTGCACATACCCTAATAGGAGTTCCTTGGTCCGTCAGGATCTCTTTTGGCAGGCCCATACAAGAGAAAATATGAACTACAGTAGTTCTCAGGCTATACTCCTGGCTGATGAATTTCTCAGTGGTACTGCCTCCGGGTACCGTGTTGCATTGTCCATCACCACTAGGATGTATTGGTGCCCCCTGGCAGACATAACTAGGGGCCCTACAAGGTCCATGGCAAACCAGTCATATGGGACCTCTATAATGGACAACGTCACTAAGAAACTCCGGAATTGGTATACGGGAGCAGTTTGCTGACAACTGGGGCAGGACCAGCAGTAACAATCTATCTGTGACACCCAGGCCAGTAGAACCTCCTAAGGACCCGTTCTTGAGTTTTTTCTACGCCCAGATGCCCATACAAGACATGAGAATAGGCCAGGTTTAGTACCCTACACCTCATCATTTAAAGCGTAATGTGGAAAATGCTTAACTACTTAACGGTAGCGGTGTTTTTCAGGAGCCCATGACAGCACCACGAGAAAGGGGATCCGCCCTTCAGGGACAGGAAACCTACGGACATAAAAAGGGTGGCCCTCTCTCCCACCTCAGTTGGATTACAGAGCACGAGAGGACCTCCCTGGTTAGTAGCAATTTATATATACTTCCAAACTAAATATTCTTCACACCCGTGACAAAGGTCTAACTCACGAAAGAAAGGTGCTAATCCATACGTGAAAAAAGGGAGTGTTAAATATTAATAATTTGGATATGTATTTCTTATTACAATTCTGAACTGAACAGTGCCTTCAGCTGACACTGCATGTGTTATTTTTGTAAGTTTACTGCATGGTAAATGTCAACTCCATATATATATACACTCACTGGCCACTTTATTAGGTACACCTGTCCAACTGTGTGTTAAGACTTAATTTCTAATCAGCCAATCACATGGCGGCAACTCAGTGCATTTAGGCATGTAGACATGGTCAAGACAATCTCCTGCAGTTCAAACCGAGCATCAGTATGGGGAAGAAAGGTGATTTGAGTGCCTTTGAACGTGGCATGATTGTTGGTGCCAGAAGGGCTGGTCTGAGTATTTCAGAAACTGCTGATCTACTGGGATTTTCACGCACAACCATCTCTAGGGTTTACAGAGAATGGTCCGAAAAAGAAAAAAAATCCAGTGAGCGGCAGTTCTGTGGCCGGAAATGCCTTGTTGATGCCAGAGGTCAGAGGAGAATGGGCATACTGGTTCGAGCTGATAGAAAGGCAACAGTGACTCAAATTGCCACCCATTACAACCAAGGTAGGCAGAAGAGCATCTCTGAACGCACAGTGCGTCGAACTTTGAGGCAGATGGGCTACAGCAGCAGAAGACCACACTGGGTACCACTCCTCTCAGCTAAGAACAGGCATCTGATGGCTACTTTCAGCAGGATAATGCGCCATGTCATAAAGCTCGAATCATCTCAGATTGGTTTCTTGAACATGACAATGAGTTCACTGTACTCAAATGGCCTCCTCAGTCACCAGATCTCAATCCAATAGAGCATCTTTGGGATGTGGTGGAACGGGAGATTCGCATCAGGGATGTGCAGCCGACAAATCTGCGCCAACTGTGTGATGCCATCATGTCAATATGGTCCAAAATCTCTGAGGAATGCTTCCAGCACCTTGTTGAATCTCTGCCACGAAGAATTGAGGCAGTTCTGAAGGCAAAAGGGGGTCCAACCCGTTACTAGCATGGTGTACCTAATAAAGTGGCCAGTGAGTGTATATAGACCACGTGCTTTTAGAAACGTATATAATTCATGGCTCACTCTAGGGGTCGCTCTCTCCTTCCTTCACCACCATGAGAGACAGACTTGAGGAGTCATCCTTGCTCGGACACGACATTGAATGAACAGCTGGTATGTAACTTGATCACTACGTGAGAAGCCTAACAGAGACGAACGCCATTTGCCATGCGGGATCCCAGGGAAAGAAGGGTACAAGCTTTGCTATGAACAAATGGACAATCTATTTATAATCATGCACCTATTTTTATGTTTTTCTCTAATAATCTTTTCTTTGATGGAAGAATCCAAATAAACCACTACATTTTTTATCTGGTAACAAGTCCTGAATATTATATAAGAATACGTATTTTTTTACATGGAGGGAATGCAAAGGTGCTGTCATGGGCTCCTGAAAAACACCGCTACCGGTAAGTAGCTAAGCATTTATTCAGTCACCATGACAGCACCACCAGAGATTTACAGAGATGAAAAGAGCTTCGGGAGGGACAGCTGCCTCAAGCACCTTTCTCCCAAACGTGAGATCGGAGGAATCACCTAAATCCAATCTATAGTGAATAAAGAACATGGATGGAGAGGACCACGTAGCTGCCTTACATATGTCCTCAATGGATACCTCCAACCTTTCTGCCCAGGATGTTGCCATGGCCCGAGTGGAGTGTGCTCTTATACCTTCCGGGATTTCCGCACCACCTGTTGTATAAGCCAAGAAATTGCCTCCCTATTCCATCTGGCTAAAGTGTTTTTGGACAATAAGTCCTTTCCTAACTGCGGGGGGTCCTTCCCAGCCGATGATGTATCTCTACGGCCTGAGGACTTGCCGGACTTAGACCTCTGACTGGACTTAGCTCCTGTAAGGCGGCTACTTTTTTTTTGCCACATGGTTTTTTTTTTGCCTTCCTCTGGATCAACATGTTAGGGCAAGTTAGGATAGGATATGGGTTGAACTAGATGGACTTAAAGTCTCCCTTCAACCTTAATAACTATGTTACTGCCGCTAGACTGCTGTTGGGAAGCTGATCCATAGGGCTTCCCAGAGAGAAGCTGCTACGGGTGCTCCGGCGAATGCTACTGCTGTTGCTGCTGCGCTGCGGTGCTTTAAATGCATTATCCCAGCTGCAGCCTGGTCTCCCATTCTGGTCCCGGCCCAGCCTCAAGCTGCTTAGCGGCACTCACGCTCAGCCTAGAATGGCCGGTGGCCCTGAAAGCACCTGGACACCATTGCAGCTCCTTTAATAGCCGGCCTCCCCCGATGGTACCCACCCCAGATGGGGCCAGCAGGCGAATCCAGGTGGATTGCCCGGTACTGTACTGTGCGCTGGGAATGCCTCCTCCCTCCCACCGAGACAGCTCCCTCGCTAGACGACGCCCATTTACCGGGCCGCATCCCCCCCGCCGGTATCCCCCCAGCCCAGTGCAGCATCACGCCACCCGGAAGAGACCAGCGCCGCAGCCCCCACAGCGCATGCCCGGCCGCGTCATCAGACAGTGCCACCGGTTGCGCCATCAGGGGCCGCCCCATTCTGTCGCGTCACTCTGGCCGTGACCCGACGGCGGCGGGTAGACGCCGAGACCGCAACCTCCACCTCCACCGCACAGCAAGAGCCCCACATGGCTGCCAACACCCGCAAGAGGCAGGAGCACCTGCCCCGGATGCCGCCAGCCGGCACAGACCCCGAGGAAAAAGGCCCCCCGCATGCATACTCACCGGTACGCATGGCAATGGGCCCCTTAAAGTCAACCCCCCCGGAGGGTGCTTTGTCCTGCTGCCACCTCACCAGCGGTCCCCCTGCCGTGGACGCCTCCAGGACACTGGACAGGCCGAGGCAGGGGCCCTGCCGCTGCCTGAGTCAACCAGCCAGGCCTGGGAACATCTTTGATCTTCTTGCAGGTATGTCTGAAGAGGCTTCCCTGTCAAGGACAGGAAACCAACTGAGGCGGGAAAGAGGGCCGCCCTTTTTAAGTCTGTAGCTTTCCTGTCCCTGAAGGGTGGATCCCCTCTCTCGTGGTGCTGTCATGGCGACTGAATAATTTGGTGTCAGCCACCGCCTCTCGAGCGACCCTATTTATCACAGTTACATTGTCAAATTCCCCTTTTAGAGTAAGATCCAGCAATTTTCCCCAAAACCCCCCAATTCAGGAATCTCTGCCTCATTGGTCAGTCTCATCCTCATCTCCAGCAAGGACAGACAGGGGAAACTCCTCCACCTTCAACTGCCATGGAGGTTTCATTATGGTGAAACTGGCTCCTGACTCAGTCACCTGGTACTTCCGCATTCTGCCATGAGTCCCAAAACAAGCTAAAGTCTGGCCCTATCACCGAGTGTAGTAGGTCCTTAACCATCCAGGCAGTTCCTTTTTATAGACACTCTGGCAACAGGGCAGTCCTTTGCGTCCCCGTGAATACAGCAAACAGCCACATGTTTTCCAGGGATCAACTGGTGGGGAAACATGGCCCTTACCAGGGTCACCAAACTGCAAGAGTCCAAACACCAGTACACTACTGCAGGCGGGGCAGGCATAGTATGGACAGCAAAATCCTATATAGAAAAGAAATACCAGAAGTATAACTATTCAGTATTTTATTATATGAATATTAGACAAATATATAACCCCCAAAAAAATATTCATAAAAAGATATAATTCTAATCCTAAGAAAAAAGTATTTTATTTTGATTAAAAAAATTGATGGACACAAAATTTAGTTCAAGACAAGAAATTTTTTATTAATTAAAATTAAAATAATATTTTTATTTAAAAATAATTAAAAACAATTGCATTGTGTGCGCGGGGCATCATATGTCAAACTAATTGGCACAATAATTTAAGAAATATATTCAATAATAATTCAGCAGTGGTTCCCTATTCAAAGATAATACATATCATGTGATAAAAAAAATGCATTAATTCATCATCTTACCAAAAAATTAATAAATATTAATAAAAATGTAAAGTGCAAAAATATGCCCAAACTGCAGAATATGGTGCTAAATATTTATTTAAATAAGCACAATTAAAGTGAAAAGGTAATAATAAGGTGCTATAAGAAAAGTGCCATGTGCAAATCAATACTACAAAAATAAATCACTATGTGGAAAATCTTATTAAAACGCCACTCAATGGTAAACAATACACCAAATCACTAATAAATAGCCAAAGTTAGACGAAATGCATTAAAATAAGTAGTAGGGAAAAACCACAAGTACCAACCGGTATTGACACACTACTGCCCCAGCACACACCACTCCAACGCATGTTTCGCTTCCGCTTCGTCAGGGAGTCCCTGGGGTGGAGGATTCCGCCTGCAACCACTTCTGTACCAAATCCAACATTTGGGAGTGAGGGGTTTATCACCGCAATATGGAAGCTAACAGCCTCAGTGAAACGCATCTCCCCTCCAGCACTTTGCCAGTGACTTTGTCACAATAGATATAGATAGATAAAAAGTAAGAGATAGAAAATGATGACGATAGATAGATAATAGATAAAGACAGTGTTTCACAGGTGAATATGAATCTTATAGAGGGCAGCGCCCCCAATTGTTTGTATCTGAAGGGTGGACCTAGAGTAGGGTCTCTGAACTTGGCACGGGGGCTGAGATTCTCCTCGGTGTATGCGTGGACAGGCAAAAACACTGCACACCAGGTGATCTGTGTCTGTCACGCATTCTCCTCTGTAGGACTGGAAACAGGAACTTTTTAATTAGCTTACTTTTTAATTATAATCAAAGTAACTTGCAGCAAATTCATCGGAGCCTGAAGATTCCCACCGAGAACGACTCCAGCCTGGAGATAATTGGAAAAGACATTTCCATAGAGACAATGTGGCAGATTATTTCTTATAACATGTCCTGAAATCAGCGCTGAAAAGTCAAAATCACAAGAGAAATGGCTAACAAGTAAATGAATGAACGTGGCCAGAACAGAACCCTGACCCCATAATACACAGCAGACCGAGTTGTCACCCGTCATAACCTGTCAGGAAGATGTTCACTTCTGTCTTATTATATACAGTGGGGGAAATAAGTATTTGATCCCTTGCTGATTTTGTAAGTTTGCCCACTGACAAAGACCTGAACAGTCTATAATTGTATGGGTAGGCTAAATTTATTTGCATTTTGCAGTAAGAAATAAGTATTTGATCCCTCTGGCAAACAAGACTTAATACTTGGTGGCAAAACCCTTGTTGGCAAGCACAGCTGTTGTGAGTTCATTCTCTGGTTCACCAGTTGTGAATTCTCCTTCCAGACTCCCTCTTGTGGTAACAGGAGGTAGTGAGGCTGATTTGATCAGTGGAGATCAGACACCTGAGAATGAGGATGACGATTGGACCTCAGGAGGCTCAGATTGGATTTAAGACAGCCGACGCCCTATTCAGTTGCTGGTGATTCCTTCTGCTTGTCAGGTCTTGGTTCTCAGCTCTGTTCCAGTCAGCTCAAGCTAAGTTCTCTGCTAATGTTCACACTTGATTTTGTTGTTCTATTCAGTTTTTGTGTGGCCAGCCAGCCCCGGCTTGGGCTGTGCTGAATTTCCACTCTTATTTATCTGTATTTGCCAATTTGCTTTTTGAATGAACTATGACGTGGGGAATCGGGAATTGTTGGCCATGAAGTGGGCATCTGAGGAGTGGAGACATTGGTTGGAGGGAGCTAGACATCAAGTTCGGGTCCTCACTGATCACAAGAATTTGATTTATCTGGAGTCGGCCAAACGCTTGAATCCTAGACAGGCTAGATGGGCCTTGTTTTTCACGCGTTTTTATTTTGTGGTCTCTTTTCTTCCGGGCACTAAGAATGTTAAGGCAGACGCCCTTTCTAGGAGTTCCTTTGCCGATTCTCTTAGTGTGACCGAGCCTACTACCATCCTAGGTGAGGGGGTAGTTCTTTCTGCCATTTCGCCCGTTTTGAGACGTGCCCTGGAGGAATTTCAGGAGGATAAACTTGAGCGTTGCCCTATGGGAAAATTGTATGTTCCTGACCAGTGGAGAAAGAGTGATGTCTGAAATTCATTGCTCCGCATTGGCTGGTCATCCAGGTATTTTTGGTACCAGAGATTTGGTGAGTCGATCCTTTTGGTGGCCTGCCTTATCTTGTGACGTCAGGAATATTGTACAGTCCTGTGGGACTTGTTCTCGGTCTAAACCCTGTTCTCGTTCTAGTGGGCTGCTGATGCCCTTGCCGGTGCCCAAGAGGCCATGGACCCATATCTCATTGTATTTTATTTCTGATCTTCCTGTCTCTCAGAGAATGACTGTTATCTGGGTGATTTGTGATAGATTTTCGAAGATGGTCCATCTTGTACCGCTCCCAAAGTTGCCATCTTCCGCTGAGTTGTTGCCCTTGTTTTTACAACAGGTGGTTCGGTTACATGGGATTCCTGAGAACATTGTGTCCGACAGAGGAGTCCAGTTTGCTTTCAGATTCTGGAAAGCCTTTTGTTCCAATCTGGGAATACAGTTATCCTTCTTCTCCGCGTTTCATCCCCAGACCAATGAACAGACTGAGAGAACAAACCAGACCTTGGAGTCTTATTTGAGATGTTTTATATCTGCTGATCAGGATGATTGGGTCTCATTTTTGCCCTTGGCCGAATTCGCACTGAACAATAGAGCTAGTTCTGCCACTTTGATGTCACCCTTTTTCTATAATTTTGGGTTTCATCCTCGATTCTCTTCAGGGCAAGTGGAATCTTCGTCCTGCCCAGGTGTGGACACTGTGATTAAGAGAATGCAGCAGATATGGGACCAAGTGGTGGATAAGTTGTCACTCTCTCAGGAAAAGGACCAGCGATTTTCCAACCGGCATAGGACCATTGGTCCCCGGTTTAAAGTGGGTGATATGGTTTGGTTGTCCTCTAAGAATATTCCTATGAAGGTTGCATCTCCTAAATTTAAGCCAAGATTTATTGGTCCTTATAAGATTTTGGAAATTCTTAATCCTGTTTCGTTTCGATTGGCTCTTCCACTTACGTTCAAGATCCATAACGTATTTCACAAATCTCTGTTGAAGAGGTTTGTTGAGCCAGTGGTTCCTATGGCAGCACCTCCTGACCCTGTGTTGGTTGAAGGCAATGTGGAATATGAGGTAGAGAAAAGTCTTAGTTACTCACCGGTTAACGGTATTTTTCGGAGTCCATGACAGCACCACCTGAGAGAGGGGATCCGCCCTTTAGGAACAGGAAACCTACAGATACAAAAAGGGTGGCACCTCTCCCACGCATCAGTTGGATTACAGAGCACAAGAGGACTTCCAAGGTTAATGCATGATTTATGTACAGTATTCTTTACAATTACAACTTTTATCACCAGTGAGCATATACAAGAAAAAAGACGTGCACACCCCAATTAAACTATAAGGGAGGGAATATACGGGTGCTGTCATGGACTCCGAAAAATACCGTTAACCGGTGAGTAACTAAGACTTTATTCGGTCGTCCATGACAGCACCACCTGAGAGATTTACAGAGAGTAATATCAGCTTTAGGGAGGGACTACAGCCTGCAGCACCCTTATACCAAAAGAGAGGTCTGTGGAAGCACCCAGGTCTAGCCTATAATGACTATAAAAGGTGCTCGGAGAGGACCAAGTGGCCGCCTTACATATCTGGTCGATGGAGACTTCTGATCTTTCGGCCCATGAGGTTGCCATTGCCCTGGTGGAATGCGCCCTCAGCTTTCCGGGTGGCGACCTGCCCTTTGATGTGTATGCTATTGCAATCGCCTCTCTAATCCATCTGGCTAGTGTATTTTTTGATGCTCTACAACCTTTCCTGGGGCCTTGATGAGAGATAAATAGGGCATTATCTTTCTTCCAGGGATCGGTGACTGACAGATATTCTATGAGGCCTCTCCTGAGATCCAGGGTGTGTAGTTTCCTTTCTTTTTCGTTAGTTGGATTAGGGAGGAAGGATGGCAGAACTATCTCCTGTGTCCTATGGAAACTAGAAACTACCTTTGGCAAGTTCGCTGGATCAGGTCTAAGTATTACCCTATCCTCTTTAAACTGTAAATAAGGAGGACACCTAAATAAGGCCTGAATATCGCTTATTCTGCGAGCCGATGTTAGAGCTACCAGGAAGGCTACCTTGAGGGACAGGTTTTTTAGGGAAGCCGACGAGATAGGTTCGAATGGAGTCTCTGTCATAGCAGTGAGGACTAGGTTCAAGTCCCACGGCATAAACCTATCCTTCATTATTGGCCTGGATCTACCTGCTGCCTTAATGAATCTGCTTATCCAATAATTACCAGCAATGTTACAGCTAAACAGAGCCCCCAAGGCTGACACTTGTACTTTAAGGGTACTGGTAGAGAGTCCCATGTCTAGACCTTTTTGTAGGAACTCTAATATCTGCATTATAGGTGCTGAATCCCCAGCGATTACTTCTGGGTTTTGAAGGAATTTTTTCCAAATTCTAACGTAAATTTTTGTGGTAATGATTTTCCTACTCTTAAGTAGGGTGTTAATTAGGTCTGCGGAGAAACCCTTCTCTTCTAATAATGACCGTTCAAACTCCACGCCGTCAGATGAAGGCCAGCCACCTGAGGATGGAAGACTGGGCCCTGGGACAGGAGATCCGGGATGTCCGGCAGAACCCAAGGATCGGACACCGACATGGTCCTGAGGCATGAGAACCATGCTCTCCTGGGCCAAAATGGAGCGATGACTATAACCCTCGCTCTGTCTTTCCTGATTTTCCTCATCACCAGGGGTAGAAGAGATAGGGGAGGGAAGGCGTAGGCTAGTTTGAAGTCCCAGTTTATCAGGAAGGCATCTACCGCCAGAGGATTTTCTCTGGGATTCAGGGAGCAGAATTGTTTCAATTGCGTGTTGTCTCTGGTGGCGAATAGGTCTACCTCTGGATATCCCCACTTTTGAACAATCAGATTGAATATGGAGGTGTTTAAAGACCATTCCCCTTGCTTTAGCCGATTGCGGCTTAAAAAGTCTGCCGTGATGTTGTCTTTTCCTTTTATATGCAATGCTGTTAAAGATAGGAAGTATTGTTCTGCTAGATGGAACAACCGCTCTGCTACAAACATCAGGGGTCTGGAACGGGTCCCGCCTTGGTGATTGATGTATGCCACGGTGACCCGATTGTCAGAGAACACTCGCACGTGATGGCCCTGTAGGTACACAAGGAGCTTTTTAGCTGCCTGTTCTACTGCTGTCAATTCTTTTAGGTTAGATGACATTCTTAACTGATGATTTTGCCATTGGTCCTGGACTAAAATTTCACCCATATGAGCTCCCCAGCCGTAAGGACTAGCATCCGTGGTGACTATGCGGGTTACGTTATACTCCCAGGGCACCCCTTTTGATAAGTTATCTTTGTCTAACCACCACTCTAGGGACTCCCTTGTGTTACGGGATAAGGTTAAGCTGACCCTCCAAGTAACCTCCAAGGACTTTTTGATGTAATAAGACCTCGCTCTGTAGTTTCCTTGCATGAAACTGGGCCCACTGGACTGCCGGGATACAGGCTGAAAGAGAGCCTAGAAGGGACATGGCTTTTCTGAGGGACATGGTGGGGTTATTGGAGGCGTTCAGGATCTGATAATGGAGGCGAACAAGCTTGTCCGGAGGCAGACGGCATTCCTGTTTTTCAGAATCCAGGGTTAGGCCCAAAAATTGTTGGACTTTCATTGGCTGCAACCGGGACTTTTTGACGTTCAGCAACCATCCTAACCGTTCTAGGGCAGACATTGCCTTTTGTAGCTGTTGTAAACAATGGTTCGCCGTTTTACCTACAATAAGAAAATCGTCCAGGTAGGGAATCACCAGAATGTTCGATTCACGTAGATGGGCCATGACCTCCGCTATCACCTTAGTAAACACTCGGGGAGCGACTGCCACTCCAAAAGGGAGGGCCGCATATTGGAAATGTCTAATTGACCCATCCAACTGAACCGCCACTCTGAGGAACCGCTGATGGCCTGCATGGATGGGTATATGGTAGTATGCGTCTTTTAGATCTAACACCACCATGAAGCAGTTTTGGAACAGCAATTTTATTGCAGACTTAATCGTTTCCATTTTAAAGGGACGTATGACCAAAAACTTGTTGAGGGCCTTAAGGTTAATTATTGTCCTAAAGGAGCTGTCCGGTTTGCGGACCAGGAACAGAGGGGAGTAGAATCCCTTCCCCCATTCTTCCTCTGGAACCTCTATCAGGACTTTCTTAGCGCACAGGTTATGAACCTCGGCTTCCAGGGCAGCTTGTTCTGCAGCAGACGACCTGAGTGGGGTGATTTTAAATTGATCAAGGGGAACCCTAGAAAACGCTAGTCGTAGTCCCACGGCTATTATCCCCAATATCCAGCTGCTATTGGAGATCAGAGACCAGGATGGGTAGAAGGCAGCTAGTCTCCCTCCTACTGGGGCAACTAGTCATTGGGGCGGCTTTTTCGTATCCCGAGCTGGACCTTCCTGGCGCCCTCCCCCAAACATGAATCCTGTACCTTTCCTTTTTTTGTCATCCCATCTGCCCTGATCTCTGGACGGCCTTCTCCGGAAAAACCCTTTCCTGGCAAAGGGACGTCTGTAAGAGGGGTTCGGGAGACTGGGAAATTTCTTTTTGTCATCTCCAGCTTTCTCCAACAATTCGTCCAAGACGGGGCCGAATAGGTACTCCCCCTCGCAGGGAATGGAACAGAGACGGGACCGGGCTTGAATATCTCCTGGCCAGCATTTTAACCAGAGCGCTCTTCGCGCTGCATTAGACAGACCTGCGGCTTTAGCCGCCATTCTTGCAGAGTCTGCAGAAGCATCGGCTAAAAACGCCGCGGCATTTTGAATGATGGGCAAATTTTTCCGAATAGATGATCTTGAAGCTCCATCTCTTAGTTCGGAATCTAGCTGATCTAGCCAGACCATCATAGATCTGGCTGTACAGGTGGCAGCTACCGCTGGTCTTAACGCGCCTGCTGACATCTCCCATGTCCCTTTAAGGAAAGAATCCGCTTTTTTATCTAACGGATCTTTTCAGGGAGGCCATATCGTCAAACGGTATGGCGGATTTTTTAGATGCTTTGGCTACTGCTGCATCTAGTTTCGGGGCTTTATCCCATCTGTTTACTACCGGGTTATCAAAGGGGTATCTCCGCTTAAAGGCTGGTGGCATGGAGCCCCTTTTCTCCGGTCTCTTCCATTCTCTATCAATTAGGCTCTGAACCTTTTCGTTCAATGGAAAAGCTTTACGTTTTTTGGGGTCCAACCCCCCGAACATTATGTCCTGTGCTGAGAGTTCCCGTTTTTTTTTCCGCTACCCCCATGGTGGACCGTATAGCTTTCACTAATCTGTCCATCTGGTCTAAGGGGAAGCAGAACCGGCTAGAGTCTTCATCCGAGGAAGACGACGAGGAGGCCGAGGAGTCCGAGGAATTGTCCCCCTTCCCAGGGGCGACTGAGGCCTCCGAGCCTGAACCACTAGCCTCTCTTCTCCTAGAAGGTTCTCTTTGAGGTAAAGCTTTCATTTCTGCCCTGATCATGTCTCTCAGGTTTGAAGTGAAGTCAGGTGTCTCTTCCGCTACCTGCATAAACGGGGGAGAGTATAAGGGCCTGACAATCTACCCCTGGACTCCCTGTCCTTAATAACTCCTACCGTCTGCCGTATGCATGGCTGGCATAACTTTTTAGGGTGGCCATCTGGTAGGGGGGAACTACAGAGGGCACATTCCCTGTGTTTCTGTTTTCCCGTAACCTTCTTCCCCTGAAAAAGAACATAAGGGAACACTGCATCAGGGTACATTCACGGAGATCTCTTACCCATGCAGATGAGGCAGGTACCGGATCACGGAGGGAGGCAGGGGGGTCCTTTCTGGAGGAACTTTCGCGGCTCTGGTCGCTAGTTCGTCTCTGTTTCTTCTGCTGGCTACTCGTATTGGCCTGTTTCTGCGGCCGCTCCTGCGCCTCGTCCTGCTGGACTAAGGGGGCTTCCGACGTATCCATTGCTGGGGCCTTCAGAAGCACCCCAGCGGCGTCCCCATCTGCCTTATATGGCCTCCTGTCCGGGTCAGCAGGCAACCTGCCATAGCACCACCCACCCGGCTTTGCGTTCCCTCCCCCATGCTCCGGCCCCCCTTGCGCCGGGTCGCCGCGCGACCCCCGGACCGGCATGTACCCGCGGCGCGCGCCGGAGGTCGGCCGGCACCCGCCCCGCGCCCGCCGCCATGAGCCCGGCCAGGGGACAGCACCGACCGGAAGGACTGGGCCTGGGGAAGCGCACCGGGGCATACATACCAGGTGCTGGCTTTGGAGACGGCATCCACCGGACCCATGCTCCACCTGCTTCGTCCACTGCCGTGGTGACCTACCCGGCCCCACCGTGGCGCTTCCAGGGACCCCGCACTGACCGAGGTAGGAGACCCCCTCGCTACCTGGGTCGGTCAGCCGGCCTGGGTATTCAATGAAGATTCCATGACGGACGATCTGTAGAGAGTCCTGTCCTCTAGGAACAGGAAACCAACTGATGCGTGGGAGAGGTGCCACCCTTTTTGTATCTGTAGGTTTCCTGTTCCTAAAGGGCGGATCCCCTCTCTCAGGTGGTGCTGTCATGGACGACCGAATAAATATTGGATTCTCGTTTGGTTAGACGGAGACTTCAGTATTTGGTCAAATGGAAGGGTTATGGTCAGGAGGATAATTCTTGGGTCTCTGCCTCCGATATTTATGCCAATAGATTGGTTCGTGCTTTTCACTGGGCCCATCCTGATCGGCCTGGTGGCGTGGATGAGGGTTCGGTGACCCCTCCTCAAGGGGGGGTACTGTTGTGAGTTCATTCTCTGGTTCAGTTGTGAGTTCTCCTTCCAGACTCCCTCTGGTGGTAACAGGAGGTAGTGAGGCTGATTTGATCGGTGGAGATCAGACACCTGAAAATGAGGATGACGATTGGATCTCAGGAGGCTCAGATTGGATTTAAGACAGCTGACGCCCTATTCAGTTGCTGGTGATTCCTTCTGCTTGTCAGGTCTTGGTTCTCAGCTCTGTTCCAGTCAGCTCAAGCTAAGTTCTCTGCTAATGTTCACACTTGATTTTGTTGTTCTATTCAGTTTTTTGTGTGGCCAGCCAGCCCCGGCTTGGGCTGTGCTGAATTTCCACTCTTATTTATCTGTATTTGCCAATTTGCTTTTTGTCCCTTATTAGATTGGCCTCTTTTTGCTCTCTCAGAATATTTCAGAGTGCTGATATAGTGGGAGAAGTCTAGTGACTTCAAGGTTAATTTTGCTATCAGAAGTGTTGGACATTATTTTGTAGGGTTTTGGGCAGATTGCAGACAGTGTCTTTCCTTTCCTATCCTCTCTAGTTAGTTTGGGCCCCATCGTTTGCTCAGCCTATTTTCCTACCTGTGTTTGTGTTTTCATCTTGTTTCACCGTCAATACATGTGTGGGGGCTGTCTATTCCTTTGGGGTCTGCTCTGGGGCAGTTAGTTTTCCTTTTTCTTGCTTTAGGCTTATTTAGTCCTCCGGCCGTGACGAGGCGTCTAGGTTCATCGTAGGCACGCTCCACGGCTGCTGCTAGTTGTGTGGTAGGATCAGGGATCTGCAATCTGCATAGTTACCAACTTCTCTGTTTTTTTCTGGGCTTAGCATGTTTAGGTTTTTGCCTCCTCGGTGACCCATTCAAAACACACAGCAGTCAGATGTTTTTTGTAGTTGATGATGAGGTTTGCGCACATGTCAGGAGGAATTTTGGTCCACTCCTCTTTGCAGATCATTTCTAAATCATTAAGATTTTGAGGCTGTCGCTTGGCAACTCAGAGCTTCAACTTCCTCCATAAGTTTTCTATGGTAGGCCACTCCATGACCTTAATGTGCTTCTTTTTGTGCCACTCCTTTGTTGCCTTGGCTGTTTGGGTCATTGTCTTACTGGAAGACCCAGCCGCGACCCCTTTTTAATGTCCTGACAGAGGGAAGGAAGTTGTCACTCAGGATTTTACGGTATATAGCTCCATCCATTCTCCCATTGATGCAGTGAAGAAGTCCTGTGCCCTTAGCAGAGAAAACCCCCCAAAACATAATGTTTCCATGCTTGACAGTGGGGACGATGTTCTTTGTGTCATAGGCAGCATTTCTCTTTCTCCAAACACAGCGAGTTGAGTTAATGCCAAAGAGCTCAATTTTTGTCTCATCTGACCACAGCACCTTCTCCCAACCACTCACAGAATCATCCAGGTGTTCCTTGACAAACTTCACATGGACCTGCACATGTGCCTTTTTGACCAGGAGGACCTTGCAGGCACTACAAGATTTTAAACCTTTACGGTGTAATGTGTTACCAATGGTTTTCTCGATGACTGTGGTCCCAGCTACCTTGAGATCAATAACAAGTTCCCCCCATGTAGTTTTAGGCTGATCTCTCACCTTCCTCATGATCAAAGGATACCCCCATGAGGCGAGATTTTGCATGGTGCCCCAGATTGATGTCGATCGACAGTCATTTTGTATTTCTTCCATTTTCTTACTATTGCACCAACAGTTGTCTCCTTCTCACCCAGCATCATACTTATGGTTTTGTAGCCCATTACAGCTTTGTGCAGGTCTATGATCTTGTCCCTGACATCCTTATAAAGTTCTTTGGTCTCTTAGGAGTCTTTTATAAAGGTGGCTATGTAAGACAGCTGTCTTTAATACAGGTAATGAGTTGATTAGCTGGTCTATAGCATCCAGAACTCATAATGGTTGGTAGGGGATCAAATACTTATTTCTCACTGCAAAATGCAAATAAATTTATATAATTTATACAATACGATTTTTGGATTCTATTTTTGATATTCTATTTCTCAATGTTAAAATTAACCTACCTTTAAAATTATAGACTGTTCATGTCTTTGTCAGTGGGCAAACTTACAAAATCAGCAAGGGATCAAATACTTATTTCTCCCACTGTAGTACAATTGTCATCTTCATAGACAGCAATGTCACTATGTACATACATTACATTACTGATCCTGTATTTTACTACAGAGCTGCACTTACTATTCTGCTGTTACAGTCAATGCATGGCCGGACTGGCCCACCTGAGAACCACAGGATTCTCCGATGGGCCCAGGCACTGACACCTGCTGGCATACAGGGCCAGCAGCTGCCTATGGCCCCCCACTGCTCAAGGGGCCCCCAGCCAGTGACGTGTCGCTAATAGCGGCACACCACGCAGCTGCTTTGGCGGCCCCTGGTGCCAGTGGAGCAGCAGCGGGTGACAGGAGGCAGAAGCCGGCTGCTGTGGCTAAAGCGTGTCCCCGCTGCTAAAGAGAAATGAATATTCACGCAGGCGCAATAGCCTGATGTCGGTTCTCGGGCAGCGTGCACTGCGCATGCCCAAGAACTCTTGTCACAGCGCAGGTGGGTCGCCCTCCCAGGGCTGTGGGGTACTCGGTACCGGGCCGGTGTCAGGGGAGTGTGTCACAGCAGCGGTGACCCGGTCTGTGGCCCTGGGCGCCCAAGTAATGGTGGAATGTGATGTAGTTTAATTGGAATGGAATACTTTGTGACGCCACCTGTGGTGTTCGGCAAGGGAGGTGTTAAGCCGACGCTGCAGACAGATCCTCTGGGACAGATGGCAGGATGCAGCAGTGATGGTATAGCCCTCCACAGGCAGGGCTGATGTCCAAGGGCAGTGCAGTTGTAATGGTTGTGGAAAGGCGCAGGCAGTGTAAAAGATGGTACCCAGATGTAACGGTGCTGAGTGGGTTGGCGCAAGAATGAATGGAGGACACTGAGGCTTGCAGTTCCAAAGCTTTACTCACAGTCTGCGGTACACAAGGGTGCCTGCCTCCGGGCCAGAGACTCAGCCAACCTCCAGGCCAGATGGAAAGCTCCTCTCCAACACTCCGCCAACATGTACCTTTCCTGAACGACTCCTCTATTGCGCCTTAAGGTGTGAAGATCTCCAGTACCGTGGTACTCTGAAGTTCCTCCTGTCAGATGTTCCTAACAATTCAACTCGTATGGCAGACAGCTGTAGCCTCTCTTGGGGACTCCTCTCTCCGGAGTCCTGGCTCACTATTCAGTTGCTGTTGTGCCCCAAGTCTTAGTTGGGAGTAGTGCATTTACAGCCAACTACACCACCGGTGTCTGCTGCAGAACCATAAGTGTCCATACAACCTCGGGGACCGGGCCCACGCCTTGCACTGAGAACCTATAGGCAGGGTTCCTCTTCCAACCCACGTCTCCTCTCTGTTCTCCTACTCCTTCGTTCCGTACTGATCCTTCTCTCTCTTATGGAAGCTTAGGCTGCAGTTCTATGTCTTTCTCCTTCTGTTCCTTTCCCGTGCCAGCTGGCTCAGATCACTGAGGCAGCTGCAGCACTCCTTCCTCCATCCCTTCTTCCAGGGATCCCCACTCCTCTAGAGTGGCTTCCTTACGCACTGACCTTCTGTCAGACTCAACTCCCCGACTGAACCTCTAATTCTAAACCTTCCCACTCTTTTATATATCTCAACTCCACCCACCTCCCAGCACATCCAGTGTTCCATGCAGGGAACCACCAGAGGTGCTCTGCTACTCTCTAAGCACTGAGCCGCAATGTGGTTGTGCAGAACTACCCTGTTGTGTGGGGTGCGAGTGTTGGAGCGTGGAAAGGAGTTCCCACCTTACCTGGGTGGTGGGGCGCAACACCTTAGGAGAAGGTGCAGTACCTCTGTGGCGACTGAGCCTCAGGGGCGCCACACAGGCGCCGGGATTCAAAACAGGAGGAGGCACCGACGCACAGGGGCATCATGATGGACGGATGAGGGGCAGCACCCACACATAGGACAGGCATGATGGATGGAAGGCAGGCGGCTAATACAGGGGGACTCATCATACCTATGGGACACATGACAGGTATGAGGAGCTATTTATAAAAGTCGATATTTCAGCGTTACTAGGGGTCAGAAAAAGAAGAGCCACCTTCACAGAATGCAGCCTTAGTGCTGCTGAAGGTGGCTCTTTAACTGAAAAATGCCCTGGGGGGGTGACTGGTTCCCTTTAAACCCCATGAGGGCGTGCATTATACCCTATGAGGGGGCTACATTATATTCTAGGAGGGGGTTGCATTATACTCTGAGGGGGCTACATTATTTTCTATGAGGGGCTACTTTATTTTCTGTGAGGGGGCTACATTATATTCTGTGATGGGGCTGCATTATAATCTATGAGGGGGGCTACCCCAACTCTTGCTACATAATTAAGACATGGACTACCTTATATTATACTCGGATATTAGCACGTTTTACCACACAATTGGTGGTCTTGTATTTATTTCTATGTAGCTACATAGTAGGCCCCAAGAACTGTTTTCTCTGGTGGGTCCAAGGTGCTCCAGTCTGACGCTGAGTCACTGTGTACATAAATTACATTACTGATCCTGAGTTACATTCTGTATTATTCTCCAGAGCTGCACTCACTATTCTGCTGGTGCAGTCACTGTGTACATACATTACATTACTGATCCTGAGTTACATCCTGTATTATACTCCAGAGTTGCACTCACTATTCTGCTGGTGCAGTCACTGTGTACATACATTACATTACTGATCCTGAGTTACATCCTGTATTATACTCCAGAGTTGCACTCACTATTCTGCTGGTGCAGTCACTGTGTATGTACATTACTGATCCTGAGTTACATCCTATATTATACCCCAGAGCTGCGCTCACTATTCTGCTGGTGCAGTCACTGTGTACATACATTACTGATCCTGATTTACATTCTGTATTATACTCTAGAGCTGCACTCATTATTCTGCTGGTGCAGGCACTGTGTACATACATTACTGATCCTGAGTTACATCCTGTATTATACTCCAGAGCTGCACTCACTATTCTGCTGGTGCAGTCACTGTGTACATACATTACATTACTGATCCTGAGTTACATCCTGTATTATACTCCAGAGCTGCACTCACTATTCTGCTGTTGTAGTCACTGTGTACATACATTACTGATCCTGAGTTACATCCTGTATTATACTCCAGAGCTGCACTCACTATTCTGCTGGTGCGGTCACTGTGTGCATACATTACTGATCCTGAGTTACATCCTGTATTATACTCCAGAGTTGCACTCACTATGCTGCTGGTGCAGTCACTGTGTACATACATTACATTACTGATCCTGAGTTACATCCTGTATTATACTCCAGAGCTGCACTCACTATTCTGCTGGTGCAGTCACTGTGTACATACATTACTGATCCTGAGTTACATCCTGTATTATACTCCAGAGCTGCACTCACTATTCTGCTGTTGTAGTCACTGTGTACATACATTACATTACTGATCCTGAGTTACATCCTGTATTATACTCCAGAGCTGCACTCACTATTCTGCTGGTGCACTCACTGTGTACATACATTACATTACTGATCCTGAGTTACCTCCTGTATTATACTCCAGCGCTGCGCTCACTATTCTGCTGGTGCAATCACTGTGTACATACATTACATTACTGATCCTGAATTACATCCTGTATTATACTCCGGAGGCTACACTCACTATTCTGCTGGTGCAGTCACTGTGTACATACATTACATTACTGTTCCTGAGTTACCTCCTGTATTATACTCCAGAGCTGCACTCCCTATTCTGCTGGTGCAGTCACTGTGTACATACATTAGATTACTTATTCTCTACTGTCCTGGATTACATTCTAGAAAAATGCTGAAAACACAGCGAATGCTGTAAGATTTTAGCTGTGGAGCAGAGTGTTGTCACTGCTTTGAGCTAGATTGTTTCTTCCTAGGGAGGTTGGTTTTCAGTCATTGGGTGTCATTCTGTGCACATTCCACCATCTCTACTCCGTACAATGCACTCCATGATGGTGGCGGCTACACCAGGCCACATATAACTCAGGAACGTTACAGTGACATTTCAGTGTAATGTTCCCCATGGAGGGCGGCTGTAACTCAACCCTGTCCCCTTCTTCTCACTCTGAGCAAGAGAATGTTTTGATGTGAAGATACAATGACAGCGGCTGTTCCCTGCTGTTCCCAGGAGCACGGTGCCAAAATGCCTCAAAGCCGCCTTTATGTCCTGCATCTCACAGGTGTCTGCAATAGATGTAATGTGGAGTATCAACTCTGACCATGAGTATGCGGCATATTCACAGCTACAGGAGGGAACGTGAAACTGTGGAGAACACAACATACAAACCAATACTGACACCAGTCCTGCATGATAACATCAACTCCATGCACATTAATTATGTTCTAGTACATAGAAGGCAGTATTATAGTAGTTATATTCTTGTACATAGGAGCAGTATTATAGTAGCTATATTTTGTACATAGGAGCAGTATTATAGTAGCTATATTTTGTACATAGGAGCAGTATTATAGTAGCTATATTCTTGTACGTAGGAGCCGTATTATAGTAGTTATATTCTTGTACATAGGAGCAGTATTATAGTAGTTATATTCTTGTACATAGGGGCAGTATTATAGTAGTTATATTCTTGTACATAGGAGCAGTATTATAGTAGTTATGTTCTTGTACATAGGGGCAGTATTATAGTAGTTATATTCTTGTACATTGGAACAGTATTATAGAAGTTATATTCTTGTATATAGGGGCAGTATTATAGTAGTTATATTCTTGTACATTGGGAGCAGTATTATAGTAGTTATATTCTTGTATATAGGAGGCAGTATTATTAGTAGTTATATTCTTGTACATAAGAGCAGTATTATAATAGTTATATTATTGTACATAGGGGCAGTATTATAGCAGTTATATAAACTGCATAATAAACATAATGGCCAGACCTCCTTGGAAATTATTGAAAAACATGTCACCAGAGGTGTAGATGTTGTCCAAGAAGCCGGCACTGATGAGGTGATAAGTCATAGTAGTAACCAACTTGTTTCAGAGTCTGATGTATTACAATCTGCACTACTAGGACCACCAGCCACTGAAGAAATGACTAAAGTACCACCAGACGCCGAGGAAATATCTAAAGTTTCATTAACCACTGAAGAACCATATAAAGTACACTTAACCGCTAAAGAAAGATGTAAACCACCATCATTGACGACTAAAGTAAGGTCTAAACAATGGTCATCCACTAAAGTAGTGCCTAAAATACCAGTAATTAAAGAAAGACTTAAGGTGTCTGGAAAACTTGTCACCAAACCGTCCAAGCAGCAGCCCAGTACATAGGGAGCAGTATTCTAGTAGTTATATTCTTGCATATAGGGGCAGTATTATAGCAGTTATATTCTTGTACATACAGTTGTGGCCAAAAGTATTGACACCCCTGCAATTCTGTCAGATAATACTCAGTATCTTCCTGAAAATTATTGCAAACACAAATTCTTTGGTATTATTATCTTCATTTAATTTGTCTTAAATGAAAAAACACAAAGGAGAATGAAGCAAAAAGCAAAACATTGATCATTTCACACAAAACTCCAAAAATGGGCCAGACAAAAGTATTGGCACCCTCAGCCTAATACTTGGTTGCACAACCTTTAGCCAAAATAACTGCGACCAACCGCTTCCGGTAACCATCAATGAGTTTCTTACAATGCTCTGCTGGAATTTTAGACCATTCTTCTTTGGTAAACTGCTCCAGATTGCTGATATTTGAAGGGTGCCTTCTCCAAACTGCTATTTTTAGATCTCTAAACAGGTGTTCTATGGGATTCAGGTCTGGACTCATTGCTGGCCACCTTAGAAGTCTCCAGTGCTTTCTCTCAAACCATTTTCTTTTGCTTTTTGAAGTGTGTTTTGGGTCATTGTCCTGCTGACCTCTGAGGGAGACCCAGCTTTCTCACACTGGGCCCTATATTATGCTGCAAAATTTGTTGGTAGTCTTCAGACTTCATAGTGCCATGCACACGATCAAGCAGTCCAGTGCCAGAGGCAGCAAAGCACCCCAAAACATCAGGGAACCTCCGCCATGTTTGACTGTAGGGACCGTGTTTTATTCTTTGAATGCCTCTTTTTTCTCCTGTAAACTCTATGTTGATGCCTTTGCTCAAAAAGCTCTACTTTTGTCTCATCTGACCAGAGAACATTTTTCCAAAACGTTTTAGGCTTTTTCAGGTAAGTTTTGGCAAACTCCAGCCTGGCTTTTTTATGTCTCGGGGTAAGAAGTGGGGTCTTCCTGGGTCTCCTACCATACAGTCCCTTTTCATTCAGACGCCAACGGATAGTACAGGTTGACACTGTTGTACCCTCGGACTGCAGGGCAGCTTGAACTTGTTTGGATGTTAGTCAAGGTTCCTTATCCAACATCCGCACAATCTTGCGTTGAAATCTCTTGTCAATTTTTCTTTTCCATCCACATCTAGGGAGGTTAGCCACAGTGCCATGGGCTTTAAACTTCTTGATGACACTGCGCACGGTAGACACAGGAACATTCAGGTCTTTGGTGATGGACTTGTAGCCTTGAGATTGCTCATGCTTTCTCACAATTTGGCTTCTCAAGTCCTCAGACAGTTCTTTGGTCTTCTTTCTTTTCTCCATGCTCAATGTGGTACACACAAGGACACAGGACAGAGGTTCAGTCAACTTTAATCCATGTCAACTGGCTGCAAGTGTGATTTAGTTATTGCCAACACCTGTTAGGTGCCACAGGTAAGTTACAGGTGCTGTTAATTACACAAATTAGAGAAGCATCAAATGATTTTTCGAACAGTGCCAATACTTTTGTCCACCCTCTTTTTTATGTTTGGTGTGGAATTATATCCAATTTTGCTTTAGGACAATTCTTTTTTCATTTAAGACAAATTAAATGAAGATAACAATACCAAAGAATTTGTGTTTGCGTTCATTTTCAGGAAGCAACTGAGTATTATCTGACAGAATTGCAGGGGTGTCAATACTTTTGGCCACAACTGTAGGAGCAGTACTCTAGTAGTTATATTCTTGTACAAAGGAGCAGTATTCTAGTAGTTATATTCTTGTACATAGAAGCAGTATTATTGTAGTAGTTATATTCCTGTACATATGTAAGGAGGTGGAGGAGAACCTCATTGCCTCCTTTCTCTCCTGTGTGCTGGCCTTGTGCACGTTATGTGGTACCTGGAGGGCGTACCTGTGTATTAATGCCTTATTGTGTAGTGTATGTGTATTATTGATGTGCTGTGTTTGCATTGTTTTACTGTGTGGAGTTCCCTTTAATTGTCTACTTGTTCACTATTTACTGTCATATGTTAATTGCTGCCTGTATTTAGTTTTAGGCCGGGGTCACACTAGCGATTAAAACGGTAGAATGCAATGCGATAAAAAATCGCATTGCATTCGAACCCATGTTATTCTATGGGGCAGCTCACATCATGCGATTTTTTATCGCATCCGATCCTCGGACCGAGACAATCGCAGCATGCTGCGATTGTCACCGATTTTCGGATCGGATTCCCCAATGCAAGTCTATGGATGCGATAAAAAAACGCATGGAAAACGCACCACACGTGTGACTTGCGATTAAATCGCACAACTTCTCCAGGTCTACAGGATAGGGCATCAGGCATTGGCATTGGATGTCAATTTGATGCTTAGATGCGATAAAAATTGGTTCCTTGCCGGAAAATGGGATGACAGACGGATATCTGGCCAAGAATTCTTTGTGCGATTTCGTACCGTTAAAATGGGACCGATTTTTTAATGGTTGTGTGTGACTCCAGCCTTAGGGACAGAAAAGGGTTAGGTTTGTGGGCTGGACCAGCAGCCTCAAGGCAGCAGGAAGCACAGGCTTCCAGTCAGTGTGCCCAGGCAGGCTTGCCCAGGGCAGGTGCTCAGCATCCTCTGGAGCAAAACTCTCCCCCGGAGGGGAGACGGTGCTCCCACGGACCCTAGGCAGTGAATTGGGCATCAGGACTGCGGTACTGCCCCGCCGAGAACTATAAGTGTCCAGACATCGGCTTATGGACTGCCATTATTACTGTTGCTGCTGCTGTTGCTGCCACTGATACGGCAGTGAATGGTACTAGGGAAAGAGCTGGAAATTTCATCTGATTTACTGCATCTACTGTTTCTATTTCTTTTGTTCTACAATAAATTGTTTCCCTGTTGGATTATAACTGTGGTGATGAATCCTGATTGCCATGCTGCAGTCACTGTGGAGAAGAGGTAAATTGCCTGGGGTTGCATCTGTCCTGTATATTTTATGTGCAAAGGGCCGGGGTGCTTGTGGACTGTTGCTTTAAGTGGACTCACCTGCAACAACCACCCAGTGCCACCTTGTTACACATAGGAGCAGTATTATAGTAGTTATATTCTTGTACATAGAGGGCAGTATTATAGTAGTTATACTCTTGTACATAGGGGCAGTATTATTGTAGTTATATTCTTGTACATAGAAGCAGTATTACAGTAGATATATTCTTATACATAGGAGCAGTATTATTGTAGCTATATTCTTGTACACAGGAGCAGTATTATAGTAGTTTTATTCTTGTACATAGAAGCAGTATTATAGTTATATTCTTATACATAAGGAGCAGTATTAGGCTGTGTGCACACGCTGCGGATTTTGCTGCGGTTCCGCAGCGGTTTTGGCCACTGCGGACCTGCAGCAGTTTTTGCTGCGGTGTACAGTACAATGATTCCCTATGGGAATCAAAAACTGCAATGCAGACGGTGCAGAATTTTCCGTGCGGATTATCTGCGGTTTTCAATCCGCAGAAAGAATTGACATGTCAATTCTTTCTGCGGATTCCGCTGCGGTTTGCCATCTCCTCCATTGAGGAGATGAAAAACCGCAGGGCAAAACCGCAGAGCAATTCGCAGGTAAAACCGCAGGTCTTTTGACCTGCGGTTTCACCTGCGGATTTTACAAAATCCACGCGGATGAATCCGCACCTAATCCGCAGCGTGTGCACACAGCCTTATAGTAGTTATATTCTTGTACATAGGGGACAGTATTATAGTAGTTACATTCTTGTACGTAGGAGCATTATTATATTAGTTATATTCTAGTACATAGGGAGCAGTATTATAGCTGCATGAGGAGTTGACACAGTCAGCTGCTTTCCCAGGCAGACATAGGAACCGTTCTGGTAGAAGATCACCAGCTGGTTTATTGTGGACAGCAGACTCTCATGGCCAGGTATTTAACAGCCAAGTGATGGTGACATCACACAGTTCCTGTCAGGACTCTGCAGGTGGAGATATGGTGAACCTCTACCCACCCGCTCTATGGAGGTCCACCAAAACCAGCCCATAACGTAGGTTCCTATTAACCCTCTCAGCACTTAGCATGCTGGAGGAAAAAAACACTCCGGTTTTACATCACTGACCGCATTATGCTCACAGTGACACGTATCTCCCTTCACATATTATGCCAGTGACTCTGTCACATATCCCCCCCTCCCAAAGCCGGGGGTTTTAGCACCTTCAGAATTTATGAGAGAGCATCCACGTTGCCATGTAACTTCCCAGGCCTATGCTCTACGTGGAAAGTGAAGTCTTGAAGGGCCAAGAATAACCTACTAACTTACCCTTCTCTCTCAACCACCTCAGATGGGCATGGTCCGCCACTAATTTAAACCTGCGGCCTAGCAGGTAGTACTTCAAGTGTCTATGGCCCATTTTATAGCTAAACACTCCTTCTGAACTATGGCGTAATTCTTCTTGCAAGAAGAGAGCTTCTGGCTCAGATACAGGATGGGATGCTCTAGACCACTGATTTCCTGTGACAGTACAGCTCCCAACCCAACCTCTGAAGCATTGGTCTGGACCATAAATTCTTTGCTAAAGTCAGGTGCGACCAGAACTGGATGTTTACATAGAGACCGCTTGAGCTCTTGAAGCACCATCTCTGTGTCAGGGGTCCATTTTACCATCATCAACTTGGTGCCCAGAAGGAGATCTGTTAACGGTGCGGCAAATACGGCAAAGTTCGGGATAAAACGCCGGTAATACCCCACAATCCCCAGAAATGCCCTCATTTGCATCTTGGAGAGCAGTTGTGGACACTCCTGAATTGTCTCTATTTTATTCAATTGGGGCTTGATTTCGCCTCTCCCAACAATGTAGCCTAAGTACCTCCTCCTTCCCTAAGGCACACTTCTTTGGGTTTATGGTGAAACCTGCTTTCCTTAATGCATCGAGTATTGCCTGTACCTTTGGCAGATGCGAACTCCAGTCAGTGCTAAAGATGACAATGTCATTCAAGTAGGCTGCGGCATATTTCTTGTGTGGAACCAGAATTCAATCCATCGCCCTCTGAAAAGTCGGCAAAGAGTTTGTAGTCGATGTCGACGTTCTCGGACACAGGAAGACACCCCCATTTGCAGTTAGTCTTCCGGATCCAAATCTAGCTCTGTGATCTCTCATCCCTTTTGCCCGAACAGCAAAGTATACGGAGTGTATCCAGTTGTACTGTGCACTTTATTGCTGTACACCCAGACTAGTTCAGCCACGAACTCAGGCCACCATATTTTACGATCTTCCTCCAATGTTCGAAGCTTCTGAATCAACATTTGATTGAACCGTTCGCAGGCTCCATTTCCCTGAGAATGATAGGGTGTAGTCCTCAACTTCTCAATCCGATACAAACGGTGTAACTCCTCCATCACTCGACCTTGGAAGCAAGCGCCTTGGTCAGAATAAATACTCTTCAGGCAACCATACACCCGAATGAAGTCTCGGCAGATGTCCTGCGCTGCTGACTCAGCAGTTTGATCCTGGGTCGGAGTCACTACAGCGAAATTGGTTTAGTGGTCGGTCATCACCAGACAATTTCTCATACCCGAGATGTACCGGGCCTACAGCTAGGTAGTCAATCATCAATAGCTCTAATGGGGCAGAAGTCATGATGGTCTGCGTTGGAGTTCTCTGCTCTGGAGGTTTGGCTAATTCACAGCTCAGCTCTGACATCGTTGACAGGCCTCTTCTACTGCAGTCTTCAATCGGGGGTGATACACCAACTTCTGTAACCACTGGAACATCTTCTCCGGACCAAAGTGAGCCCCTCTCTCATGGGCCTCTGTAGGCACCACACGGATCAACTTTTCTGGGAACACCACTTGCCAAGTGACCCCCAATTCCCGCACCAGCTGTACTCTTCTGTATAGCAATCCATCTTCCAACTGGAGCCTTTCCCAGTGTCTCAGAATCTGCAGAGCCCCTGGGGACAGAGCGTCTCTCTCTCCCCGGCTGGGAAGTTGCTTCAGGGCCACCCACTGTCTCAGCTAGGCAAGTTTCTTGTCTGCTTGTTGAAGTTGCACCCAGTCATCCCGAGGCCGTCGAAGCATTTGCTCTCCAAACGCCCCTCCAATCTCTTCCTGCGTTGCCACCAACGACCTAGCAAGGCCATGAAAACCAGGAATCTCTTTTGCCTCCAATTCTTCGTCTCGGTCGCATTCAGGCCGCTCATGAGTCACTCTCAAGAGAGAGCATCAGTGTGCGTATTCTTGGCCCCGGCCCGATAAGCGATCTTGTACCGATACTTCGCCATGCGGGCCACCCACTGTTGTTCCAAGGCCCCCAATTTTGCATTTTCCAGGTGGGCCAGAGGATTATTATCGGTGCGCACCAGGACTTCGGACCCCGACAAATACTCTGCGAACTTTTCGGTCATGGCCCATACCAAAGTCAGCAGTTCCAACTTGAAAGAACTATAATTGTCTGGATTCTGTTCTGAGTCGTTTAGAGACTGGCTCACATAGGCTATCACTCGTTCCTTTCCTTCCTGCATTTGTGATACAACGGCCCCCAGACCATGTAGACTTCCATCAGTGTGAAGGATGAAGGGCTGTGAGAAATCCACGTAGGCGAGTATTGGGGCCTTGGTCAAGCCACTTTCAAGGCTCTGAAAGCTTCCTCCTGGCTGTTTCCCCATTGGATAGCTTGATTATTCAAACCAGATGGCACTCCCTTTAGTACTTCCAGCAACGGATTGGCGAGATGGGTGAAATTCTTTACAAACTTTCGGTAGTACCCGGTAAGCCCCAGAAAGGCCCGAACTTTTTTTTACTGTTTTCGGGGTGGGCCATTTTTGCACCGCTGCTATCTTTTTTCGCGACGGTCTCACTCCTTCAGCGGATACAATGTGTTCCAGGTACTCAATTTGTTTGCAAAAAAGGTGACATTTCTGGAGTATCACTTTCAGGTCGTGCTTCTGCAGCTGGCTCAACACTTGCTCCATCCGCCAGAGATGTTCTTCAAAGGTGGCCGCATAGACAATGATATTGTCAAGATAGAGGAGTGTTGCCTTGAAATTCAAGTCCCCCAAGCATCTTTCCATCAACCGCTGAAACGTCCCTGGAGCATTAGTCAGGCCAATGGGCATCCTATTAAACTCAAACAATCCCATGGACAGTATATAAGCTGTCTTTGGCCGGTCGTGTTCAGCCATGAGCACCTGCCAGTACCCGCTGGTTAGATCCACGGACAAAAAAATAATTTGCCTTTCCCAAGGCACACATTGATTCCTCAATTCGGGGCAATGGAAAGGAGTCCAGCACCGTACAAACATTCAATCAATCGTCTATAGTCAATGCAGAAGCGCAGGGTTCCATCTTTCTTCCGAACTAGAACAATGGGAGCTGCCCATGGGCTCTGACTCTCCCTTATGACTCCGCTTTGCAACATGTGAGCGAGCATTTCGTTCACTTCCTTGTACATCTGAGGTGGTATCTGTCGATATCTTTCCCGGACTGGTGTAGCATTTCCCATGGGGATCTCGTGAGCAATAGCCTGGGTGCACCCGAAGTCATTTCATGGCGAGCGAAGACCTATTGGTAGTGCTCTAGTACAGCTTCCACCTGTTGAACCTGTTGCGGTGAGAGTCCCGTCAATTCGGCCAGCACCTGCTCCAAGATTCGACTACCCTCCTTCATGTTTCCAAGCAGATACTCCGGTGTCATTGTAACAGCTAAGGTTCATGTGTCTCCTTGCACTACAGCCAGCTGTACGGCCTCCGGTTGCACCAACT
Source organism: Dendrobates tinctorius (assembly GCF_039654945.1). Taxonomy (NCBI): domain Eukaryota; kingdom Metazoa; phylum Chordata; class Amphibia; order Anura; family Dendrobatidae; genus Dendrobates; species Dendrobates tinctorius. Next base: position 474,967 of record NW_027361754.1, read on the forward strand.
CTTCCGGCATTCCTAGCACCTTGGCCACTTTACTCTTAGGTGGGAAGGTAAGATTATCTTCTCCCAGGTTGACGCACCGCACCACAATGTTACCATCATGGACTGTGGCTAATGTCCAAGCGACAAGGAGTCCTGGAGGTACCTGATCCATCAATGTTGGCTCTATCTGCACTTCCACCCCCTCGAGAGGCGTACAGGTTCGTATTGGCAAAATGAGCACAATCTGATCGGGTGGTAGAATGAGTTTAGCAGCTGCAAAAAACATCACCTTTCCCAGAACTTTCCCTTTCCTTGATGTTTCCTGGGCCTGTGCAACCCGTATCAGTTGCTGAAATACCTTTGTCTGGGGAGTTCGCAGGCTCCAAGGCTCCAGTAATGCCTCTTGCGGCTCACTGATCAGGAGAGTTCTGATTTCTTTCGGCATGTTCATCCCAAGAGTCACCGCAGGCTCGCTACAGACATCTCCGGTGACCAACACGACTCCTTTTTGGCCTACATCCTTTTCCACACACTTTAATCTCCATCCAGACCATCCCTGCGACCGGGATGGGCAACTGATTGGCCACCATCAATCTGATCACTGGGTCCCACTCTGGCCGTGACACTTCTGGAAAATGATGTCTAAAGTACTCCTCCGGCATGGTGGTCACTTGCGAACCAGTATCAATCAAGCAACAGACAGCTTGCCCATTCACTTCAGCCCAGACGGTAGGGCTCGTAGAAATCAAATTTTGGGGACTGTTCTCACTCCTCCTTGGTCTCTCAGGCTACAGGTGGCGTCCCCCAGCCATGGAGCACACTAACTTAATGGCTGCTGAGGTAGGGACCTCCCCAGTCTCGCACACCCGCGGACCTAGTGTCCGGCATTTCCATACTTCAAACAAGTCAGATTCCATTCTGCATGAGCTTGTCCCATTCCCTGGCGATGTTCGACGAGCAAGTGGGACTTGAAGTCACTCCTGTCTCTGGGTGTATTCTGAACTACAATGGGGGCTCTTCTGAGGCCGGACCACTATTCCTGAATTTCCAGTATTTCCTTCCGTATCTCCCGGGCTCATTCTGGTTCATCCACGGGTGAGGCGGGTACCTCATTGCTCCAGACCATCCCTGCCAAGGCTGCTGTCCCCTGCTCCTGCTCTCTCACCCACGCCTCCGCCCCTATTTGTATGACGGTCATTCGCAGTTTGGCAGGGAGGCCCACTCCTGTTGCCCCCACATCATCCCGTTTGGCGATATATGCGTTCACCTCTTGCAATGCTTTAATGTATTGAGTCACTGACTCCCCCTCTCTCTGAACACAGCGGAACAATTGCATCTGCATTTCCCCAATGTTGGTGGGATCCCCATGCATCTCTTCCAAAATCTGCAACATCTTGTTTAGAGTGTCCCATTCATGGGGGGGTGAAACATTACAGAACATCTAGCCTCACCATCCAGGTCCATCACAGCAATCTCTGCTTGCATAGCAGGAGCCATAGGGTGCATCTTCAGCATGCTTTTAACCTGCTCAGTCCAGTCCCACAGCATTAAATTACTCCCTGTGAATTTTGGGAGATTGATGAGCATGGCACCCAGTGGCAAGCTGAATGTCGGGGCACTCATGACAGATTGGTCTGCTGCCTCTGCGTTCGTAGACTGCATCCTGCCGACTACGCCAAATGTAAGCAGGTGCTCGGATGCAGTAACGCAGGAAATGCAGAACAAGGTCTAACACAGTGTGTTTTAATTTATATCAATAGTGAACTCCTCGCAGGGAGATAACAGTTAATTAACAGTAGAATTATGATATAACACAACAGTCTTATTAATAAACTTCACTTATAGTGACTTTAAGTGTCCTTAACCGCATACAGTCCAATGAGAGTTGTAATACCGGGAACGGCCGACACTATCAGGCGCAACTTGCCAACAAATGGTCAAGCTTCTGGCGGCAACGGGCGGCCACCGGTTTTGTCCGTTGAACCCCTAGTCTATTAATCTGTAATGCCGAGGTAGGAAGTGCCGTAGAAGTCTCTGCCAGATGCGTGCTCCGCTGCATGCCTGCCAAAGAGGGTGAACACACCTCACGATCCTGCACCTGGCACTCGATTCTCAATGCGAGCACCACACACTGTTTGGATGAGCGCCCGACATTCCGCGTGCTCACTGACTCTTGGGGGTCCTCAGGTAACCTGTCCTGGGGAGAGGCTCCGCACTCTCTCTCACGCTGTGGAGTGCGGTACACCACTGCTTCCTCCCCCTGCCAGTGGGAAACTGAACTCTTTTCCCACACTTACTGCTCTCTCCCCGGTCTCACCATGCTCCCTCTCACAGGTCATGGGTCCTGTCTGTATGATTCCCCATTCTTTCCCCCGGCAACACTGGATGCAGTCTCGACAGTTCCGGACCTGGCATTGCACAGGTACATGGGCAACCCAGTCTTCCTCCTTACAAGTGTCTCAGCAATCTCGACCTCCTCAAGCTTGGCTTCGGGACAAGGAGTTTCCAGCGGTTCATGTTCTCACCATGTTTGATTAAGTTGACATGGTATACCTGGTGCGGCTTCCTGTGACCGGGCTGGTGTACCTTGCAATTCACATCCCCAAGTTTTCCCACGATCTCATAGTGCCTTGCCACTTGGCCAAGAATTTGCTCTTCACCACAAGGATAAGTACTAGCATGCGGTCTCCGGGCTGGAATTGCCTTAGCCTCGCTAATCGGTTGTACACCCTCGCTTGGGCATCCTGTGTATAGAGAAGGTGTTCCTTTACGATAGGCATTACGTGTGCCATCCTTTCTTGTAGCTGGGCAACATGCTAAATTACACTCCGGTGCGACGTGTCCTCGGTGTCACGCCGTTCTGTCTGTATCTGCTTGTCGGTGTGACAATGCATGTCGGCTTTAACCCCTTACTCCTTTCCCCCTAATTGAGCTGGGATACTGCTGGCTGTTACCTGTATGGAGCCTGCTCAGTTCCCTGATCTGCTGCATAGCTCCACATGTGGTGTTAGGTCTTTGCTCTGCTGTTTGACCATTCGCATGTGCGGTCCCTGGTCACCGCTGTGGAAGCTGTACACGGGTTGTGAGGTCATTTGCAGCTGGGGCATGACTTTCCACGTGTGTCTAGGCTTGCAGACGATGCCAGGTGCTCTAAGCTGCAGTTCCTGCACTGATTGTGCTGCAGTGGTTTCTGTGTGTTCTTAGGGCGTGCGCAGCCACACCTTCCCTGCTTTTATCAGGGTTAGTGTGTGTACTTGAAATGCTGTCCCCAGCCAATTGCTGAGGGGCAGCTCCTTTATAAACTTACCTGCCCTATGGGTGGGGCCAGAGCTACTCACAAAGCTCCTGGACTTTGCCATGTGTGTCTTGTGTCTGCGGACCTCGTCTGTCTCGGTTATGGTACCAAAGTCCCTGCCTTGATTCCTGCTTTGTCCTGTTCCCTCGCCCTGCCCCGGAGGCAGTATATCCGGGCCTGAATCCTTGATCCTGTACCTGACCCTGTCTAAATTCGCCCTGCCCTGGAGGTGTTGTATCCAGGCTTGAATCCTTGATCCTGTACCTGTCCTGTACCTGACCATGTCTGAACTCTCTGCTGTGTTATGTTCCTGGAATCCCTCTGTGTTTGGAGCCCCGTACCCAGTGACTCAGACTCTTGTAACCGGTGTTCCTGCTGAGCATCTATTATGCTGTGCTCTGACTACCATGCGGTGCTAGCTCCATGCAGGCCCAGCAATCCTGCTGTGTTAGTACCATCACGCTTGAGTTCCTTCTTAGGTCCGATGACTGGAGTCTGACAACCGCAGTCTGGAACCTGATGACCGCTGCCTGGAGCTGGATGACTGCAGCGGTGCCTGTAGGTCGTGTTGGATGTCCGGAACCAAACGACTCCCGTCTGATGTCTGCCGGTGACTCTGATGTCCTGCCTGCATCTTGATGACCTAGTGTATCCTGATGTCCTGATGACCTCGTGCATCCTGATGACCTCGTGTACCCTGATGTCCTGATGACCTCGTGTGTCCTGATGACCTCGTGTGTCCTGATGACCAAAGGGCGTTGACCCCACACAGGTCCTGTCAGGACGCTGCAGGTGGAGATACGGTGGACATCCACTCACCCGCTCTATCGAGGTCCACTAAAAACAGCTATTAACCCTCGCAGCACTTAGCATGCTGGAGGAAAAAAATACTCTGGTTTTACATCACTGACCGCAGTATGTGCTGTGACACATATCTCCCTTCATATATTATGCCAGTGATTATGTCACATCCTGTACATAGGAGGAAGTATTATAGTAGTTATATTCTTGTACAAAGGGGGCAGAATTATATTAGTTATATTCTTGTACGTAGTGGCAGTATTATAGTAGTTATATTCTTGTACATAGGAGCAGTATTATAGTAGTTATATTCTTGTACAAAGGAGCAGTATTATAGTAGATATATTCTTGTACAAAGGGACAGTATTATATTAGTTATATTCTTGTACATAGGAATAGGGCCAGTTTTAGGTAAAGTGGGGCCCTAGGCAAAGTTTAAAATGGAGCCCCAAATGCTAACATATTGCACATCACACAGAAGCATTTCGATTGTATTTACAAGCGCTGAATTCAGGCCGCTAAATGAGTGTGATCGACAATATTGAAGTTGTTCAACATTTGTTTCCCAGCCTCTTTCCACCGTCTGAGAAAGAATGATGGGGACAGAACGAACACTAACAGATCACCAAACAGTATCATGTTATCAGCAGCACATCTACAGTTTACACCCCATAATCCTCCATAATATAATCTGCCCCATAGTCCTCCATATAGTATAATACACTCCTCAGTCCTCCATATAATATAATCTGCCCCATAGTCCTCCATATAGTATAATACACTCCTCACTCCTCCATATAATATAATCTGCCCCATTGTCCTACATATAGTATAATACACTCCCCACAGTCCTTCATATAGTATAATACACTCCTCATAGTTCTCCATATAGTATAATGCACCAGCATAGTCATCCATGTAATGTATAGTATAATCTTTATTTTTTATATAGCGCTAACATTCCGCAGCGCTTTACAGTTTGCACACATTATCATCGCTATCCCCAATGGGGCTCACAATCTAAATTCCCTATCAGTAGGTCTTTGGAATGTGGGAGGAAACCGGAGTACCCGGAGGAAACCCACGCAAACATGGGGAGAACATACAAACTCCTCGCAGATGTTGTTGTGTTTGAACCCAGGACTCCTGTGCAGCAAGGCTGCAGTGCTATCCACTGAGCCACCGTGCTGCCCCTACATAAAGTATAATGCAGCCACCCCATAGAGCATAATGCAGCCACCCCACAGAGGATAATGCAGCCCCCGCCATACAATATAATGTAACCCCCCATAGAATTTAATGCAGCCCTTCTCTTATAGTATAATGCAGTCACCCCTTAGAGAATAATGCAGCTATCCCACAGAGTATAATGCAGCCACTCCACAGAATATAATGTAACCCCCTATAGGATATAATGCAGCCCCCCTCATATAGAATGCAGCCCCTCCATAGAATAGATGGCAACCCCCTCATAGAGTATAATGCAGCTCCTTATATAGTATAATGTAGCCCCTCCATAGAATACAATGTAGCCCTCCTCATACAGTATAATGCAGTCCCCATAGAATATAATATAGCCCCCTCATAGTATAATGAAGCCCCCATACAATATAATCTAGCCCCCAGAGAATATAATGCAGCCCCCCATAGAATACAATGTAGCCTCCTCATATAGTATAATGCAGCCACCTCAGAGTATGATGCGATCACCCCCCATAGAATATAATAAATATAATACAGCCCCCCATAGAATGTAATGTATCCCCAAATAGAATATAATACAGCCCACCTCCCCATAGAATATAATGTAGCTCCCAATATTATATAACACAGCCTCCCTCATAGAATATAATGTAAAATGTATCACCATGGTATATAACAGCCACATAGTATATAGCCCAGCACCACGTGGTATAAAGCCCAGCACCACATGGTATACAGCACAGCCCCACATGGTATATAGCACAGTACCACATAGAATAGAGAACAGCCCAGCATGGTATACAGCCCAATATGGTATACAGCCCCCCATGGTATACAGCCCGGCATGGTATACAGCCCCCCATGGTATACAGCCCAGCAAGGTATACAGCCCCCCATGGTATACAGCCCAGCATGGTATACAGCCCAACATGCTTTACAGCCCAGCATGGCATACAACCCAGCATGGCATACAGCCCCCCATGGTATACAGCCCAGCATGGTATACAGCCCAGCATGGTATACAGCCCCCCATGGTATACAGCCCACCATGGTATATAGCCCAGCATGGCATACAGCCCCCCATGGTATACAGCCCAGCATGGTATACAGCCCCCCATGGTATACAGACCAGCATGCTATACAGCCAAGCATGCTATACAGCCCCCCATGGTATACAGCCCAGCATGGTATACAGCCCAGCATGGTATACAGCCCAGCATGGCATACAGCCCCCCATGGTATACAGCCCCCCATGGTATATAGCCCAGCATGGTATACAGCCCCCATGGTATATAGCTCCACAGTCCAGTACGTACACTGATTAAAAAAAAAAACACTCCTCACCTTCTCCTCATGCTTGCGCTGCTCCCGGCTCCTGTCTCCTGCTCTGCCTGGCACACAGTGAGCGTGTGATGATGTCATCGTGCACCCGCTGTGTCAGAGGCAGAGCGGGGAATGATGGGAGAGGGAGCTTCTGTGATGAACGCACACCCTGTGCCACCAATATGTCACGATCCCACCATTGACACAGGTATGTGAGCGTACGGAGGGATGCGACGCACTACCGACACACGACTATCACAGGCACAGTGGGGGCTTATCTTAGTTATCCCGCCGCTGGTACCATGTGACAAAAATATGCAGCAAGCTAATCTCGATCTAACAATTTACCGCAGGGGGGTTATTTTGAATGCCCCACCACTGCTAACAACCTTCCAAGAACTGCGGGGATACATGGATATCCCACCTTCTCAGTTCCACTTCGGAACTCGCAGCTCTCCAGTGCCCCCCCTTACCCTCAGGTCAGTCAGGGAATTGCACCTAGGATAATTTGTCGCCGGATGGGCTGCTTGTTGTGCACGGGCAATTAGACTACTGCAGTAAGGGAATTATCAATGCTTTGGCCTCGGCCCCTCATTCAGCATCTAAGACCCTTCCGTACTGCCAACTACCCAAACAACCAAACACCACGCTGCCACCAGCCACGATTCACTTAATCAACAAGTTAATTAAGAGGGTCCGTGGCAAACCCCCAAATTAGTAGCGATTATCTAAAAAAGGCGCATAGTTTGTTTCTTAGAGCATGGAGACAAACTGATAATTTTATCATTTATTCCCAAAAAGGTGGGCAGTGATTACACAGATAAAAGTTGTTACAAAGTTGAGACAGGAAATATGTACAATGCAAACATATAAAAATAACAGGGATGAAAACCGAAATTACACTTACCGTTGCTTATGGTTCTTTAGGCAAGCCATGTGGTGAAAGAAGGTGGAGCCACACATCCCCAGACATCTGCAGGTCTGTTCAGCATCAGAACTCCAGCTTAACTGACGAATTCCAAGTAAGGGATATCTTATAGCCTAGGGTCGGTTACATCACGAAAGGGGCAGTCTGCAGAAGTTCAGCCCCCCTTTCTCCAAGTTGCCATTTAACTAAAAAACTTATAATAACCATATCTTAACTAGGGAAGCTCGTATAGACACACCGAGGGTCTCATTGGTTGTAGTTTATCGAATACAATAAAGCATCAAATATGCCATAATTAACACACTCCATTTGGGAGCAATCCATATCTCAGTTTCTGGAGGGGCTAGAGCCGTGAAAATTAGAGGTTAGAAAGCTGGTTTCGTGCCCTTCGCAGAAATGTAATTATTATATCTCTGCCGCGAGGGAGGTGCACGCTAGAGCTTCTTTAATATCTCTCATTGTTTTATTTCAGCCGCATGTCTCAGACACAGAAATGCTGTCCCTTAACTAATCAACATTCCTTTCTACAACAGGAAATGGACAGTGTCTGGTTACCAAATGCAGGCAGAGAGCTGTAAGTGAATAAGTAGGGAGAAACAAAAGGAGGGGGGTTGCAGCTGTGTGACAAGGAGATTTTCTCCAAGAATGGAGGATTCTGGAAGGTTCCAACAAAATCATGCCTTACAGTACATTACAGCTTCAGCGGACGATCTCTCCTCCATCATTGCTTTGAACTGTATGGGCAGACGCCGGTATAGTTCCATGCGGCGAGAATCAGCGCTGGGGGCAGGCAGGGGCCCCATAGCGGCTGGGGGAGCAGGGGCCCTAGGCAGCTGGTCTGTCTGCCCCTAATGCCGGCCCTGCATAGGAGCAGTATTATAGTAGTTATATTCTTATACATAGGAGCAATATTATAGTAATTACATTCTTGTACATAAGAGCAGTATTATAGTAGTTATATTTTTGTACATAGGAGCAGCATTATAGTAGTTATATTCTTGTACATAGGAGCAGTATTATAGTAGTTATATTCATTTACATAGGGGGCAGTATTATAGTAGTTATATTCATTTACATAGGGGCAGTATTATAGTAGTTATATTCTTGTACATAGAGGCGGTATTTTAGTACCATAGTTATATTCTTGTACTTACAAACTGTATACGTTTCATTGCTGTTTTTTGTTGATGCCCTGTTCCCTCTATTGATAGTATCTCGGTGTCAGTATCTTATATGTTATTCTCTGTGATCTTTTCTCATAATAATAATTAATAAGTTCTCTGCTGGAATCTTTGTAAAATGAGGTATCTTATGGGAGTATTTAATCAACCGGCGCCTGCGCTATAAATAAATGTAAAAAAAAATGACACAGGTTCTGTTCTACTTTTGGTAACCAACATGGAAAAACTAACAGCTGTGGGCTGCCACCCTCAGTTGTCCGCTTTATCATGGCTGGTTATCAAGATTAGAGGGGTCCCCACCACGTTTTTTTTATAAATTATTTAAATATGTAATGCAAAAAAAAGATGTGGGGTCCCCTCATTTTTGATAACCAGTTAAGCTAAACCAGACAACTGGGGGCTGGTATTTCAGGCTGGTAAGGGGCCATGGATATTGCTCCCCAGCCTAAAAATAGCAGACCGCAACTGCCCCGAAAAGGCGCATGTATTAGATGTGCCAATTCTGACACTTTGACCGACTCTTCCCACTTGCCCTGTAGCGGTGGCAAGTGGGGTTCATATTTGTGGGGTCGATGTAACCTTTGTATAGTCAGGTGACATCAAGCCCATGGCTTAGTAATGGAGAAGCATCTATAAGAACCTATCCATTACTAACCCCATAGTCATATTGTAAATAAAAAAAACAGAATAAAGACCTTCAGTTTAAAATAAAATCCACAACCTATTTTACAAATGTATTTAAAAATTATAAACACAGTTATACTCACCCTATGCCAAATTCCATTGAAACCTATGTTACCTGTAAAGAACAGAAAATAATAAACAACAAAATACTCACCTTATGTGTAATCCACCGATACCCATGTCCCCTGTAAAAAAAACAACACTATTCCTTACTTATAATAGAGAAGGAACACACCGAAGAGAGCCATAAAAATTATATTTATTTAAATCCAACATATAAAAGCAAGAATATAAATAAGCAGAATGCCTCAAAAAATGGAATGGGACAGCTCACAAAAATCCTCACATTAATAAATATGCAATATATATGGCTACAGGGTACTTAATAAAATGCCAACCAAAGTTAATATAGTTAATGCTATTAACAAAAAAACATACAATAAATATGATTAATAAAGTGCATAGTGCCAATATATCTTCAGAATTGTACATATCACTACAAGCCAAAGGAAGGCAAGATTAGGTCCCAGCCATTAAATGTGCTTGTTATTAGAATGGGGGAAAATAAATGAAATCTAATCCCAATCGTTAGGGATAAATGAAACTAAGTATAAATACTGCAGTGGGCTGATACAGATGAACACATTCAAATTCCAATATGCTACCAAAATTAAAGGACAAAAATAGCCATGCGATTCACCTGAGTAGAAGCTGTGTACCCATCCAGCTACCCCTGTTTTTTGTGGACACTTATTTGATGGTGTCCTGTAAAAAAAAAGAAAAATAATAAACAACTATATCCCTCACTTGTCTTCTGCAGCTAAACCATACAGTCCCACGATGATTCGGATGAGTTGGAGAGCAGTCACATGAGTGACCGCTATCCCTGTCAGCCGTCTCCCTTAAGTCTAGCGCTGAGCTCCCAAAGTGAGAAAGTTCACTGGAATTTATGGCTGACTTACAGCACCGAGCCTGAGAAACTTTCTGGGGCCATAATCCAGAAGTGGAAAGAATATAATTGCAACATAAACAGCCACGACCAAGCGCTCCCTGCAAGATTTCAGACAGAAGAGTGAAAAGAATTATCAGAAGAGTTGTCCAAGAGCCAAAAACACCTGTGGAAAACTACACAAAGATGATTAATAAGCAGGTACAATGGTTTAACTGAAAACTATAAGTAATTTACGCAACATCCATGACTCAAATGCACGCTCACCACGCAACCTCTATGGCCGGTATGCATGCTCACCACGCAAACTCCAAGGACTGTATGCAAGCTCATCATGCACCCTCCGTGGCCTGTATGCACGCTCACCACACAAGACTCCAACAATGTTTACCGTTTGCTCAATAATCTTTAGACAAGCCTGTGAAATACTGGGAGTATATAGTCTGGTCAAAATTGAACTCTATGGATGCCGTAATACACACCATGTTTGAAGGCCAAAGGCACCGCATATCACCCCAAAAACACCATACAAGTAGTGAAGTGTGGAGGTGGGAGCATCATGGTGTGGGGCTGTTTTTCAGCATATGGCTCTGGCAGACTTCATGTAATTGAAGGAAGGATAATTGGAAAAATGTACCAAGACATTCTTGATAAAAAAAATTGCTGCTATCCACCAGGATGATGAAGATGAAACGAGGGTGGACATTTCAGCATGACAATGATCCCACACACACAGCCAAGGAAACTCTCAACAGGTGTCAGAGACGGAAAATAAATGCTATAATGGCCGAGCCAATCAATGGACCTGAATTCTATAGAAAATGTAAGGTTTCTCCTTGCGGAGAGTGACATGCCAGCTGTGGCTTGTCAAGGTAAGGAGACTTATTCGCCGTGCAATGCTCCTCTGGGAAAATAATATGCAAATTGCCTCTTCAGAAAGAAAGAGGACTTTTACTCTACAGCGCCACCTATTGGTAGTAGCGATCCTACAAGTCACAATCAACCCTTTAACGAGTCTTGTAGTATGACTTAGGATACAAGCCAAATCAGAATCTCAATTTGCAGACACGGTGTTTTGAGCTGTTGGCTCTCGTCAGTGCAAAGTATGAGATCTGATTTGGCAAGGTGAGAGGCTCTGGACTAGGGTCTAAGAAGTAAGGTTTCTCCTTGCGGAGAGTGACATGCCAGCTGTGGCTTGTCAAGGTAAGGAGACTTATTCGCCGTGCAATGCTCCTCTGGGAAAATAATATGCAAATTGCCTCTTCAGAAAGAAAGAGGACTTTTACTCTACAGCGCCACCTATTGGTAGTAGCGATCCTACAAGTCACAATCAACCCTTTAACGAATCTTGTAGTATGACTTAGGATACAAGCCAAATCAGAATCTCTGCTGGCATGTCACTCTCCGCAAGGAGAAACCTTACTTCTTAGACCCTAGTCCAGAGCCTCTCACCTTGCCAAATCAGATCTCATACTTTGCACTGACGAGAGCCAACAGCTCAAAACACCGTGTCTGCAAATTGAGATTCTGATTTGGCTTGTATCCTAAGTCATACTACAAGACTCGTTAAAGGGTTGATTGTGACTTGTAGGATCGCTACTACCAATAGGTGGCGCTGTAGAGTAAAAGTCCTCTTTCTTTCTGAAGAGGCAATTTGCATAGAAAATGTATGGAAGGAACTAAAGCTCAGAGTTCATAGAAGGAGCCAACAGAAGTTTCAGATGTGAAGAGTGTTTGTGTGGAAGAATGAGCCAAAATCCCACCTGAGCAATGTCTGTGACTAGTTTCATGTCAATAGCAGCTCTACAAATAGAATTACTCAGAACCTTGGTGACATGTTCAATACTTCTCTCCCCCACTGTATATGATGCCTTTGCCCCTTTGGTGCCCATAGACCACAGACCAGACAGATGGACACGGAGCTCCGGAGAACAACCTGCCCATGCTGCACCGGTGTAACCGCCATTCCCCGCATTCATTGCACATCTGGAGGACGATGCCACCATGATTGTGGTGGTGCCTTTTTTCTGTTCTTATGATTTGTATCCGATGTAGAAATAATTAGCTTATTGTCTCTTGTATGGGATTGCTCTTCATCTGAGATGATCCTCGCTAATCCCATTACTCGGCCTTTTGTATTGTGGCTTGTTGTGCGGCTGATGGCGACCCGGACACTGACAGCCTTGTGACAATGCCACGCGCTCTGCGCCCCAGGAGGCCATCAGCGGATTTATCCTCCTTGTATCTTACATCCGACTATAAATGCATTCAGTGACATCAATCCTCCCTCCTGGAATATTCCTACCCTTGGTGAAACAGGAGGTTCATGATTAACAATGAGGCCAACTATTGGTAACACAAGAACGAGGCCTACGGCCTCTGACGTCACTGCATGAATTACTGCTGACATCTAGCCCGTGTTTCATGTGAGGTTGTCAGCCCCGCCCCCTGATGATGACATCATGGATATATAATGACATGTGCTTAGATCAGGGATGTAAGTAACCATCCTTTATTTTACTCATCTCATTGATGAAAGCCTCTCCCAGCTGATAACAAGGAGCAATAGCCTTTATTTACCCGTCCTACATTCAGCCTCTTTCCAACATGAAATGGCTGATAACAGAGAGCACCATGGTCCATGCACCTGTATGGTAAAGGCCCCAACATAATATTGTTTTTCCTCCCCTGTATCATGAAGGCGTCCTCCGCTCCCCGTCTCCCCAAGCCTGTCAGGATGGTCACACCGGTACCCAGTCACTGCTCCCACTCAGCACTGCGGCTGCCAAAAGAGTGGGAGAGAATGACAGGCAATAAACACAGAAAAAGATGGAAGATGTCAATATTGTGAGCAGAACGCACAGCTCCTGGCACCAGCTCCGTCAGCGCAGAGCGGCACAGCACCAACAGCGACAACCCGGAGCACTACATATCTCAGATCATCTCTACAAACAGTCTGCACACATATTACATGTAACTCAGGATCAGTGCAGGGTAAGTATTGTGATATATGAACACAGTGACTGCACCAGCAGAATAGTGAGTGCAGCTCTGGGGTATAATACTGGATGTAACTCAGGATCAATAATGTAATGTATGTACTCAGTGACTGTACCAGCAGAATAGTGAGTGCAGCTCTGGGGTATAATACAGGATGTAACTCAGGATCAGTAATGTGATGTATGTACAGAGTGACTGCACCAGCAGAATAGTGAGTGCAGCTCTGGGGTATAATACAGGATGTAACTCAGGATCAGTAATGTATGCACACAGTGAAGGTACCAGCAGAATAGTGAGTGCAGCTCTGGAGTATAATACAGGATGTAACTCAGGATCAGTAATGTATGCACACAGTGAAGGTACCAGCAGAATAGTGAGTGCAGCTCTGGAGTATAATACAGGATGTAACTCAGGATCAGTAATGTAATGTATATACACAGTGACTGCACCAGCAGAATAGTGAGTGCAGCTCTGGGGTATAATACAGGATGTAACTCAGGATCAGTAATGTAATGTATGTACACAGTGACTGCACCAGCAGAATAGTGAGTGCAGCTCTGGAGTATAATACAGGAGGAAACTCAGGATCAATAATGTAATGTATGTACACAGTGACTGCACCAGCACAATAGTGAGTGCATCTCCAGAGTATAATACATGATGTTACTCAGGATCAGTAATGTAATGTCTGTACACAGTGACAGCACCAGCAGAATAGTGAGTGCAGCTTAGGGGTATAATACAGGATGTAACTCAGGATCAGTAATGTAATGTATGTACACAGTGACTGCACCAGCAGAATAGTGAGTGCAGCTCTGGGGTATAATACAGAATGTAACTCAGGATCAGTAATGTATGCACACAGTGACTGCACCAGCAGAATAGTGAGTGCAGCTCTTGGGTATAATACAGGATGTAACTCAGGATCAGTAATGTAACGTATGCACAGAGTGACTGCACCAGCAGAATAGTGAGTGCAGCTCTGGAGTATAATACAGGATGTCACTCAGGATCAGTAATATAATGTATGTACACAGTGACTGCACCAGCAGAATAGTGAGTGCAGCTCTGGGGTATAATACAGGATGTAACTCAGGATCAGTAATGTAACGTATGCACAGAGTGACTGCACCAGCAGAATAGTGAGTGCAGCTCTGGAGTATAATACAGGATGTAACTCAGGATCAGTAATGTAATGTATGTAAACAGTGACTGCACCAGCAGAATAGTGAGTGCAGCTCTGGGGTATAATACAGGATGTAACTCAGGATCAGTAATGTAATGTATGTACACAGTGACTGCACCAGCAGAATAGTGAGTGCAGCTCTGGGGTATAATACAGGATGTAACTCAGGATCATTAATGTAATGTATGTACACAGTGACTGCACCAGGAGAATAGTGAGTGCAGCTCTGGAGTATAATACAGGATGTAACTCAGGATCAGTAATGTATGTACACAGTGACTGCACCAGCAGAATAGTGAGTGCAGCTCTGGGGTATAATACAGGATGTAGCTCAGGATCAGTAATGTACTGTATGTACACAGTGACTCCACCAGCAGAATAGTGAGTGCAGCTCTGGAGTATAATGCAGAAAGTAACTCAGGATTAGTAATGTAATGAATGTACACAGCGACTGCACTAGCAGAATAGTGAGTGCAGCTCTGGAGTATAATACAGGCTGTAACTCAGGATCAGTAATGTAATGTATGTACACAGTGACTGCACCAGCAAAATAGTGAGTGCAGCTCTGGGGTATAATACAGGATGTAACTCAGGATGAGTAATTTAATGTATGTACCCAGGGGTTATTTTGGGTGCCCCACCACTAACAACCTTCCAAGAACTGCGGGGATTTATGTATATCCCACTTTCTCAGTTCCACTTTGGAACTCGCAACTCTCCGGCACCCCCCTTATCCTCAGGTCAGTCAGGGAACTTCACCTAGGATAATTGGTTGCCGGCCGGCTGCTCGTTGTCCACACGCGATTAGACCACTGCAGTAAGGGAATTATCAATGCTTTGGCCTCAGCCACCCAATCAGCATATAAGACCCTTCCGTACTGCCAGCTAGCCCAATCAACCAAGCTGCCACCAGCTACAATTCACTTAATCAATGATTTAATTAAGAGGGTCCATAGCAAACCCCCAAATTAGTAGCAATTATCTAAAAAAACGCATAGTTCGTTTCTTAGAGCATGAAGACAGGCTGATAATTTTATGATTTATTCCCCCAAAGAGGGCAGTGATTACATAGATAAAAAGTTGTTACAATGTTGAGACATTAGTTATGTACAATGCAAATATAAAATAACATGGATAAAAAGCAGAAATTAAAACTTACAGTTACTCAATTGTCTTTAGGCAGCCATGTGGTCAGAGGGGGGATGGGCCGCTTAGCCAGATGTCCCCAAACATCTGATGATCCTTTTAGCGTGGAATCTGCAGCTCAACTCAAGAATTTTAAGGGAGGGATATCTTATAGCCTAGGGTCGGTTACATCACAAAAGGGGTTGGCTGGGGAGGTTCAGCCCCCTTACTCTGGAAGTTACAATCTACTTACAAACTCATAATAACTATATCTAGACAAGGGAAGCTCATATAAACAAGCATATGGTATCATTCATTGTCGTTTGACAAATACAATAATTAGACACCAAGCATGCCGTAGTTTCGTTATACTGTAAGGGAGTAGTCCATATCTCAATTTCTGGTGGTGTTAGAACCGTGAAAATTAGGGGTTAGAAAGCTGGTTTCGTTGCCTATGCAGAGATGTGAGTTTTATATCTCTGTCACATATGGTTTTTGCGATATGACTTGTTTTAATGACTCTCATTCATATGCTTGCCCCGCATGGCTCAAACAAAGAAACCCTTTCCCTTAACTAATCAACATTTCTTTCTGTGGAGAGGGGCCAAATGCTTGCAGAGGAAGTGTCCTATTACCAATGCGGACACAGAGCTGTTAAGGAGGGGGGAAGGGGGGATTGCAGGAGCTGACAGTCTACAATGTCCTCAGTAGTGTGAAATGGGAGATTCTAGAATGTTCCAGAAACATCATACTTTACAGACATACATTACAACAGGATGTAGCTCAGGATCAGTAATGTATTGTATGTACACAGTAACTGCACCAGCAGAATAGTGAGTGCAGCTCTGGAGTATAATACTGGATGTAGCTCAGGATCAGTAATGTAATGTATGTACACAGTGACTGCACCAGCAGAATAGTGAGTGCAGCTCTGGAGTATAATACAGGATGTAGCTCAGGATCAGTAATGTAATGTATGTACACAGTGACTGCACCAGCAGAATAGTGCGTGCAGCTCTGGAGTATAATACAGGAGGTAACTCAGGATCAGTAATGTAATGTATGTACACAGTGACTGGACCAGCAGAATAGTGAGTGCAGTTGTGGTGTATAATAAAGGATATATACATAATTATTTAGGGTCAGAGTAAGATCAAGTAGGTGTCGGTGTCATACAGACATGCACTTGGGTAGAACAAACAAGATGTATAATTATGTGCTTAATTGTAAAACACTGGGCAAAACTGTCACTGAAAAAGACCTGGGTGCATGGGTGGACGACAAACTCACATTTAGTGGCCAGTGTCAGGCAGCTGCTGCAAAGGTAAATAAAATAATGGAATGCATTAAAAGAGGCAGTGACGCTCATGAGGAGAACATAATTTTACCTCTATACAAGTCACTAGTGCGACCACACTTAGAATACAGTGTACAGTTCTGGTCTCCGGTGTATAAGAAAGATATAGCTGAACTGGAGCGGGTGCAGAGAAGAGCGACCAAGGTTATTAGGGAACTGGGGGGTCTGCAATACCAAGACAGGTTATTACACTTGGGGTTATTTAGTTTGGAGAATCGAAGGCTTAGGGGTGACATTATTACAATGTATAAATATATGCGGGGACAGTACAAAGACCTTTCTAATGATCTTCTTACTCTTAGACATGTGACGGGGACAAGGGGGCATCCTCTACATCTGGAGGAAAGAAGGTTTAAGCATAATCACAGATGCGGATTCTTTACTGTAAGAGCAGTGAGACTATAGAATCATAGAATCATATAATCGTAGATTTGGAAGGGACCTCCTGGGCCATCTGGTCCAACCCCCTGCTCAAAGCAGGATTCGCTAAATCATCCCAGTCAGATGTCTGTCCAGCCTCTGTTTGAAGACTTCCATTGAAGGAGAACTCACCACTTCTCGTGGCAGCTTGTTCCACTCATTGATCACTCTGTCAAAAAGTTTTTTCTAATATCTAATTTGTGTCTCCTCCCATTCAGTTTCATCCCATTGCTTCTAGTCTTTCCTTGTGCAAATGAGAATAAAGTTGATCCTTCTACAATGTGACAGCCCTTTAGATATTTGTAGACAGCTATTAAGTCTCCTCTCAGTCTTCTCTTTTGCAAACTAAACATTCCCAAATCCTGCAACCTTTCCTCATACGACAGGGTTTGCAGACCGGTCACCATTCTGGTCGCTCTTTTCTGAAATTGCTCCAGTTTGTTGATGTCTTTTTTAAAATGTGGCGCCCAAAACTGGACACAATATTCCAGATGAGGTCTGACCAAAGAGGAGTAGAGGGAAATAATGACTTCACGTGATCTAGACTGTATGCTTCTGTTAATACATCCTAGAATTGCATTTGCCTTTTTTGCTGCTGCATCACACTGTTGACTCATATTCAGTCTGTGATCTATTTGTATGCCCAAGTCTTTTTCACATGTGCTGTTGCTTAGCCCTATTCCTCCCATTCTGTATATGCTTTTTTCATTTTTATTGCCCAGATGTAGTACTTTGCATTTTTCCCTGTTAAAAACCATTCTGTTTGTTGCTGCCCACTTCTCCAGTTTATTTATATCTTTTTGAATCCTCTCTCTTCTCTAGTATTAGCTATCCCTCCTAGCTTTGTGTCATCAGCAAATTTAATCAGTTTACCCTCAATTCCTTCATCTAAATCGTTGATAAAGATGTTGAACAATACAGGGCCCAGGACAGAGCCCTGTGGTACCCCACTTGAGACATTCTTCCAACTGGATGTGCAGCCATTTACGACCACTCTTTGGGTCCGATCACTAAGCCAGTTATGAATCCACCTAACAGTTGCCTTGTCCATTCCATACTTAGACATTTTTTCAATAAGGATTGTATGAGATACTTTGTCAAATGCTTTGCTGAAGTCAAGATATACTATATCTACAGCATTTCCTTGATCCACCCAATCAGTGATTCCATCATAGAAGGAAATTAAGTTAGTCTGACTTGACTTATTAGTTACAAACCCATGCTGACTCTGTTTAATCACTTCATTCTTATCCAGGTGCTGACATACATGTTGTTTAATAATTTGTTCAAAGATCTTTCCTGGTATAGAAGTCAGACTCACCGGCCTATAGTTGCCTGGGTCCACCTTCTTCCCCTTTTTGAAGATAGGAACAACATTTGCTCTTCTCCAGTCTTCTGGCACTTCTCCTGTTCTCCAAGAATTTTCAAAGATTATGGAGAGGGGTTCAGAAATTTCTTCTGCTATCTCCTTCAGTACTCTGGGGTGTAATTCATCTGGACCTGGTGACTTGAATTCATTTAGGTTAGCTAAGTGTTTCCTCACTATCTTTCTGTTTATAGATATCCTGGATTCTTCTATTCCCTTAATAGGACAGTGAAGAACAGTTGATGTTACATTTCCTTTCTGAGAGAAAACAGATGCAAAATAGGAATTTAAAAGTTCGGCCTTCTCAACATCCTGTCTTACCATTTCATCATTTTCATCCTGTAAAAATCCTATAGCATCTTTGACTTTTCTTTTACTTTTGACATATCCCCAAAATCCTTTATTATTGCTTTTGACATCTCTTGCAAGCCTCAATTCATTGTCAGCTTTAGATAATCTGATTTGTTCCCTGCAGGTTCTGCAGACAGCATTATATTCTTCTTTAGATATGCCTCCCTCTTTCCATTTTATAAACATTTTTTTCTTCCTTTTTAGCATGTGCTTAAGTTCTGTGTTCATCCATCCTGGCTTCCTTAAATGCTTCCTATTCTTCCCTCTTTTTGGAATTGTTAACAATTGTGCTTTGAGAATTTCATTTTTCAAGATTTCCCATCCTTCCTGGACATTTTTGTCTTTAAGGATATCCAGCCATTGGATCCCTCCAATTCTCTTTCTGAATCCCTTAAAATCTGCCTTTCTGAAATCTAACCTTGACGTCTGAGTCTTCACAGGTCTTCCTCCTCTAGTTATCCAAAATTCTAAAATAGCATGGTCGCTACCTCCTAGGGTCCTATGGAACTCTCTGCCATATGATGCTGTAATGAGCGATTCCCTACTAAAATTTAAGAAGGGACTGGATGCCTTTCTTGAAAAGTATAATGTTACAGGGTATATACACTAGTTTCCTTACTATTGTGTTGATCCAGGGAGCTAGTCTAATTGCCGTATGTGGAGTCGGGAAGGAATTTTTTTCCCCAATGTGAAGCTTACTGTTGCCACATGGGTTTTTTTTGCCTTCCTCTGGATCAACATGTTAGGGCAAGTTAGGATAGGATATGGGTTGAACTAGATGGACTTAAAGTCTTCCTTCAACCTTAATAACTATGGTTCAGCAGGGGACTACATTTTCTGTCTGCAAATACAGATATCCACGATACCATTGTAGCTACATAGTAATCAGGAATATCCAATGCCACAACAAATGTTATATGGATGTAATGACTAATTTTGTACGGAATCAGAATATCATCATATAATGAAAAAATGTACAATAGAATGAACAAGTACAAACATATGATGAATTACACCCCAGAGTACTGAAGGAGATAGCAGAAGAAATTTTTGAACCCCTCTCCATAATCTTTGAAAATTCTTGGAGAACAGGAGAAGTGCCAGAAGACTGGAGAAGAGCAAATGTTGTTCCTATCTTCAAAAAGGGGAAGAAGGTGGACCCAGGCAACTATAGGCCGGTGAGTCTGACTTCTATACCAGGAAAGATCTTTGAACAAATTATTAAACAACATGTATGTCAGTACCTGGATAAGAATGAAGTGATTAAACAGAGTCAGCATGGGTTTGTAACTAATAAGTCATGTCAGACTGACTTAATCTCCTTCTATGACGGTATCACTGATTGGATGGATCAAGGAAATGCTGTAGATATAGTATATCTTGACTTCAGCAAAGCATTTGACAAAGTCTCTCATTCAATCCTTATTTTAAAAATGACTAAAGGTACTGTCACACTTAGTGATGTACCAGCGATCCCGACCAGCGATATGACGCGGTCAGGATCGCTGGTACATCGCTAAGTGGTCGCTAGTGAGCTGCCACACAGGCAGATCTCACTAGCGACATCGCTGGGGACGGGGTTCGCTACTTACCTGTCACGCCAGGCGATCCTGCGACCTCCCGCCAGGCTCCACGCGTCGCTCGTCCTCATAGCAGGAAGCGCCACAGGAAGCTGACGACGAGAAACGGTCCTGAACGTTCTCACGCGATCAGCAATAACCAGCGGGGGAGCCGGTCGTAGGTAAGTATCAGACACAGATATCGCTAGCAATATCGCTATAACGTCACTAGTTATAGCGATATTGCTAGCGATATCTCTTAGTGTGACATGCCCTTTAGTATGGAATGGACAAGGCAACTGTTAGGTGGATTCATAACTGGCTTAGTGATCGGACCCAAAGAGTGTCCGTAAATGGCTGCACATCCAGTTGGAAGAATGTCTCAAGTGGGGTACCACAGGGCTCTGTCCTGGGCCCTGTATTGTTCAACATCTTTATCAAAGATTTAGATGAAGGAATTGAGGGTAAACTGATTAAATTTGCTGATGACACAAAGCTAGGAGGGATAGCTAATACTAGAGAAGAGAGAGGGAGGATTCAAAAAGATTTAAATAAACTGGAGAAGTGGGCAGCAACTAACAGAATGGTTTTTAACAGGGAAAAATGCAAAGTACTACATCTGGGCAATAAAAATGAAAAAAGCATATACAGAATGGGAGGAATAGGGGCTAAGTGACAGCATATGTGAAAAAGACTTGGGTATACTAATAGATCACAGACTGAATATGAGTCAACAGTGTGATGCAGCAGCAAAAAAGGCAAATGCAATTCTAGGATGTATTAACAGAAGCATACAGTCTAGATCACGTGAAGTCATTATTGCCCTCTACTCCTCTTTGGTCAGACCTCATCTGGAATATTGTGTCCAGTTTTGGGCACCACATTTTAAAAAAGACATCAACAAACTGGAGCAAGTTCAGAAAAGAGCGACCAGAATGGTGACCGGTCTGCAAAACCTGTCTTATGAGGAAAGGTTGCAGGATTTGGGAATGTTTAGTTTGCAAAAGAGAAGACTGAGAGGAGACTTAATAGCTGTCTACAAATATCTAAAGGGCTGTCACATTGTAGAAGGATCAACTTTATTCTCATTTGCACAAGGAAAGACTAGAAGCAATGGGATGAAACTGAATGGGATGAGACACAGATTAGATATTAGAAAAAACTTTTTGACAGAGTGATCAATGAGTGGAACAGGCTGCCACGAGAAGTGGTGAGTTCACCTTCAATGGAAGTCTTCAAACAGAGGCTGGACAGACATCTGACTGGGATGATTTAGCGAATCCTGCTTTGAGCAGGGGGTTGGACCAGATGGCCCAGGAGGTCCCTTCCAACTCTACGATTCTATGATTCTATATACATTTTTATTAGATATGAAGAAAATACACATATAAAGAGTAAGCAGATTTCAAAGTGGGAAACCACAAAATGGCACCAATGTGCTAAGAACCTCCACACATGGAGCTTATATAGTCATTGTTGAATCGTGAGTGAAAATATAAAAATAATACAGATACATGTGGTGGGGATATATAAGAGTAAGAGATCAAATGCCTATGGTTATCAACCAAAGGCCTGCAAGGCCAAGCATTGCTCGGCACTAATACAAACCCACACCTAATGTAAAACACCAGAACCATTCCACTTCAACTGCAATATACAAAGTATTTTATACATGAAGCAGTACCTGTAGTGTAGGATACAGCACACACCATGAGCCCTGGCTCACGTTTTGGCGATTAGCCTTCTTCCGGGGTGATACCACACTGTCACACACACCCATCACTGAAACGTGCGTCGTGGCTCATGTTGTGTGCTGTAGCCTACACTAAAGGTACTGCTTCATGTATTGGCTGACAAAAACAGCAGAGGACCCCTGTGCAAAAACATTATAAGGGGCGTTTGCAGTCCAAAAGCTCATCAAAATGCATAATTCCACCTGCTTTGAAGGTAGTAGTGGGCTCCCTTACCTCCTGGGCGCCTGTGTGGCTGCACAGGTTGCACCAATGATATGTCCACCCCTGGCTTCGTGTATAATATACTTTGTACCATTGAAGTGGAATGGGTCTGGTATTTTACATTAGGTGAGGGTTTGTTTTAGTGGCAAACAATGCTTGGCCTTTGGTTGATAAGCATAGGTATTAGATCCCTTAGTGTTATATATCCCCACCACATGTGTCTGTCTAATTGTTATATTTTCACTCACGATTCAACAATGACTCTGTATGCTCCGTGTGTGGAGGTTCTTAGCACTTTGGCGCCATTTTGTGGTTTCCCACACTAACATGATTAGTCTTTATATGTGTTTCTACTTGATATTTCATAAAAAGTTATATGTTTGTACTTGTTAATTCTATTGCACATTTCATTATATGATAACTTTCTGTCTGCCGCAATAATCTAATCTAAATAATCCATTATTGCATTTTTTTAACTGGTTAAAATGGTCTCTAGCGTGATCAGTGTTGAAAATGATTGGATCTCGCTCCCTCCAGTGGTCAGTAGAGGTTTTGTTTTACATATTAGAGAATTTTGGGATATTTTGTCTTATGAAATGAAGCTGTTTCTCTTCTCTGTTTGGTTGTTAGTTTTCTGCAGTAACATTGCGAAGAGTATAATTTTTATTACTTTACAAATACAGGATCAGTCAGAAACAAAAAAGAAAAGAAGCCAGCGTTGCCTATGGTCAGCATGCAATTCTTTGAGCCACTCCGCCACGCCAAGGCATTCTCATAAGGGGCAGTCCTACTCTAAGTTTCTTATATTTGCTGTGCCATTACAACCTCCTAAATGTATTAAAAGCAAGACTGTATAAAATGCAAATGTACCCGAAGCATTTCTGAATCACCCCCATGGCGCCAGAAGGGCAAGCGCAGGTAAAGGCTGACCATGGTGCGGCATAACAAAAAAACGTAGAGTTGGACTGCCCCATATGAGAATGCCGTGACATGGCGGCTCTCTTGTTCATGTAATAGTTTCCCTGGCTCTTATTGGAATGTGTACATTGTAGATTCAGACTAGAGGCAACAAAACCAAGAAGAAAATAAGGAGTAAAGAACCACGTGTGACCCCATTACACAATGTGTTACACCTTACCCAGATGATGGTGCCAATTAGTGCAGAACAGATGCGATGGCGGTCACGGAGGAATGCGGTTGTGGCCTTGCTGGGGAAGTGTGCCGTGAATTGAAACAAATTACCACCAGTGTCACTTGCAGAGACCACCTACCATCACCCACCCATCCATGCTTCATGGTGGGCACCGTACATGTAAAAACCATTCACTCCTCTTTTGTGCATCTCATACAGACATGGTGGCAGGTACCAAAATCTCTATTTGTGACTCCTCAGATCCCAGTACAGATTTCCATTGATCTCACGTCTAGTCCTTGTGTTGCTGTTCATACTAGCCTCTTCTTGTTTGTGGTCCTCAGTTGCGGCCTCTCTGCAGCAATTTGACCATAGAGGTTGCTTCTTGTCTCCTCAGGATATCTGGTGTATCATTTATGATGTGCTGTTAATTTGCATCTTCCAACACTGGTACTGTAACTCTGAGGTCATTCTTGGGTTTTCTTTTCCTGTGGTGACCTGCGAATGATGGTTTTTATGACTGCACTTGAGAACACCTTCAAGGTTCTAGCAATTTTCTGCACTGACGGACCTGATGTAACGATTGACTGTGGCTTCTCTTCTCTTAGCTTAGTGTTTCTTGTCATATTCCAGCTTAGAACATTTGAGGATTCGGCTGAAACCTGTATGGAGTGGTCAACCAACACTGCCCTGCCAAACACCTGACTCCACACATGAGCTCTGGACAAGGCATCTTGTTCATTGGCAGTCATTCCAGGGGACGACTGATGAAAATGATGGAGAGAAGCCAAAAGGGTGTGAAGCTGTCATCGGAGTAAGAGGGGGCACCAGAAGGAATTTGAGGTCTTCCATGTTCTCAGTTTCTTTCCTTCCTTCTTTCAGTCTGAATCTACAATGTGCACACTCCAAAAACAACAAGGAAAACTATCACATGATCAGGGTCCCCACGGTCAGAGTTCCCATGTGGAAAAATGCATCTCTATATATATTGCTGCATTTTTTCTGCAAATGTTCGAACTAAAATACACAATAACAATCTGCCATAATTGCTGCATTTTTGTGTTCTCTTTTTTTGTCCAGATTTGAAGCAATTTTTTTTTTTATATATTTTTTCTCGTTCAGAAATATTGGGATTCTGCACTTAATAATACAACTGCAGTTCTTATGTGCATGTTTCCCATAGAACCCTAGAAAAAAAGAGCAGCAGAGATTATTCCCCCCTCCCCCGGTCCGTCCTTCATGTATCGCTGCTCAGGACAGGCTGTTTCTGCCAGTAATATTCATTTTCTATTGAGTGAAAACATCTTCTGTGACAGCGTTCTTCATAACGTCGCCCCCCCATGTGCAGTCGCTATCACATCTCAACCATTAACCCTTTGGGATGCAGTAAATCTACTATTTTTATATGAAGTTTAAAAAATAATAATAATTACAATACGTTGAAGAAGTTTAATCCAATTGATTGTAACCTCGTGATCCATTTTCCTGTTTTTTTTTCTCCCTACCTTCTGTAGATCTACAGGCAGAACTGCAGTGTAAAGCATGGGACAGCAGTAGTAAGAGTGTTTGTTGAGGGGGGGGATTTCAGATTACGCTAGACTGCAACAGACACTGTAGATAATAATAATAATAATAATAATAATAAGATGAAGTCACTATTCATAGCTATGTCCTAATAGTGCAGCGCTGCAGTGTAAAGCGTAAAGTGGGGACCAAGCAGCAGGCTGAACCTGTGAGTCAATAGAAGGTGAATATTGGACTACCATACATCCCAACAGACACTGTGGATATGTTAGAGTCAGTAGTTATAGTTTTTTCCTAATGGAGCAGCGTTGAAGTGTAAAGCATGAAGTAAGAAAAAAGCTGCAGGCTGAACCTGTGGCAAGACAAGATGTGGAGAAGAGACTGCTCCAACAGACACTGTATATACAGGTGCATCTCACTAAATTAGAAAATATCATCAAAAAGTTAATTTGTTTCAGTTCTTCGATACAAAAAGTGAATCTCATATATTATATAGAGTCATTACAAACAGAGTGATCTATCTCACGTGTTTATTTCTGTTAATGTTGATGATTATGGCTTACAGCCAATGAAAACCCAAAACTCAATATCTCAGTAAATTAGAATACTTTATAACAGCAGCTTGAAAAATGATTTTAACCTCTTAGTGACAGAGCCAAATTTTAAAAATCTGACCATTGTCACTATGTGGTAATACAGTAACTCTGGAACGCTTCAACAAATTCCAGTGATTTTTAGATTGTTTTTTCATGACACATTACACTTTATGATAATGGTAAATTTAGGTTGATTTTTTTTTATAAATAAACAAAAAACATATCAGAAATTTGACAAATGTAAAAAAAAATAGCAATTTTCAAACTTTGAACATTATCCCTTTAATTCAAATAGTCATACCACAGCAAAGCATTCATAAATAATATTTCCCTCATTAGCACCATTTGTAAAATGTTATTTTATTTTGTTAGCATTTTAGGAGGTTTAAAAATGTCACAGTAATTTTGTAATTTTTCATGGAAACTTACAAAATTTATTTTTTTACGGACCTATCCAGGTTTGAAGTGACTTTAGGGGTGCTATATATGGGAAAACCCCCAAAAGTGATACCATTTTAAAAACAGCACCCCCTGACATATTGAAAACTGCTGTCAGGTAGCTTATTAACCCTTCAGGTGCCTTTCAGGAATTAATACAAAGTGGCATGATAGGAATGAAAAAG
Source organism: Dendrobates tinctorius (assembly GCF_039654945.1). Lineage (NCBI taxonomy): Eukaryota > Metazoa > Chordata > Amphibia > Anura > Dendrobatidae > Dendrobates > Dendrobates tinctorius. The sequence continues at coordinate 501,504 of NW_027361754.1, forward strand.
TTGATTTTTATCACATAAATGTCGTTGACTTAGAGTCTGTATTCGTCAGACTCTTAACCCCTTAACGACCAGGGGTATTTTTGGTTTTGCATTTTCATTTTTCCCTCCCCTTATTTCCAGAGCCATAACTTTTTTATTTTTCCGTCTATATGGCCATGTGAGAGCTTATTTTTTGCGGGACGAGTTGTACTTTTAAACGACACCATTGGTTTTACCATGTCGTGTAATCGAAAACGGGAAAAAAATTCCAAGTGCGGTGAAATTGCCAAAAAAGTGCAATCCCACACTTGTTTTTTGCTTGGCTTTTTTGCTAGGTTCACCAAATGCTAAAACTGACCCACCATTATGATTCGCCAGGTCATTACGAGTTCATAGACACCAAACATGTCTATGTCCTCTTTTATCCAAGTGGTGGAAAAAAAAAAATTGCGCAATTTTCCGAGACCCGTATCGGCTCCATTTTTCATGATCTGGGGTCGGGTGAGGGCTTATTTTTTCCGTGCCGGGCTGACGTTTTTAATGATACCACTTTTGTGCAGATACGTTCTTTTGATCGCCCGTTATTGCATTTTAATGCAATGTCTTAGCGACCAAAAAACGTAATTCTGGCGTTTTTAATTTTTTTCTCGCTACGCCGTTTAGCGATCGGGTAAATGCTTTTTTTTATTGATAGATCGGTCGATTCTGAACTCGGCAATACCTAATATGTGTATGTGGGATTTTTTTTTTACCGTTTTATTTTTTGGGGGGCGAAAGGGGGGTGATTTGAACTTTTAGGTTTTTTCTTTTTTTTTATTTTTAAACTTTTTCTTTTTTTTTAAACTTTTGGCATGCTTCAATAGCCTCCATAGGAGGCTAAGAAGCTTGCGCAACCCGATCGGCTCTGCTACATATGTCTGAAGACGGACTGTGTCCGTCATTGGACATTAAGGGGTTAAGGCCTCTACTTGCTTGTGAATTGCCATGGCAATCATCAGGACCACACAATCATGATCTCAGGGTGCCGATGGGGATAAAAAGGGAGAAGCCACACCCTTTTAAACATTTATATGTAGTCATTATTGACAGCAGCATCTAAGGGGTTAATCAGAAATTGACGATGAGAACACTGGTCGTGGCTGATGCAGCAAGTTGTCAGCTATAGTGTCCAGCTGCTGGATTGTCACCTGTAGGCCGGGGTCACACTTGTGAGAGCAATGCGAGGCTCTCGTATCAATACCCGGCACTGCCGCCAGCAGTCGGGTCCGGAGTGTGGGGATGCATGTCTTTCTATGCAGCTGAACGCTTCCGTCCAGACCGTCGGCGGCAGTGCCGGGTATTGATGCATGAGTTTCTTGCAGTGCTCTCGCAAGTGTGACACCGGCCGTTTGGGAATGCTATTCTCATAGCTCAGATCATTTAAAAGACGTATTGATGGTCATGTAAGGTGTTAAAATCCAAAATGTTGGCCTACTGAAATGTATGTTCAGTAAATGCACTCAATACTTGGTTGGGGCTCCTTTTGCATCAGTTACTGCATCAATGCGGCGTGGCATGGAGGCAATCATCCTGTGGCACTGCTGAGGTGTTATGGAAGCCCAGGTTGCTTTGATAGCAGCCTTCAGCTCGTCTGCATTGTTGGGTCTGGTGTCTCTCATCTTCCTCTTCACAATACCCTATAGATTCTCTATGGGGTTAAGGTCAGGTGAGCTTGCTGGCCAATCAAGCGCAGTGATACTGTTGTTTGTAAACCAAAAAGCTTGTCTGCAGATGGAAACATGAACTGCTCCAAAATGTCCTGGCAGACGGCTGCGCTGACTTTGGTCTTGATAAAACACAGTGGACCTATACCAGCGGATGACATGGCTCTCTAAACCATCACTGACTGTGGAAATTCACACTAGACCTCAAGCAGCTTGGATTGTGACCTCTCCACTCTTCCTCCAGTGTCTGGGACCTTGATTTCCAAATGAAATGCAAAATTTACTTTCCTCTGAAAACAACACCTTGGACATTGAGCAACAGTCCAGTTCTTTTTCTCCTTGGCCCAGGTAAGACGCTTCTGGCGTTGTCTATTGGTCATGAGTAGCTTAACATAAGGAATGCGACACTTGTAGCCCATGTCCTGGATACGTCTGTGTGTGGTGGCTCTTGAAGCAACGACTCCAGCAGCAGTCCACTCCTTGTGAAACTCCTCCAAATTTTTGAATGGCCTTTTCTTAACAATCCTTTCAAGGCTGTGGTTATCCCGGTTGCTTGTGCACCTTTTTTTATCACACTTTTTCCTTCCACTCAACTTTCCATTAATATGCTTGGATACAACACTCTGTGAACAGCCAGCTTCTTTAGCAATGACCTTTTGTGGCTTACCCTCCTTGTGAAGTGTGTCAATGACTGCCTGCTGGACATCTGTCAGGTCAGCAGTGTTGCCACTGATTGTGGAGCTACTGAAATAGACTAATGGACCTTTTTAAATGCTTAGGAAGCCTTCGCAGGTGTTTTTGTTAATTATTCTAATCTACTGAGATAATGACTTTTGGGTTTTCATTGGCTGTAAGCCATAATCATCAACATTAACAGAAATAAACACGTGAAATAGATCACTCTCTGTCTGTAATGACTTTATATAAGAGTTTCAATTTTTGCATTGAAGAACTGAAATAAATTACCGTAACTTTTTGATGATATTCTAATTTAGTGAGAAGCACTTATACATAAGCTGGAGCGAATGGTTTTGACTGTCTGCTAATGAAGATTTAGAAGTTGTCAAACAACTTATTTAACTCCAGTTATTGTCCCCTTATACAAGATGTCTATTCATGGTGATCGATTTGCCCAATCTTCTACTTATATTTCCTGCTGCGCAATAGTTCAGTGCCGATATAGTGACCTCTCCTTACAAGTCTCCAATAGTCTGGAAATTCCACTGATCTAGCTTCACGTTTCTCTGCACAAAACTCACAGGGCGCAAAGTGCTAAGAAAATCAATTTCAGTTAAAAGATTTCCAAGGGATGGAGACGTATGGGGGGCCGGGATCCTGATCTGATCCTGCAAGAAGGCGAAGAAAACAAAAAAAAATACAAAAAGGGATAAAGACAAAAAACAACCCAAATACTTTATATTTATTTTTCTGGTTGCCTCGTTGATCGGATTTTAGCATAATATTTGTAAATTGTTGAAAAATTGTGGGAACAATTTGTTTTTTTTTACCTTTTTGAAGATGATTTTACGGGTAGGTGGTTAATACTGAGCAGTCATCAGCCCACAGGATGGATCAGAGTTCGCGGGTCTGTACACGGGGGGGATCTGGGGAATGACCCGATTATCTGCCGAAGACCGTGATCCACCCGAATATTCTCTATATAAAACGGTAGTAATTGTGATCCGAGATCAGCGCAGAGGAGCTTACAATCTATGAGAATGTGCAGCCCGACGATTCAACACCTGTTACTAATAAAAGCAAAAACTTAAAAGAAATTGTAAAAAAAAAATTGAGAGTTTTTTTTTTATAGTTTAATCAGATTTTATTGGTTAAACATAACAAAAAAAATAACATAAAAACCACATTTCCATTTGGGCCACGCAAGGCCCCATTGCATACAATAACCAGTGAACTATAGTAACGTTCTTGTATATCAAAGTTGATCACAGATGCATTTAAGATAATTTATACATTATACTCTTTTCTCTGGATTATGTTAAAGATATATCAAGTAGAGAAAAAGAAAAGACAACCGGAAAACATACCACAACATTGGTGAATATCGCTACCTAAGAAGGATATATAAATTCTATTAGATATCAAAGTAGGAAAAAAGAGGAGAAGAAAAAGAAAACCATGCAAGGGATGAGACACGAGAATTTTTTAAAACGCAAATAGAGATGAATAAAAACTAAAAATAGTAAAAAGACAATAAAAGTAGCAAATAAAATGAAAAAGGTAAACAAAATAGAAACATTTTCAGCTAAAAATGCATCAAAATAATTGAGAATAAAAATATGACACGAAAAAAAAAAAACCATGACGGAAAGAAAGCAAAATACGACAAGAAAAATAAAATAAAAACTAAAAACAAAGGAAATGAAAAATAATGCAGAAAAATTCCTAAACAAATCATCCATCTCTGCCACATGGTCAGTGGCACTGTACAACTGGAGGGAGCAGGAAAGGTGATGGCACGTCTGACAATAAGGGGTTTGGGCTGAATCCCCCCGCTTAGCTTATAATGCAGGAAGGGAGAAATTCAGAGTGGATGAAAGATGGTGAGGAGCTCGCCGCCTGCCATGCTGCATCACAACCTGCATCGCGTTAACCCTTCCTTTCCCAGGTGCATAAGTTAAATAAGGGAGGAGGAGGTTTCTCAGTTGCAGCTACAGATTTCATAGAATCATAGAGTTGGAAGGGACCTCCTGGGCCTGCTGAAAGCAGGATTCGCTAAATCACCCCAGGTAGATTTCTGTCCAGCCTCTGTTTGAAGACTTCCATGGAAGGAGAACTCACCACCTCTCCTGGCAGCCTGCTCCACTCATTAATTACCCAAAAAGTTTTTTCTAATATCTAATCTGTGTCTCCTCCTATTCAGTTTCATCCCATTGCTTCTAGTCTTTCCTTGTGCAAATGAGAATAAAGATGATCCTTCTACACTGTGACAGCCCTTGAGATATTTGTAGACAGCTATTAAGTCTCCTTAATTTGCGGTGCTCTGTCGCTTTAAGACTACAGACTGCGACACCTTAGATGAACTTCGCTGCAGACAGCAGAAGAAAAAAAAAATGGTGCTCGCTGGCCCCCGCCGCTGCATCGCCGCCATTCTTCGTGATGTCATTATCCAGGTGTCAGTTTGCAGGAGAGGCAGAGACTGGCTTGTTGCTAGGACGTGAAGGGTAAAGTCGGATGTGATTGGTTTTTCTATTTTCTCATCGAAACCAATGGCGAGCGATCAGCGTGAAGCCACAGAAAGGCACATTCTTCTCTGCTACCCAGACAAATAACCCATGGGCAGCGGCAGCTACGTGGGGGGCTCATCGCTCTTGTATTGGCTTCAACCGGGGGCAAAGGTACAAAGGCTCCACCGACAAAAGAAAATCTAGGAGGAAGTGTCAGGAAGGATCAGACGAAAGGGGGGCCGATATGCCAGATTATCCAAGAGTCCAGCGGATCGATGGATTCAAATCCTGCAGATCAATCCGCCATCTGTCCACATGACGGCTCAGGGGCGCAGATGATTAGTCATGATTCTGATTCAGTAAGTGACTCTGCACCGCAGGCGGATCAGTATTATAAGACAGAATATGAAGGTTTCTAGCGCCGCCAGAAAAATCTATAACCCAAGACCGAGTTCTGGCCACGTTGTACCAACAGCATACAATGCATCGACGAAACTCAGTGACGAGTTCTGGCCACCATTGTACAAACAGCATATCATACACCGACGAAACCCAACACAGAGTTCTGGCTGTCATTGTACCAACAGCATATCATGCACCGACGAAACCCAACGCAGAGTTCTGGCCGGGCCGTCATTGTACCAACAGCACATCATGCACTGACGAAACCCAATGCAGAGTTCTGGCCATCATTGTACCAACAGCATATCATGCACCGACGAAACCCAATGCAGAGTTCTGGCCGTCATTGTACCAACAGCATATCATGCACCGACGAAACCCAACGCAGAGTTCAGGCCACCATTGTACAAACAGCATATCATGCACCGACGAAACCCAATGCAGAGTTCTGGCCGTCATTGTACCAACAGCATATCATGCACCGACGAAACCCAATGCAGAGTTCTGGCCGTCATTGTACCAACAGCATATCATGCACCGACGAAACCCAACGCAGAGTTCTGGCCACCATTGTACAAACAGCATATCATGCACCGACGAAACCCAATGAAGAGTTCTGGCCGTCATTGTACCAACAGCATATCATGCACCGACGAAACCCGACGCAGAGTTCTGGCCGTCATTGTACCAACAGCATATCATGCACCGACGAAACCCAACGCAGCGTTCTGGCCGTCATTGTACCAACAGCATATCATGCACTGACAAAACCCAACGCAGAGTTCTGGCCGTCATTGTACCAACAGCATATCATGCACTGACAAAACCCAACGCAGAGTTCTGGCCGTCATTGTACCATCAGCATATCATGCACCGACGAAACCCAACGCAGCGTTCTGGCCGTCATTCTACCAACAGCATATCATGCACTGACAAAACCCAACGTAGAGTTCTACACACCATTGTACCAACAGCATATCATGCACTAACGAAACCCAACGCAGAGTTCTGGCCGCCATTGTACCGACAGTGTACGATGCACCAACGAAATCCAACGCAGAGTTCTGGCCGCCATGGTACCGACAGTGTACGATGCACCAACGAAATCCAACGCAGAGTTCTGGCCACCATTGTACTTACAGCGTACAATGCACCAACGAAACCCAACGCAGAGTTCTGGAAGACATTGTACCGACAGCGTATGATGCACCAACGAAATCCAATGCAGAGTTCTGGCTGCCATTGTACTGACAGCATACGATGCACCAACGAACCTCAATGCCGAGTTCTGGCCGCCATTGTACCGACAGCGTATGATGCTCCAACGAAACTGACGCTGAGTTCATTGTACCAGTGCCAAATTCTTACCATAATTGTACCGACAACATACGATGAACTGATGAAACCAAATGCTGATCGGTCGCCATTGCACAGACTGTATACGATGTGCCGACAACTCACACTATGCGACATATGTCCATAATGGTGTATTAAAGCAGTTATATAGGGTTAAATTAACATGGCTGCAGAAACAGCACCATCCCTGTCCAAAGGTTGTGCGTGATATTACATCTCAGCCCTGTTCACTTTAATATATCCAAGCTACAATACCACACACAGCCTGCAGACAGGGGTGGCACTGTTCTAGGAAGAAGGTAGAATGTTTTAGTAAAAGGACAGCCCATTTGATTGATGGAGATTTTCAAGTTATGGCGGATTATAGGAGCAGTTGGTGCTATGCAAATCATCCAGCATGGCCGCCGTGTGGCACACATAGGTGACATGGCTCTGCACTGGTTGTAGTGTGAAGACACCTGTTCCTGCCTTATCAGCCCTCACCAGTGCACGTTATGGAGACAGTGGTGAGATTTTATTGATTTGCGCCGTTTATTGAAAATATTTTGGCACAATTTACGCCAATAGTATGATCCAAAATTGTGCATTTGCGGGCAAATATTTGGCTTTTCTTGCCACAAGATGGAAAAGTGGGTGAGGGAGGCAACAAGGTGTCACCAAAATTCAGTAGTAAGATGCAAGTTGTCAATTAAGAGGCGTGAACTGATACATTTTGTGAGCTTAACTCTGGGGTATAAAATGAGCGCTTGTGTCCCTATAGGGGTCCAGAAATAAACCAGAGAGGGGCTGGTGGGAGGAAGGGGACAGGACACAGCAAATGGATACATTCTGGTAGTAATGAACCCTATATTCACACACAGAGCAGTTCCTGACTTGCACCTCCTCATCAGCAGAGCCGTACAGTAAGGACTTCACACAGCATGACTCTTAAGGCTAGTTTCACATTTGCAGACGGAGGGCTGCGGACTTCCTCCATGAAGCCCCGCCCCCACCGTGCCTCCTCTGGTTAGCTCCGCCCATTTCTGCATTGGGTGCGCAGGCCGTGCCGCAGTATGCGGATGCCACCACATGTGTCGTTTTGACGATGCGGCGCCCGCATAAAATTCCAACACGATGCGCTCTATGCGCCTCGCCGCACCGTCAAAACGACGCATGCGGCGGCATCCACATACTGCGGCATGGCCTGCACACCCAATGTTAAAGATAGGGTACGCAGGCCACATGCAGAAATGGGTGGAGCTAACCGGAAGAGGCGTGGTGAGGCAGGGCTTCACGGAGGAAGTCCGCAGCCCTCCGTCCGCAAATGTGAAACCAGCATAAGATTGTGGCCTAGAGGGATAGAAGGAATGATCAGACCCTGAAGCCCAGCAGGGCCACTGGATCTACACTACAGAGACACACATTTCACTAATGAAAGCAAAAGGCAGAAACAGGAAGAGAATTCTGCACAATGTTACATTGTGTCCATGCCGCACACTAAGGGCTCTAACTGATTTGCATGAGTCCATCCTCCTTTTGGCGATTTTCCTTGGATAGGACCCCGGATATCGATGCTTCTGACCGGTGACAGGTGTCACATGCAGATTCTGTGAGGCTTTTCCTGAAGTCTCTGGACTCCTGCGGACGTTTACTTTTCCTCTTATTTTCAGAGTGAACCCTCGGAGGTTATTAGTGTGTTGTCCTTTGAAATTACCATACGGTATTTTATTTCCTTTTTCTCCCATAGCGCTGGACTCTGCCATCATTTACAGGACACGTCCTCAAATCTCCAGTTACCGGACATCCCTCTGCGACTTTAGGGAACTACAACCCACACCATTCGTATTACTATAACTGCATGACCGGAAATAATCGAGGACAGAGTATGATCCAAATATATTTTAATGGGAAGATTAAAAACAAACAACAATGAACATTAAATTCAAAGACTGTGCAAAACATGGAAACATAAAAAAAGGCACAAAAAGTGTAATAAAAATGTCTGACGCGGCGGAGCGGGGAGTGGCTGTACCGAGGGAATGTGAGGAGTTAATGACCGTGAGAGTGGCATCTATATACAGAGGCGCAGTGAGAGGGTCCCAGATTTGTACTGAGTATTCTGTGGATTATGGGGGTAACAACGCAGACAGGAAACAATTCAGATGGCTCCATAAACAGGAACCCTGACCTGGAGGCATCAAATATAGATCAGGGAATTGCATGATGAGCAACTGCGTAAAGGGAGCGTACACTAGTGCAACGGTTAGACATTATACAATATCTGTCCCCATGACAACACTGCCTGAAAAAGGACAGGTCATCTGTGAGTGGCTGCAGCTTTTGGGCTTTCCACCCACAGAGGGTGCTGGAAGGTACGTAGCAGCGACCCGCTGCTTCCCTGAGCACTGCATAATGGGAGATATACTATACAATATCATTACTTATTATGTCATTTCCTAATGCAGATTTCGATGCGACTCAGAAGTGGAGCGCCCTTTTAAATACACAGATATAGACGGTGATAAAATCCTGACAGCGGTAAACAGCGCTGCAAGCGATCAGACTCCGGGGCTTTACTAGTGCAGGGAGGATGAAAGCCGTCGTCTGATTGTCTGCAGCTACTGGAGATTTATAGGTCAGATATTAGGGTAACACACGTTACTGGAATGTATGATAAGCGGACGCAGGGCGCCGCTGTTGAACAACGCCCCACGTCCAGTGATATGGCACAAGTCATCTTGTATTGCTTACAGAATGGGGAATGTGCAAATACATCGCACCCCTGTGGAGGGCGCTGGACCGGGTACGGGACTGAAGAAAACATTGCTGCGTGGCTCCTCACAAAGCCTTACTGAAAATGGATTCCCACACATCACTCCAACTCCAGTAACATCCAGAGCTGTAATCACAATTCTGCTGACATGTCACGTCTTCTGCTCCAGTCACATCCAGAGCTGCAATCACAATTCTGCTGACATGTCATGTCTTCTGCTCCAGTCACACCAACAGCTGCATTCACAATTCTCCTGACATGTCATGTCTTCTGCTCCAGTCACACCCAGAGCTGCAATCACAATTCTTCTGAGATGTCAAGTCTTCAGCTCCAGTTACACCCACAGCTGCATTCACAATTCTGCTGACATGTCAGGTCTTCTGCACCAATCACAACCAGAGGTACATTCAAAATTCTGCTGACATATTGTGTCTTTGATACTAGTCACACCCACAGCTGCATTCACAATCCTTGGGTTCAGTTAGCAGTATTCAGCACCTAGATGTGAAGCTTTCCGCTCTAGACTCCAGATAAAGTGAGTCTCAGGGGCCGCACATTCCCTCTGCGCTGCATCTCCAACAACGCATCCCAGCAGAGCACGACACAAGCAATCACCGGGGCGGCAGCTGTGCCGAGAGATCTAGAAAGTGGTAATGAGCAGAACTGTGAATGCAGCTCTGGATGTGAGTAGCGTATAGGACATGCTACACATTGTAGACAAGGATGACCTGCATAAAGCAGCGGTGTGGAGGAGGGGATCCCGCACCTCATTATATTCTCAGGGGAGAATTTTGGCAATTTTCGTTGCTGGTAATTTGAAAGGAAAAGATAAATAAAAACAGAGTAAAACGCTGCGGCCGCGAGTCTACACGTAAAAATGCCTCCAAAACATATGGCGCACACAGAATCACACAGATTAGATACATTGTTACAAGGACATCTCACACACAGCGGCTCGACCCGCCACATGACGGCCCACGCTCCTGCCCGCCACTGACTTGGCACTACGCTACATTCCTGAGATTTTAGGGCCCCCATACAACCTGACTTCTCTGTGCCCAGCGGATACAAGAGACTAACGTCTGCGTGGCGAGAGCGCAATAATGGCGTTCACATGACGGGGACCACTGACCGGCGGCAGAAGAGGTGAAAGAACAGAGAACCGCCCAGTGAAGGGTTAAAAATGGAAAATATACAGGCCTGCCCTAATAATGCCTGTCCTGGGGAGCCCCAATCCTCCCAGGGGCCATTCAGGAGCAGAAAACGGCACGTGAGCTGGGACCCTCCCTCCTCTCGGAGCAGAGGGGTCCCTGGGCCCCGGACTTGCACTTTGGGATGAAACTATTCAGCCCCCCTCAAGGTTATAAAAATGAAGGTCAATCATCAGATAATTAAAAGTTTTATAACTTTCTAAAACAAAACAAAAAAACAACAAACTTTACGTATCAGTTTCTCACCATCTATTTTCAAAACCTGCAATTGTTGTAAGTGAATGGAATCCTTCTTGCTTCCATTCGGGGGTTGTTCTCCTCCTCACACAGCTGAGGGTTTGTTACATTGTATTCAGCCTATAGGATGCCTGCTGCAATTTATCAGTCTTGGGCTCAGATGGAACAAGTGTTTCCAGTCACTGAGCAAGCAGAGATGTAAGAACTGGCGAAGAGCTGAAAGGTAAAGGGTAAGAGAACGATGCAGAACGGTGGGACCGGCCCGGAGAAAAAGTACACCCATACCAGTACACTGTAACAATGGTCAGCTGTGTAGACAGCTCCGGTCTGTAAAATCACTGCGAGGAAGCAAGCGCAGGAACCTCAGAATAACAACATACGGTAAATCACATCTGTACCATATAGTCACAATCCAGGGGGCACAGCCACCACACAGCTTCATGTCTCCCAGCTTTTTAGGCTCCTGAACGGCCGATCTGTCCAGAGATAAGGTCCTTCCTATGCAAATGCGTCATTTAGGAGTCCAGAAAAATCAGGTAAAAAGTGAGAGCAGTAAAAGCTGTCCTACTGCCTGTCACCCAACTTTCCAATGTCCTGAATGGGCAATCTGACTCTTACATACAGTACATCCTTCACCAAAATCATTTATTATTCCGGAGCATGGGAAAGCTGGGAGAAAACCCCTGGGGGGCTGTCAGTGCAGCTTTCCTGGCTATCACCCAGCTTTCTAAGCGTCCTAAATGGCCAATCTGTCTCGTCAAAGAGCAGTATATCACATCCCAAGCAGATCTGTAATTCAAAGTAGGAAAATGAATGTGTCAGCTGTAGCTGGAGTATTCCAGGTTGTCACAGTTTTCCAAGAGCCCTGAATCGCTGAAGAATGTAGCTGAGTTCAAGCCTTGCTATATAGTCTGTGGGAAAGCTGGGTATTACCATATGGCCATGTGCTGGCTCTCCAGTACTCACCCAGCCTTCCTAGAAAGAGATAGTGGGGGATTCTCATGTAAGATGATGAAAACAGTCATACAGTGCTAGACAGCTCTACGCAGAGCAGTGGGGGGCACAGTGAAGCCAGCATTAACAGACCAAATAGATTAACCCCTTAAGCGCCAATCCCTGTACCTAGACTTGCCAGCAGAAAACGAGGGCAGTTCAGAAGCTGCAGATGCGGTGACGGGCCGGGCTCCTCCTGTAACCAGTCAGTAAGGCACCTCACAGAACATCCCCAATGCCGTGCGTCCCGGGCTCCATACACACACACACATATATTACATATCTTCACATTTACAGCAGACACAGGTCGAGGGGCGGGCGGGTCGAAGATTTGGTTTACAGAAATCCATATTTTGTATTTCACAGTTGACAACGTTTTTTTTTCTCTCTTTTTGGCCCATATAAAAATAAGGTATTGCAACTGAAAAGTGCGGGAAATCCAAAGAACGGACGGACGATTCCTCCGAAAAAATGATATTTACATCATTTTGGTTTGAACCCGGCGGCCGCGAGCTTCACGCTATCACCATGGGGACATCGTCTGAGAAGCCAGTGATCATCGGAGCATCATCATCGTCACCTGGAAGGGGAGAAGACATCAGCATCTTCGCCCCGGACGCAAGAGAGCGCCATCGCCCCGGACGCAAGAGAGCGCCATCGCCCCGGACGCAAGAGAGCGCCATCGCCCCGGACGCAAGAGAGCGCCATCGCCCCGGACGCAAGAGAGCGCCATCGCCCCGGACGCAAGAGAGCGCCATCGCTTATTATACTGGTCCCCAGAGCCGGCATGTGCCGCTTGTCTTACCTATATCATCCCCGGATGAGAAGATGGCGGCTCCGAGGCGAGAACTGTAGTGACTGTTTGCAAATGCTGTGAAGCTGTTCTGAAGTCGCCGGTGTCGCATGTACAATATGACGAAGCCACAGCCCATAGCCACCAGCAGCAGGAAAAGGACCGGGACCACAATAGAAGCAACGTCTGAGGACTGCACGCTGGTGGACGGCAACGGGTCCACTCCTGAAAACAGTAGAGATACAATAAAAGCCAAACAGGCGGCTCTCTGTTATACTGCATGATTCAATCACAATTCCAAAATCTCTGCTTACTGTCAGTGAATGGGAACATTGGCCCGAATTCATTTTTGTATGTGACCCTGAGTTTTTCTGTCTCTTCAGTTCCGCCTAGTCTGAAATGTATTTAGCACTTAATCCTCTGTTCGCCATTATGGGAGTAGTTTCTTTTGTTTTAAACCCAGATGTGTGCAGCTGATAAATTATTTGTGATTTTTTTTTATAAAAAAAGTTGTCCGAATTTTTGAGCAAATGTATAAGTTCAATTTGACATTTTAATAGATCATTTTTTTAAAGGTAAAAAAAAAAAAAAAATCATTTTTGATTTTGCGCATGAATCACAACCCCATATGCATCAGACTGAAGAATTAGGCACAAAAAACAGCAACGAATATTACAAGAAAAAAAGATAAAATGAGTTAAATACAGCAAATAATGAATCAGGGGTCACTCCTAATAACAAGAGGCAGACATCCAATCCGGACCCCTCAGAGCTGAGGGATTGTGATAATAGTGTCCAGTGCTGACATCAAACTGATACAATGTAACAATCAGGAGAGAGAACTGTACCGGTAACAATCAGGAGAGAGAACTGTACCGACAATGAGAAGAGTATAAAACGTATGAAACGGAGACAAAACATTCATTGAAAGCAAGCAGAGGTAGTGAAGAAATTAAACACAAAGGTCTATCATCATTAAAGTCGACGACCAGCAGCAGAGATCTTACCTGTGTCAAGATGGTCATAAAGAAGCAGCGCCGGCTCCCCGCAGATCTGACCGCTGTACAGACATCGCGCCTGCACGCTGAACGTGTAACTGTGACCAAGTTTCAGGTTGGAAATCTTAAAGAAGTTCTCAGATGTGTTTCCCAGAGGGAAAGAGAGGTTCCTGGAGCTGTCAAACATGTGCACTTCATAACCCTGCACCGGGAGAGTAAGGCAGAATAGTGAGTGCAGCTCTGGGGTATAATACAGGATGTAACTCCGGGTCAGTAATGTAATGTATGTGCAGCTCTGGGGTATAATACAGAATGTAACTCAGAATCAGTAATGTAATGTATGTACACAGCGACTACACCAGCAGAATAGTGAGCGCAGCTCTAGGGTATAATACAGGATGTAACTCAGGGTCAGTAATGTAATGTATGTGCAGCTCTAGAGTATAAGGCCTCTTTCACACTTCAGTTTTTTGCATCAGTTCAAATCCGCCAAAAAGTCAGACAAGCGGATCCGATCTCAACTGATGGCAGAGGATCCGTTTTCAGACGGATCCTGAAAATGAGGAAATTTAAAGGAACCGCTGGGAGAGAGAGAGACAGAGAGACAGAGAGAGAGAGAGAATTTTTTTTTTTTTGTCCGACACCCAGAAAGAATTTCGGGTTAAATGAGTGTCTGGAGGATCCGCCAGAGGAAAAAAACGTTGCAAGCTCCGTTTTGAAATCTTTGAGGATGGTGACGGACAGCAACTTTTGGCGGATCCTCAAAAAAAACGGATGCAACGGACAGCAATCCGTCACAATCCGCCATTAATGGCAGTCAATGGGGAAAAAAAAACGGATCCTCAAAAGAAAATTGAGGATACGTTTTTTTTCAAAACCTGGCGGATTGTGACTGATTGTAAAAAACTGAAGTGTGAAAGAGGCCTAATACAGAATGTAACTCAGGATCAGTAATGTAATGTATGTACACAGTGACTGCACCAGCAGAATAGTGAGTGCAGCTCTGGGGTATAATACAGGATGGAACTCAGGATCAGTAATGTAATGTGTGTACACAGTGACTGCACCAGCAGAATAGTGAGTGCAGCTCTGGAGTATAATACAGGAGGTAACTCAGGATCAGTAATGTAATGTATGTACACAGTGACTGCACCAGCAGAATAGTGAGTGCAGCTCTGTTCAGCTGCTGCTCATTGTGGTGATTGTGGGTGCGGTCGACACTGATCCTGCTGTATGTTCCTGAGCTCCATAGAATCAACACCTCTCCACCCAGGGACCTGCTCTCTCTCCTACCCAGGGAGGAGTGGGTTTCCTGGGATGAGTGAAGGAGCCAAGTCCCAGGCTTCTGTTTCCCGCACCAGGCCGGCAGGGAGCAGAAGAAACCAGCAACTGGCCTGCACTTCAGAGGACACGGGGGTGAGACGCTCCACCAGGAGTCGCAGCAATGTGGCTCCTACTCCCCCCAGGCCTGCAGAGACCCAGAGAAGCCGTAAGGCTTCCAACATGGAGGAGAAGCATGCTAGCAGCATGCAAGATGGCGGTCCTTCCGGAGGAAAGCTGAGTGCTCACGGAGGTAAGGCAGACCTCACGGAGGAAGGTTGGGGGCTGCAGAAACCAAAGGAGACTGTGTCCACCTATGCTCCCGGTCATGAGCCACCTAAGTGAGTATGAAGAGGCAAGTAAGACCATGAGGAGGCTCTGGGAGGAGCTGCGCTGCACAAGCACCAAAGCTGCAGGTTCCTCCAGACCCAGGAAGACCCAACTCCAGGCGGAGGTAAAGCAACTGAAGCTGGATATTAATGAGCTGGAGGTGAGGAAAGCATTCCTAAGAGAAAAAAGTGGACTATTTAAAGAAAAACTAATGAATGAGGACAGATTTAGAAAAATGGCTGATAACAGAGAGCAAAGGCAGATGGGGCTGCAGCCTGAGAGCCAGGTGGATGATGATGATAACGATGAGGAGGATGATGACCAGCAGAAAGCCCCACCTGGCAGCCTGCAAAGTCACCCGCAGGTCTCGTGCAGCGAGCTCCCTGCTGGACAGGCGACATTGGCATCTGGTCGCAGTCCAAAGTGTGCCTTCAGAACTTCCATGTTGGTGATGATTTACCAGAGGAGGCACCTGGGGGCCCGAAGACTAAGGCAAAGAAGAACAAGCTGAAGCTCCAGGAAGCAGTAAGATATGTATATGCCCCCCTCCCTGTACCTCCTGAGTCAGCTGCAGGGTCAGCTCGCTGCATAATCCCCGTTGCCCAGCCCAGCCAGAGTTCTGCTGTGGATCCAGTGCAAAGGCGCGGGGAGAGTACAGAGCATGGTAGTGAGGCGCGGAGCTCCGTCCCTGCTTGTAGTAGCGGGGACGTAGCAGCAGGTGCATCAGCCGAGAAGATGGACAGTGAGGGCGGCCCGGTGGCGGGCATACGGTTAGGCCATGATACTGTGGTATGCTCCTCAGTGGGAGGGGGGAGCGGCCCAGTGTCGGGGGCAGCTCCGGTAGCCTCGGTGCCCCTGAATGCTGTTACCGCTGATCACTTAGTTGAGAAGCGGCCGCAGTGTGAGGGGGCTGTCGGGGCTGGGCGTTCCGATCCTCCCAAAATCCTGTTCTGCGTTGGCGCCGCTGGTCAGCAAGATCTTGATCTGAAGGATCAGCGGCACCTCACGGCAACAAAAGATCAGCGGCGCCTAATGAAGCAAAGAAACTTACGAACTGATGATGCGGAGGGCACCCGTAAGTCCAGGGGTGAGGTCGCTTCCAGTTCTGTGGAGAAGACTGAGCCCCTTGTGCCTGATGATGCGGAGGGCACCCGTAAGTCCAGGGGTGAGGTCGCCTCCAGTTCTGTGGAGGGACTGAGCCCCTTGTGCCTGATGATGCGGAGGTCGAAATGTCACCCCTGTTGTCACTGGTCCAGCAGGAGAGAATGTGGTGGGAGGTGTGGGTGAGGAAATTTCTTTGTCTAGTGGTGTGGTTGCTGGTTTGGTGGAGAGTGAGGGTGTTATGGAGGTGGGTAATAGTGACACTGGTCCGGTTGCCCCCCCGGTGGTGGCAGTACCCGTCAGTAGTTATGCCGCTGTCACCTCCGGGGGAAATAGGGCGTCCTCCTCGTCTCTGGCCTCTGGGGACGGCATGTTGCAGCGGCGTCTCCTGGAGGCTCTAAAGAAGGGGGAGAGATCACTAATGGTAGAGGGTCGAGAGGTTGATCTATCCTTCTGGATAGAGAGGTATGGCCTCGGGGCCTTCCGAGAGCAAAATGGGGGAAATACAGTGTGGTCCCTTCCGACAGCCGGGCCAGGTAGTGTGCGTAGGAATGTGGCCCATCTTCGGTGGAGGGGCAGAGATGCATGTCCTCCAAGGTCTAAGGTTGTGGAGCTCCTGCTGAAGATGGGCTTCAAGGCTATTGACATCTACGCCTTGATACATCCCTATTCAACGCCTGAGTTTGATGTCAGCTTTGTACGGCCAGAGAGGCTTGAGCTCTTCTGGTCAAATTATGAGTTGGCAAAAAATGAGCCCGGCTGGCGAGACTTTGCCATCCAGGCGGTGTCTCACCAAAATCAAGTCAAGAAAGTGACCGTGATGACTTGTAACGAGCCGCTTTCTTGTTATTATATCATGACGTGGCTTGGCAGATATGGAGAAGTGGTGGAAATGCCAAAGAAAAACCGCGATGCGTATGGTATCTGGTTAGGGGCATGGACGTTTATGGTAAAGCTTAAGCGTTCAGGTGGTACGGTTGCCCACATTCCATCATCTGCCTTCCTGGGTAGGGATCGTATCCAAGTCTTCTACCAGGGGCAACCGAAGCTCTGTCACAAGTGCGGCGACCCCACACACTTCATTGCAAACTGCACTGTGCAGAAATGTGCATTGTGTGGGGATATCGGCCATCTTGCTGCATTTTGTGTGGAGATTAGGTGCTACCTGTGTGGTGACTTAGGTCACCCATTCAGCCATTGTCCTCGCTCCTTCGCTAATGTAGTCGTGACCCCGGTGGGAGAAAGCCGTGAGGCTGATTCTGCTGGGGAAGGGACTAGCAGGGGTGAGGGAGCTGAGGGGCCAAGGAGGAAAAGCAATAAGACGCCTGCCCAGCTGAGGCGTCTAGACAAGCACAGACAGGAGAGGGAGCTGGGCGAGCCCCGTGCTACTGCGGTGACCCCTGTCCTGGATGCCAGTCTTGCTGCTGAGGCTCCGAGGGATGATGAGCTGGATGAGGAGGTCAGGAGGATCCACAGGGAGGAAACTGCCACTGCCTCCGAATCCTCCCATTATGAAAGTATGGATGAGGATAATAGGCAGTGGCTAGACAACAAGCGTAAGCTCGGCACCAAAAAGAAGAGAAAGAAGGGAGATAAAACATCTCCTGTTCTGACCAAGATACTTAAGGAAGGAAAAACTGACTCCCCTCTGGTTGGTCTTTCTAACTGGTTCCAAGCCCTTGAGAACATCTCTTCCTCTGAGGAGGAAGTTGAGGGAGAGGTTCCGGCTTCGGCGGAGCTTACAGGGGGTGCCGAGTCTCCTTCTTCTGGGAATGTAAGGTCCCTGGAGGGAGGGACTGGCCCGGAGTCCGGAGACGACAAAAAGAAAAATCACGTGGGAATGGACACCTGTGTCATTAAAGAGGGGGAAGGATTCCTCCTCTGAGGCAGAGGATAAGGGGAGTGGGAGGAAGAAAGCCATCTAACTCAATCACCAATGATGGCGGTACCCACTCCGTTGACGCTGGCATCTATTAATGTCGCCAGCATAAAGTCAAATAAAGCCAGATTTGCGGCCTTTGATTTTCTCAGCCGTGTTGAAGCTGACATTTTCTTTTTGCAAGAGACCAGACTGCCAAACATGGCAGATGTGTTCAAAGCCAAAAGGGAGTGGAGACTCGGGCCCTCCTATTGGTCTCTTGCGGCCGAGCTGTATAGCGGAGTGGCGGTCCTTTTTACCGCACCGGTGGAATGCCGATGGGTTATTGAGTTAGAAATGGGGAGGTGCCTGATCTTAGATGTCCTCATGAAGGGACAAGAGCTCAGGCTCATTAACATCTATGGTCCCCAATCTAAGTGGGACCGGAAGTGTCTCTTTATGAGGATCAAGCCCTACCTTTTTACAAGTCGGCAGGTTGTCTTTGGAGGGGACTTCAATACTGTCACGAGGCCCCGGGATAGAGGAGGTTCCAGAGACAAGCTGATTTATGATAGCGTCACCCTTAATTGTATAGCTAGTGAGGCTCGCCTGGTGGATGTCCACATTCGGCACACCCCAGGCCACGAGGGGTTCACCTATCATAGAGGTAACTGTAAGTCCAGAATAGATAGGTTTTATTTAAAGGAGGAAGCTGTCTCTTCAGCAGTGTATTGTTGAGGTGGAGTTCTCCGACCACTGTTTAATTTTGTTTTCTCTGAGTGTTACAGAGACTCTCCGGATGGGAAAAGGCTTTTGGAGGCTCAATTCATCTCTCTTGGAAGAAGCGGATATAAGACAGTCCTTTGAGGATTTTCTTCAGAGCCAGGTACCCTTACTGGATCTTTGTAGTAGTAAGTCAGAGTGGTGGGAGATGTTCAAGAAAAGGGTGGCGAGATTCTTCCGCCAGCTCTCGAGCCTCAGGAGTCTGAACAGGTACCGCCTGTATCAGGGTCTGAGGAGGAAACTCGAGCATCTTGTCTCAACTGGAGGAGGCCGCGAGGAGATCTCCAGAGTGAAATTTTTGCTCATGAGGTGTATGATAGACACGCATCTTTGGTTTTTGAGAGGGATTACGGGAAGTACCGCTCGCCCGACCCTTACAGAAACTGCAAGATGTCAGTGAATAGTAAAGTGTTTACAGGACTGGTCGACACTATGGGGTCCCTGAGGCGATCCAGATCAGGGATCCTGGAGGTTGTCAGATCCTTCTACTCGCACCTCTTGGGGAAGAGGGATCTTGATTGGGATGAGATGTCGGCTTTTCTGGCCGAAGCCGTTCCCGAACCAGGGGTAGACCCCTCTCTTGGCGTTTTGACAGAGATGATCAGGGAAAAGGAAGTTAAGTTGGCGATTGAAGGGCTTGCCCAAAAAAAAAAAAATCACCCGGTCCAGATGGCTTAACATCTGAGTTCTATAAGACCTTTAAGGATGCTTTGGTTCCCCTCTTGACTGAGGTATTCAATGAGTGTCTTTCCTCGGGCACTCTGCCAAAGTCAATGAGGAGGTCTGCCCTGATCATGTTGTCAAAGGGTAAGGACCCATCGTGCATTGAGATTTGGTGTTCCATAGCGCATCTCAATGCAGACAGGAAGGTTCTGGCAAAGGTGCTGTTTAATCGGCTGGTGAAATTTGCACCCCGACTCCTTTCGGAGGCCCAGCATTGCTCTGTTCCAAGTCACAGCACATTTAGTGCTGTGCTTGGTGTCCGGGAGGCGGTGGAGCAGGGTAGGGCTGGTCACTGGAAGGGGTACATGCTGTCACTGGACCAGGCAAAAGCGCTTGATCGGGTTAATCATGAGTACCTCTGGTCTGTCCTTCTGAGATATGGCCTGCTGGGGGGGTTTGTTGATTGGCTTAAAACCTTGTATGGTGGGGCAGAGAGTTTCCCGCTTGTGAACGGTTGAATTGGCAGCTCTTTTGAGGTTAGATCTGGTGTTCGCCAGGGTTGTCCCATGCGCCCGCTGCTGTACGTGTTTGCGATTGACACACTTCTAAGGAGGGTGGAGCATGGACCGGTGGCCGGGATCGGGATGGACTGGGCAGCACCGGAAGCCACTCTGAGGGTGGTGGCATATGCCGATGATGTCACTGTTTTTGTTTCCTCTCACGAGGAGGGAGGGTGGCTGATGTCAGAGGTAGATCGCTACTCGGAGGCATTCAGGTCCAAGATCAACCGGGATAAGTGTGAGATTCTCTGGCTGGGAGGAGGAGATCCTGGTTTTGATCTCCCGGACACCATTCCAGGACCCAAAGTCTCTGCAAAAGTCCTTGGCATCGAATTTGGCCAGGGGTATTACCCCAAGCAAAATTGGGACAGCAAGCTAGAGATCGCCACTCAGAAGGTGAACCAATAGAAGGGTTGGTCATTGACCCTCAGGGAAAGGGTAAACCTGATCAAAACGTACTGATTTATCTGGGCAGTGTGTGCATCTTGCCGGAGTCTCTCTGGACTCGGGTCTACAGTTTGTTCTTCCACTTATTATGGGGGAATAGACTGAACCTGGTCAAGAGGGAGGTTACTTACCGTACGAGGAGACTAGGAGGGTTGGGTATGGTCAACCCTGTGGTATTCCTTGTGGATACCTTCATTAAGATCAATATTGCAAACCTCTGGAATGAGAGGGCTCCTCCGTGGGTATTCTCCTGTAGGGGATGGTTTCAGCCTTTCTTCCAGTAATGGTAGACAGGAGGGCAAGTGAAGGATCTTCGCACACCGCATGGACATCTTCCGGCTTACGCTACCTTGGTTCTGAAAGTAATTCGCCGGTGCGGTCTGGGAATGTGGGAGATTAGGACTCTGCCAAGGAAACTCCTTGACAATAGGGTTCTGTTGTCCCATTTCCAGAGGCCTCTGGTGCTCAGGGATTGCCCAAGTCGGGATCTTGGGGTGGGTTTGCATCTTTTGAATTCTATCAGGATCCCCTCAAAGTTTTGGGACTTGGCGCTGCTTCCATGGGAAACTGTGTGTGAGAGACAATCTGAAGTGTAGGAGCTCTGTGGACAGGAACTGTCCTCGGGAGCATTGTGGTACTGTGCTGGAAAGCATGGACCATTTCCTGCTTCATTGTCCCTTCAACACAGAGGTGTGCAACAGGGTGGGCGCCTCCATTGGCTGGTCTCGGCTGGCCGGTCTCTCCTATGCGGAATGGGCCTATGGAGGATTCAGAGACCTTGGTGGTCGGGACCGCTGCACTTTATTTCTAGTTAGCGCAGTGGTTAGGTATCACACGTGGAACGCACGGTGCTTAGTATCGACGCAACGGAAAATCCTCCCAGTGGACGATGTGTTTAGGACCATACTCGGTGACCTGGTGAAGGTGCGCTCTCTGGAGTATGAGAGACTGGGCACACGTAGGGCCGCTCTCCTCTGGAGGGGATTTTCTTTTAGTGTGCCCTAGTCTGGTTGTCTCCTTTCCTGTTGGTGGGCTGCCGCTGACACTGTAGATTTTTATTTTGTGATCGGTATACAGTAATGTAGCGCTGCAGGTGCCGAACTTGAGCTTTGTGATTTGTGGGTGTTGTAGTGTTTGTTTCTGTATATATTGTATATAGGGATATAGATTTGGGTGTAGGTGTTAGGTTGGGTGGTGGGAAAAGGGGGGGAGGTGGATTTATCTTGTGGGACTATGAGACACTGGGGTGTTTGGGATAACACTGGCGCTGCCTGATCTGGCCTATGGACGTTGGACATGGACTGAGGCATGAGACGCAGGACCAGCTCTCAGGTCAGTGCGGGGGTTGGGAATGGTGGGCTTGAGTGTGGGGTGTTTAGTTTAGTCTTGTATATATTCGTATAGTTTGGTTATTTCATATATATATTTAAAAAAAAAAAAATGTTTATGTATATATTTATGTCGGCCTTTGTTTATTTTATTGTTTGTTATTAGTTTGTTTTGTGACCGGACCAGAAGGTGTAAGTTATTATTAGTTATTATTCTGTATATATGTATAATATGTGAGACAGGAGAGAATGAGCGGCTGGACCAGTGTTCAGTATACGGATTATTTTCTGGCTGATATTCTTGCTATGTTTCTGTTATTATTATTGTTGTTATGTTTTTCATTTTTATAATAAAAGATCTACAGGATGTAACTCAGGATCAGTAATGTAATGTATGTACACAATGACTGCACCAGCAGAATAGTGAGTACAGCTCTGGAGTATAATACAGGATGTAACTCAGGATCAGTAATGTAATGTATATACACAGTGACTGCACCAGCAGAATAGTGAGTGCAACTCTGGAGTATAATATAGGATGTAACTCAGGATCAGTAGTGTAATGTTTGTACACAGTGATTGCACCAGCAGAATAGTGAGTGCAGCTCTGGAGTATTGTACACTTACTCTGGACTCGCTGAAGTATTTTTCTCTTAGTGCTAAACTCTTCCAGAATAGGAGAACGTGATCTTTCTCAAAGATGAGCTTCAAGGCTTCTGGAGCAGACAGAGGAACTGAGGAAAAGTGTAGAACAAGCGGAGTAAGCTGGAGCTTTATGGGTCTTTTCCAGTTACGTCCTGCAGTGATAGCAGTGACTGGAGAGTGCAGCAGTCACACGTGTCTGTTGGGGAGTGGTAAGGGTGTAGGCTCCGTCTCGCAGTGATGTCCTGGCGTTCTCTCACCTGTGCTGACTTTGGCGCTGGCCTCTTTGCTCATGTTCCGCAGCTGGACGATCGCGCTGTATTTTCCCCCGGGCTCCAGGTTTCCGATCTTGAACTCGACGGTGCTGTTCCTAGTGTTCACTTTGTAACTCTTCTCTGTCTTCATTATTAAATCTTTCATGGAGACAATGTACGCCTGGAACATAGTGGTATCCTGAGAGCGCGACGCTGACTGGACGCTGTGCATTGATGACAAATATAATGTAGGATCTCTGCTTGCTGAATATGAATGACGGAGGCTCACAGGTTTGTTACAGTGTATCAGCGCAGCTAGTCCTCTGAGGATTAAATACATAAGCAGCACAGATCACCTCCTGTCCTAACTGCAGTATGCTTGCTCGGACCTCCGCTGACACATTGTAACGTATTGCAGCTAAGTGAGCGTTTGGTATGTTCAGGTTTGCAACCTTTAAATATATAAAAAAAACAACAACAACCTGTATCTACAGACAGCAATCGGAGATCCTGACCATGGTGTTGAATGCACCCCAAAGTCCGAGCTGGCGCACATGTATCACACGGGGACACGGGGCGATCACTCACCAGCTCACTGTCTGGTGAATCGTACGGCGATTCCCACTTCATGACCACAAAGGTTTTCTCCACCTGGACGGCGTGCAGATGGCGAGGCGGCAGGCGGTTGTCAGGAATCATTTTGACCACAGCGTAGTCTGATGGGGGTCCCTGATACGGGGATGTGACCCTCACCTGACAAGAGACGCCCGTAATGTCAGTACATGCAATAACAGGCTCCAGCTGCACAGTAAGCGGTTCTAGGTTTCCTCACCAGGAACAAGTACTGCTCGTCTCTGTTCACACTGATGGTCACGTCGTGAAGAGTGGTCGTGATGTTTAGCGGATTCTTGTGCAGTTCTGAGAATGACGTGGCATAATACACCCCGTATGTCTGGACAGGAGAGATCAGGAGCAATGATACTGAGGTCTCGTCCCCATATTTATTCTCCTCTACTCACAACCAAAGCTGCACTTGTAATTCTGCAGCTTCCTGTGCCTCTGCTGCTCCCTGCTAGTGGCTGATGCACTACACCACGCACAGTCCATTAGTTTGATCCACACTCCATGATTAAGTCTATGGTGTGCCAGCAGAATTATGAATGCAGTTCAGACTGTGATTGGATGATAAGACATAAAACAGAAGAGCCTCTTACCACATTTCTGCTGCCCACCCAGCTGCACTCCACTGCCGTCTGGTTAATTACTTTTGCTTTCAGACTTGGGACTTCTGGTCTTGTTCCCTTGGTGGTAAAGTGCTCAAACGCCACAGAGCTCTCACCGTAAGACGACTGCGCCCAGGCTGAAATCTCATACTCTGTTTGCGACGTCAGATTCATCACTGAAATAAAACGACAAAGGGGAGAATAAGAAAGCGAGGAAGGAACCAGTGCACAGAGCAAGTTATCAAAACCCCAAATCAGTCTGCGGCATACAGCCCCCATGGATCCGGAGCTACAGTCTGTATTATACCCCAGAGCTGCACTCAATATTCTGCTGGTACAGTCACAGTATATATACATTACTGATCTTGTACTGATCCTGAGCAGCACTCACTATTCTGCTGGTGCAATCACTCTGTACATATCTTACATTACTGATCGTATATTGATCCTGAGTTACATCCTGTATTATACTGCAGAGCTGCACTCACTATTCTGCTGGTGCAGTCACTGTGTACATACATTACATTACTGATCCTGAGTTACATCCTGTATTATACTCCAGAGCTGCACTCACTATTCTGCTGGTGCAGTCACTGTGTACATACATTACATTACTGATCCTGAGTTACCTCCTGTATTATACTCCAGAGCTGCACTCACTATTCTGCTGGTGCAGTCACTGTGTACATACATTACATTACTGATCCTGAGTTACATTTTGTATTATTCTCCAGAGCTGCACTCACTATTCTGCTGGTGCAGAACTTGTCATCTTTACTCTGGGAACATTTCTATAATCCCCTTGCCCCTGCATTATGTCATCAGATCAGGTGTGAGGCACAGAGAACGTGACTTTCACCTGTCTGTGAGACGCTTCGTCCATCAAACTTTAACATTCTTCTCTCCTGAATATGAGAATCAAACTCCCAGGATAAAGTCACCGTATAACCAGTCATCTGCAAAACAATTCACATGTGTGACACTGTAAAGATGCACAAAAAGGCGGAGACACGACAGAGGGGGGTAGCGAAGGCACGACGCAAGGGGCGGAAGTACGCCGGATGGGGTGGCGGAGGCACTACACAGTGGGCGGAGAAGGCACGACAGAAGAGGAAGGGAAGCTACGACGCAATGGGCGGCACAGGCACAACGGAGGGGGCAGAGGGTGAATGAGTCCGTGCCGGACATATTTGTCTGTCTCATATGAGGCTCACAGAGACCAGGATGTGACTCACCAGAATATCGGAGTCCTCCCTCAGCGTAAACTCCACCGAATCCTCTTTAATTGTCTGAATTTTGATGTTTGGAGGAGGCACAACTATCAAAAACAAATAACAAGACACCTGTAAGTACACCGGCCCCCTATGGCTGGGTATATCTATGGTGTACAATGCACCAGAAGATGGATGGACGCCCTACATCTCCGCAGTTACCTTTTGCGGTGCTGATAGATTTGATGCTGCTCCAATCCCCAGCCCCCCGGCTAGTGACAGCGGCCACCTGAGACAACGGGAATTACAGAAGAGTTACTAAATTACTGCTATGAGACTAATCTATTGACGTCTGTCCCATCCTAAGAGCGCTGTCACAACGCCGTTTGGCCCATCCTTAGAGTGCGCCGGTCACAACGCTGTCTGTCCCATTCTGAAAGCGCGGCGGTCACAACGCCGTCTCACCCATTCTGAGAGAGTGCCAGTCACAACGTCGTCTGTCCCATCCTGAGAGCGTGGCGGTCACAACGCCGTCTGACCCATCCCGAGAGTGTGCCGGTCACAACGCCGTCTGTCGCACCCTGAGAGCGCCGTTCACAACACCGTCTGTCCCATCGTGAGAGCGCTGGTCACAACGCCGTCCAACCTATCCTGAGAGCGCGCTGGTCACAACGCAATCTGACCCATCCTGAGAGCGCGGCGGTCACAACGCCGTCTCACCCATCCTGAGAGCGTGCCAGTCACAACGTCGTCTGTCCCATCCTGAGAGTGTGGCGGTCACAACACCGTCTGACCCATCCCGAGAGTGTGCCGGTCACAACGCCGTCTGTCTCATCCTGAGAGCGCCGTTCACAACACCGTCTGTCCCATCGTGAGAGCGCCGGTCACAACGCTAGCTGACCTA
Source organism: Dendrobates tinctorius (assembly GCF_039654945.1). Taxonomy (NCBI): domain Eukaryota; kingdom Metazoa; phylum Chordata; class Amphibia; order Anura; family Dendrobatidae; genus Dendrobates; species Dendrobates tinctorius. The sequence goes on from NW_027361754.1 coordinate 527,737, forward strand.
TCCTGAGAGCGCGCTGGTCACAACGCAATCTGACCCATCCTGAGAGCACGGCGGTCACAACGCCGTCTGTCCCATCCCGAGTGTGTGCCGGTCACAACGCCGTCTGTCCCATCCTGAGAGCACCGGTCACAAGCCGTCTGTCCCATCCCGAGAGCACACAGATCACAACGCCGTCTGACTTTTCCTGAGAGCGCGTCAGTCACAACGCTGTCTGACCCATCCTGACAGCACGCCGGTCACAATGTCGTCTGACCCATCCCGCGAGAGCGCAGGTCACAACACCATCTGACCCATCCTGAGAGGACGCCGGTCACAACGCCATCTGACCCATCCTGACAGCACGCCGGTCACAATGCCGTCTGACCCATCCCGCGAGCGCGCAGGTCACAACACCATCTGACCCATCCTGAGAGGACGCCGGTCAGAACGCCATCTGACCTGTCCGGTCACTTCACAGTAATTAATGGGAGTCTCGTTAATCGAAGAGCCCAAATATAGAAGGGCTGGAGTAACGCTGGAAGCACTCACCCGCAGCATATACAAGGTTCTGGCTTCTGTATAGTGGATGTTATAGCAGAGGTCCTGCGTACTGAATGACGACCAGCCTGTGGAAGTGTTTGTACTGTATTCCACCTGGAGGAAGGAGTGTAACGATTAATCCTACACAGAGTCCAGTATTGCACCTCTACCAGCAGGTGGCAGGAATGACTGTATGAGCGACAGATGCTCACCACATACTCCCGAATTAACCCATTAGGATTTGCAGGAGGGGACCAGCAACAATTGATGGTGGACGGAAGGTTCTTATTCAGGTCCAGCTGCCGCAAATGAGGCTGACCAGGAACTAGAGAGAGAAAACTATAATACTGCATCAACCTTCTTGGACACATGGATTAAAGTGGCACTGCAAGCTCCCCAGTCTCAGTGATGTTTTCTAATAATCTATCTCACTGGTGGTTTATATTTATTACTTTTCTATGACTCTAGAGCAGTGTTTCTCAACTCCAGTCCTCAAGACCCACCAACAGGTCAAGTTTTCAGGATTTCCTTAGTAATGCACAGGGGATCATTTCAACACCTGCTCAAGCATTAATGCCATCACCTGTGCAATACTAAGGAAATCCTGAAAACATGACCTGTTAGTGGGTCTTGAGGACTGGAGTTGAGAAACACTGCTCTAGAGCTTGTGCAAATTTAAACAGAACTGAAGTATAAATCATGGTGGACAGGCAAAAACTGTAGCACTGTAACATTTATATGACTGACTGTGTAGGCTCCACACACCTAGTAACAAAGCCTATGTGCTATCATGTGATTGGGGCGATACTTACATCCTTCAGGGGTGCGAAGGGTGATCATGTCATTGCTGTTGTGCACCTTGCGCAGACATTGCACCTGGACCTTCACCTGATACGTTGTGTCCGGTTTAAGGATCTTTAATATGCAGACTGTCTTGCTGCTTTGAGTTTCCAGAATTTTCCATGTGCTTTCCCCGATAGCCCTGCAGACACAGGAGACACAAAGAGAAAGAAACAATGTGGTAAGGAGATGCAGTACTGGTGAACAGCCACTAGGAGGCGCCCAGTGCTGTGCATGCATCTGAGCTGGGGACTTATTTGTCAGGGGGATCAGGGCTACGCGGGGCTGATGCAGAGCATCAGTCAGCCATGAGGGGATCATACAAGGCTCATATGTCCTCGTCTAAACACAGGTTTGTAAAATTTTGCACAAAACGTGTGACATTACGTACAAGCGAGATGAACAAGAAAAATCTTTGTTGTAGCCAAAAATGTACAGAATATTATAAATAATAATGTATTGGCCATTCATTCTGCAACCTTATTGGATATTAATCCTGGCGCCTTTCCTTCTCTTCCAGGCTTCTCTTGATCCCGCTTCTCTGCGGATCTTCTCTGTGAAGCATCCAGCCATAGTCCACCACCATGTTCACGATCCATCTACTTGGTATCGTGGTTCCTTCTCCTTGATCTCCTGATGAAATCTTTCTCCTTGCTCTTCGCCATCAGCACCAAGGTTTTCAGAAAAGTCCAAATGGAAATGTAAAGAATCTAACGTCACACTCATCAGACAACCCAAGACTCTCAAGCGTCTCAGCATCTTCTCCACCATGAACTTTAATTTTGGACTTTTGTTGCTGCCTACAAATTTCTTCACAATGTCTTTAAAATAATCCTAAGCCCTTTTCTCAGCAGTCTTCATTTTTGTTTTGAACACATCGTCCTTCACAAGTTTCCGAATATCCAGACCCACAATGTCTTCCGTCGGTTTTGCTGAAACCTGGCACACAAGTACTTAAAAGTCTCCCCTGCTTTGGGTAGTGTTCACAGAGTGCTTCATCAGCCGAGGTTAATGTGGAATGGAGGCACGAGGACTTTAGTGGGATCAATGACACCTTCCGCAGCCATGTTGTTGAGTCCAGGTTGTACATTTGTCTTCGGCCACCTTTTTTGGCTCCAGTGAGGAGTCCAGTCCGCCTGTGCCATTCACACAATAAGCATGGGTACTTCGTGTATACTCCTTTCTGACCAAGAAGCAAAGAGAGAACTTTCAGATCACCACATATTGACCATCCTGGAGCCTCGTAGTTAACTTTCTTGAGAATAAGTCAAAATTTTCATCACTTTCCTTGAAGGCACAGAAAGCCCCACAGGCGCTAAGCATCCGAAAACCATTGTGCAGTAGCAGCCTTCAATCAAACGTCTCCACTTGCTCTCAATGTTACATTTTTCAATCAGCCCAGGAACATCCCTGCAATACACTCGAGCATCGTCTTGAGAATAGTATGGAAGGAATATTTAACCAATCTAACACCACCAAAATCATCCATCAAAGGTCACGCAAAGGTGCCACAATACAGTGCAAGAAAAAGTCCATGGAGTCAGTGTTTGTGAAAAAACTGTACGTGAAGGAATTTTTGACATTTTTACTGAATTCCACGATTGAAAATATATAAAAATCACCTCTTACTTCTCAAACAATTTTACCCTTATAGCAGTGTAATCCATGGGCTGGCATGGCACAGACTTTACCTGTAGAACACGTTGTAGACACAGGACGCCAGCGGCATCCTCTTGGGTCGCGCCCACGTCAGGGTGATATTGCCGGAGAAGTCTGCGGACCACTGCAGGTTCTGGACCTTGTAGACCACGTTGTCATCTAGAGTAGGTACGGGACATGTCAGGTGACGCAAATTCACAAAGTCAAATAATCCGGCACCTGTATGTGCTGGATTACTGGAAGTTTTAGGTGAGGTGAAATGTCATGACATGATGCTGCGGAAGTCACACTAACATATTTATGTGATTTTTTTTTTTCCTGGCTTTCTTCACATTTCATTGGAAATACTTTATGCATCAATTTTTTACCAGTGTCAAGAGTCCGGCTTGCTGTAAGTGAACGGAAACAATGTTGGTTGTTGTGTGCTGATGACAGCTGCAGTCTGTTTCAATGTGCAATCTCGTTCCTTCCATTGTAACAAATTACATCTATGGACAGCACAGACTAGAAAAATCAAAGGTGACACTTACCGGTGCAGTTATTCTCATCGCTGCCGTCAGAACAGTCCAGAAAGCCGTCGCAGCGGTCAGACAGCGCAAGACAGGCTTCACCGTCATCGCATAGGGAACCGTTCACACAGGAGGATGGTCTGTGAGTCGCTGCAGAGGGGGCAAATATGGATCAGTGTACCGGCAGTAGAACGTGACCACCCTGTCCGGCTCTCCAGGGATGTGCAATCCACAGCTCTCTGTTATCAGCCATCGAAGGCATAGAGAGACTATCATAACAATTACATCTATTGCTCTGTTACCAGGAACAAACAACCACACTTACGGCAGTGAAGCTCATCTGTGCCATCCTGACAGTCCGTGATGCCATCACAACGCTTCCACTTGGGCACACAGTATTTCCCCTTCTGGCATTCAAACTCATAGCTGCTGCATCGGTCGTGTGATGTGGAGCTTGGCGAGGTGGCATTGGCTGCCAGTGCCAAGACAGACCGAAAAAAAGAGCACAAAAAAAGGTCTGATTGACTCTCAGTCCCCCGTGCCCCCGCTCCAGACTCTGTGTCACCCGCGCCCCCGCTCCGGACTCTCACAGTCACCCGCGCCCCCGCTCCAGACTCTCACAGTCACCCGCGCCCCCGCTCCAGACTCTCACAGTCACCCGCGCCCCCGCTCCAGACTCTCACAGTCACCCGCGCCCCCGCTCCAGACTCTCACAGTCACCCGCGCCCCCGCTCCAGACTCTCACAGTCACCCGCGCCCCCACTCCAGACTCTCACAGTCACCCGCGCCCCCACTCCAGACTCTCACAGTCACCCGAGCCCCGCTCCAGACTCTCAGTCACCCGAGCCCCTGCTCCAGACTCTCACAGTCACCCGCGCCCCCGCTCCAGACTCTCACAGTCACCCGCGTCCCCGCTCCGGACTCTCACAGTCACCCGCTCCCCCACTCCAGACTCTCACAGTCACCCGCGCCCCCGCTCCAGACTCTCACAGTCACCCGCGCCCCCGCTCCAGACTCTCACAGTCACCCGCGTCCCCGCTCCGGACTCTCACAGTCACCCGCTCCCCCACTCCAGACTCTCACAGTCACCCGCGTCCCCGCTCCGGACTCTCACAGTCACCCGCTCCCCCACTCCAGACTCTCACAGTCACCCGCGCCCCCGCTCCAGACTCTCACAGTCACCCGCGCCCCCGCTCCAGACTCTCACAGTCACCCGCGTCCCCGCTCCGGACTCTCACAGTCACCCGCTCCCCCACTCCAGACTCTCACAGTCACCCGCGCCCCTGCTCGACTCACAGTCACCAGCGCCCCCTCTCCAGACTTCTCACAGTCACCCGGACCCCCGCTCCAGTCTCTCACAGTCACCCGTGCCCCTGCTCCAGACTCTCACAGTCACCCGCACTCCCGCTCCGGACGCTCACATTCATCCGTACTCTCATTCCAGACTCAGTCACCCGCATCCCCGCTCCAGACAAATTAGGGAGAGGGATACGTACATAATATACCAGTAGTAGGACAGCCGTCCTCGTCAGAGCCGTATATACAGTCCTTGTAACCATCACACACCCACGTGTTCATGATGCACACACCATTGTCACATCGGAAGTGATTGGCCGGGCACGTGGACGGTCGTGCGGTCGTCTGAGGAATGGTTGCTGTTTGCCGTGGCAAAAACATTTTAAAGGTAGAAAAGCTTAAAGTCTTTATATCGACGTTGCGTAAAAGGAAACCGATTTTTCTTCCATGTGACATAATACAAACCTCCGCACTCCTTCTCATCTGACCAGTCCCCGCAATCGTTCTCGCCATCACATTTCCATCGGGTGGGTATGCAGTGGCCGTTCTCACACTGGAACTGATAATATCGAGCGCAGGCAGGGGTGTCCGTGGGGTTCGCTGCAGCAGAAGAGACAGTGTGAATAACAGAGTAGTCAATATACCCAGGGTCGGACTGGGTGTGCCTAGGGCCCACCAGGGGAATTGACTCTAGGGGCCCACCCTATGGCTACCACCATAAACAGTTTTATTACGTGTTCATTTTTTGGGCTCTCCCACTAAAACATGTGCCATTTAGTAAGCTGTACAGTGTGCAAAAGAGAACGCTCTCAGCCTCCTATATATCGTACAGACTGCACTCTTGGCATCCTATATCACCTACAGACCGCACTCTCGGTCTCCTATAACAGATACTTTTTATAAGAGGCTGAGAGTGTGGTATGTACAGTATATAGGATGCCGACATTGCGGTATGTATGGCATATTGGCTTTGTATATGACATGCAGACTGTCGGCCTCCTGTTAGGCCCCCTATAAGACAGAGTGTCGGCCTCCGATTAGGCCCCCTATAAGACATACAGACTGTCGGCCTCCTATGAGACATGCAGACTGTTGGCCTCCTATTAGGCTCCCTGTAAGACATACAGACTGTCGGCCTATTAGGCCCCCTATAAAACAAACAGAGTGCCGGCCTCCTATAAGACATACAGACTGTCGGCCTCCTATTAGGCCCCCTATGAGACATAATGAGTGTCGGCCTCCTATTAGGCCCCCTATCAGTAGCGTAACTACCGGGGGAGGGGGCGGTGGCCCCACGCTCTGAGGGGGCCCACTGGAGCTACACTACTGTAACTGTATCGGCGTGCACAGCTCGCCCATACAGTTACATTCTGCATCAGAGCAGAGAGAATCGATCTCCCTACTCTTCCGCCCGTCCGCTATGGGCCCCTGGGAAGGAGGTGGGGGGCCCCGGTGCCAGCAGTGGGCCCCCCCACCTCACAGCCAGCAATGTCGTCCTGGGCTACTCTGTGCGCACAGGACCTGTGATGAGGTCACAGGAGGGGCAGAGTCAGGGGTCACATGATCAGGGGCTTCAGTGGCTGCAGGACTCTGCTGTGTCAGTTGTCATGGTGCTGGATGAGGTGAAGTTTCTGTGTGGGGTCAGGAGGGGTTTACAGGGTGGATATGAGCGGAGCCGTTTGTGTACAAGGTGTACGGAGTGGAGCTGTGTGTGCAGGTGGTGTTCGAAGCAGAGATATGCATGTATGAGGTGTATGGAGGAGCGGAGCCACGTGTGTATGGGGTGAGCGGAGCCGTTTGTGTACAAGGTGTACAGAGGGGAGCCGTGTGTGTATGGGGTGTACGGAGCGGAGCCGTGTGTGTACGGAGCGGAGCAGTGTGTGCAAGGTGTACGGAGTGGAGCCGTATGTGTACGAGGTATATGGAGCGGAGCCGCGTGCGTACGGGGTGTGCGAAGCGGATCCAGGTGTGTACAAGATGTACGGAGCGGATCCAGGTGTGCACAAGGTGTACGGAGCGGAGCCGCGTGTGTACAGTGTGTACGGAGCAGAGCTGCGTATGTACAAGGTGCACGGAGCAGACCCACGTGTGTACAAGGTGTACGGAGCAGAGCCGCGTGTGTACAAGGTGTACGGAGCAGAGCCGTGTGTGTATAGGGGGTATCAGGTGCAGTATTAGGGACACATACGGCAGCAGTGACTCAGTATTGGGGTATCAGGTGCAGTAATAAGGACACATACGGCAGCAGCGGCTCAGTATTGGGGTATCAGGTGCAGTAATAGGGACACATACGGCAGCAGTGGCTCAGCATTGGGGTATCAGGTGCAGTAATAGGGACACATATGGCAGCAGCGGCTCAGCATTTGGGTATCCGATGCAATAATAGGGACACATACGGCAGCAGTGGCTCAGTATTGGGGTATCAGGTGCAGTAATAGGGACACATACGGCAGCAGCGGCTCAGCATTGGGGTATCAGGTGCAGTAATAGGGACACATACGGCAGCAGCGGCTCAGTATTGGGGTATCAGGTGCAGTAATAGGGACACATACGGCAGCAGCTCAGTATTGGGGTATCAGGTGCAGTAATAGGGACACACACGGCAGCAGCGGCTCAGCATTGGGGTATCAGGTGCAGTAATAGGGACACATACGGCAGCAGCGGCTCAGCATTGGGGTATCAGGTGCAGTAATAAGGACATATATGGCAGCAGCGGCTCAGTATTGGGGTATCAGGTGCAGTAATAGGGACACATACGGCAGCAGCGGCTCAGTATTGGGGTATCAGGTGCAGTAATAGGGACACATACGGCAACAGCTCAGTATTGGGGTATCAGGTGCAGTAATAGGGACACACACGGCAGCAGCGGCTCAGCATTGGGGTATCAGGTGCAGTAATAGGGACACATACGGCAGCAGCGGCTCAGCATTGGGGTATCAGGTGCAGTAATAAGGACATATATGGCAGCAGCGGCTCAGTATTGGGGTATCAGGTGCAGTAATAGGGACACATACGGCAGCAGCGGCTCAGCATTGGGGTATCAGGTGCAGTAATAGGGACACATACGGCAGCAACGGCTCAGCATTGGGGTATCAGGTGCAGTAATAGGGACACATACGGCAGCAGCGGCTCAGCATTGGGGTATCAGGTGCAGTAATAGGGACACATACGGCAGCAGCGGCTCAGTATTGGGGTATCAGGTGCAGTAATAAGGACATATATGGCAGCAGCGGCTCAGTATTGGGGTATCAGCAGGATGAGGGGATTGTGCAGGTTGGAGATAGATGGTGATGGGGCTGGAATATGAGAAGTGAAGTATGTTGTTGTATTCTCTGTAGCAGAGTCGTGGCTAGAGAAGTTGCCATCTTCGTCTGGGCCAGATGGAAAAGACGTGAAAAGTGAACGATTCCATCAGAAAGATCGTCAGCGGTAAGACACCAACTATAACTCTGCAGTAATCACATATGTTTTGTAGGACTGGTATTTACCACTGACCATATGGCGGTAATATCCATGTTGGTGTTTACATAGATTATTTTCAGTAACAGCACAGTCATCTCCTACATCCACTTTTAGGGTGCGTCACCGAGTTGTAATCAAAGTTACCTAGTTAGGGGCCCTCTCAGAAGTTTCGCCCCCCCTGAACCAAAACCCTAGCTATGCCTCTGCCCCCTATAAGACATACTGAGTGTCGGCCTCCTATTAGGCCCCCATAAGACATACAGAGTGTCGGCCTCCTATTAGGTCCCCTATAAGACATACAGAGTGTCGGCCTCCTATTAGGCACCCTATAAGACATACAGACTGTCAACCTCTTAGATACTGTACAGACCGCACTCTCTGCCTATGTACGGCATACAGGAGGATGATAGTGCGGTCTGTACAGTCGGTATACAGGCCTCATATGACATATCAGGCCATATAAGAGTGTGGTTTGTGTGTACCATATATAGGAGGCACTGGCAGAGATTGTGATCTGTGATGCTGCATCATGTCATGTGTATGAGCAGGGCCGGTTTTAGGCAAAGTGGGGCCCTAGGCCAATGGTAAAATGGAGCCCCAAATACTAACATATTGCACATCACACAGAAGCATTTCGTTTGTAGTTACATGCGCTGAGTTCAGGACACTAAATGAGTGTGATCGACAATATTGAAGTCGTTCAACACTTGTTTCCCGGCCTTTTTCCACCATCTGAGAAAGAATGATGGGGACAGAACAATCACTAATGGATCAATCTGTCCCCATACAGTATCATGTTATCAGCAGCATATATCTGCAGTTTACACCTCATAGTCCTCCACATAATATAATGTCCCCCATAGTCCTCCATATAATATAATCTGCCCCATAGTCCTCCATATAGTATAATACACTCCTCAGTCCTTCATACATTAAAATACACAGTCCTCCATATAATATAATACACTCTTCCATATATTAAAATACACTGCTCAGTCCTTCATATAGTTTAATACACTCCTCATAGTGCTTCATATAGTATAATACACAACCAGTCATCCATGTAGTACAATTCACTTCCCATAGTATAATGCACCCCATAGTTCTTCATATAGTATAATGTATTCCCCATAGTCCTCGATACATTATAATGCAGCCCACATATAGTATAATGCAGCCACCCCATAGAGCATGATGCAGCCCTGCCATACAATATTATGTAACTCCCATAGAATATAATGCAGCCCCCCTCTTATAGTATAATGCAGCCACCCCTTAGAGCATAATGTAGCCACCCCACAGAATACAATGTAACCCCCCATAGAATATAATGCAACCCCCCTCATATAGTATAATGCAGCCCCTCCATAAAATATATGGCAGCCCCTTATATAGTGTAATGTAGCCCCTCCATAGAATACAATGTATCCCTCCTCATAGTATAACGCAGCCCCAATAGAATATAATGTAGCCCCCTCATAAAGTATAATAAAGCCCCCCTACAATATAATCTAGCCCCCCATTAAATATAATGCAGCCCCCCATAGAATACAATGTAGCCTCCTCATATAGTACAATGTAGCCCCTTCATAGAGTATGATACGATCACCCCCGTAGAATATAATAAAGATAATACAACCCCCACAAAGAATATACAGTCATGGCCAAATGTTTTGAGAATGACACAAATATTATATTTTCACATGATCTGCTGGCCTCTGGTTTTTATGTGTGTTTGTCAGATGTTTTTATCACATACAGAAATATAATTGCAATCATATTATGAGTAGCAAAAGGTTATATTGACAGTTAGAATGAGTTAATGCAGCAAGTCAATATTTGCAGTGTTGACCCTTCTTCTTCAGGACCTCAGCAATTCTCCCTGGCATGCTCTCAATCAACTTCTGGATCAAATCCTGACTGATAGCAGTCCATTCTTGCAAAATCAATGCTTTTATTTTGTCTGAATTTGAAGGTTTTTGTTTGTCCACCCGTCTCTTGATGATTGACCACAAGTTCTCAATGGGATTAAGATCTGGGGAGTTTCCAGGCCATGGTCCCAAAATCTCGGAGTTTCCAGGCCATGGTCCCAAAATCTCTATGTTTTGTTCCCCGAGCCATTTAGTTATCACCTTTGCTTTATGGCAAGGTGCTCCATCATGTTGAAAAAGGCATTGTTGATCGCCAAACTGCTCTTGGACGGTTGGGAGAAGTTGCTCTTGGAGGACATTCTGGTACCATTCTTTATTCATGGCTGTGTTTTTAGGCAAGACTGAGAGAGAGCCCATTCCCTTGGCTGAGACGCAACCCCACACATGAATGGTTTCAGGATGCTTGACAGTTGGCATGAGACAAGACTGGTGGTAGTGCTCACCTGGTCTTCTCCGAATAAGCCGTTTTCCAGATGTCCCAAACAATCGAAAAGGGGATTCATCAGAGAAAATGACTTTACCCCAGTCCTCAGCAGTCCACTCCCTGTACCTCTTGCAGAATATCAGTCTGTCCATGATGTTTTTCCTGGAGAGAAGTGGCTTCTTTGCTGCCCTCCTTGAGACCAGGCCTTGCTCCAAGAGTCTCCGCCTCACAGTGCGTGCAGATGCACTCACACCTGCCTGCTGCCATTCCTGAGCAAGCTCTGCATTGCTGGTAGCCCGATCCCGCAGCTGAAACACTTTTAAGAGACGGTCCTGGCTCTTGCTGGTCTTTCTTGGGCGCCCTGGAGCCTTTTTGGCAACAAGGGAACCTCTCTCCTTGAAGTTCTTGATGATGCGATAGATTGTTGACTGAGGTGCAATCTTTCTAGCTGCAATACTCTTCCCTGTTAGGCCATTTTTGTGCAGTGCAATGATGACTGCACGTGTTTCTTTAGAGATAACCATGGTTAACAGAAGAGAAACAATGATGCCAAGCACCAGCCTCCTTTTAAAGTGTCCAGTGGTGTCATTCTTACTTAATCATGACAGATTGATCTCCAGCCCTGTCCTCATCAACACCCACACATGTGTTAATGGAGCAATCACTGAAACGATGTTAGCTGGTCCTTTTAAGGCAGGGCTGCAATGATGTTGAAATGTGTTTTGGGGATAAAGTTCATTTTCTAGGCAAATATTGACTTTGCAAGTAATTGCTGTTAAGCTGATCACTCTTTATAACATTCTGGAGTATATGCAAATTGCCATTAGAAAAAATGAAGCAGTAGACTTTGTAAAAATTAATATTTGTGTCATTCTCAAAACTTTTGGCCATGACTGTAATGTAGCCCCGAATTGAATATAATACAGCCCACCTCCCCATAGAATATAATGTAGCCCCCCATATTATATAACACAGCTTCCCCCAGAGAATATAATGTATAATGTACCCCCCATGGTATATAACAGTCACATAGTATATAACACAGCCCCACATGGTATACAGCACAGCCCCCCATTTGTATACAGTACAGCCCCCCATTGGTATACAGCATGGCCCCCCCATAGGTATACAGCACAGCACCATGGTATACAGCACAGCCCAACATGGTATAAAGCACAGGCCCACATGGTATAAAGCACAGCCCCACATGGTATAAAGCACAGCCCCACATGGTATAAAGCACAGGTCCACATGGTATATCGCACAGCATCACATGGTATACAGCACAACCCCCCCATTGGTATACAGCACAGACCCCCCATTGGTATACAGCACAGCCCCACATGGTATAGAGCACAGGCCCACATGGTATAAAGCACAGTACCACATGGTATACAGCACCATGGTATACAGCACAGCCCCCACATGATATACAGCACATGCCTCCTCATTCTCCGGATCCCTCTGGCCTCTTCTTCCTCATGACCCCTCTGGCCTCCTCTTCCTCCTCCGGACCCCTCTTCCCTCCTCTTCCTCCTCCGGACCCATCTTCCCTCCTCCGGACCCCTCTGGCCTCCTCCTCTTCCTCCTCCTCCGGACCCCTCTTCCCTCCTCTTCCTCCTCCGACCCCTCTGGCCTCCTCTTCCTCCTCCGACCCCTCTGGCCTCCTCTTCCTCCTCCGACCCCTCTGGCCTCCTCTTCCTCCTCCGGACCCCTCTGGCCTCCTCTTCCTCCTCCGGACCCCTCTGGCCTCTTCTTTTTCCTCCGGACCCCTTTGGCCTTCTCCAGACCCCTCTTCCCTCCTCTTCCGGTCCCTTCTTCCCTCCTCCGGACCCCTCTGGCCTCTTCTTTCTCCTCCGGACCCCTCTGGCCTCCTCTTCCTCCTCCGGACCCCTCTGGCCTCTTCCACCTCCGGACCCCTCTGGCCTCCTCTTCCTCCTCCGGACCCCTCTGGCCTCCTCCGGACCCCTCTGGCCTCCTCTTCCTCCTCCGGACCCCTTTGGCCTTCTCCAGACCCATCTTCCCTCCTCTTCCGGTCCCTTCTTCCCTCCTCCGGACCCCTCTGGCCTCTTCTTTCTCCTCCGGACCCCTCTGGCCTCCTCTTCCTCCTCCGGACCCCTCTGGCCTCCTCTTCCGGACCCCTTTGGCCTTCTCCAGACCCCTCTTCCCTCCTCTTCCGGTCCCTTCTTCCCTCCTCCGGAACCCTCTGGCCTCTTCTTTTTCCTCCGGACCCCTCTGGCCTCCTCTTCCTCCTCCGGACCCCTCTGGCCTCCTCCGGACCCCTCTGGCCTCTTCCTTGGAGACTCTTTGTTCCCCCTCCTCTCCAGGGACACAGACCACCCGTCACCCACTCACTCTAGACTCTACTCACCGGACGGACCAGAGCAGAGTAGGAGCAGCAGGGAGAGCAGAGCTCGGCGGCGTCCTCTTGTCTCACACGCTGGCTGCTACGCTATTAGTCAGCCAGCAGCCAGCTACAGAGCCGGAAAGCAGAGTGCGGGGCGTGTCACCGCCCATCAAGAACAACGACGTCATGCGGCAAGGTCCTGGGGCTGGGTGAGTCATCAGCGTCAGTGGAGTCGGAGCCAGCAAGGGGTTCGCCCGACGCCTCGTCAGCGCCTCAGACGGGGGTACGCTGGGCCCGCGTGCGATGGTGTGTGCACGGGCGCGTCCCTTCAAATCATGGGATGCGCTTTTAAAGGGTCCACGCACTTAAAGGGGCAGCATTTTTAAAGGGCCCCCAGCGACCCTCGGGGCCCACCGGGCATTTACCACGTACCCCGCCAGGCCAGACCGAGCCTGAATATACCATGCAATAAAGGAGCACTCCACCAACACAGAATGGAAATGTACAGTGGGGAAAAAAGTATGTAGTCAGCCACCAATTGTGCAAGTTCTCCTACTTAAAAAGACGAGAGAGGCCTGTAATTGACATCATAGGTAGACCACAACTATGATAGTCAAAATGAGAAAACAAATCCAGAAAATCACCTTGTCTGATTTGGCAAGATTTATTTTGCAAATTATGGTGGTAATAAGTATTTGGTCACCTAAAAATATGCAAGATTTCTGGATCTCACAGACCTGTAACTTCTTTAAGAGGCTTCTCTGTCCTCCACTCATTATCTGTATTAATGGCACCTGTTTGAACTTATCATCAGTATAAAAGACACCTGTCCACAACCTCAAACAGTCGCACTCCAAACACCACTATGGTGAAGACCAAAGAGCTGTCAAATGACAACAGAAACAAAATTGTAGCCCTGCACCAGGCTGGGAAGACTGAATCTGCAATAGGCAAGCAGCTTGGTGTGATGAAATCAACTCTGGGAGCAATAATAAGAAAATGGAAGACATACAACACCACTGATAACCTCCCTTGATCTGGGGCTCCACGCAAGATCTCACCTCATGGGGTCAAAACGATCACAAGAACGGCGAGCAAAAATCCCAAAACCACTCGGGGGACCTAGTGAATGACCTGCATAGAGCTGGGACCACCGTAACAAAGGCTACCATCAGTAACACACTCCGCCGCCAGGGACTCAGATCCTGCAGTGCCAGACGTGTCTGCTTAAGCCAGTACGTCTGGTCCCGTCTGAAGTTTGCTAGAGAGCATTTGGATTATCCAGAAGAGTATTGGGAGAATGTCATATGGTCTGATGAAACCAAAGTAGAACTGTTTGGTAGAAACAAGGAGGAGACAGAATGCCGAGTTGCATCCAAAGAACACCATATCTACTGTGAAGCATGACGATGGCAACATCATGCTTTGGGGCTGTTTCTCTGCAAAGGGACCAGGACGACTGATCCGTGTACAGGAAAAATGAATGGGGGAACGTATCGTGAGAGTTCTAGTGCAAACCTCCTCCCATCAGCACTGACATTGAAGATGAAACGTGGATGGGTCTTTCAGCATGATAATGATCCAAAGCACACTGCCAGTGGAATGAAGGAGTGGCTTCGTAAGAAGCATATTAAGGTCCTGGAGTGGCCTAGCCAGTCTCCAGATCTCAATCCCACAGAAAACCTTTGGAGGGATTTGAAAGTCCGTGTTGCCCAGCGACAGGCCCCAAAGATCATTGCTCTAGAGGAGATATGCATGGAGGAATGGGCCAACATACCACCAACAGTGTGTGCCAACCTTGTGAAGACTTACAGAAAACGTTTGACCTCTATCATTGCCAACAAAGGATATATAATAAAATACTGAGATGAACTTTTGTTAATGACCAAATACTTATTTTCCACCATAATTTGCAAAATAAATCTTGCCAAATCAGGCAAGGTGATTTTCTGGATTTGTTTTCTCATTTTGACTCTCATAGTTGTGGTCTACCTATGATGTCAGTTACAGGCCTATCATCTTTTAAATGGGAGAACTTGCACAATTGGTGGCTGACTAAATACTTTTTTCTCCCACTGTATCAGAGGCGCAACCACCAAAGAACAAAGGAGACGGCTTCCATTGTGTCCCATGCAATATGAAATATAGGGTTCCCCAATCACCATAAGGCTTAAAGAACCTCCTGCCAAACGTGGGGGGGGGGCTGTCAGCACCCTATAAGGTGATTTCCAGGCCCTGTGAGGGGTCACTCTCGTTTTGTCTAGGTGTTATCCTGCACACGTCTGATGGGGACTGACCGCAATTCGCCTCGTCCGAGTAGTCACCGCAATCGTCCATGCCGTCGCACTTCCACACCAGGCTGATGCAAACTCCGTTTTGGCAGGAAAAACTCTGAGAATCGCAGTTCTGCTTAAATTCTGGATCACGAGCTGTTAAAAAGCAACAAAACAGAATATTACTGTATGTAAATCCTCATCCACTTCACAGCTGCAAGTTTGTTATAATTCTGTGGGCTCAGAACAGGAGCATTTTACTTGCCCTGATACACGGTAACAATCCGGACAGAAAGGTGATCAGTGCAGTTACAGAAAATTGACTAGACTGGATACATTGTAACAATCTTCCAGTTGTAAAGTAAAATATCTGCATGACTGAAGCCCTGTAATACTCACAACATCCAGCGTAGGCGGGGTCCTCATCGGAGCCGTCATGACACTGCACGATGCTGTCACATACCATGATGTGGAACAGACACTGCAGCCTGTTCTTACACACAAAGTCCATGTAGCGGGTGCACAGAGGCTCTGCGGGCACAGCCGGCACACAGGAACGGTTATTACCAGGTATAATATCAACAGCCGACCGCTGGACCACAGGGGGCCGGACTCACCGCAGTTCTGCTCGTCTTCCCCCTCAGAACAATCCTTCGCTCCATTGCAATGTTTCCCGGACGGGATGCAGGTTCCGTTTCTGCACTGGAATCCATTGCACTTTTTTTCTGCAGGTGACAGCATGGACACAATCACATCCCCATACACACAGCATCGCACATGGCATCCCCCGCATTCGGCTCCTTACCGCAGATGGAGTGGTCCTCATCGGAGCCGTCCTGGCAGTCGGAGTCGCCATCGCAGACCCATCTCTGGGGGATGCAGTGACTGTCATGACACTGGAAGCTGGATGGTTCGCAGGTGTGAGAGACGGCTGCAGAGAAGAAGGTGGCAGAGGTAGTCATGTCTTACACAAACTTCGAGAATGTTACTGCACCCACTGACCCTGGCAAGACAGCCGTCTGTGCCCTCAGCAATACCTTCGCATGCAACCCCCCCTGCAAACCCTGCATATACCGCCTGAATAACCATGAAGACCCTCTGCAGGAGGGGTTGAATCTGCAGAGACCAGCTGCAAGCTGTGTGTTAGCTCCCCCTAGTGTACAGAAGGTGAGTACTACATGATGCAGGAGATACGGAGCTCTGTGTCAGAAGAATGCAGCTCCGACAGATATAAAAGTCCATTGGAGAATGAATCAGTGCAGATGACTGGATGCAGCAATGACTAGATTCCCGTCAGGGGTGTGTACAGCAATGCAGACGGCGGCAGCTCCTGGCCCAGGACCTACCTGTACAATTGGCCTCGTCAGACCAGTCCCTGCAGTCATTGTCCCCGTCACAGACCCACGACTGCCGGATGCACATTCCCGAGCTGCAGTTAAACTCGTCCTCTTTACACTGATGCGCCTCTGCAAAGAGAGAGGTAGTAAGACAATGCAGGGAGGTTTCTAATGTATCTAAGCACAGCCGCCACTGTTTGCTGCATCCATGAACCTAAACTTCAAATATTCAGAAGCTGAGCAAAGCACAAGACCTCTCACCTGTGCTGGTCATTTGTTACAATGTATCAATGCAGGGAAAGTATTCAGTCTGGAGTGCACAGATAGACTGGATACAACTGCAACAAACCCTCAGCTCTACATATTAGCTCAGGACAGGCTTCCCATCTGGGACACAGATGAGGTCTTAAATATAATGAAAAAAGGGAAGTGAGAAAAAAAATCTAGAACTTTCATAACACACTGACTTAGCCTCAGGTATGCATGTCACATTACAAGGCCTTGAAGGGGTTAATGCTGTGAGCGCTGAGTATTGGGGACCCCTTATCCCTCGATATTAGAGGATTGGTCCCGCGGGGCCCCCTGTACTTCCCATATCTGCCGCTCACCACAATGACTCTCATCGCTGTTATCTCCGCAGTCGTCCTCCAGGTCACACTTATAGGACAGAGGGATGCAGGTCCCTGAATCCTGACAGCGGAACAGTGTATCGGGGTCACAGGCGGTAGTGGCTGAGGAGAGAGAACACCAAGGATCAGTGAGCACCAACCACGCTCCGGATCATAAGCCCCAACACCCCGCGGCCAGCCCCCTCTACATGAGCTCAGCAGACAACGCAGGGGACGGTAGGACAGGAGACTACAAGCTATTACTCCCTGTTATCAGCCATTAGTGGGGGAGGTGACTGTAGGACAGGAGACTACAATCTATTACTCCCTGGTATCAGCCATTACTGGGGGAGGTGACTGTAGGACAGGAGACTACAATCTATTACTCCCTGGTATCAGCCATTACTGGGGGAGGTGACTGTAGGACAGGAGACTACAATCTATTACTCCCTGTTATCAGCCATTACTGGGGGAGGAGACTGTAGGACAGGAAACTACAATCTATTACTCCCTGTTATCAGCCATTAGTGGGGGAGGTGACAGTAGGACAGGAGACTACAATCTATTACTCCATGTTTTCAGCCATTACTGGGGGAGGAGACTGTAGGACAGGAGACTACAATCTATTACTCCCTGGTATCAGCCATTACTGGGGGAGAAGACTGTAGGACAGGAGACTACAATCTATTACTCCATGCTATCAGCCATTACTGGGGCAGGTACTGTAATTGTAGGACAGACTACAATCTATTACTCCCTGTTATCAGCCATTACTGGGGAGGCGACTGTAGGACAGGAGACAACAATCTTTTACTCCCTGTTATCAGCCATTACTGGGGGAGGAGACTGTAGGACAGGAGACTACAATCTATTACTCCATGTTTTCAGCCATTACTGGGGGAGGTACTGTAATTGTAGGACAGACTACAATCTATTACTCCCTGTTATCAGCCATTACTGGGGAGTCGACTGTAGGACAGGAGACAACAATCTTTTACTCCCTGTTATCAGCCATTACTGGGGGAGGAGACTGTAGGACAGGAGACTACAATCTATTACTCCATGTTATCAGCCATTACTGGGGGAGGTGACAGTAGGACAGGAGACTACAATCTATTACTCCATGTTTTCAGCCATTACTGGGGGAGATGACTGTAGGACAGGAGACTACAATCTATTACTCCATGTTTTCAGCCATTACTGGGGAAGGAGACTGTAGGACTGGAGACTACAATCTATTACACCCTGGTACCAGCCATTACTGGGGGAGATGACTGTAGGACAGGAGACTACAATCTATTACTCCCTGTTATCAGCCATTACTGGGGGAGGTGACTGTAGGACAGGTGCCCACAATCAGTCACACCCTGCTGAGAGCATCTGTCTAGTGAGCTCCAGGACTTCCAGGAGGAGGCCTAGAGTCTGCCTCTCTTCTCCCCAGGGAGAGGCAGGCTTCCTGGGAGCCAGGCATGGCTTCCCAGACTTCTGTTCCCCGATCTGTGCCGGCGGGGGACAGAGAGCAACAGCAACCGGCCCAGGAGGGCGTGAGGCGATCTGGTCGGATGAGAAAGACCGTACCCACCTACTCCAACCCCAAGACGGCTCATCGTCCGCCCAGAGAGAGACAGGGGCACCCCAGGCCCCAGGAAAAAGAGCCGTGCAACATCATGGGGGGAGATGACCTCCAGCGAGTCCACGAGCTCCATCTCCTCTCCAGTGGTCGCCATGTTGCGAGAGTACGAGGACGCCGGTAAAGCACTGACTGGGCTAAAGGAGCAGCTGCGGGAGGCAAAGATCCTGAACACCCGTGCCTCTAACAAGGAAAGACACGCGACCTCCAAGAGGTTTAAAGCCCTCAGAGATGAGGTGGTCCGGTTAGTGCTCCTCCGGGAGGGGATTGAGAAAAGCGCAGGTCCCTTCCTGGAGAGGTTTAAGAACCAGCGGCGGTTCTCAGAAATGAAGGGGTTAAATACCTCAGGAGAACTGTCAGCCGGCGTCCTAAGTGAGGAGGAGGACGTAGTCGTGGCTGGAATCCCACATGCTGGAACAAGCCGGGAGAAAGAGTCGCAGAGCCAACAAGGAAGCGGCCTCCCGACACGGCAGAGGACTCCGACAACCCAGGCTTGAGTCAGCGGAGAAAGAGGAGGAGTGCGGTCTTTTGAGGGAGATCAGAGAGCTGGAGTCTCCTGTGGACCTGACCAGATTTTCCTTTGGTGAGGACGAGCCAGCGAAGGACACAAAGAAAAAGAGGAAGAAGACGGAGGAGACTGCACGGGAGGTGGTGAGTTACAAATATGTACCAATGTCTGATGATCCACCTACCACCTCCTGTGTAAACCCCACCAAACCTAAAGGCACAGGCTCTGCAGTGGGTCCGGGGCATAGGCAAGGTGGGAAGAGGAGGAGGACGTCCGGCAATGCTGCCGTCTGTACGGGGAACAGTGCAGGGTGTGAGGCTGTGGAGGTACTCACGGTGCCGGACATAGGGGACCCCGTGGAGTTTCCCTCCCTGCCTCCTGCGGCTAAGCCGGTTATCACCGTGCTTAGCCGGGAGCGGGGGGGGAGCGGGGGCGGCCGACGCTGGGGCTATGGGGGCAGGGCTGAGGAGCATGGTGCGGCGAAAGGGGGGTGCACTGTTGTGACAGGGGCGCAGTGCGCCTCAACAGAGGAGAAGAGGCGCGTGGCTGGGTCAAGGGAGTCACGTGTCAGGAATGTTCCTGCAGAAAAGCAGCAAGGGAAAACTAAAACTGGCAAGAATACTGGGCGCACTGCGGAGACAGGGAGGCAGTGTGCCCCGGCGGCAAAAAAAAGACACTAAATCCACAAAGTCTGTGGCTACAGGGCAGGCGGCTGACAAACATTCTGCCAAGGACATTAAGGAGCACAGTGATCAAAAAGCACAGCACAAAGTCAGCACTGAACTAATTAAAGCGGGTGTGGTGCTGCACCCCTCCCCCGGCCCGGTAGGTGTGAGTGCAGAGACTGCAGACACAAGGGAGGAAGTAATGGATGTGACTGTGGATGGTGCAGAGGACAGTCGTAATGGGGTGAATGATGGGAGTAGTACTGGAGTGAATTATGGGAGTTGTGGAGCCGCAAATGATGGGAGCAGTGGTGGAGAGAATGGTGGGAGTAGTGGTGGAGTGAATGATGGAAGTTATGGTGCCGCAAATGATGGGAGTATTGGTGGAGTGAATGGTGGGAGTAGTGGTGGAGTGAATGAGGAGAGCAGCACTGGTGTTAGTGGAGAAGTGGGTAGTGGTCCCACTGCCCCCCCAGTGGTGCCGAGGGCTTCAGCCCCTAGCTATTCAGGAGCTGTCACTGCTGGGGGTAGTAGAGCGCCCTTGTTTGGTGGCCCTGGGGACGGTGATTTGCAGCAGCGCTTCCTGGATGCCCTGAAGGGGAGAGTTCCATCACTGTAGATGGGAGGGATGTTGATCTGTCATTCTGGATAGAGAGACACGGTCTTTCCGCCTTCTGAGATAGAGGGGCAGAGACTGTCTGGTCTCTGCCGACAACGGGGCAGAGGAGTAACAGTAGGAACGTGGCACGTCTCCAGTGGGTAAGCAAAGATGCCTGTCCTGATCGGTCTAAGGTTGCTGAGCTCCTGCTGGGGA
Source organism: Dendrobates tinctorius (assembly GCF_039654945.1). Taxonomy (NCBI): domain Eukaryota; kingdom Metazoa; phylum Chordata; class Amphibia; order Anura; family Dendrobatidae; genus Dendrobates; species Dendrobates tinctorius. The sequence goes on from NW_027361754.1 coordinate 548,559, forward strand.
TGGGCTTCGCGGCATATGACATCTTTGCCTTGATCCATCCCTATGGGACCTTCTACTTCGATGTCAGCTTCGTGAGACCGGAGGGCCTTGAGCTTTTTTGGTCTCGCCATGAGCTGGCTCGGGGTCGCCCCGAATGGCAGGGTTTCATTCCTGTCACAATATCCCACCAGAACTCGGTCAGGAAGGTGACCGTTTTGACCAATATCGAGTCACTTTCCTGTATGGACATCTCCACCTGGATTGGTCAATATGGCGACATCGTCGGCATTCAGGAGAAGACCCGTGACGACCATGGTATCTGGTCAGGGGCCTGGACCTTCATGGTGAAATTGAAGGTTTCAGGAAACACTGTTACCCATATACCTTCCTCAACATTTTTGGGGAGGGACAGGATCCTGATTTTCTACCAGGGGCAGCCTAAGGTCTGTCACAGGTGCGGCAGCCCCACACACTTTAGTGCGCAGTGTACCACCCAGAAATGTGCACTGTGTGGGGACCTTGGCCATCTCGCTGCTACCTGTGGCAGGATTAGGTGTAACTTTTGTGGTCATCCATTCAGTCATTGTCCGCGTTCCCTTGCCAATGCGGTCCTGAAAGTGGCGAGTGTGGGACAGGCAAAAGCCGGGACTAATCTTGCCGGTGAAGGGACCAGTAGGGGTAGAGGAGGCAGGGAACCAGTGAGGAGCAAGCTGCCGCCATCCAACATCAGGCGGCAGGAGCAGCGCCATGGGAACAGGGGGCAGGGAGTAATGACTCTAAACCCTGACCTGGGTACTTCACTTGCAGCTGAGGATCCTAAAGACAGCGAATTGAGTGAGTAAGTCAGGAGACTTGAAAGGGAGGCGCAGGCGGACGCCATGTCTTCCCAGGAACCTTCATCCGGTGAGTCTGGATGAGGGAGAGGGGGAATGGTCACAACAAAGGAATAAGGGTAAGAGGAAAACAAACAAGGGTAGGAGTGGGTCCGGGTCACAAGCCTCTACCCTGGAGTGCGACCCCTCTGATCCTCTAGCCCTGATCCAGGTGCCATTGGAAGGTCCAGCCACCCCCCCTCTGGTGGATGTCTCCAACCGGTTCCAGGCTCTCCAGGACTCCCCTCCAGAGGGGGAGGACGGGAACCCGGAGCTGGAGGTTGCGGACAAGGTTGTTGGGGCTCAGGAGGTCGCTGAGTCTACTTCTCAGGGCGCAAATAAAGGGCCCTCTGGGGGGGGGGGGGGGGACTACCTCAGGACCACCAGACAAGGGCCAGATTGTATGTAAGGAGTGAATGGTTGAGTCTGTGTGTCTTAAGCGCACTAAAAGCTCGTCATTGTCAGAGGAAGAGGGTGAAGCTGTGGGGGTTGGGAAGAATAGCTTAGTTACTCACCGAAAACGGTGTTTCTCGGAACCCATGACAGCACCACGGAGAGAAGGGATTCGCCCTTCAGGGACAGGAACCTACAGAAAAACGGCGGTACCTCTCCGCCTTCAGTTGGTTACAGAGCATCAGAGGGTCTCCAGGTTAGTTAGACAACAGAAATATATACACAATATTATAATACTGCTTACTTATCAAAGCACCGTGCCTAAACGGAAACACTCTACTAACAGTAAAACGTGCTCACCATACTCGTGAAGGGGAGGGGAATAAGCGGGTGCTGTCATGGGTTCCGAGAAACACCGTTATCGGTGAGTAACTAAGCTATTCTCTCTCACCCATGACAGCACCACGGAGAGAATTTCAGAGATTGGTAGCTTAGGGAGGGACCACCGCCTGAAGGACCCTTCTCCCGAAGGTCAGGTCAGATGTAGAGGCTAGATCTAATCTATAGTGCCTAAAAAAGGTCGAAGGTGATGACCAGGTGGCCGCCTTACAGATTTGTTCTATTGATACCTCAGATCTTTCAGCCCATGAGGTCGCCATTGCCCTTGTGGAATGAGCTCTCAGCCCTTCTGGGATGGTATTCCCGCTGGATGAATATGCCAGGGCAATCGCATCCCTTATCCACCTTGCCAGGGTACTCTTGGATGCTTTGAGCCCCTTCCGAGGACCCTGGAAACATACAAAGAGAGAGCCTTCCTTCCTACACTTTTTGGTGGCCTCTAAGTACTGTACTAGGCACCTTTTAACATCTAAAGTGTGGAACTTTTCTTCCCCCTTATTTTTTGGATTTGGGCAGAAGGAAGGACTACCTCCTGGGACCTGTGAAAATGTGATGACACTTTAGGTAAATAGGCTGGGTCAGGTTTTAAGATGACTCTATCCTCTAGAATTTTTGTAAAAGGAGGCCCAGCTGACAAGGCTTGAATATCGCTCACTCTTCGGGCTGATGTTAGTGCCACCAGAAGCACAGTTTTAAGAGATAGGATTTTTAGGGGTGCCGAGTGAATTGGTTCAAACGGAGGGCCTGTCAGTGTTGAAAGTACAAGATTCAGGTCCCATGATGGTAATCTTTGACTGGCTATTGGCCTAGATCTGGTTGCGGCTTTAATAAACCGTGCTACCCAGGGGTCACCTGCCACATCATGGTTATAGAGGGCGCCTAATGCCGCTATTTGTACTTTTAATGTGTTGACCGCCAGACCCTGTTCTAGGCCCTCTTGTAGAAATTCTAGGATCTTATCAATCTGAACCCCAACCTGAACCTTTGCTCTAGAGGTGGATAGAAATTTTTTCCATGTTCTGCCATAAGCTCTCATTGTAACCGGTTTCCTACTCTTTTGTAGTGTAGTTATCAGGTTTTCTGAAAAACCCCTGTCCCTCATCAGTGCCCTTTCAAATTCCATGCTGTTAAATGGAGGTTCGGTGCCTGAGGATGTAGCACTGGGCCCTGCGATAGCAGGTCCGGGAGATCCGGTAGGACCCATGGGTCGGTTACTGAGAGGATTCTTAGCCAGGAAAACCAGGTTCTTTTGGGCCAGAAGGGGGCTATCAGTATCATTCTCGCCCTGTCCTCCCTGACTTTCTTTAGGACTGCTGGAATGAGCATGATTGGGGGAAAGGCATATGTTAGATTCTGTGTCCATGGGAGCATAAATGCGTCCAGAGTTAGAGGACTCCCCCTGGGATCTAGGGAGCAGAAGGCGTCTACTTTTTTGTTTTTGAAGTCGGCGAACAGATCTACGTCTGGGGTCCCCCACAATTTTACAATCTGCCGAAAAATGGACTGCTTTAGTACCCATTCCCCCTGTCGTAATTGGGTGCGGCTCAGAAAGTCTGCCCTTTGATTCTCTGTACCGCGGATGTGTAGGGCTGTCAGAGATAACAGTTTTGCCTCCGCTAGTTTGAGGATTTTGGCGGATGTGTCCATTAGGGCTCAGGACCTGGTTCCCCCCTGGTGATTTATATAGGCCACTATGACCAGATTGTCCGAAAGGATACGGACATGGTGGTTCTGGAGTAGGGGTAGGAAGTGTGTTAGGGCATAGCCTACTGCTAGAAGCTCCTTTTGATTTGAGGAGGCTCTTAGTTCTTGATTTCCCCATACGCTCTGAGTCACCTCGTTGTTCATGTGCGCTCCCCATCCTGTGGGACTGGCATCTGTTGTCACTATGTGTGTTATCTTTGGTGCCCAGGGGATCCCTTTGGACAGGTTCTCCTGGTTTCCCCACCAAGCTAGGGAATGAATAGTGCTTGAATTTAGGGTAATGCGACCCTCTAGGTGTCCCCCTATTACTGCCTGGTTGGCCAATACATCCCACTAGAGAATTCTCGTGTGTAATTGAGCCCATTGAACTGCTGGTAGGCAGGCAGATAGTGAACCCAACAGTGACATGGCCTTCCTTAGTGTCATGGAGGGATTTTGGATTGCTCTTGCTGTAATTTGAGCGATCTTCTCCTTTTTGTGGTTTGGGAGGCGACACTCCTGAATGTTTGAGTCTAGTGTTAGGCCCAAGAATTCTTGTACCCTGCTGGGCTCCAATCTTGATTTTTTTAGATTTAGAAGCCAGCCCAGGTCTTGTAGAGTGTTCATCACCCTGTCTCTCTGTTCCCTGCATTTTTGAGCCGAGCTGCCCGCTATTAGGAAATCGTCTAGATACGGGATTATTATTATATCTTGTTCCCTTATATGAGCCATCATTTCCGCTACTATTTTGGTGAATACTCGCGGGGCTATCGATATTCCGAACGGCAGGGCTCTGTACTGAAATTCTTTCACCTTGCCTTTTATTGAGACGGCTAACCTCAGATACTTCCTGGAGTCTTTGTGGATAGGGACGTGATAATAAGCGTCGCTGAGGTCCAACACCGTCATGTAGCAGTTTGGGAACAGGACTTTGGTGGTAGATTTGATCGACTCCATTTTGAAGCTCTGGTTCTTGACGTATTTGTTTAGCTTTCTCAGATTTATAATTGTACGAAAGGTGCAGTCTGGTTTGGTCACTAGAAAAAGGGGGGAGTAGAACCCTCTGACCATATACTGCAGGGGGACCTCCTGGAGGACTCCTTTTTTTACTAGGCCTAGAACCTCGCTTTATAGCGCTTCCTGTTCTTGCATGCTGGATCTCAGCGGCGTTGTTACATATTTTTGAGGCAGAAGAGAGAAAAAGTCTATCCTTAGGCCCTCCTGGATTAGGTTTATTATCCATGGGTTTGTTGAAATTCTCCTCCAGGCTGGAAGGAAAAAGGATAACCTTCCCCCCACCCTTGGCGTACTGTCACTTGGAGGGCTTTTTGTCCCGGGGAGAGTTTTAAAGAAGAAGCCTCTATCTCTTCTTTTATCATCCCACTTTTGTTCCCTTGGTGGTCTTCTCTGAAAAAATCTCCTATTCCGAAAGGGTCTTTTAAATGCCGCTGGCCCTAAATTTGGGAATCCTTTTTTCTTGTCCCCTGCTTTCTGGAGGATGTCATCTAACGTTTCCCCAAAAAGGAATTTTCCTTCACAGGGGATGGAGCATAATTTCATTTTGGTCTGTAGGTCCCCTGGCCAACTTTTAAGCCATAGTGTCCTTCGGGCCGCGTTTGAAAGTGCTGCTGTTTTGGACGATAGTCTGACTGAATCGGCCGATGAGTCTGCTAGGAATGCAGCCGCTCCCCTTATTACTGGGATAGAATCTAAAATTTTATCTCTAGGTGTCCCTTCCCTCAGCTGTTTCTCAAGTTGGTCCACCCATACCATTAGGGCTCTTGAGGTACATGTCGCCGCTATCGCTGGCCTGAGGTTACCGCCTGCAGACTCCCAAGCCCCCTTTAGAAAGGTATCCGCCTTCTTATCTAGGGGGTCCCTGAGGGTGCCCATGTCCTCAAAGGGAAGGGCGAATTTCTTTGAGGCTTTAGCAACTGCTACATCGAGTTTCGGGGCTCTATCCCAAGACGTGGATGCCTCCTCCTCAAAGGGATATTTCCTTTTAAGGGAAGGGACCGTAGTATTTTTCCTATCTGGCTTATCCCATTCCCTTTTGATTAGACCCTTGACGATTTCGTTTAGTGGAAATACTCTCCGTTTTTTCTGGCCTAGCCCCCCGAACATTATGTCCTGGACTGTCTTATCCGGCCTCGGGTCCAATACCCCCATGGTAGACCTTACAGCTTTCACCAGTTTGTCTACCTCTTCTAGGGGAAAACAAAGGCGCCCTCCTGTTTCCTCGTCTGAGGAGTCGGATTCTGAGGATTTAGACGAGATTTCCCCTGATGTGGAAGAATCTGACTGGGAGGTTTCTACCGTGTCTTTTTTCCTCGTTTTATCCTTATGTTTAAGGGATTCGAGGGCACTCTGGACCTCTGATTTAATTGCGGCCCTTAGGTCAGATGCGAAATCCGGAGTCTCCTGACAAACAATTTCTTTTGTACAGGACTCGCATAGTTTTTTCTCCCATGATACCGGTAGGGGTATAGTGCAAGTGGGACATTCCCTGTTCTTTTTAGCCTTCTTCTTTCCCTAATAAGGGAGAGGGATTGCATTACAAGGGTGACATTCACGAAGATCACTTACCCCAAAAAAAGGCGCGCAGCTGCAGGTACCGGTTCGGGAGACGGAGTCAGGTCCTGTATAGGCTGATCTCCTGGTGGCGTTTTGCTCCTCGCTGCTGACGTGCTACGCCGCGTGGAGTGACTGCTGGAACGGCACTCTGTGTTTCGTTCCTTTTGTCGGTGGTGGTGTTGGTGGTGCTGCTGCTGCTGTTTCAGCTGCTGCCTCTGCTCCTGTTGCTGGTCGCTATCCTCCATTATTAGGATCGCTTCCAGCCAGGAGTTACTACGCCTCACCTTTTTTAAACTTAGCGCCGCGTGACGCTACTTCCGGGGCAGCGGCCATCTTGGTACTCTCCGTACCATGGCGCTGCCCACACTCCACCGGGTCCCGCTGAGCCCCAATCTCCTTTCCGGAGCGGCGACTCCGGCGTCTCTCCCCCCCCGCTCACCCGGCAGCCCGCATCGGCCCCGGCGGTGGCGGCTTCGGGCACACCTGCCGCGACAGGGGCCTCCCCGCTGCCGATAGCCGGACAGGCCGGCCCCAGACTCCTGGATGCACAGGTACCATCCTGTGGGTCCCTCCGTCAGGGACAGGAACCCAACTGAAGGCGGAGGAGAGGTACCGCCCTTTTTCTGTAGGTTCCTGTCCCTGAAGGGCGGATCTCCCCTCTCTCCGTGGTGCTGTCATGGGTGAGAGAGAAAAAGGCCATCTAATTCAATCAATCATGATGGCAGCACCCACCCCGTTGACGCTGGCAACCATTAATGTTGCCAGCATAAGGTCAGAAGCGGCAGTGTACATGGCCTTTCATTTTCTCGGCCAACTTGATGCCGACATTTTGTTTTTGCAGGAGACCGGGTTGACTGACCTATCAACCATGCATAAAGCAAGGCAGGAGTGGAGGCATGGGCCCTCCTACTGGTCTCTTGCGGCCGAGCCGTATAGCGGAGTGGCGGTCCTTTTTAAGACCGCAGCGGTTGAATGCAGATGATTAATCAAATTAGAAATGGGGAGATGCTTGATCCTAGATGTCTCTATGGGGGGACAGGAGCTTCGGCTCACTAACATCTACAGTCCCCAATCCAAGTGGGACCGCAGATGTCTCTTCATGAAGATCAAACCTTTCTTATTTTCGAGTCGGCAGGTGGTCTTTGGAGGGGATTTCAACAACGTCACGAGACCCTGTGATAGAGGAGGTTCCGGGGACCGGCTGGCTTACGATTGCGTCGCGCTAAACAGGATAGTAAGTGAGGCACGCCTGGTGGATGTCCACATCTGGCACAACACAGGCAGCACGGGATTCACCTTTTTTTAGAGGTAGTCAGTGCAGGCCTAGGATAGATAGGTTTTATTTGAAGGAGGAGGCCATCTCCTCGCCGTTGTCGGTTGTGGAGTTCTCCGATCACTGTTTGATTATGTTTTCTCTGAACGTTACAGAAACTCCTAGGATGGGAAGAGGTTATTGGAAGCTGAATTCGTCACTCCTTGAGGAAGAAGCTGTAAGACGGTCCTTTGAGTATTTTCTTCAGAGCCAGGTGCCGCTGCTGGGCCTAAGTAACACTAAGTCAGAGTGGTGGGAGATGTTCAAACATCGGGTGGCGACATTCTTCCGGCAACTCTCGAACCTCAGAAGCCTGAACAGGGATCGCCTGAATCAGAGCCTGAGGAGGAGACTCGAGCATCTTGTCTCGACTGGAGGTAGCCGGGAGGAGATCTCCGGTGTGAAGCCCTTGCTGAAGAGGTGTCAGTACGATAGGCACGCATCTTTGGTTTTTGAGAGGGACTACGGGAAGTACTACTCGCCCGACTCTTACAGAACCTGCAAGATGTCAGTGAATAGTAAGATAGTGATGGGTGTTATGATGAGTCACCGAAGGAGGTAAAAACAAAATACCCGCTAAGTCCAGATAAACCAGAGAGGTTGGCAGCTATCGGATTGCAGACCCCTGAACCTATCCACAACAACTAGCAGTAGCCGTGGGGGGTTCCTACGGTGCCCTAGACCCCTCGATCACAGCCGGAGAACTATATAGCCTAAAGACAGAAAGGGGAAAAACTAAACTGCCCCAGAGCAGACCCCAAAGCAATAGGCAGCCCCCAACATATAATGACGGTGAAGCAAGATGAAAACTCTAACACAGATAGAAAGATAGGTTGAGCAAATGATGGGGCCCAAGCTAACTACATAGGACAGGATAGGAAAGCTGCTGTCTGCCATCCGCAAAAACCCTATCAAAATGAGCCAACCGACTGATAGGAAAAACAGGCCCTGAAGTCGCTAGGCTTCAAAAGACTATATCAGCACTCAGGTATATTCTGAAGACAGAGCAAAATATCAACAGATCAGAGACAAAAATGGAGTTCAGCTCACCCCCGGCCGGGGATGGCAGAACTCCCAAAAAACAAGGCAAAACAAAAACAAAACTGAAGAGTACAAAGAAGAGCAGAAAAACTTAGCTTTGAGATGCAGGAATCAGACTGGGCTCCAAGAATCCAGCAGGAAAATCACCAGCCAGGAAGAAGGGAGTCGGCAGCCTTATATCCAGTCCTCAATTCCAGCCACCCAGTCATCATCTAGCTGCCCAGGTGTTTGGTAATCAGCCTCACTACCTTCCTTCACCGGAGGAGGGAGTTCATCAGACCTCAATGGTGAAGGGAAAAATGAACTCACAACAGATGGGGCTGATAGACAGTACAGGATCCCTGAAGAGGTCCAGATGAGGTATCTTGGAGGTCGTCAGTTTATACTACGCACACCTCTTGGGAAGGAGGGAACTGGATCGTGACAGGATGTCGGTTTTCCTGGCTGAATCTGTTCCTGAGCCAGGGGCTGACCTCTCGCTGGACGTTTTGGCAGAAGCGATCAAAGAGGAAGTGAGACTGGCGATCGATGGGCTCAGGTCCAAAAAAAATCACCAGGTCAGGACGGCTTAACATCCGAGTTCATTAGGACCTTTAGGGACTCCTTGGTCCCCCTCTTGACTCAGGTGTCTCTCCTCGGGCACTCTGCCGAGATCATTAAGGAGGTCAGCTTTGATCATTGTCAAAGGGTAAGGATCCGTCACGCATTGAGAATTGGCGTCCCATAGCACTTCTCAATGTGGACAGGAAGGTTTTGGCTAAGATACTTTTCAACAGGCTGGTGAAGTTTGCACCGCGGCTGCTTTCGGAGGCTCAGAACTGTTGCGTTCCTGGCCGTAGCACTTTCAGTGCTGTTCTAGGTGTCCGAGAGGCCATGGAGCAAGTCAGGGCGGGCCTTTGGAAGGGTTTCCTGCTGACCCTGGATCAGGCAAAGGCTTTTGATCGGGTCGACCATGAGTACTTCTGGTCCACTCTTTTGAGGTACGGTCTGCCTGGGGGGTTTGTGGACTGGCTTAAGACCTTGTATGCTGGGGCTGAGACTTTCCCTCTGGTAAACGGGTGGATTGGACAACCTTTCGAGGTAGGATCTGGTGTCCGTCAGGGCTGCCCTCTGCTTTACGCATTTGTGATCGATCCCTTCCTCAGAAGGGATCAATTGTGGACCGTTGGCGGGGGTGAGGATGGGCGGGGTGGCGCCAGAGGCTATCCTGAGGGTAGTGGCCTACGAGGACGATGTCACCATTTTTGTTTCTTCGCGAGAGGAGGCAATGGTGGTGATGTCAGAAGTGGAGAGCTACTCGGAGGCTTCCGGGTCCAAGGTCAACCAGGACAAGTGTGAGTCTCTGGCTGGGAGGCGGGGATCCCGGGTTTGATCTTCCGGACACCCTCCCCGAACCCCAAGAACACGCCAAAGTCCTAGGCATCGAATTTGACCAGGGTGATTACCCCACGAAAAACTGGGAAGGCAGAATCAAAGGTGTTGCTCAAAGAGTGGACCAACGGAAGGGTTGGTCTTTGACCCTGAGGGAAAGGGTTGGCCTGTGCAAAGCTTTCGTCCTCCCCTTGCTAATCTACCTGGGCAACGTCTGTGTCTTGCCAGAGCCTCTCTGGACTCGGGTCTACAGTCTGTTCTTTCAGATGTTATGGGGGAATAGACTGAACCTAGTCAAGCGGGAGGTCACTTACCGCACGAGGAGACTAGGGGGGTTGAATATGGTGAACCCTGTGGTGTTCCTAGTGAACACCTTTTTGAAAGTCAATGTTGCAAACCTCTGGAAAGAGAGGGCTCCTCCGTGGGTATTCTCCTGCAAGGGATGGTTTCAGCCTTTCTTCCAGGAATGGGAGACAGGGGGAAGATTGAGGGATTTTCGCACACCGCACGGGCATCTCCCGGCTTATGTTACCTCGGTTCTGAAAATGATGCACCGGTGGGATCTGGGAGGTGAGGTCCCTTCCGAGGAAACTACTCGACATGCGGATCTTGCTTTCGCATTTTCAGAGTCCATTGGTCCTCAAGGACTGCCCAAGTCGGGATCTAGAGGTTGGGTTGAGTGTGTTAAATTCTAATAGGATCCCCAAGAAGTACTGGGACTTGACTTGGCGCTGCTTCCAAGGTAAGTTGTGAGGGACAATCTGAATTACAGGAGCTCCGAGGATAGGAATTGCCCCCGTGAGGCTTGTGCTAACATGCTGGAAAGCATGGAGCACTTCTTGCTTCATTGTCCTTTTATTACAGAGGTGTACAACAGGGTGGAAGCTTCCATTGGTGGACCGCGGCTGGCTACTCTGTCCTATGCAGAGTGGGCTTATGGAGCGTTCGGAGACCTTGGGAGAAGGGACCGAGTCACTTTATTTATAGTCAGCGCAGTGGTCAGGTACTTCACGTGGAATGCACGAGTTTTAGTTTCGACGCAGAGTAAAATCCTCCGTGTAGACGAAGTTTATAGCAGCATCCTAGGTGCCCTGGTGAAGGTACGTTCTCTGGAGTACGAAAGACTGGGTGCCCGGAGGGCGGCCTATCTCTGGAGGGGTTTCTCCTTCGGGGTGCCTTAGTCCGTTAGTACTCCTATATCCTGGTGGTGGGCTGATGTATTTGCACCCTAGATTTTTGTTTTGAATATCTGTCTCGTGAATAGAAGGTTTGCAGGCATCGAACTTGAGCCTTAGGTGGTGAGTATGTAGGTTATGTTCTGTAACGTTGGTTTATGCATATATTGTATAAAGTGTAATGTATGTATTGTATATATTGTGTAATATTGTATAATAGAAGGTTTTAGTTAGGTTGGGTGGGGGGATTGGGGGTTTCAACAGTGGTGTTAAGAGACTGATCTGGCCTGGCCCAGGCCTAGCCTGGGGAAAAACTTTGGGGCCTGATCCTAGCTCGGAGAATTCCTGAACTTTGTGGCCAGAGCTGGATCAGGGGTGATAGGATAAGTTAGAGTAGGAGTGTTTATATAAGTAAAAAAAAAAAAAAAAAAATGGAAAAAAATAACATAATAAATTTTGTTAATTTTTTCATATTATGTCTGTAATTAGGTTTGTCGTAAGTGTGAATGTGGAGGTGTAAGGGGGAGACTGTGAGGTAAGGCGGTGGGACCAGTGGGCATTTGTTGTGTTTTGGTGTCTTGTAATATTCGGGTTGGTGTCATATGTTTATATTGTATATAGTGTATATAATCTCTATATATATTGTGGTGTAGTTACCACTGTGTCGGCTAGGGGGCGCTGTGTGGGTGTCCCAGGACGGGTGTACAGGCACATTCAGTGTGGTAACAGGAGCAGGGTCCTAAATGACCATTGTGGGTCTCAAGGTGGGTGGCCTTGGGATGCAGGCTCCAGGGTGTATTGATCAGCAGAGGTACTGCTGATCTTTCTGTTACACTGTGTCAGGGAAGCCTGTGTGTCTATACAACCTTTGGTGATGTCATAGCCATGTGATCCCCTTTGGGTGTGGTTACAGGGCTATGTAATTGAGGTGTTTGGCACATGTGAGAGAGTGGAGGGAGTCTGTCTGAGTGTGGACAGACTTCCATGTGTCCAGGGGGGACACTACAGAGAGTGTATATGGGGAGGACTACATCTCCCAGCATGTGCTGAGACTCTCAGTCCGAGTCTGAAGCCACGGACATTTCTGTTCCTTTGCCTGAAGTGAAGGTTACATTTCAGTGTTATGCTGTCTATGGTTTATGGAGTAATAAACCTGGTGAAATTTTAAAGGAACGTGCCTCATGTTTGTCTCCCGCTGCACCTGAGCGAGTCACATCCCTACAATTGGTGGAGAATGCGGGCAGCGACTCCCAGAAGCACGTGTGGCAGCGCTGGCGATTCTGAGCCAGGAGAGCAGATGATCTGACAACCGTGAGTAATACTGACCGAGGTCAGAGAAAGTGACTGTATTAATATTTGTGGGATACCTCTGGAGGAGAAGAGGCGTCCAGGAACCTGTGTGGCCGACACAGGTAACAGACAGGAGTCTGTGTTGCACTGACCAGGGTCAGTGAGAGACTGTGTTCCTGGAGGGGTCAGTGAGCAAGGTCCTGGAGGGTCAGTGTTGGGAGGTTCTGGGAGACGAATCGGATCCCTGGAACACGTGCTATGACCTTGGACCTGATGAGGCGTGTGTTGGGCAGTCTCAGGCGGAGACGGATGTCCTGAAGAGCACCCGCTGAGCCCCTGGACCTGGTGAGGCTGGTGTGTTGGGAGACCCTGGGAGGAGGGTCGGCTCCCTGAATAGCACCCGGTGTGCCCTGTGTGGTGGACGGTCTCAGGCGGAGACGGTACGTCCTGAGTGGCACACGAACAGGACATGTGAGAGACTGTGCATGTGTTTTTTTTTTTTCTTTTCCTCTGCAAAACCTGAAGGTGCTTGCTGTGGCTCAGTGGGGTCACGAAGGTCTCGCAGCACAAGGACCTGGTGTTTTCTTTAAGGGATCTGCCCTGGGAGCATTGGTAGCAGACGCTGTCTGTCTACGCCATCCTGCTGCAGCTTTATGGCATGTGACTAAGCGGATACAGTAGTTGTGGCTTTACACAACTTTTAAGGGTGAGTACCCTGTATTATTGCTGCATAACCCATTATACCTGCACTGGTAAGGCCCTATGGGCGCACTTTTGTGGCTTCTTTATCTTTGAGGGTGACAAGCGGCTTCCAGTAACCCGGCGGGGTTACGAAGGTGACAAGCGGCTTCCGGTGGATCGGCGGGTCCACGAAGATGGCGCAGCAGGAGCTGCAGTGACACCAGCCGCTGTGTGTGTGTGTGAACAGCAGCCGGAGGTGCTGGTGATCAGTGACAGCAGGAGCTGTGGTGGTGCCAGCAAAGACTTGTGTGGTATCGTGAGAGACAAACTGTACTGTGTGAACTGTGGCATAAGAAGTTCTGCAGAACGGACATGGGGAAATCCCAAAAGGGGGCGGTGACCCAAAAGGGAGTGGTAACCAAAAAAGGGGTGGAGTCCCAAAAGGGGGCGGTGACCCAAATTAGAGTGGTAACCCAAAAAGGGGTGGAGTCACAAAAGGGGGCGGTGACCCAAATTAGAGTGGTAACCCAAAAAGGGGTGGAGTCACAAAAGGGGGAGGTGACCCAAATTGGAGTGGTAACCCAAAAAGGGGTGGAAACCCAAAAGGGGGCGGTGACCCAAATTGGAGTGGTAACCCAAAAAGGGGTGGAGTCCCAAAAGGGGGCGGTGACCCAAATTGGAGTGGTAACCCAAAAAGGGGTGGAGTCCCAAAAGGGGGCGGTGACCCAGATTGGAGTGGCAACCCAAAGTGGGGTGGTGGTCCAGAAAGTGGCCAAGTGTGAAGTGACAGCACTGGGTGACTCAGTAGGTATGTCTGGAGTACCACAGTGTATGTGCAGGTCTTTTTCAGAATGTGGAATATCCTTTCCAGGTAGTAATGATGGGCCACAGATGTGTACAGTGATGCTGCACCGGGAAGGAGCCTTTGGTCGGCTGGACTCAGAGAGTCAGGTGACTCTGACAGGAACGCCTCTCGTTTTCTCTCTGACCGAGAAAAACGTCAGGGTTCGCTGTAAACACGGGGTCACGGTGAACTACGCAGTAGACACAGTAGTGTTTGAGGGGACCAAAGGTGGTGAGTGCCAAGGTAGAGGGATACCACGGGACTTAGTCTATGCCTGGGAGAGGGGCCGGGACTTTCTTTTGTTTGATGACATTTGGTCGGATGATGGAGATGCTTCGACTATGGGGCCAGCGGACACTGAGACAGTGACGGCTCCTGACATGGACAGGTCAGAGGTAGAACTGACCAGAGGAAGAAGTACATCTGCCCAACTGACGGACCTGACGTCTCGTGATAAGACAGATGGTGGGCTGGGAGATGAGACTACTGGACTAGACACATTGGTGCTGGACGGTAACTGGAGGGTTCACTCGACTGGTGTGACTGACCCAGTGGTACCCTTTGATGATATAATTAAAGAGGTAGTGGTGAGACACGTGCTGGCCAAAAGAGAACAAGATCATGAGATACAGCTGATAAAGGAGACTGTAACAGAACATGTCGAACGGGAAAGAGTCCTAAGGCAAGCAGCTGAGCACAGAGTGGATGAGCTGGAGAAGGAAGTCTCTGAGCTCAGAGGTCACCTGTCAGCGTGTAAAACCATGAACAAGACCCTGTTGGAAGATATGGAGGTGCTCAGAGAGGCCCAAGAGAAGCATCAACAGGAGATTCTCAGGAGAGAGGATGAGCGTCGCTACCTGGCAGAGGAGAAAGATAAAGTTCTGCAAGAACTCAGTGGAGTAGTAAAAGGTCTTCTGCAGGAGAAGTGGAGGGGCGAAGACGTACAGCGGCCTTGCCCGACTGATAGCAAGGCAGAACTGCCAAAGCCCATCTTGGAAAAGGGTCCTGAAGACTGTAAATCTCAGGAAGATGGTGAGCCAAGAGCTGCACAAGACAGTCACCCGGTCTTGGCAGATACCTTGAGGGAAGTGTCCGTGGGGAACCCAGAGCCATCTGTCCAGGATGAGAGCAAGTCCATGACCTTCAAGTGCGTGATGGAGGTACCCAAAGACGTGCGAGAAGCGTGTGCCAGCGAAGGTGTGCATGAGACCTTTAAAAAGGCAGTAAAGGCCTATAGTGTGAGCTGGGCACCAGAAACAGACCAGTTGGTGATACTGGCAGAAACGGAAGACACAGAGAGAAGGGTGGCTGTCCTGAAGGAGATGCACCTACAATGTCTCCGCACGAAACAGATGCTCGTGGAGCGTAATAGGAAAGCCGCTCGACGTCTGGAGCTTGCAAGGGAAGCACAAAGTCGGCTGGGATTTGTGGAAGACATAATTCCGGTACCCAGAAATCTGGTGGGGAAAGTCGTTGGCAGACTTGGAAAGGTGATGCAGGAGATGGTGAATCGATCCTGTGTGAAGAGAGTGAGGATCCCACCTGCTGGTGAAATCCAAGTCGTTATTGAAGATGACATGGTTCCGGTCATTGTGGTTGGTTCGGTGGAAAGCATTGGGAAGCTTCGCATGCTCCTGGAATATCGGGTAGCGTACCTGAAGGAGATTGAGCAGCTAAGACAGGATCGACTGCAGATGAATGAGCAGATAGAGAACGTCAGGTGGCGTCCACCTCCAACCCAAGGTGTAAGGACCCGAAGGGATCCTCCAAGGAATGAAAGGACAGGTAGTCGAAGGCAAGAACGTCGAGAGTCCGCAAGTGGCCGTTCTAATCGTAGTAACATAGGCACGAGACCCGGTGGTGGACATAGTGACAGAGGGTCAGACTCAGACCAGCCAGTTGGCCCAGCTGGACGTGGGACTCATGACAGTGTGAACTGGGAGAGCCGGCCGGTGAGAGAAAGGTCGGGTGACGGAGCGCACTGCAAACAGGTGGAGACTAAAGTGTGTCTGATCACACTGACGGACGTTGACGGGAAGGCCAAAGCCCAAGGCCGAGATACTGACCGCTGGGGGCGGGGGAGGCCTAACGTGAATATGAGGCAGTTTGACTACCGAAACAGACGGAGATGGTCCTCTCGACTTGTAGGGCAAGGTGACATGGGTGCCAGGTCTCAAGATACCTGGGTGATGTCATGTGTTCAACCCCACAAGTTTGAACAGAGGGGGGAGGTATGTGGTGTAGTTACCACTGTGTCGGCTAGGGGGCGCTGTGTGGGTGTCCCAGGACGGGTGTACAGGCACATTCAGTGTGGTAACAGGAGCAGGGTCCTAAATGACCATTGTGGGTCTCAAGGTGGGTGGCCTTGGGATGCAGGCTCCAGGGTGTATTGATCAGCAGAGGTACTGCTGATCTTTCTGTTACACTGTGTCAGGGAAGCCTGTGTGTCTATACAACCTTTGGTGATGTCATAGCCATGTGATCCCCTTTGGGTGTGGTTACAGGGCTATGTAATTGAGGTGTTTGGCACATGTGAGAGAGTGGAGGGAGTCTGTCTGAGTGTGGACAGACTCCATGTGTCCAGGGGGGACACTACAGAGAGTGTATATGGGGAGGACTACATCTCCCAGCATGTGCTGAGACTCTCAGTCCGAGTCTGAAGCCACGGACATTTCTGTTCCTTTGCCTGAAGTGAAGGTTACATTTCAGTGTTATGCTGTCTATGGTTTATGGAGTAATAAACCTGGTGAAATTTTAAAGGAACGTGCCTCATGTTTGTCTCCCGCTGCACCTGAGCGAGTCACATCCCTACAATATATACACATATACACACACACATATATATATATATATATATATATATATATATACACATATACATATACACACACGTCTTATAGTGTCTGTCTGTAACCGAAGTCGCATGCTGCAACCAATCAGCGACAGGCGCAGGCCTTAATCTGTAAAAAAGAGAATTAAAATAAAAAAAAGTTATTCTCACCTTCCAACGGCCTGCTGTCTTCTTTCCGCTGATGACGTCACTCTCGCGAGAGCAAGAAAGAAGACCGACGTCATCAGCGGTCTAAGCCGCAAAGCATTACTGGGAACGCGAGGCCGGGCGTGTGGAAAGAAGACAGGAGGCCGTCGGAAGGTGAGAATTTGCTGATTGGTCACGGACAGAGGGCCGCGACGCTGATTGGTCGCGGACAGAGGGCCGCGACGCTGATTGGTCGCGGCTACACGGAAAGGGGGGTGAGGGGACCATGCATACCAGGAAAGGGGGGTGAGGGGACCATGCATTCCAGGATTGGGGGGTGAGGGGACCATGCATACCAGGATTGGGGGGTGAGGGGACCATGCATACCAGGATTGGGGGGTGAGGGGACCATGCATTCCAGGATTGGGGGGTGAGGGGACAATGCATACCAGGATTGGGGGGTGAGGGGACCATGCATACCAGGATTGGGGGGTGAGGGGACCATGCATACCCCAAAAGGGGGGTAAGAGGACCATGCATACCAGGAAAGGGGGGTGAAGATACCATGCATACCAGAATTGGGGGGTGAGGGGACCATGTATACCAGGATTGGGGGGTGAGGGGACCATGCATACCAGGACTGGGGGGTGAGGGGACCATGCATACCCCAAAAGGAGGGTAAGAGGACCATGCATACCAGGATTGGGGGTTGAGGGGACCATGCATACCAGGATTGGGGGTTGAGGGGACCATGCATATCAGGAAAGGGGAGTGAGGGGACCATGCATACCAGGATAGGAGGGTGAGGGGACAATGCATACCAGGATAGGAGGGTGAGGATACCATGCATACCAGGATTGGGGGGTGAGGGGACCATACATACCAGGAAAGGGGGGAGACGGTGAGCTTACATACCAGGATTGGGGTGTGAGAGGACCATGCACAGCAGCAAAGGGGGGTGAGGGGACCATGCATACCAAGAAATGGGGGTTAGGGGATCATGCATAACAGGATAGGGGGGTGAGGGGACCATGCATACCAGGATTGGGGGGTGAGAGGACCATGCATACTAGGATTGGGGGGTGAGGGGACCATGCATACCCCAAAAGGGGGGTAAGAGGACCATGCATACCAGGAAAGAGAGGTGAGAGGACCATGCATACCAGGATTGGGGGGGTGAGAGGACCATGCATTCCAGGATTGGGGGGTCAGGGGACCATGCATACCAGGATAGGGGGTTGAGGGGTAGCATGCATATCAGGATTGGGGGTGAGAGAACCATACATATCAGGATTGGGGGGTGCATTATTGCATTATTATTAAATCTTTAAAAATAAACTGTATATTCTAGAATACCCGATGCGTTACAATCGGGCCACCATCTAATATTGTCTATAGGATGGTGAATGTAGTTTGGGGCTGTAATATAATAGTATGAATGAAGCTGGGCCGGGGGTTTTACATGATTTTATATTTATTTATTATTTTAGGGGTACATGTGTAATTATGATAATTTTGTTTTTGTCTTTTTTCCCCTTCTAGTTTTATTTCCTTGTTTCTTTAATTTTATTTCCATTTTCCGTTTTGTAGGTCGAGAATTTTACTTATTGTTTCCATTTCTGGTTTATTTCTTTTTGTTTTGTGTCTGATTTTGTCGTCTTGTTTTCTGATTGGAGTTTTGTTCTTATGTTTTGTTCTGTTGTGTTTTATTTTGTAATGTCGTGAAGGATTTTATAATAATAAAAAAAGACCTACAATCTATTATTCCCTGTTATCAGCCATTACTGGGGAGGCGACTGTAGGACAGGAGACTACAATCTATTACTCCCTGTTATCAGCCATTACTGGGGAGGCGACTGTAGGACAGGAGACTACAATCTATTACTCCCTGTTATCAGCCATTACTGGGGAGGCGACTGTAGGACAGGAGACTACAATCTATTACTCCCTGTTATCAGCCACTTCAGGATGGCAGGCTGCTGTGCGGACTCACGGCAGTCTCTCTCGTCGCTCATGTCCCCGCAGTCATTGTCGTTGTCACATTGCCATATGCTGTTGATGCAGTTCCCATTGGAGCAGCGATACTGACTGGGCAAACAGGAGATCTCTGCAGAGAACACAAGAAACAAATAGATGAAGGATTCCTGTAAGGAGACAGCACAGCGGTGATGCTGTAGTGATGGTGGGTCACACCGATAGGATTATCTACACTCCTGAACATTGTAATTACCAGAAATGGTGGAATGACGGAGATCACAGGACGGAGACGTCACTGATCTGCAAATGATGAAAAACGAAAACAAAATAATCTAACCATTTGGATTTCTCTATTCTGGAGTCTG
Organism: Dendrobates tinctorius; assembly: GCF_039654945.1. NCBI lineage: Eukaryota > Metazoa > Chordata > Amphibia > Anura > Dendrobatidae > Dendrobates > Dendrobates tinctorius. The sequence continues at coordinate 567,492 of NW_027361754.1, forward strand.
AGCGCCTGAAATGAAGACTAGAGGGGTCCGATTACCGTACATTATGCCCCCCACAACTGTCAGAGGCATCTGTACAACACTGGGCTACAAGCTGGTCATCCAGCTACAGGTGTCCACTGCTCTCAAAGACTATCTGCCCCAGAGTGAGACAACAATGGAGGCTGAAGAAGAGGTCCATCCTCCTCAGCGCTTTTGTCTTGGATTAAATAAAAACTGGAGATTGGTCTGGACACCAGGCGGCCTGATCCAGGAGGAGGCCTTCATCAGAAAACATGGCACCGGTCATCCGGTTCTACGCAGGAATATATGGTGCATAATTGAATTACCCCAGGTAGCCTGACCCGACTCAGACTTCACACTGGAGACATCCACGAGGTTGTGCTCTTTCCATTTTTCACCTTTTATAGATCAGAGATGTCTCCGTCCTGTGATTGCCATCATTCCACGACTTTTCCTTCTTGCTACCGTTGTTTCAGCATTCAGGAGCATAATGTGATGGACAGACAGCTCTACATGCTGTAGAATACGGCTCCGTGCAGAGTGCAGACCTCGGCTTATCACCGATGGAGGAAAAGGAGCAACAAGTAGGGGGGAGGGGCATAAGAAGGTAGAACTGAAAGTAGGACGATCCGAGACTGTAAAGAGGGGCCCAGACGTCAGAAGCGAGGGGCCCAGACGTCAGGAGCGAGGGGCCCAGACGTCAGGAGCGAGGGGCCCAGACGTCAGGAGCGAGGGGCCCAGACGAAGAGGCCAGGAGGAAGCGGCCCCGAGGTTAGATGACGATTTGCTATCCTCGCTCAGCCCCAGCGCTCACCTTGCTTGGCGCAGGTCTTGTTCTTCAGCTGATAACCATGAGGACACTCGCACTGTGCCTCCCCAGCAGAGGAAGTCTCCTTCACCCCCTCTGGACAGCGGCAAACTCGGCTGTTGTTGGCCTTGGGCAGACACAGGAGGCGGCAAGAGTTCGACGTACAAGAATTCACTCCTGTGTGGGAAACCATCAGCAGGTATGTTAAAAAGCACAGATAGGACACTGACACAAACAATGTATTTTACAAAGATCAGTGACCGAGGTCTGGGTTATGTTACATTACCCGTCCATTTGCCCTTATAGAAAATCTTCATGTCCATCACTCCTGACAATCGACCAATCAGAACTTCCGCCTGGGCACCGTTGTACTTTGAGGCCCTGAAGATGCTGAGCTGAGACCAGTCATCCCAGTAGACTTGATTCTGTCAGTGGGAATAGCAGTGGTATTAAAGTATGTGGGGCTCGTGCATAGGGGGGTACGACTAGCGCATAGAGGGCACTGCCAGCATATAGGGGGCACTGCCAGTGTATAGTGGGTACTTCCAGCGTATAAGGGGCATTACTAGCGTACAGGGGGTAATACTTGTGCATATAGGATAGTATGAGGGTATATGGAGCAGTGTTAGTGTACACGGGGCGATTCCGCTGTTAGCCGTCGGTGCAAGTGAGGAGCCGCTTACCTTGAACACGGCTATTGCATACGGATGGGGTAGGTTGTCCAGGACCACCTGCCGCTGTTGCCCACTGAAGTTGATCCTCTCGATCCGGTCCATATAAGCCTCGGTCCAGTAGATCCAGTTCTCATCCACAGAGATGCCATTGGGCCACTTAATGCCATCGGAGACCAGGTGCGTCACCCCCGAACCGTCCATCTCGCTCTTATAGATCCCATGCCGCTCATCTCCCCAGTCTGTCCAGAACATGAACCTGCAGACAGAAACACGAGGGTCCTGCTATATAAGGGGCATGCGGGAGCAGGTACGGCTGCCCAGGTGACCGGAGTGACACTACCGTCAAGGCCACTTTCATCAAGACTTCCTACAGCCAAAGAGATGAAAGTAAACAATTCAGCCACTCACAGGGACCCTATAACCATCATGCGAGAACGTGGTCGTCACTGTGTACAGGCAGTAAATACACTCCGAGGATGTGGCAGAGATTGCCATGGAGGATCCCACCTCCAACCGCTGGTGCCGGCCAAAAAAAGGAGAGAACTACGTGGGTGAGCAATCGTCAGCACGGAAAGCAGCCGACTGTAGACTCACCCATCCTTAGGCACTAAAGCGAGAGCACGGGGGCGCTCCAGGACCGAGGAGTTGAGAATAGTCAGACGTAAGTCTCCATCAGGGTTAGCAACCTGCAAGAACAAAAAGTGCACAATCCTAAGTATCTCCTGACTCAGCAAGTGTGAACAGACATCTAAAGCCGAGCACCTGTGATACAGAGAGGCAGAGCCATAGGATGGTAATGATGTGAGAGTCCTGCTCTATAGCTGCAGAATAGGGAGCACAGCTCTGGAGTATAATACAGGATGTAACTGAGGATCAGTAATGTATGTACACAGTGACTGCACCAGCAGAATAGTGAGTGCAGCTCTGGGGTATAATACAGGATGTAACTGAGGATCCGTAATATAAAGTATATACACAGTGACTACAACCAGCAGAATAGTGAGTGCAGCTCTGGAGTATAATACAGGATGTAACTCAGGATCAGTAGTGTAATGTATGTACACAGTGACAGCACCAGCAGAATAGTGAGCGCAGCTCTGGAGTATATATAGGATTGTGATATCATCTCATACCTCAATTTTTTTAATTCCAGCATCGACCCAATAAAGCAGCTGGCTAAGAGGGTCAAATGCTAAGGACTCCACAGTCTCCAGGCCACTTTTCACGAGGACTTCTTGCCCAGTGCTGCCATTCAGACAGAGTCGCTGTGAGAAAGTAAACACTTAGTAGCGTCCTGGCTGTTGCTATGCGCTGGTATCACACATACTGGCGCAGCTCTAGGGTTGGCGTTACCTGTATGATGTCCAGGGTGACGTCGGCCCAATATAAACAATTACTTTCATAGTCGAAGTCCAAAGCTACAGCCCCCCGCAGACCCTTCAGTGGCAGCTCCTCGCTGACCCCAGAGGACAGGTCATGTCGGTAGATGGCATTCCTCATGGCGTACAAAACAAACTCATTCTCCTCTTTAGGATGAAGCACAGAAGGGACATGAGAGACCCTCATCAGATGTGACGACAGAAACAATGTTCTCCGGGGTCTCCCATATACAAGGCAAATTAAAGGGGCAGTACATACAGTTATCGGAGCCTTATTTCATTTCAAGGAAATGTAACATTCTGAAACTTTCGAATATTCTTTGCATTTAAATTCTTTAACAATTTTAGGATTTCTATTTGCTGCTGAGACTATACGGCAAAGACTTTTCACAACTGAGGTTTTGTTACATGGTTTGTTACAGTCAGTGCTGGAAACTATATCCGTGCACAGTCCATGATGTGGACTGGACACATTTGTAACAAACCCTGAGCTGTAAGAAGTATGAAACCTATGTAGGCACTGAATGTGAGCGATGTTTCTATTCGCTGACACCAGAAATGTTAAAAATTATAAGAAAATGAAATATAAAATATGTTAGAAAGTTGTAGAACGTTTGGTTACACAGTGATTGGGTGTAATGTGCAGTCGCGTTCTGGGGGGGGAACTTGTGACAAGCCTAATGGAGAGTAAATCTGGATGTCAATTACCTCCCACGGGACACGGGACGTCCTCTCCGTCCAGCCGAGCCGCCACGTCTCCTCCAGAACACGTGTCTCCAGAAATCCTGCGGTAACTAAACCGAGGAGCTGACTGTCAAGACGTGTAGTAATATAAGGCAATATCTCTGATACCAAGCACAAATCCCAAAATATAAACCCAGTAGTCACACAGGTGTGAACTGTGACATCTGTCACTGAACCAACCGTCATAAGAGCTCGGTCCGCACAGATCACGAGACCCGGAGGACGGACGCAAACGTAACACTGTGCAAGGACAGGATGGCTTGTCAGCCTGTATGTGGCAGCAAGCAGAGATCTTTAAAAAAAAAAAATGTATTTTTATATATATAGATGCCTAATTTAAAGTAGAGCGGACAGGACTTAATCACAAATATGTATTCCGTGCATTATCTTAAAAGATCTGTCGCATTTTTGGGTTGTGTGGACATGAAATCTACGGCTCATCACAGCGAGTCTGTTGCTACATCTACTTTTCTCAGCCCTGACACTTTTTTTTGTAAAAAAAAACTGAATAAAATATGAGAAAATACAGATATGACGGGCTGGTGATTAAAAGGAACAAAAAGTTGTAATTTTTTAATTTTTTTTTTTTTGCAAATTGCGCCACATTATGTAAATTTTCAAGCCAAAAAATGGACGTCGTAAGCAAAAAATTTTAAGAACAAAAGAATTACTTTAGTGCCATTAAGTAAAAAGAGAAAATCAGTAAAAGTAGAAAAAATGTAATGAAATTGTAATGCCTGGGCTTTAAGGCCTGAAATAGATATGATACAGAGGGGTGTGCACAGCGTCAGCCAAGCCCAATACCCCATGAGATGCGCTCACCCTCGGGTTCTCTTGTACGTGGTTCCCACTGGACACGGCGAGGGGATGAGGTAGAGGCTTCCTGCAAACTCGGGGTCAGGAACACAAACTTCAGAGCGGAGATCTTGATTCAGCTTAAAGCCGTAATCACTGGCAAGATAAAGGACACCAGCTAAGGGAGATGTCGGAGAGTTACAACCGCCTGCAGCACAGGAGAAATCATCCAGAGCAACGGGCTGACTCTCAGCGCATGCTGGGGGATGTAGTTTGGCAGCAGTTGAAGTCACAGTTTTGGAGATAAGTGATCTAACAGGTTACTTAAAATGGCAGCAATTGCTGACTGTCTCCGCTATCCAGCGAACACGTCGCCCACCAATTACTCCCCGCAACAATCTAACAGCGGTGGTAAATCCCTACAGAACGCTCCCTACCACTCAAAGTCTTGTCTAGTACATGAGCAGTTGGAGGTTGTAATCGGCCGGTCGAAGTCTTCGCCGTTGAAGCAGGTGGCGTGCGGGGTTCGCCTCTTGAAAACGGTTTTGCTTCCCAGCAGACACTCGCTGCCTCGTTCATCGGACGGAGACCAGAGCTTATAGTCATTGTCAGTACAGGGGACGCCTGGAAAACGAAGAGAGAGGCAGTGAAGACGTGGCCCAGCTGTGGTGCCGGACTATCGGACATTCCACATCAGATGTGTCCAGGACACACACCGGCTCCGACCCGCAGCTGGAGGCTCCTGACAACTATGGAGAAGTCCTGGTAACAGCGCTGTAACAGAAGTATGGCAGCCCCGGACCAAACGATGGCAGCCCCGGACCAAGCGATGGCAGCCCCGCGATGGCAGCCCCGGACCAAGCGATGGCAGCAGAGGACAATGGTGACATCACCATCATCCTCATTGCCGGACTGTCAGGACTGTGCTGTTAATCTGGTTGAGAACTATTTTTGAGACACTGCCGCACGTCAGTCATACTGCACTCCATTTTTTTGCATGAGACCCATCAGTAATTATAATAAACCCTGATCCTGAAGATTTCTCTATGCACCAAATACATTTATCCTTAAAAAGTATTTCTAGTGTATACATAAATTTAGCCAAAAGTAGGGAATGGGTTCAATTAAATAAAAACCCTTACACTCACTCTTTCAATACTCCGCTGCTCTGCCCGTCTCCCCTCGATCACACGCCATACATCATTCACGTGTCCTCCAAAGCCAATTACTGGCTGAGACCGGTCATGTAACTGACAGAGAGATTGGCAGGGAGCACAAGAATGGCGGTGCCGGAGCAGCAGGAGAGCGAAAAGGCAAATGTAAACTCCTATTTTATTTATTTTTAACCCTTTACCTGCTCTCGGCTGCCTTTTTATAAAGCTCCATTAAATTGAAATAAATATAACCTGCAGCGTCCGGGCCACATTTGCACAGGAGTGGCCACAGTCTAGAAGGACGGCGTGGCATCAATCCAATCTAGGAAACAGTTGCAAAGAAAAAAAAAAAAAAGTGTATACTGCAAAAGCCTTATAACAGAAGCTTTGTGCTGTGGTACTAACAACCTCATGGTCTTATAGGAGGGGCAGTTATTGCCCTCAATAGCCCAAGAACAAGAATAGAGAGGTGGGGAAGATTGCAGAAAAAAAAAGACAAAAATCAAAGCGCAATGAATTCAAGATGCAGGGAATGGTCCAATCAACTCGGAACATTCTGTTTGATGGTTGAAAAAAGTGATGAGATTTTTCCAGCCCCCGACTGGCACATTAGCGACCACTAAATGAGTTATTCCCAACATTAGAAGTCCAGACCTATCCACAGGATAGGGGATACATTTCTGATCGTTGTGGGTGGGACTTCAATAATCCCAAAATCGGGACCCTGAAATGTCCATTAGAATGGAGTGGTGGCCACGGATGCGCACAGCTTTCTTTCTCTAGCATCGCCACAGACAACAAATAAATGATCTCATACAGCTTTACGTGACCAGCACTCCATTCCAACGGGGCAACTTTATCACCCTGTTCTCAGGATCAGTGTTTGGACCCCAGCAAATCACAAAGTATTTTCCCATCTCATATCCATAGTGATAAGTTTGGCAATATATCCCCTTAATAGAGGCCAACAGCTCAGTGGAAAACTCAGGACCTTATACAAAGAACGAAAATCCATCGCTCTGCAGACAGCGGTCCTCACCAAGAACATCGCTGGCGTTGACCTGTAAAATCACCCAGCTGTGCCCCTTATGGACATAGGAGCCAAAGATGGTGAACACGGTGCTCTTCTCCCCCGGCTCCGTCAGTAATCCATACACAACCAGCGAGATGTCAGAAAAGTTAAAGGTTTTAAAGGTTTCCCCTTCATTTGTACTGTACCTGAAAAATCAAGAGAGAAAAGGAAAAATCAACGCTACAAAAAACCTTTTACGTGAACGATGGACCCCACGAATCATCTCGTACTTTAACTGGTTGGTTTCTACTCCTTGTGCAATCGCCACCAACACACCGCCGTGGTCGCCCCAAGTGCAAAAATGTGATCCTAGGAGAGACTGCAAAAATGTGACATAATGAGGAATAAGCAGCGAGGAAGGAGAGAGAGAAGGAGAAAACCAGGAGATGACATTACCTCTCTCCACCTCACCCCGGCAGTGCTGGACACGTACAGGTTAATTTTACGGATTGAATCTTTGCCCACTGAACCTAAAAAGACAAGAACAATGAACAATTATGTGTAATGCGCAAAAAAACCCCAAAAAACACAGATTAATTATTTTAGTAACTCAACAAAATAAAAAAATTAAAAAAGGCTGTAAAATCTCTGATCACTAAAGCCTGTAACGCTCTTACCCGTGGCCGCTATTAACCCTGGCGCTGACTCCTTGGAGACGATGGGCATGACCCGTCCTTGCGCGGTCACCTGACTGAGCGGCTGCGCCAGGTGTAGATGACATTCCTTGGAGTTCTGCAATAGGAGCGAGTCTGAAACACTTGTGTATCGGTGCAGGGCGGAGGACACAATGTATATAATGACCTGATACACTGTGACAACTCACCATGCAGCGAGCAGTGTCCCCAAAACCACTATACCCCGGGGCCAGCAGATACTCCCATGTCCCTCCTTTGTCAAAAGTAATGACAGAGGCCACATTCTCCTTGGACAGAGGCCCCGTGAGGGTGTTGGCAATATACACTCCCCTCACGCCTTTCACACGGTGAATGTCGGCAAACGGTTCGTTCTCCAGAAACCTATAGACAAAGTTACAATCAGCAGCATGAGTAACTCTGTGCCACTGCAACAAAACCTCAGCTCTGTGAATGGTAGTACTAGTTAACTACAAGATGTAAACAAAAGCAAGTGGAGGTTTGAGTAGGTCGAGACATTAGCTCTACTTCATTGACTGCTTAAGGTGAAGGGTAGATCGTAGCGGGGCCGAGCGGCTCGCATGGTCCTTGGGATCGAATGTCCCGGTACCTAATCAGCGTTTCCTTCCCGGCTCCAGGATTAAAATACAAGATGTTCTCCAGGGACATGGAGAAGCGCAGACCCTCCACCTCCGATATGTACAGGTTCGTTACATTGTTGCTTTGCTTGACACATGCAAACACCTGATCCTCGGAGACGTCAGTGATGTAGTATTCCTGCACAGGAAAGAGGAACATACTTTCCTTTTATATTGTTATATTTCTGGAACATCAAATGACAGATTATAAAGGAATTTTATGGAATATCCCATAAGTGTAAAACCCGGACACATGGGAGACTTACTGTGATCGGATGCCTGGTTATAAACTGCGCAGATTGCATTGGTTTGCGGTTGTAAGAGACCCACAGCTGCACCGAGGACTGATCCCGACTGCCCAACAAGTGCTGAAAGAAGACAAGAGCATCCTAAATCCACTGAAAAGGACGGGAAATGTGGAGAAAAGACTGAACGTAACCAAGAAGATACCTCCCGTATTATAGAGAGAGAAAGAGATGATAGAGAGACAGAGACGATAACTGTGAGGAAGTAAAGCACCTCGGGTATTAAGCTGGAGTCACACATAGCGACTTACCAGCGATCCCGACAACGATATCAACGTGTCAGGATCGCTGGTAAGTTGCTATGTGATCGCTGGTGAGCTGTCACACAGACAGCTTCACCAGCGATCAGCACGCCGATGCCGAGATGAGGAGCGAGCCTGGGAGCAGCGGACAAGTGTGCCTGCTGTTCCAGTCCTCAACCAGCAGAGGGCGCGCCTGCATCCCTGGCCTCTCCTGGCAGCGTCCTGCTGCCTCCTGGTCCCCAGCGTGCGGCGGCAAACTTAAGGTACACACTCCGCGGCTCCTGGTCCCCAGCGTGAGGCGGCGGCGGCACCTGTAACTCGCTGGTAACTAGCGTACACATCGGGTATCCGAGGGACGCGCGTCCCTTGGATACCCGATGTGTACGCTAGTTACCAGCTGATCGCTGGTCTCCCGCCTGTCACACGCAGCTATACGTGCTGGCCAATGGGAGATCAGCGACGAAAAAAATGTCCAGAGGTTTCTTGCAGCGATCAGCGATACCGGCAGGGGGGCCGGTCGCTGAGCGCTGTCACACACAGCGATCTCGCTGGTGAGATCGCTGTTGTGTCACAAAACTTGTGATTCAGCAGCGATCTCGCTAGCGAGATCGCTATGTGTGACGGGGCCCTTAGGTTAAGTTCACATTGAGCGTTTTTGCAGCACATTTTTTTGTGCTTTTTATGAAAATTATCAGCTGCGTTTTACAGTACCAGCAAAGTCTTTGAAATTTCCGAAATCTCATTCATCTGACTACAAATAACCACTCTCACCCGATATTTCAGGCAATTTCCTTGGCCTGGTGTAAAATCTCTAGATTAGATGGCCGTAGCCAAAAAATGTCCACGCTGTATAGACTACCTTTAACCCATGTCTATACATTCTTGGGAAAAACTACACCCCCTCACTGGGCTGACTTCAAAATAAATACAATAGGTGACATCTTCAATGGCCCCAACTACTTGAGTTTCAGTTTAATAAAGAATAACTTCAAAGTGCCTTCTTCTTTCTTCCATGAATATTTGTTACTAAGAGAACATATCAAATTATTCTTAAGTAATTAACCTAGATTTACAGAGGCGTCTCTAAAAATTTTGGTTAACCTGCATCACCAAATCTTCTGGGGACATAAATTTATTTATGATTGTTTCAACAAAGACTTGTCTCTTACAAAAAGCGCCCATATGCTCACTTGGGAGAAATCTCTCAACCTCACTACCTCTGCAGATGAATGGGAGGAAACATTTTCATTATCCAACCGGTCTACAATATCTATGCCTCTCCTGGAATCACACTTCAAGGTATACACCAGATGGTACTATACACCATCTAGACTAGCTCACATAGATGTCTCCAACTCCCCACTTTGTTGGAGAAAATGCGGCTGTAAGGGGGATTTATTACACATTTTCTGGAGCTGCCCTACTGTTGTTACCTTTTGGTCAGGAATTTCCTCTATAATCACCAAACTCTCTGGTTCACCATTTACCTTCACACCACAATTAGCCCTGCTCTCTCTGAATACCTCTGCCTTAGATAATTCTCTTCAACGAATTGTTATACATATTTGCATGGTCGCCAAAAATGCCATCGCCTTTCACTGGAAAAGTCATACTTTACCTGATGTTGACTTCATTGTCAAACTAATTACACAACACAGAGACCTCGAACTTAAGTTCGCTCTGTCCAACAATAGTTTCGGCCAATTCTACAGAAAGTGGCACAAATGGGATCAATCTTTCCCTCCATCACTTACCTGATTAGCATTTATATTTAATTATTCTTGGCCTCTGTATTATCTTATATTGGTCTTTATAATGTTAAGGTCAAAGTCATGTTCTATCATAGCACTGTTTGCTTCTACTCTGTATACCATAGTTTGTTGTTTACAATGCTATTTTTTCAAGGGCTGCGTCCCTTGCTTTACTTGGGTCAAATTGTTGCTGCTTTGCAAATTTATGTTTGTTGTTATGTTTACTGCCCTACCCTTACATCAGCTCCCCCCCCCCATCCCCTCCACTCCCCCCCCCCTCTATACCCTTGTTAAAAATAAAAATATTGGAAAAGGGAAATCTCATTCATACAGCTTGTTTTTTTGTCATCAGGATTTTGAGCTTTGCGTGCTTTTTTGTACAATGGAGCATGTCACTGCTTTCAGCATTTGTTCAGTATTTTTCACCCATTGAAATAAATGGACGGTGAAAAAATGCTGAAAAAAACACAGTTATCCGCATCAGCATGCAAGGAGATCAGGCGAAGCCAGCAAATTAAAGGAATTTACCAGAACTGATTCCTCTGATAGTGCACTGTCCCTCAGAAATAATCCCTCACAGGCTCAGCGTAAAAACCGTCCCTCTGAGGGTGAGGAGGGAGGTGAACAGGAAGAATTGACTCTTAAACAGGCATCCGAACAGTTAATGCAGGCCATATCCTTAACCAGAACATCCCTGACTGGAAAAATAAAGGATGTGCACACGGAGGTGGAGTGTCTTCGGCAGGACATGCAGACCATGAAGGGGGCGCATTACAGAAGTTGAAACACGAGTGTCTCATATAGAAGGTACTAGGCCCCCTCCTCTTCTCCTTGTACACTGCCCCTATTGGTCAAACAATCAGTAGATTTGGTTTCCAGTACCATCTCTATGCTGATGACACCCAATTATACACTTCTTCTCCTGACATCACGCCAGCCTTTTTAGAAAGCACCGGCGATTGCCTAAACGCTGTGTCTAACATCATGTCCTCACTATATCTGAAACTGAACCTGTCTAAGACTGAACTCCTGGTGTTTCCTCCCGCTACTAATGTACCTATACCCGACATTGCCATTTCTGTGTGTGGCTCCACTATTACTCCCCAGCAACATGCCCGCTGTCTTGGGGTCATACTTGATTCTGAGCTCTCCTATGCCCCCACATTCGATCACTGGCTCGCTCTTGTCATCTCCACCTCAAAAACATTTCTAGAATTCGACCTTTTCTTACCTTTGACTCCGCAAAAACTCTTACTGTTTCTCTTATTCATTCTCATCTCGACTATTGTAACTCCCTTCTAATCGGTCTCCCTCTTACCAAACTCTCCCCTCTCCAATCTGTCTTGAATGCTGCAGCCAGGATCATATTCCTCACCGATCGTTACACCGATGCCTCTACCTTGTGCCAGTCAGTTAGCTCAGGGCTCTGGAGATTTCTGGCAGGTCCCGTACGCTATAAAAAGTGCGCATGACCGCTATGCCATGCGCTGGTATTTTCATACTGCTGCTGTATGTATGGTGACGGATGCTTGGACTGGTGACTGACTTATTAAGAAACCTCTTCCCTCTGATAATACGATTGTGTGAGTGACTGGGCAGCCGCCAGTAGCAGCGCCAGCGCGCTCCAGCTATTCCTGTCTCAGCAGCCAGCGTCCTGCATCGCGCCAGCGTTATCGCGGTGTCTCCGCTGAGGCTCCGTTCACACCGCGCTGCAATTGCAGTTCCTCAAGCGTTTGCAGTTGCGACGTCTCGCACCTCTTTTCACGGTAGGTCTTGTCGGAGTAGTTCTGACATTTAAGGCTGCTCCAGTGACCCTTTATTACCGTGTCGCTGTTGTTCTGTGGCTTAAACAGACACAGCGTTTTTGTGTACTTTAACCCCTTCATGACCCAGCCTATTTTGACCTTAATGACCAGGCCATTTTTTGCAATTCTGACCAGTGTCCCTTTATGAGGTAATAACTCAGGAACGCTTCAACGGATCCTAGCGATTCTGAGATTGTTTTTTCGTGACATATTGGGCTTCATGTTAGTGTTAAATTTAGGTTGATAATTTTTGCGTTTATTTGTCAAAAAATCAGAAATTTGGTGAAAATGTAGAAAATTTTGCAATTTTCAAATTTTTATTCTGTTAAACCAGAGGGTTATGTGACACAAAATAGTTAATAAATAACATTTCCCATATGTCTACTTTACATCAGCACAATTTTGGAAACAAAATATTTTTTTGTTAGGAAGTTATAAGGGTTAAAAGTTGACCAGCGATTTCTCATTTTTACAATAAAATTTACAAAACCATTTTTTTTTTAGGGACCACCTCACATTTGAAGTCACTTTGAGGGGTCTATATGGCAGAAAATACCCAAAAGTTACACCATTCTAAAAACTGCACCCCTCAAGCTACTCAAAACTACATTCAAGAAGATTATTAACCCTTCAGGTGTTTCACAGGAACTAAAGCAATGTGGAAAGAAAAAATGGACATTTTAATTTTTCCAACAAAAATTTTCTTTTAGCATCAATTTTTTCATTTTCACATGGGAAACAGGATAAAATGGATCCTAAAATTTGTTGGGCAATTTCTCCTGAGTACAACGATACCTCATATGTGGTCATAAACCACTGTTTGGGCGCACGGCACGGCTCAGAAGGGAAGGAGCGCCATTTGACTTTTTGAATGGAAAATATGCTGGAATATTTAGCGGTTGCCATGTCGTGTTTGGAGAGCCCCTGTGTGCATAAACATTGGAGCTCCTCCACAAGTGACCCCATTTTGGAAACTAGACCCCCCAAGGAACTTATCTAGATGCATAGTGATCACTTTGAACCCCCAGGTACTTCACAAATTGATCTGTAAAAAAAAAAAAAATACTTTTTTTTCACAAAAATTTTCTTTTAGCCTCAGTTTTTTCATTTTCACATGGGCAACAGGATAAAATGGATCCTAAAATTTGTTGAGCAATTTCTCCTGAGTGCACAGATACCTCATATGTGGTCATAAACCAGTGTTTGGGTGCACGGCATGGCCCGGAAGGCAAGGAGCACCATTTGACTTTTTGAATGGAAAATTAGCTCCAATCGTTATCGGACACCATGTCGCATTTGGAGAGCCCCTGTGCACATAAACATTGGAGCTCCCCCACAAGTGACCCCATTTTGGAAACTAGACCTCCTAAGGAACTTATCTAGATGTGTAGGGAGCACTTTGAACCCCCAAGTGCTTCACAAAAGTTTATAACACAGAGCAGTGAAAATAAAAAATAATTTTTTTTCCTCAAAAATGATATTTAGCACACTATTTTTAATTTTCACAAGGCTAACAGGAAAAATTGGACCACAAATCTTGTTGTCCAGTTTGTCCTGAGTACGCTGGTACCCCATATGTGGGGGGGAACCACTGTTTGGGCACACGGCAGGGCTCAGAAGGGAAGGAGCGCCATTTGACTTTTTGAAATGCAAATTACTTCCAATCGTTAGCGGACACCATGTCGTGTTTGGAGAGCCCCTGTGTGCCTAAACATTGGAGCTCCCCCACAAATGACCCCATTTTGGAAACTAGACCCCCTAAGGAACTTATCTAGATGTGTAGTGAGCACCTTGAACCCTCAAGTGCTTCACAAAAGTTTATGACGCAGAGCCGTGAAAATAAAAAAAAATATTTTTCCCTCAAAATATTATTTTTTAGTGCGCAATTTTTTATTTTCACAAGGGTACCAGGATAAATTAGACCCCAAAATTTATTGTCCAGTTTGTCCTGAGTACGCTGGTACCCCACATGTGGGGGGGAACCACTGTTTGGGCACACGTCGGGGCTCGGAAGGGAAGTAGTGACATTATGAAATGCTGACTTTGATGGAATGGTCTGCGGGCATCATGTTACATTTGCAGAGCCCCTGATGTACCTAAACTGTGGAACCCCCCCACAAGTGACCCCATTTTGGAGACTAGACCCCCCCAAAGAACTTATCTAGATGTGTGGTGAGCACCTTGAACCCCCAAGCGCTTCACAGAAGTTTATAACGCAGAGCCGTGAAAATAAAAAATATTTTTTTTTCCACAAAAAAAAAATGATTTTTAGCCAGCAATTTTTTTTTCACAGGGGTAGCAGGATAAATTGGCCCCAAAAGTTGTTGTCCAGTTTGTCCTGAGTACGCTGATACCTCATATGTGGGTGGGGACCACTGTTTGGGTACACGTCGGGGCTCGGAAGGGAAGTAGTGACATTATGAAATGCTGACTTTGATGGAATGGTCTGCGGGCATCATGTTACATTTGCAGAACCCCTGATGTACCTAAACTGTGGAACCCCCCCACAAGTGACCCCATTTTGGAAACTAGACCCCCTAAGGAACTTATCTAGATGTGTGGTGAGCACCTTGAACCCCCAAGTGCTTCACAGAATTTATAACGCAGAGACGTGAAAAAAAATATTTTTTTTTCCCTCAAAAAAATGATTTTTAGCCAGCAATTTTTTTTTTCACAAGGGTAGCAGGATAAATTGGACCCCAAAAGTTGTTGTACAGTTTGTCCTGAGTTTGTCCTTTTTAACCCTAACCCGATTTTCAACCCTAACCCTCTTTTCAACCCTAACCCTAATGGAAAAATAAAAATATTTTCTTTATTTTATTAGTGCTGCCTACCTATGGGGGTGATAATCGGGGGGGTTTATTTACTTTTTCTTTCATTTTGATCACTGTGAGAGTGATCAAAATGAAAGAATGGAATCTGCAGCCGGCAGACTCGGGCGGGCGCACTGCGCATGCGCCCGCCATTTTCAAAGATGGCGGCGCCCATCATCCGGACCCGAGGGACACCGGGAGAGACGGGGGGACTCAGGAGGTACCGGGGGGGTGAGGGGGGGATTGGAGGCTGGCGGGGAGCAGAGGGAATGGGAGGGGGGCAGATGATGACAGCGGCGGCAGATCGCCGCTGTCATTCAGTTGCGGGGGGGGGGCGATCGCCGGTGGGGGGGGGGTGGAATCAGTGTCTCCAGCCATGTCCAATGCTACAGCAGCGTCGGACATGGCTGGATTGTAATATTTCATCAATTTTCATTGATGAAATATTACTATCGCTCTGATTGGCTGTTTCACTTTTAACAGCCAATCAGAGCGATCGTAGCCACGTGGGGGCGAAGCCACGCCCCCTGTGGTGAATTACACAGCCCCCTGTATCTGCGGGTCGGGTGACCTTTCAGTGACCCCGGTCACCCGACCCGCAGGGGGGCTTTGAAGTCATGACGCCACATAGGCGTCACTGGTCAGATTTGAACCAGGTTTCATGATGCCTATGTGGCGTCATTGGTCGTGAAGGGGTTAAGGTTGCGGCTCTGTGTCCTTAACAGAGCTTGCTTCAGTGCACTCTGGGTGCAGTTAACCCCATGCACTTTATTGCCATAGTGCTCTGCCTCTCTAGCAGCGGTCATATCACCTGCCGCACGGTGGACCCCGAGTGGCGAAGGCACTTTAATTATTTATTTTTTTTAGTGCCTTCCACCACTCCTAACACTGATGACCTGAGGTTAGCATCCTCAATAATCAGAACCTCCCACTCCGGTCTCCAAGACTATACACGTGCTGCGCCAATACTTTGGAATGCACTTCCCAGGTCAATAAGATTAGTCCCCAATCCCTACAATTTTAAGCGTGCCCTGAAAACGCATTTATTCAGACTGCCCTACCGCCTCAACACATTAACCTAATCTATCCCTGCGTGGCACAGCCAAAAGTTTTACCATAACCAGGTTCCCCGCATCATGTTCCCACATGCTTTATGCATCCATTAGCCCTCTGTGTCTGTACGGTTACACACTTAACATTATGGCTGGTCCATACAATCAGGGCAACTGTTACCACCCACCTTTCGTGTCTACCTCTTTCCTCATAGATTGTAAGCTTGCGAGCAGGGCCCTCATTCCTCTAGGTATCTGTTATGATCTATGTGATTACTGTTATGCTCTAATGTCTATCGTCTGTACAAATCCCCTCTGAAATGTAAAGTGCTGCAGAATATGTCGGTGCTATAGAAATAAAATTTATTATTATTATTAAGACACTATTGCGCCTATGGAAGCCAAGTTGACAAAAGCAGCTGGCTCCATAAACGCCTGGAAACAAAAAGCAGACGATCTAGAAAGACTACGTCAGAACAATATCCGAATCATTGGTCTGCCGAAGCGCTCAGAAGGTTAGCAACCTGAGCAATTTTTAGAAGGCTGGCTTGAAGCTTCTCTGGGGGATGAATTCTCTCCTATGTTCTCCATGGAAAGGGCTCACAGGGTCCCTACAAAACCTCTTCCCCCGGGTGCTCCACCTAGACCCTTCCTGGCACGTCTCCTCAATTGCAAGGACAGGGATACTATTCTATGTTTGGCACGGCAAAAAAGCCCTATTAAGTTTAACAATGCTACAATCTCAATTTTTCCGGATTTCTCTATGGAACTCCAGAAACAGCGGGCACACTTCATGGACATTAACACCTTTACCCCCAAGGGTGGTTTGCATGTTAATGACCCGGCCAATTTTTACAATTCTGACCACTGTCCCTTTATGAGGTAATAACTCTGGAACGTTTCCATGGATCCTGGTGATTCTGACATTGTTTTCTCGTGACATATTGTACTTCATGTTAGTGGTAAAATTTCATTCATATAACTTGCGTTTATTTGTGAAAAAAATGGAAATTTGGCAAAAATTTTGAAAATTTCACAATTTTCCAACTTTGAATTTTTATGCCCTTAAATCACAGAGATACGGCACACAAAAAACTTAATAAGTAACAGTTCAGACATGTTTAAATTCAAAAGGAAGCAAGCGGGCGCCATCACAAGAATTTAAGTCAAATATATAATCACTGGGGGATCACTTGCATGACATAAACAGGAATCAAATTAAAGAAAAAAAGACCATGCAATAGAATAGGACCACCACACAGAGACCAATAAGTACAAAATATAAATATATTTTATTATTCACAAGCCAGAAATCAACACACATTTAAAAACGTTTAAAAGACCCAACTAGGATCATTCATGAACTCTCCAGCAAATGACAAAATATCATGCTCAATATTCAATAATGTAACACCTGACCACTAATGCTAAGTATTACACAAAGAAGGATATCTCCAAGTAAATGTAGCGAACATGGAGCCAAACAATCAGATACTGTGGGAGAATAAAGTCCCTGTTTTATAAAGACATAGGTGCAGGGATTTAACACTGACAAACACCATATGAATTGTTCATAGAGCCCAAAGGGCAAGGAGACAGCTAAACATAATACATGCACAAAATCCAAAAACGGAAATTTAGACAAGCTGAATACGTCACCCCATATAAGTGTAGGCAGGAGAAACAGTCAGTTACCCCGTCATCTAAATAGCAGCAGTGTGGTCAGAATAATAAGGTTGAAGGGGAGGCCCAGGTAGCAGCCTTACAAATTTGATCAATCGATACCTCTGCCTTTTCCGCCCAGGAGGTTGCCACGGCTCTGGTGGAATGAGCCTTGATGCCGTCAGGAATCGGAACACCACTTACTGAGTAGGCTATACTAATGGCCTCCCTAATCCATCTGGCAATAGTCCCTTTTCATACTCCATAGCCCTTTCTGGCACCCTGAAAGGCTACAAATAGGGACTGGGACCTCCTCCACTGGCTAGTGACAGTTATATATTCTACCAGGGCTCTCTTAACGTCCAAATTGTGGAATTTTTCCTCCCCTGGATTTTTTTGATTTTCGCAAAAGGATGGAAGGACAATCTCCTGACTTCGATGAAAATCTGATACTACCTTAGGTAGATAAGCAGGGTCTGTTTTTAATACCACCCTGTCCTGAAAAATTTGTGTATAGAGTGGATTTACTGAGAGAGCCTGCAAGTCACTTACTCTACGGGCCGATGTAAGGGCCACTAAAATAATCGTTTTTAGGGTAAGATATTTTATGGGCAGTTGTTGAATAGGCTCATATGGTTCTTTTGTAAGGGCCTCTAGTACCAGGTTTAGATCCCAAGGGGCTATTCTAGGTATTGGGATAGGTCTAGACCTATGGCAGGATTTAATAAATCTAGCTACCCATCTGTTTGCTGTCAAATTGCAGTTATAAAGCGCGCCCAGTGCGGATACTTGAACTTTCAGAGTATTTACCACTAGCCCCACCTGTAATCCTGATTGTAAAAACTCCAAGATGGCGCTAATTGGGGGCTCTTGCGCTAATGGCTTACCTAGGAACTGCAGGAATTTATTCCATGTTCTGCCGTAGATATTAGTCATCACCGTCTCAACTGTACCGTAGAGTGGTCTTCTGAGCTGCCCACTATTAGGAAATCGTCCAGATAGGGTATTATGATTTTGTCGTGAATTCGGAGGAAGGCTGTCATTTCCGCTACGACTTTGGTAAAAACTCTCGGGGCTATGGATATGCCAAATGGAAGGGCTCTGAATTGAAAATGCCTGAGAATGCCCTGGATATAGAGAGCCACTCTTAAATATTTTTGATAATCTGGGTGGATGAGGATGTGATAGTATGCATCCTTTAAATCGACTACGGCCATAAAATAATCGTGATGCAGCAGTTTTATGGCTGTAGCTACCGATTCCATCTTGAAGGTCTGATTTTTTATCCACTGATTGAGGCCTCTGAGGTTTATGCTTGTTCTGAACCACTGGTCTGGTTTTTTTTATCAGGAAGAGGGGCGAGTAGAACCATGTTCCCTCCTGTATGCTCGGGACTTCGGAAAGAACCTGCTTGTCTAGCAGGGTCAGGATTTCTGATTCTAAGGCCAACTGTTCTTCTATTGCCTTTCTGATAATGGTAATGACAAACGCTGTTTTCGGCTGGCGTAAAAAAGGGATCTTCAGGCCTTCTCTTATGATGCTTAAGATCCAGATATTGGAAGAGATGTCTTCCCAAGCCTGAGAAAAGAGCGCCAGTCTCCCCCCTACCGGAATACTGGCGTCATTGTGGGGATTTCTTTGAAGTGGAGGTGCCTCCACCAAACATAAATCCGGACTCCTTTTTCCTTTTGTCTTCCCATCTTCTTCTATCTGCCGGAGGACGGCCCCTGTTGAATTTTCCTCTCCGAAAGGGCGGCCTCCTCTGATCTGCCGGAAACCTGGGGAAGCCTTTCTTTCTGCCACTTGCTTTCTCCAAGATGTCATCTAGGTTTTTCCAGAATAAAAACCGACCATTGCATGGGAGAGAGCACAGTTTAGCTTTAGACTGTAGATCACCTGGACAGCCCTTAAGCCACAACGCGCGTCTGGCGGCGTTTGATAATCCTGCCGCCCTAGGTGTCAACCTCAGAGTCAGCAGAGGTGTCCGCCAAAAAAGCTGCTGCCCCATGGAGAAGATACATATCTGCCAGTATTTTTTCTCTTGAGACTTTTGACGCTGGTCTCTCTTCTAATTGCTGCAGCCAAATCATTAGGGAACGTGCCGTGCAGGTGCCAGCTATTGCAGGCTTCAAACCTCCTGCAGCTGCTTCCCATGCATGTCTTAGGGTACCGTCACACATAGCGATGCACCAGCGATCCCGACAACGATATGGATCGCTGGTGCATCGCTAAGTGGTCGCTAGTGAGCTGCCACACAGGCAGATCTCGCCAGCGACATCGCAGGGGTCGGGGGTCGCTACTTACCTGTCAGATGCGGCGATCCTGACGTCCTCCCGCCCGCATCCACGCGTCGCTCGTCGTCACAGCAGGAAGCGCCGCAGGAAGCTGACGACGAGAAATGAACCAGGACCTTCTCGCGCGACCAGCGGGGGAGCCGGTCGGAGGCAAGTATCACATGTAGCGATATCGCTAGAAATATCGCTGTTACGTCACAAAATCGGTGACTTTACAGCGATATTGCTAGCGATATCGCAGTGTGTAACGGGGGCTTTAAGTAGGAATCTAGCGGGTCCCTAAGCACGCGAGTCTTCCAAGGGCAGAGCCGACTTCTTGGATGACCTGGACACCGCTGCGTCAATCTTTGGGACTTTGTCCAATATTTCTGTATCCTTATGCTCAAAGGGATACCGCCTCTTAGAGGAGGAGGGAAGAGCCCCTGATATCGAAAGAGTGGAGGAAACCCGAGCTAAGTGCCTGGACCTTTTCATTGACTGGAAAGGTCCGCTTCTTCCTCTCTTGTAGTCCCCCAAACAAGACGTCCTCCAGGGACTTAGCTGTTTTTTCCTCCTGTAGGCCCATTGTCACCCTGATAGCCTTGAGGAGAGCATCCGTGTCTTCTACCGGGAAACACGGTTTGCCACCCGTGTCGCTGTCTGAGGAGTAGGAGGAGGATGCGTGTTCGGCCTGAGATACGGCCGAGGAAGAGTGTGAGGTAGAACTAGGGGGATTCTTCCTACTCTTTTTCCCTTTTTTTAACAGTGCTTTAAGCGAGCCTTCCATCTCCGACCTAATGACCGATCTAAGGTTGGTTGCGAAACTAGGCGCTTCTTCTGCCATGGTTCGCTGGATGCAGCTGGCGCAAAGGTCCTTTTGCCAGTCTCTTGCTAGGGGGCTTTTACATATGGCACAATCCCTATTATTCTTCTTACTCCCTGCTTTCTTAGGTTTTCCCTAAGGAATTTAAACATACAAAGAAGACCCCTATTAACAACTGGCTAACATTCACGAAGATCACTCACCACCCGTAACCAAGAGTACCGGACTCAGAGGCTGTGTAGGAGCACGCGATCTGTGCTCTCTGGATCTTGAGGAGTCCCCCGACCTGCGGCTGGGGCGACTGCTGCTTGAACGGCTGCCATGCTTGCGAGCGGAGGGCTGCGAAGACAGCAATCGTTCCTGCTCTGACCCCATGGTTACCCGTCCGCCATGCCTCGATCCTGGTGGGCGTCTTCTCCCCTCCCCCCTGCGACCGCCGGCCGACCACGGCCTCTTCCTTCAGAAAAAGCCGTCCGGCGTCACACCAGGCGCCATGTTGCCGTCACCTAGCTGACGACAGTTGGCGCGCTCCCATGATGCCCTGCGCCGCTGACATCAGTGGCCAGAAGACGCCCGCGGCTCTCCCTCGCCAGGCGCTCTGAGGGAGCGAGACCGCGGGCACGCGCAAGGGGAGGGAGGCGCGGTGGAGCCTCCAGCTGGCAGGAGTCACCGCCCGCACGAACCCGGAGCCCGAGGGAAGCTACGGGGACTGCGCTTCCAGAGGCCCGACGGCAGGCGCTACAGCTGAGCCCTGTTTTTCCCGTGCCGGGATGGGTCTGGGATCTTTCACAAATGACAGGCACCGCCGCTGTCAGAGGGATTCCTTACCAGGACAGGAACCCAACTGAAGCGGGGGAGAGGTGCCGCCCCTTATATTTCAGTAGTTTCCTGTCCTGGCGGGGAGGATCCCTCTCTCAGGTGTGCTGTCATGGGTGAAGAGAAAATCTAGCATCTTCAGGAACATAAGGTCCCAGCCATTGTCTGCCCCCCTGAAAGGAGCAGAGCACATGACAGAAATGAATCCCCCCCTTCCCTGCCCATATCCCGATCACACATCCTCCATCCCGTAGGCACATCTTTCCTCTTAAAGGGATCATTGGTTTGGAAGTCAGAGGAAATCCATCCAGGGCTTTGGTTTTGACCCCAGGCCTCTCTTAAAGGGATCCCTGGTATGGAAGTTAGGACCGTTCCACTCAGCTCTGTGGTTCTGACCCCAGGGTCTCTTAGAGGGATCATTGGCATGGAAGTTAGGGCAAATCCACTCTGCGCTTTGGTACTGACCCCAGGCCTTTTTAAAGGGATCTACGGTATGTAAGTTAGGGCAAATAAACTCTGCGCTTTGGTACTGACCCCAGGACTTTCTTAAAGGCATCTCCTGTATGGAAATCAGGGCAAATCCATCCAGCACTTTGGTTCTGACCCCAGGCTCTCTTAAAGGGATCTCCTGTATGGAAGTTAGGGCAAATCCCTCAACGTTCTGATTCTGACCCCAGGGTTCTATTAAAGGGATCATTGGTATGCAAGTCACGGCAAATCCACTGAGCGCTCTGGTTCTGATCCCAGTCTCTCTTAAAGGGATCCCTGGTATGGAAGTGAGGGCAAATCCACTCTGCGCTTTGGTACTGACCCCAGGCCTCTCTTAAAGGGATCTCCGGTATGGAAGTTAGGGTAAATCCCTCAGCGCTGATTCTCACCCCAGGCTTCTATTAAAGGGATCATTGGTATGGAAGTCAGGACAAATCCACTCAGCGCTCTGGTTCTGACCCCAGGCCTCTCTTAAAGGCATCCCCGGTATGGAAGTTAGGACCGTTCCACTCAGCGTTCTGGTTCTGACCCCAGGCTGACGGGATGATGTGGGATATTAGGGGTAGTAGTCTGGTGGCTCTGGCTGATGGGATGATGTGGGATATTAGTGGTAGTAGTCTGGTGGCTCTGGCTGACGGGATGACAGTGGGATATTAGTGGTAGTAGTCCGGTGGCTCTGGCTGACGGGATGACAGTGGGATATTAGTGGTAGTAGTCCGGTGGCTCTGGCAGACGGGATGATGTGGGATATTATGGGTAGCCCGGCGTCTGTGACGGGATGATGTGGGATATTAGGGGGGAGTAGTCTGGTGTCCCTGGCTGACGGGATGATGTGGGATATTTGGGGTAGTAGTCCAGTGGCTCTGGCTGACGGGATGATGTGGGATATTAGGGGGAGTAGTCTGGTGTCCTTGGCTGACGAGATGATGTGGGATATTAGGGGGGAGTAGTCTGGGGTCCTTGGCTGACGGGATGATGTGGGATATTTGGGGTAGTAATCCGGTGGCTCTGGCTGACGGGATGATGTGGGATATTAGGGTGAGTAGTCCGGCGTCTGTGACGAGATGATGTGGGATATTAGTGGTAGTTGTCTGGTGTCCCTGGCTGACGGGATTATGTGGGATATTAGGGGGAGTAGTCCGGCATCTGTGACGGATGATGTGGGATATTAGTGGTAGTTGTCTGGTGTCCCTGGCTGATGGGATGATGTGGGATATTAGTGGTAGTTGTCTGGTGTCCCTGGCTGATGGGATGATGTGGGATATTAGTGGTAGTTGTCTGGTGTCCATGGCTGACGGGATGATGTGAGATATTAGTGGTAGTAGTCCAGTGGCTCTGGCTGACGGAATGATGTGGGATATTAGGGGGAGTAGTCCGGTGGCTCTGGCTGCCGTGATGATGTGGGATATTAGGGGGAGTAATCCGGCGTCTGTGACAGGACGATGTGGGATATTAGTGGTAGTTGTCTGGTGTCCCTGGCTGACGGGACGATGTGGAATATTAGGGGTAGTAATCCGGTGGCTCTGGCTGACGGGACAATGTGGGATATTAGGGGTAGTAGTCCAGTGGCTCTGGCTGACGGGATGATGTGGGATATTAGGGGTAGTAGTCCGGTGGCTCTGGCTGACAGGATGATGTGGGATATTATAGTGAATGTGGCTATGCGGAGTGGGCGGGGCTCTACACTCAGCTATATATATATATATATATATATATATATATATATATACACACACACATACATACATACACAGTGGGGCAAAAAAGTATTTAGTCAGTCAGCAATAGTGCAAGTTCCACCACCTAAAAAGATGAGAGGCGTCTGTAATTTACATCATAGGTAGACCTCAACTATGGGAGACAAACTGAGAAAAAAAAATCCAGAAAATCACATTGTCTGTTTTTTTTTCATTTTATTTGCATATTATGGTGGAAAATAAGTATTTGGTCAGAAACAAGCAATCAAGATTTCTGGCTCTCACAGACCTGTAACTTCTTCTTTAAGAGTCTCCTCTTTCCTCCACTCATTACCTGTAGTAATGGCACCTGTTTAAACTTGTTATCAGTATAAAAAGACACCTGTGCACACCCTCAAACAGTCTGACTCCAAACTCCACTATGGTGAAGACCAAAGAGCTGTCAAAGGACACCAGAAACAAAATTGTAGCCCTGCACCAGGCTGGGAAGACTGAATCTGCAATAGCCAACCAGCTTGGAGTGAAGAAATCAACTGTGGGAGCAATAATTAGAAAATGGAAGACATACAAGACCGCTGATAATCTCCCTCGATCTGGTGCTCCATGCAAAATCCCACCCCGTGGGGTCAGAATGATCACAAGAACGGAGAGCAAAAAACCCAGAACCACGCGGGGGGACCTAGTGAATGAACTGCAGAGAGCTGGGACCAATGTAACAAGGCCTACCATAAGTAACACACTACGCCACCATGGACTCAGATCCTGCAGTGCCAGACGTGTCCCACTGCTTAAGCCTGTACATGTCCGGGCCCGTCTGAAGTTTGCTAGAGAGCATTTGGATGATCCAGAGGAGTTTTGGGAGAATGTCCTATGGTCTGATGAAACCAAACTGGAACTGTTTGGTAGAAACACAACTTGTCGTGTTTGGAGGAAAAAGAATACTGAGTTGCATCCATCAAACACCATACCTACTGTAAAGCATGGTGGTGGAAACATCATGCTTTGGGGCTGTTTCTCTGCAAAGGGGCCAGGACGACTGATCCGGGTACATGAAAGAATGAATGGGGCCATGTATCGTGAGATTTTGAGTGCAAACCTCCTTCCATCAGCAAGGGCATTGAAGATGAAACGTGGTTGGGTCTTTCAACATGACAATGATCCAAAGCACACCGCCAGGGCAACGAAGGAGTGGCTTCGTAAGAAGCATTTCAAGGTCCTGGAGTGGCCTAGCCAGTCTCCAGATCTCAACCCTATAGAAAACCTTTGGAGGGAGTTGAAAGTCCGTGTTGCCAAGCGAAAAGCCAAAAACATCACTGCTCTAGAGGAGATCTGCATGGAGGAATGGGCCAACATACCAACAACAGTGTGTGGCAACCTTGTGAAGACTTACAGAAAACGTTTGACCTCTGTCATTGCCAACAAAGGATATATCACAAAGTATTGAGATGAAATTTTGTTTCTGACCAAATACTTATTTTCCACCATAATATGCAAATAAAATGAAAAAAAAAACAGACAATGTGATTTTCTGGATTTTTTTTTCTCAGTTTGTCTCCCATAGTTGAGGTCTACCTATGATGAAAATTACAGACGCCTCTCATCTTTTTAAGTGGTGGAACTTGCACTATTGCTGACTGACTAAATACTTTTTTGCCCCACTGTATATTCATTATAATTTGTTAAAACTAACCGTAGTTAGTTACTATGCCCGGGCAGCGCCGGGCTCCTCAGCTAGTTTCTTATATTAAAAGGGTAACCTCAAGGGAGGATGACGAGATGAAGCAACGACTGAAAGATTCAGAGGCTGCATACATATCTAATCAGAGCAACGGAAGCAGACTTGAGTGGCTAGCTTCTCAAAGGTTATATACCCAATACACAGACACCAAGTCTAAACGTAAATTATTCTTTACCCGTCAGTCCTATTTTGAAATGGGAAACCAGGCAAGTAAATTTTTGGCCTTCCTGGTGCACCAACACAATACGTCTGGTACGATACTTCAGATCCGCAGCTCAGATGGTTCGCTGGTGTCCTCGTCTGAAGATATACTTCAGTGTTTCTACTTTATATAAATCTAAAGGCCCAGTTACATTTAGCGATGCACCAGCGATCCCGACCACGATACGACCCGGTCAAGATCGCTAGTGCATCGATAAATGGTCGCTAGTGAGCTGCCAAACAGGCAGATCTCACTAGCGGTGCAGCAGTGGTCGATAGTTACCTTTCAGACGCAGCGATGATGACTTCTTCCGCCCGCGTCCATGGCTCGCTCATCGGTGCTAGCAGGAAGCCGACGACGAGAAAACGGCCCAGGAAGTTCTCGCGAGATCACCGATAAGGCCTGTTTCACACTTCCGTTTTTGTGTCCGCCAAACGGATCCGTTTCCGTTTTTTTTTACGGAAACGGATGCAAACGGATCCGTTTTTAAAAAAACGGATCCGTTTTTTGACGGATCCGCGGTAACCGCTATGGGACAAAAACGGATCCTGCAAAAAAAAATGGCGGTTCCGTTTTTTTACGGAAACCAACGGATTTTGACGGATTTGAAAAAACGGAAGTGTGAAACAGGCCTAACCAGCGGGGGAGCCGGTCGGAGGTGAGTGTCACATGTAGCGATATCGCTAGTGATATCGCTGCTGTGCCACAAAATCGGTGACGCTTTAGCGATATCGCCAGCGATATCGCCATGTGTCAAAGGCCCCCTTCCTGACATCAGACGTACTATGCCCCTATGCCCATGGACAGGATAGTACGTCTCAGCGATGCCCATGTGGTGAGCACCGCTGATCGCGGCCGGGTGTTAGCTAATTATCACAGCTGACACCCGGCACAATGTGTCAGGGGCGGTAAGGGACCGCCCCCGACACGTTAACCCCTTGCACACCGCGATCAAACATGATCGCGGTGTACCGGGGGTTAAAGGGAAGCATCTGCAGGGAGGGGGCTCCCTCCGTGCTTCCCTGAGCCCCCCACGGCAGCGCAATGTGCAGCGCTGCTGCGGGGGGCTCCTTCCCTGCAGGCCCCCGAATATAAGATGGCGACAGGGGCCTTCGGGGGCCTGCAGGGAGCTGGCTTCCTCAGTGCCTGCAGAGCGCAGGCATGAGGAAGTCTGCAGCAGTGCCTGTGACAGATCGCTGATCTGTCACAGTGATCTGTGATGTGACAGATGAGCGATCTGTCACAGGACAGTGATGTCCCACCTGGGACTATGTAATAAAGTTTAAAAAAAAAAAGTGTTAAAATAATTTTTTTAAAAAATCGCCAAATAAATTAGAAAAAAAAAAAAAATATTTCCCCCAATAAATCTATTTTTTGGAAATAAAAAAAAAAAAAACAATAAAAGTACACATATTAGGTAGCGCCGCATCCGTAACGACCTGCCCTATAAAACTGTCCCATTAGTTAACCCCTTTAGGAAATCCCTTAAAAAATAAAAAACGAAGCAAAAAATAACGATTTATCATATCGCCAAACAAAAAGTGCAATAACGCGCGATCAAAAAGACGCATATAAATATCCATGGTACCGCTGAAAACGTCATCTTGTCCCGCAAAAAACGAGCCGCCAGACAGCGTCATTAGAGAAAAAAAAAAAGTTATAGCTCGCAGAATAAAGCGATGCAAAAATAATTATTTTTTATATAAAATAGCTTTCATTGCATAAAACCGACAAAACATAAAAAAAGACCTAAATGAGGTATCGCTGTAACCGTACTGACCCGAAGAATAAAAGGGCTTTATCAATTTTACCGCACGTGGAATGGTGTAAACGCACCCCCCCAAAAGAAATTCATGAAACGCTGGTTTTTGTTCATTCTGCGTCCCAAAAATCGGAATAAAAAGCGATCAAAAAATGTCATGTGCCCGAAAATGGTACCAATAAAAACGTCAACTCGTCCCGCAAAAAATAAGACCTCACATGACTCGGTGGGTCAAAATACGGAAAAATTATAGCTCTCAATATGTGGTGATGCAAAAACTATTTTTACAATAAAAAGCGTCTTTTAGCGAATGACAGCTGCTAAACATAAAAACCGCCATAAATAGTAAATCAAACCCCCCGTTATCACCCCCTTAGTTAGGGAAAAATAATAAAATAAAAAAAATGTATTTATTTCCATTTTCCCATTAGGGTTAGGGCTAGGGCCAGGGCTAGGGCCATTAGGGCCACGGCTAGGGTTAGGTTAGGGCTAGGGTTAGGGCTGAGATTAGGGTTAGGGGTGTGTTGGGGTTAGGGTTGGAGTTAGAATTGTGGGTTTCCACTGTTTGGGCACATCAGGTGCTCTCCAAATACAACATGGCGTCTGATCTCAATTCCAGCCAATTCTGAGTTGAAAAAGTCAAATGGTGCTCCTTCCCTTCCAAGCTCTGCCATGCGCCCAAACAGTGTTTTACCCCCACATGTAGGGTATCAGCCTACTCAGGACAAATTGCAAAACAACTTTTGGGGTCCAATTTCTCCTGTTACCCTTAGGAAAATAAAAAATTGGGGGCAAAAATATCATTTTTGTGGAAAAAAATGATTTTTTTATTTTCACGCCCGGGTGTTATAAACTTCTGTGAAGCACTTGGGGGTTCAAAGTGCTCACCACACATCTAGATAAGTTCCATGGGGGGTCTAGTGTCCAAAATGTGGTCACTTGTGGGGAGTTTCAATAGTTTAGGTACATCAGGGGCTCTCCAAACGCACATGACACCCGCAGACCATTCCATCAAAGTCTGCATTCCAAAACGTCACTACTTCCCTTCCGAGCCCCGACGTGTGCCCATACAGTAGTTTTCTCCCACATATGGGGTGTCAGCGTACTCAGGACAAATTGGACAACAACTTTTGGAGTTCAATTTCTCCTGTTAACCTCGGGAAAATAAAAAAATTGGGGACTAATTGATCATGTTTGTGGAAAAAATACGATTTTTTTATTTTCATGCCCGGGCATTATAAACTTCTGTGAAGCCCTTGGGGGTTCAAAGTGCTCACCACACATCTAGATAAGTTCCTTAGGGGGTCTAGTTTCCAAACTGGGGTCATTTGTGGGGGGGTTTCACTGTTTTAGGTACATTAGGGGCTCTCAAAAGGCAACATGACACCCGCAGACCATTCCATCAAAGTCTGCATTCCAAAAGGTCACTACTTCCCTTCCGAGCCCCGATATGTGCCCATACAGTAGTTTTCTCCCACATATGGGGTATCAGCGTACTCAGGACAAATTGGACAACAACTTTTGGGGTCCAATTTCTCCTGGTACCCTTGGGAAAATAAAAAAAATTGGTGACTAAAAGATCATGTTTGTGGAAAAAATACGAATTTTTTTATTTTCACGCCCGGGCGTTATAAACTTCTGTGAAGCACTGGGGGGTTCAAAGTGCTCACCACACATCTAGATAAGTTCCTTGGGGGGGTCTAGTTTCCAAAATGGTGTCATTTGTGGGGGGTTTCCACTGTTTTGGTACATCAGGGGCTTTCCAAACGCGACATGGTGTCAGATCTCAATTCCAGCCAAAAACGTCAAATGGCGTTGCTTCCCTTCCGAGCTCTGCCATGCGCCCAAATAGTGGTTTACCCCCACATGTGGGGTATCAGTGTACTCAGGACAAATTGCACAATAACTTTTAGGGTCCTGTTACCCTTGGGTAAAATAAAAATTGGGGGTGAAAAAGATCATTTTTGTGGAAAAAATATGATTTTTTAATTGTACTGCTGTACGTTATAAACTTCAGTGAGCCCTTGTGGGTTCAAAGTTCTCACCAGATATCTAGATAAGTTCCTTGGGGGGGTCTAGTTTCCAAAATGGGGTCACTTGTGGGGGGTTTCCACTGTTTAAGTACATCAGGGGCTCTCCAAACGTGACATAGCATCCGATCTGAATTCCAGCCAATTTCGCATTGAAAAAGTCAAACGGCGCTCCTTCCATTCTGAGCTCTGCCATGCGCCGAAACAGTGGTTCCCCCCCACATATCAGGTATCAGCGTACTCAGGACAAATTGCACAATAACTTTTGCAGTGCAATTTCTCCTGTTACCCTTGGTAAAATAAAAAAAATTGAACCTGAAGTATTTTTTTTGTGAAAAAAAGTTAGATGTTCATTTTTTTTTAAACATTCAATAAATTCCTGTGACGCACCTAAAGGGTTAATAAACTTCTTGAATGTGGTTTTGAGCACCTTAAGGGGTGCAGGTTTTAGAATGGTGTCACTTTTGGGTATTTTCTATCATATAGACCCCTCAAAGTGGCTTCAAATGTGATGTGGTCTGTAAAAATAAAATGGTGTTGCAAAAATGAGAAATCGCTGGTCAATTTTTAACCCTTATAACTTCCTAACAAAAAAAAAATTTGGTTCCAAAATTGTGCTGATGTAAAGTAAATATGTGGGAAATGTTACTTATCAAGTTTTTTGTGTGCCGTATCTCTGTGATTTAAGGGCATGAAAATTCAAAGTTGGAAAATTGCGAAATTTTCAAAATTTTCGTCAAATTTCCGCCTTTTTCACAAATAAACACAAGTTATTTGAATGAAATTTTACCACTAACATGAAGTACAATATGTCACGAGAAAACAATGTCAGAATCACCAGGATCCATGGAAGCGTTTCAGAGTTATTACCTCATAAAGGGACAGTGGTCAGAATTGTAAAAATTGGCCCGGTCATGAACGTGCAAACCACCCTTGGGGGTGAAGGGGTTAAGAGTGATTCTGACACTTTAGAGTGTCTAGATTACCTGTCAGATATCACATTTCCTACATCGAGTCCTGCTCAGCAGGCCTTTATGGACGCCGAGTTTACTATAGAAGAGATAGAGGATGCCATGGTGAACATGGCCTCCGGGAAGGCCCCTGGGCCTGACGGGTTCCCTATTGAATTGTACAGGAAATATCGGGACATATTGGCACCACTTCTTTTAAGGGTGTTTCAGGAGATTTGGGAGGGTGGATTCCTGCTTGAATCCTTTTACGAGGCAAATGTTATTAAGAAAGAGGGGAACGACCCTCTGGGATGTGGATCTTACCGCCCCATATCGCTAGTAAATGTCGACTATAAAATCTTTATTAAGGTCCTAGCGACCAGGTTGAACTCTGTCATACTAGACCTTATACATTCAGACCACACCGGCTATATGCCCTGGTAAGAGTACTTCTATTAACATTAGGCTAGTGCAGTCATTGGTCCAATATAGTTCTTTGGTGCCAAAAAACAATTGGGCATTGGCAGCGCTGGATGCAGCCAAGGCCTTTAACTCTCTTGAGTGGCCTTTCTTGTCTGCATGTCTACAGAAATATGGTTTTGGTGATAAATTTTTAAAGTGGATTGGCGTACTTTATATGAAGCCCAAAGCTTGTATAATTATGGTGCTTGAACCTCTAGGTTCAAGCACCATATTGTAATCCGATTTCTTATATTTTATTATTCCGCTTTTCTGCAATTAATGCGGCCCGAACCGCTCGGCGCAGAGACCCCGTTCAGGCGGCGTTTCAAAGCCCTCGTTGGGGACAGGTGTGCTATGTATTTTTGGAGTCGATACGATTTGTAGTTTTTAAAAAAACAAACAAAAAAAATCATCGCATTTTAAGCAAAAATTTTCCCATAGGAATTAATGGCGACCTTTCCATGACCCCCAACTGACATGGATTGAAGCCACAGCGCAGGTGCAGTGACCTTACAAAGATGGCAGCTATGCAAATGCAGCTTCCACACATGACCCTTATTAGCTAATAGAAGCTGACATCGCTGATTCAAGGTCTTAAAGGCGCAGCACGCCAATGGCTTCTGAAAATCCCCACCCAGTGATGGCTAGCCTTGGCACTCCAGCTGTTGTAAAACTACAACTCCCAGCATGCCCTTGCAACCTGCAGCAGTTGAGGCAGCATTTGAGGCATGCTGGGAGTTGTAGTTCTCCAACAGCTGGAGTGCCAAGGTTCGCCATCACTGCAGTCGGACGCCAAAGTGGCTTTAGAAGCCCAGTGTGCCAAAGTGGCCCCTGAGGTGCCCGAAGCGCCAAAGTGGCTCCCGAGGCAAAGTGGCAGCACGTGTCAACATGGCTAAAGTGGCTACCGAGGTGCCGAATGTGACAAAGTGGCTACCAAGTGGCCAAAGGCCACCGAGGTGCCGAATGTGCCAAAGTTGCTACCAAGTGGCTACAGAGGTGCCGAATGTGCCAAAGTGGCTACCAAGTGGCCAAAGTGGCTACAGAGGTGCCGAATGTGCCAAAGTGGCTATACACAACATTCATATTCTAACTTTACTTTCTTACAGTTGACACCTGATGCACTGCTGTAAAGCTGGAAGCGCTGTTCAAGCACCATGTATTTCCTTCAGGAAATGCCCATCTAGTTGAAAATAATTCTATATCTGAATCATTTTCATTATATAGGGGAACACGTCAGGGATGCCCCCCTCTCCCCGGCCCTCTTTGCTCTTGCAATCGAGGTGCTGGCAATACGCATAAGATCCTCTCCTGAAATCAAGGGTATAGGTATAGCGGATCGTGTGGACACCATTGGTTTATATGCCGATGACATGGTGATCTTTATGGATAGGGCAGAGGAGACGCTGACACAAGTATCCGCTCTGCTACCTCTCTCCCATAACCCGATGCCCCATCTTGAGACCCATTCCTCATTGCCTATTGTTTCTAATTTCAAATGTCTAGGAATATGTCTAAATGCAGTAAACTTGACCTACAACTCAATATTTACCCATTGTTAGAGCTAGTCAAGTCTAAATTTGCAGCATGGAGTAAACACCGTTTATCTGTAGCCGGTCATATGAATCTGATCAAGATGATTTTGCTTCCTAAACTCAGTTATTCCCTTCAGCACAGTGCTGTATTGATACCTAAATCCTTTTTTGCAAATTTAAACTCTCAGGCTACATCTTTTATATGGGGG